>NC_140590.1:1769137335-1770337335 GCF_964204655.1 Triturus cristatus | reverse complement strand
GTCAATCTGCTGTTAGCTCACAAGATACTACTGCCTTTACTAACAACCGTGTTGATAAGTTTTGCTATATTTCCTCTCTATACCTTGCAGCTAAGAGCCACACAGTTAGAGATTTGATTCCTATTCTGTTGTAAAGTTTGACTATTAATAAAGATCCCACAATGCAGAAGAAATAGTTAGTTACCTGTATTCCTGATCGTCAATGATGAAAAAAATGACTCTTTTCCTCCCTTACAGGGGTATCAACCATGGCTGGACTGGGATCTAAAACCAGCTCTGGCTATTCCTCCAGCCTTGTGGGGTGTGCTACAGAGAAGCACTGGCCCCTGGGGAGGGGTGGGTGTGGGGTATAAGTGGCGGGTGCTGGTGTCAAGCACTGCTGCATTGCTGCAATGCTTCCCCTTTTGTTTTGTTACAGGAGGCCGATATTGCAGCACTGCTGCAAAACCGGCCCCCACCCTTCCGGCCTACTGGGAAAATGCCTGCTGCCCGCTATGGCCAGTCTGCCCCTGGTCTCCAACATGCAGGATAAAGATCACAAAGTCAGTTTAATAATACACTCTACTTCTCTGTCAAAAAGAACTAACGCCGAGAGGCAACTGAAAGGAATGTATGATGTTACAACGCAAACAGTTACACGCATGCCTTTATGTTGGAAACCGGGCAACCGGGTTAGCAGTCACCAGGTTCCCAGCACAGTGGTAGCTTGGCTCGAGCGGTTGGGGGTCAGGCACCGTGTTAAGCGTACGTCACACCCTCACAATAACCATGCGTTCATCCGTTCCAAAAACGACACTACACCGTAAAAAAATTATGGGAGACAAGATGAAAATATATATGTCTTTATCTTATTTTCTCTTAGTTGCAGGTTTCATAACATAAATACAATACAATAGGATTTTCTTCCAAAAGAGCAGGTCAAATAAATAATGCTACTTTGGTATTTCAATAAATAGGTTCAGGTCATCATTAAGCAAAGAATAAATAGGTGTGCAATAAATACAGACGGCAAATAAATACAGTCAGACAATAAATATAGTGCAGGAATAAATTAGTGGATGACAATAAATAAAGCACCTTCAATAAATAAGGTAAAACAATCAATGACAGTTACAGTTCAAATCATTTTCATGAGGTCACTTGGTCTTACTTTGCCCATACACAACTTAAGGACACTTGGATGGCATGGGGGTGTCCCACCTAGATTGATCAAGGCTGGGGCCTAAGCTGAGGCAGAACAAGGGTAACCTAAAGATCTGGCCCTCCCAACTACACAACCCTTTATGGAGGTCACTGTACCAGTCTCAGTTCACCCCTGGCACTCCCAGGCTGGTTCTAACACCCCTCTAGCCCCTAGAATGGTCTTTTAGGGCTCCACGGGGCCTCAGACGCCCCCTCTACCACTTACTGTCCTTTTCAAGATGATCGGCTCCGCTCTGCACCGTGTCGACGCCGTGTGGCGGCTCCGGATCGATGTCGTTGGGCGGCCTCGACTCGATGTCGCTGGGCGGTCTCGACTCGATGTCGCTAGGCGGCCTCGGCTCGATGTCGCTGGGCGGTCTTGACTCGATGTCGCTGGGCGGCCCCATCTCGATGTCGCTGGACGGCCTCGTCTCGATGTCGCCTTCCGGCGTCGCAGGGACTCGGACTCCCCACTTCCTGGTGTCTCCGGAGTGCGATCTCCACTCCCGACCTCCGGCGCGCTTCACCTCAGTTTCCGGCGACTCCGGTGGGCGGACTTCACTCCCCCGTCGACGCCTCACCTCGACCTCAGGTGACTCCCGACTCGACCTCCGGCGCCTCTCCACGACCTCCGTCGGCGCCCTCACCTCGACCTCGGGTGAATCTCCACTCGACCTCTGGCGCCTCTCCACGACCTCCGTCGGCGCCCTCACTCGACCTCTGGCGGCTCCGGGTACGACGTCTGCTTTCAGTCAGCGCCGCTTCTCGACCTCAGGCCCCAGGTCTCCAGGCTTCTCGACGTCAGGACTTCAGGAGGACACTGCTAAACAGGTCAGGAACTTGCTGTTCTTCCTCTTTAAGGCCTGTTCCAAATATTCAGGTCCCTAAGATGGTTCTTCTGGTCTTGGTCCCACACAGGGCTTTAGGCTGGGTTTGGTCAGTAGGGACTAGCATCAAGGGTGGGTTTCTGGACCCCACTCCAAGCACTGGTTTCCACCCCTGCTGCCTTACTCCGACCTCCTTCTATCTCTGTCCTCTTTCCTCCCCAGTCAGATGCCAACTGCCACTCTGAGATGGCCTCCCAACATTCTAAACTGCCTCCCACTGTCACAGGGTTCTAGAATGTTACAGAAGTTTCTAGAAACCTCCAGTGGGTTCTGGTGATGTCACAGGTGACAATGGGTGGCCACCATTTTGTGTCTCAGGCCCTCAGACAGAAGTTCCAGGGGTAGGGAAAATGGCTCCCTGACCCTGCATCAACACTAAAAAGTCTGGTGGTTCCCAAAAAGAAAAAATTATAATAGGGTTTGAGGCAGAAGGGGGACAAAATAAATAACGATGAGGAGGGACCACCCAAAGGGCTGACAGGTCTAACACTTTACAACTCAGTTTTTACATCACAACATCCATTACAACGCATGATTTTACATCGCATGCCATCACAATGCATTTTTAGAAACTACATTTACAACACGTTCCATTACATCACATTATACCATTACAACGCATACCATTACATTGCATTTAAGGTAAGTGTTGGATAGTGTAGGGGTAAAAATGACTATTCCCACTCCAGTGAGTGCAACAGTAGAGTAAGTGTTGGATAGTGTAGGGGTAAAAATTACTATTCCCACTGCAGTGAGTGCAACAGTAGGGTAAGTGTTGGATAGTGTAGGAGTAAAAATGATGATTCCCACTCCAGTAAGTTGAATAGTAGGGTAAGTGTTGGATAGTGTAAGGGTAAAAACTATGCGTTGTAATAGTATGCATTGTAATGGTATGCATTGTAGTAACATGCGTTGGAATGACTTGCGCTGTAGTGACATGCGATGTAATGGCTGCGAAGTAATGGCATGCGATGTAAAGGATGTTGCGTTGTAATGACTGCATTGTAAAAGTAGTGCGATGTAATGACTGTGTTGTAAAGGTTGTTTCCCAACTGGAAGCACCTGCAGACGCCTCAAAAAGCTATGGAGAAACTCCAAAACCCAAGCAGACCTCGACAACTTCAAAGCAGCCACCATCGTCCACCACAAACTCATCAGATACTTAAGGAAGAAAGCACTCCAGGATAAAATCTCTGCCCACGCCCACAACACCAAGGAACTCTCTAGGATCATCAAAGAGTTTGCCCAACCCAACAGTAAGACTACTGACATCCCACCCTCCCAGGATCTCTGCAACAGACTCAGCGCCTTCTTCCATCACAAAATCAAGACCATCTTCATACTCATGTACCCGGCAAAAGTCATGGAAAAAGCTATCAACAGTCAACTCGCCTCCTTCATAGAAGAAAACGACATCCTCGACTCCTCCCAGTCAGGCTTCAGGAAGAATCACAGCACTAAAACCGCCCTTCTCGCCATGACAGGCAACATCCACTCCCTCCTAGACAGAGGAGAGACTGTGGCCCTCATCCTCCTGGACCTTTCCGACGCCTTCGACACAGTCTCACACCGCACCCTAGCCCGCAGACTCCACGACGCAGGAATCCGGAAAAGGCCCTCAACTGAATCAACTCATTCCTCTCCGGCAGAACGCAACCAGTTAGACTCCCTCCTTTCCACTCGGAACCCACGCCTACCACCTGCGGAGTCCCCTAAGGATCCTCCATCAACCCGACCCCGTTTAACATCTATTTATTTATTTTAAGGGTTTTATATAGCGCTGGCTAGACCCGGAGATATCAAAGCGCTTCACATGAGTATCAGACCATAGCTGCAGGTTACATCGTTACATAGGTTACAGTTATTAGAGCTTGGTAAGCATAGTTACATGCAAGGTCGAGACTATAAAAAGCACATATATGTAACGGAAAAAGCAGGCAAGGGGAGAGATTCAGGAGAGGGGGGTAGGAGCAGGGGAAGTAGACAGAGAACGGGGGAGAGAAAGAGGAGGGGAGGGTGGGAGACACAGCATGGAAAGAGGAGGGGGAGGGTGACGGGGACACTAACCGGTAGACGAGTAAAAGCTGCGTCCAATGTCCAGTAAGCTGTGATCCCAGGGAAGTGGTATCATTTCCCCATCTCTGTTGTGAGAGGTTCCCTAAACACAGTGGACTCTCTCAGGGGGGTCTCTGAGACTCCAAGGCCTACAAACTGGATCCTTCCCCAAAAAGGGGAGAGAGAGTTCTTTGGCAAGGGGTGCTGTTAGAACTGGGGTCACCAATTCCGACACGGTAGCGTGCCGCGAGGTAGGAAGGCACCCGAAGGCAATGTGTAAAGCACTAGTGCAGCACTCACCTACACGGATCCAGCCATGCACACACAATGAAGGACACCACACAGGTAGATTGGTAAAAACAGGTTTCTTTATCTAAGATGAGACATAGTGCATAAATTCATTTCAGGATAACCATCAATTCACTCAAGTAATTTAGACAGAAATTCGCAGGACAGCATCTAGTCCAGTCCAGTCTGCTACATACAGCAGTGCCTAAGGGGGCAACAATTAATTCACTCCTGTAAATGGGTCATTGAAACGCAGGGCAACCTTAAATTCATTCCGGTAAAACAGTTGTAAATGCAGATAAGAGCATTAAGGCACAAATACCACATCAAAACATTCCCTTGGCGGGGGCTAATCAAGGCATTAGACGTTACAGGACCTCCATACAGGCGATAACACGGTCGAGCCCCTTCAGCAAGGGTGACGCTTTGGGCGGAGGGGCTCAACTCCTGCAGCAGTCCCTGTGCAGGGGGGGCATACTCTGGGCAGTTGTGAAGCACCCTGACCCCCCCCTTCAATCCGTAGGCAGTGCAGGCAGAGTCTTAGGCAGGTTGGGCAGCCCCCTCCCTCGACAATGGTTGCTTGTGGCCGGGGTAACGGGGCGTGGACCCAGCCCCAGCTTCTTCCGCACTCACCAGTCAATCCGATAGGCCGGGGGGGCAGTTCCAGAGCACACCGGTGCTAGTGAGCCTGGGGGCAGAGCACTCTTCCGGCCGGCGGAGACCTCCTCTGGGCTTCGGCCCCGCCGCGCCTGTTCTCGGAGGGTTCCGGGCTCCCGGGAGCCAATCAGGTTACCGCTTAGTGGGGGCGCGGCCGATGACGCTGCCTAGTGCCGCCTTCTTCAGGCCCTCCCCAGGCTACGGGGCCCGCAGCGGTGACGGGTGAGCTCGTCCTCGCTCCCAGGTGTGCCGGGTGACGTCGGGTCGGGGATTCCCTCCTTAAGCGGCACTAGGGCCGCGGCGGTGATCGCGCAGCCCCACAGTGAGTGTTTGCAGGCGCCCGGTGCAGCGGCGGTGATCGTGGCAGTCCGCGCTCGATTCCTCGGTGCCGAGGGCACGCACGCTAGCTCAGCGCTCTCCAGGGGCCCGACACCGGATCACAGGTACCCGGGGCAGCGGCGGTGCCTTGAGGGCTCACAGCGCCTAGCAGACTCGGCGCTCAGTGTACTGTGTTCGCAGGGGCGTAGCGCCTGGAGGGTAGAGCGCTCACACAGCACAGCGCTCAACAGGCACCACAGTCACCAGGCACCACGTGCAGGCAGGGGGGCACAATCCCGGCAGTATAGCGCTAGGCAGGCACAGTGCTAGATCACGGTCAGCTTCTTCTTCAGGGGCCCAGGTCTGGAAGCACAGCGCTTAGGGGTCACAGTGCTTTACCTGCAGATTATAGAGGGCCCACAACGACAGTCCAGGTCAGCGCTTGTCTTAAGGTGGTGTTGGAGGGATTCTGCTTATACACAGAACTATGCGAAGAACCCCAGGACCTCAGTGAATTGTGGTGTACCAGAAACTCACCTCAGAACCCAGAACCCAGTATCCGGCTAGCATAAGTGTCCCATTCGTTATCCGAGATTTAGCTCGGCGGTCCCAATGAAAAGACAACCCAGAACAAGCGACTCAGTATACTCTCAGGAATGGTGGGAATCGGAAATACCTGTTCGTATATTATTCTCACATCAGTCCACAACAAGAATCAACAGAGACACGGTGAAAATAAAAAGAGTTTATTTTTATAGACCACGTGTCCTAAGATGCAGTACTTTGGCTAATACAAGCAGACAAATGATTAAAATCAAAACCATCAGCATCGTTACAATACCATAGAATATAAAAGGGGGGATCATGTTATAATGACAGTGGATACTACCACCTTCCCTTTACTAAGAAGCTAATATTATTATTATGCTAATAGAAGGTCTCTTAGGCTTGAATAGGGGACCCCATACCTCAAAGATCAGCTTAGTGAAATCACATCACAGGAGCATCAGGAGTCTTCTCGCAGGAAGGCTCGTCTTCGGTCTGAATAATAAACATGATGTCTGTGATATTAAAAGCACCAACTTTCAGGTATTTGCAGCTGCCTGTGTGTTATGGCTAAATAGTGGGTCGATCAACCTAGAGTGGAAAACATGCATTGTCTAACAACCCAGACTGTTTGTCACATCATGTACAGACCAAGGTCGCTGCGCAGAGCTCGGGATGGTAACAACAGATTGCTTTCGTGTGAGGCAAAACTCGAGTCAGCAGTTTGTTTAAGCAATAACATGTAAACGCAGTGTCGTGCGCAAAAGCATCAAGATGGCTTTCTAACATCTAACGTGGTTGTGCTAACTTAACAATGTATGTACGTATTAAGGGAGTCCTCACTACATGCCCCCTTGATCGAAGCACTATACAATAGGCAAGAAAATAGAGAACGCAGAGTTCAGTTTCGACAGAGCAGAACAAGGCGTATTTAATTGAAAAACAAGTCATAGTTCAGGCAAAAGCCGAAAAAATGAAGAATGAAAAAGTGGAGAAAAAATCAAAAAACCCCAAGCGTGTGATGGGAAAAAAATAAAAAATGTCGCTTTAGGTAGCAGTCCTAAGGCATAGGTAATGTTCAAGACCTGGGAACAAAAACATAGTGGACGACAGTTCACTTAATCCATGAACGTATATGCAGCATACGTGGCAACTGCATCCAACAAGAAATCGTTTGCAGAGCCACGAAAAGTTTCAGCCATCCAATTAATCAAGGAAAAGGAACATACATGTTCTTCAATAAGCGGAGCCTCTAGCACGAGCAGAGGGCAACCGAATTGTTCCTCCAGATAGCTCATATCCAAGAAATCATAGGCAGCCGTTGCGATGTCCCAATTACCCAGGATACCATGCGCCGCACCACAGGCCATAATCCGAACACCAGAACAGGCAAACTCGTGAGACACTAAGGGCCTCATCAGTCGATCATAATCCGGCACCGGAGACACCGTGTTGGTTAAGCACAAATCCAGAGGCCATTCAAAGGGACAATCTAGGCAGTGAAAGACAGGTTGTACGCAGGTGAAGTAGGAATACCGGAAGGATAGTCCATACGCCAGGCTCAAAGTCGCCAACGGCAGCGTACCATAATATTCAAGCATCCTGTCACGAAGAAGATGCAGACGGGACAGGTTGTCTTGTGGCACATAAAGAGCAGCCATTTCGCAGTATGAAAAGTAAAAGCAGCACTCCTGCCACAAGCGCTAAAATCAGCGGGACACCTCCAAAGACGCTCGAGAAAATAGAATGAAAAAATGCCGGAATCACACCAAAAATAGTTTGGAAAGAGGTCACGAGGCCTGAGCCCACAAGTTTAAAAAAATGAGCCAGGCCGGCTGTGGACGAGGCATTGAAAATTGTTTGGATCAAAGCCCCAAAATGCAGGGGGAGGTCAGTATTCAAAAGCGCCTGCACCTCAGTGCGCGTATTTGCAACGTGAAGGACGAATGTTTCACGGGAGGAAGTCAATGGCACCTCCTTTTGGGACAATAGAGCCCTTATTCTGCTCATCTTGTTGAACTCCGCTTTCAAGGTCGGAATCGAAGGCCAGATGGAAATATCCAGCCGCCCATGCGGGGGTGGAAATAGAACATTATTACAGCAGACAACCCTCTGTGATACAGTTACTATATATGGGATTCCCACTAACATCCCGCAGCAAGCTTCATTGTTCAAAATTAAATAACTACCGTTTGCAAGCAGCGTGAAAGATGGCGTAATCACTGGCACCAGGATACCTTTGAGGACGCAGGCCAAATTCGGGGCGTGTATATTACAAGCACCGTGCAACTGAATGTGCCTACATACTACAGAATGATCAGGTGTCGTTGTACATTCCTCACCCTTCAGATAAACCTCAGTACCGTCTCTTGTACATCTATACATAAAAGGGAGGGACCAAACTTCATGTATGAAAGCGGTACCCAGCTGTTCGTATCTACCCAGAGCATAGTGTTTCATACAGGACGTAAACTTGAAAAGCGCGAACGGGAGAGTTATCAACCCATGTAATAACCACACGGCTGAATCCAATTCCGCTACAGAGAAAGGCAACGGCTCTAACTTTTCAATATGTAACAATGAATATGTAGCATCCTTCATGGACATGAACTGCTGCTTGTCAGTAAGGTTAAAGGGAAGAAATAAAGATGTCGTATTCAAATAGTCCCAGGGGACCCTCCCAGCTTTTAACGTTTGTAACGTCCATGCAAACTGCATAACAGAACGCAACTGGTTTTGACCATGATACAACACAGACATATCATCATGCACAATATCAACAATTGAAGAAACAATATTGTCCAATGTATAAATACGGGAAGAAAGAGTGCTAATGCTGTTATCAATAACTACCAATACCTTTTCCATATTAGCCTGATCAATAGCTCTCAATCGTGAAGCTGCCTCAATTTGCGACAGTTTCCATACTTCGTTGTAAATAGCATACGCCCACCTTTTGGATCTGCCACCCACAGGACCTTTAACAAAATCATTCAAATCTATTTTGTCATGTAATCTTGATAAATGAACTTTGACAGATGCCAAGGTGGAATGACGCAGCCAGGATTGACATAACTTTCCTACAGAGTATGTAGTTACGGTATGTGACGACTCAAACCGAGGGTCCACTAGTTGCTGAGTATACCCCGGTTTCAGCCCTAGAAAACGACATTGACAGGTATCAGAACTGCTTTGCCAAACCAACCATCCATCACTACTAAATTTCGAAATATTGAAAGATGTATTGGAAACCAATGACTGCAAAGCAGGAAGGGACAGATCTGTGTGGTTACTCCAATTGGGGTAAGCACCCAGATCCGGCACAGAAGGTGACTTTAGTTGTTTAGAAGTGGCCAATCCGAAACAGGTGGTTTGGAAGATGGTTGAATTTAAAAACAATATATGATTTGGTACAAGACAGGCATGATGCAAAGCTTCAGTTCCCTGAACCTGCCACGGTTTGGAACCCCAAACCGACTTAAGATCAATAGTAGCCTTCCATAGATCATAACCTTTGATTGACAACTCGTCCATAAAGGACTTAGAATAAAGTAACTTGGTGTGTGTCAGTCTAACCTTTGAGGCAGACTCAGGCATAACCTTAAAATAAAAGGATGCCGGGTCGGAAACACTAAAATCGGTAAAATACGTATACTTATCTACTAATGTAGGTGAACTGCCGAAAGAGGGAGTGGGACAGTGTTCCCATTGGGTAAAATTTACAAAATTTCTAAATGTATTCGCTTTATGCAGGAAGTGATTGCCATAATGCTGAAAACAATACTGTTCCGCATAATTAGCCGCATTTTCATATAAATCTTCAGCATCAAAAGCGGCATAATATTTCAAATCTGAAAACAGTGCTTCAATGCGTGTACATCCCAATCATCAGAACGTATGTTCTGCTTAACCACATCACCCATAGAAACACGAAATACATTAGGTACATTAATGACCTCTGTAGGCCCATGAATTTGGAATTTAACAGCATCCCACGCGATTCCATCCAAGACGGGCCAGGCAGTAATATTCACAAAAGTCTGGTCCCTTTTCATGATGTGGGACGAGGAGTGGGGGGCCAAAGATCCATTGATAAGTCTAATTGTTGATCTCTCTTTGAGATAGTGGCCATCCACCAAACGGAAAAAAACTATTACAAATCCAATGGACATAAACAAAAAAATACTGAAAAGCAACAACCAGATGTATGTCCAAGGGGTTATCAAAAAATGTCTTTTAAACCAGTTTGCAAAAACAGCAATGTTCGATGGGGGAGTTGAGGGCAATGAGTTAGTGTAAAAGGAGAAACAGGACTGGTCAAGCGCCGTAGATTGTAAAACAGGTGAGTGACCATGTGTAGGATAAGCATACTCAGTCTCTTCGGGCAAACCACCAGCCGGTGGTAGTAACAAGGGTTCAGTAACTGATTGCATCTCGATGGCAACATCAGACAAGGTGTTAGAAGCAGGAACCAACATTGAATTTCTTTGCATCGTCTGGCATGAAACTGCTGGAGTCAGACTAAGAAGTATCGGCCACTCGCTGAAGTTTGACATTGTCAATAGAGATGTACCTGTTGTCTTTTCGACCAGGAAGTGGAGGTAAAATGACTGTTCTTGTACCCTGCACTCCAAGCACTGGAACCGGTGCACGATAAGAGGGGCCGAACTCCTTCTTGTTCTCCACCTTCTCACGGACCAGGTCTCCAACTCGGGGTAGCCAGCCGACTACCGGTATCTGAACCTCAGCATCAGACGTGGAGGGCAAGTGTTCCTTCGAAAGAGTGTCTCTGGCTTCTTGTAGAGTCTGCAAAACAGCACAGTGATCATCTACGTCAAAGGGTGCGGTCGACGCCGCCATGTCTAGACCATCAAGGTCTGGAACAAACATTCTGATTCCGAAGAGCATCATGTACGGGGTCCGCCCACCCAGAGACTTTCTAGGGAGATTATTAAGTGCACGTTGGACGTTATACAAATGGGCTAGCCAGTTCCGGCCTGTGCCCAAAACACGTGCTGTCAATGATTGCTTTAAGTCACGGTTCATTCGCTCCACCACACTATTACCCTCAGGTCGGTAGGGGGACGAAAATTTGACTAGGACCCCCAAATTTCTCATAGCCTCCTTGTAAGCCTTAGAGGCGAACGCAGGGCCCTGATCAGAATGGAAGGTACCACACGCAAAAGTTCCCACAAAGACACGCAAATCCCTGATGACAGTCCGCGAGTCAGCACTCCTTTGTGGCCATACCCATAGAAAACGTGTGCACGAATCCACTGCAACCAAGATGTACTTGTATGCAGTATCAGAAGAAAAAGGACCGCAGTGATCTAAATAAACACAACCAAATGGCTTATTAGATATGTACAACTGTGTTTGTGGTGGGCGCGCAACAGTGGAAGGTTAAATCTGTTGGCAAATGTCACAATCAAGAACATAAGCGCGCGCTTGTTTATATAAACCAAACCACCAGTAACGTTGTTGTAACAGAGATAGAGTAGCGGACACACCGGCGTGGGCTGACGCCAACCCCTCGTGCGCAGCTAGGATCAGTGCTGGTCTGCAGTCCGCGTTGGGAATAATTCTGTCACCAACGTCGTTAATCCTCACTAATGGGACGTTATCAGGACTTAAATGATAAAAATAACGAGAAGGAAAACCCTTCGGGTAATCACTTCCCTTCTCTGTGGCAGCAATAGCTGCCAAGATGTCATCATCAATCTTACTTTTGGATCTTGTAACTGCTGCCACTAAGTATGTAGCCACTGCGGTTTTTGCTGCCTCGTCAGCCAAGCTGTTGCCGACATCATGGACACCAAGTCGTTGGTGACCAAGAGTGTGAACAACATTCACAAGAGGGAGACGTTCTTTAAAGTCTGCCACTCGAACCCAAAGCAGTTTATGCTTAATTGTGCTACCTTTGGTATCTCGATAATCATTCTGAGACCAGAAGTGTAAGTTGTCATTGTAGGACTGGACACAATAGAAGGAGTCACTTCCTATAAGAGTCGTGACTCGGGGATCAGCAAACTCGAGTGCAAGCACCAGAGCCCGAAGCTCCGCCAATTGCGCGGTACAATCACCTAATGACTGCGTATGCACTGCATCATATTGGAATTCACCATTTACGAATGTACCTACGACAATTGCGCAAGCCGCAGAATAAGCGTGCTTCGATCCAATCGCGGGCTGCGCCGAGCCGTCAGTGTATATGACACAATGGTATTCTTCAAGCCGGCGCAAAGACAGAGGAGCCGGATGAACGAATTCATACTGCAAGTACTCTTGAGTCTGTAATGAGGCGTCAAAGATATAAGTGACATCTGGCGACGTCAGTGTTGTGGCCCATTGTATCCACCGTGGATGCAAAGCTTTAGAATTTGGTACACTTGCTTTAGTCACTGCCTCTAAGGCAGGATACGGTGTTACAACCAGAATCTGTTTCCCATGCGACAGTGCGCGTTCCTTAAGGATCGCCATCTGCACAGCAGTCAGAACCTTTTCGACCGTGGAAAAACGTAATTCAGGTGTACAAGTGTGATTTATACGCAATGGGGACTGTATCGCCTTCATTAAACGTCAAATACGTGAAACCCGCGGCGCCTGGCACTATTCTTATTACCAGGTTAGTGCGGTTATCACGTGTCAGCAAGTACTGTGAAGCAAGAAGATCAGCCTGTAGAGACTGCAAAATAGCAGAGTGTTCTAGCTGCCAGCTAGACTTCGAAAAAGAAGGTTGTACCAAGGCGTAAAGCGGCTTGATACGCTGGGCATAATCAGGAATATACGTACGTCCGAAATTCAGAAAGCCCAGCAGAGATTGTAATTTCTTCAGCGTTGTGGGAGCACGCAAGCATGCGCACTTCTCCAGAAAGTGGGGAGCCAGTCCCTTACCTTCATTGTTGAGCTCGTAGCCCAAAAACAACACCGTATATTCCGCGATGTGAGACTTCGCAAAATTGAATTTGTAGCCATAGTCAGCAAAACTCACTATAATATTGTCGACTCGAGACAGATGTGGCATCAGCTCATCATCCGTGAGGTAGATATCGTCAACATAGGAGTATGCGTCGGGGTCTATCCTTTCTAATAGAGAAACCACGCAAGCGGAAAAGACGCCAGGGCTATTTTTGTAGCCCATGGCCAATCTCGTAAACTGTTTTTGTTTGCCGCCCAAAGTAAACGCCGTCCACTGGCTACTCAGTGTGGACAGGTTGTGGCTAAAAAAGCCATTGGAAATGTCAAGTGTCGTTTTAAATCTTTTACGCACGAGACTGTCGACTAGTGCCGAGCTGTGTGTACTTTGTACCGCGCAGGTCCGGCAATGGGAATTTAGGTGCCGGTAATCCAAAACTAAACGGTACGAGCCGTCAGGCTTCGTTACAGTGAATAAAGGGTTATTCATAGGGGACACACAAGTTTCAATAACACCCTGATATTCCAATTGTTCAAGGATCGCCGCGACGTGTGGCCTAGCTTCACGACGCATGGGATATTGGGGTTGAGGCTGGGGCATTGACCGCAATGGAATCTCATGGCAGGGGGACAACCGGTCCCATCCTACCTGAGTACGATATACCGCCGGCGCAAGCGCCAGCGCCCACTCCTCAGCGTACACCTCAGCCTGGTCCTTAGGCACTGTGTGCGCAAAGGACGGGAGGATCACCTCCTCCCCTGTAGGAGCTTCTAAAATGAAAGCCGGGGGCCAATCTGCCTCCGCTAGGAGGATATCATAGGTGGTAGTCAGATTATCCCAAAAAATCCCCTTTATTGTACGTTGTATGTCACCCTCAATTAATAAGACTATTTCATAAAGTCTGTCAGGGGGAGCCACTCTGGTGTCAGCTGTTTCAACAGTAACCAATATATCAGTTGCTGTCACCGCCAGAAATGGACGCAGAGCTTGACGGACTATGGTAATTTCCGCTGCGCTGTCCAGGAGCGTCAGCGCCCATGTCCGGTTCCGAAGCTGTGTCCGCACTATCTGAGGCATACCTTGCCGTCAGAGCCGCCACTTTCTTCTTCTGAAACGGGGGTCTTTGTCGTGCAAATTCGTCCTGCTTGCCTTTACCCTCAGTCTGTCGGGGTTGGTCACGTTGTTGTGGAGCACCCTGACCTTTGCCACCGCCTCCGCCACCGGACTGTGAAGCCGATGTTTCCTGTGAAGAACGAGGAGAACGTTGTTCAGAAACCTGAAATCTATCAGGAGACTTAATAGTAGCACGATCTCGCAGATCATAAGTGCGTTCACTACTTGACTGTACGGGAGAGGCAGGCCGAGAGCCCTGTTTCTGCTGCTGCTTTCCCTGTTGTTTAGACCGCCAATTCTGTTTTGGAAAACTCGGTCGGTCGTCCTTACCAGAGGCTTCCGCCTTACCCTGCTGCTTTAGATCGGGAGTTTTGATCACAGGCTTAACTCCTAAAGAGCTACGACCCAAATCTCCGTATGCACCCGAGATTATCTTCGCAAATTCCTGCGGCTTGTCCTCTTCAGCAACTTTCTTTAGTTCATTACGAACCTGGAACTGCAAAGCATCACCCTTAAGGTTTCCCATTATCATGGTAGCCACCAGGTCAAACTGTCCGAGGAGCCGCATCCCTAACTCTATCGCAGACTCCGCACCGTGGTTCTCTTGAACACGTTTAATAACGGAGGGCAGCATTAACATAGACGGAGTACCAAAGCACTGCGCGTACGTCGCTGCAAAGACCTTACCCCAGTTAACACAATCATCTATGTTGGGAACCAAGTCTTTAGGCAAACTAATGGTAAGGATCCTGTGTTTCTCCACAGGAGATGTATTCGGGTATACCGCTTCTATTTGGTCAAATTTTTCAGCAAGCCAAAAGGGAAAATCATCCCTTGTTTGGGGGCGCTTGCCCATAACAGAATTAACCATAACAGGACTAATGACCACCGCGTGATGATCATTAGGTTGTCCCGCAACAGCAGGTGCCCCCGCCTGCACAGTGCGCGACACATACTGCACTAACGCCCTATATACTGTTATAAGGGCAGTGTGTAGTGCACGCAACTCAGCCACCGTCACTGTGAGGTAACGGGGATGAGGCGTAAATCCGGCTAGTACCGGCCAAGTGGCCCCCGCAATTGATAAAGGGCCCATTCTCGGCGGTATAACCACATGGGGAAGGGCGCCATTAAACCAAATCTGATGTTGCCAAGCAGATATTGGTATTTCCTGTGTCCTATACGGCGTATAGTTCGCTGGCACCGCAGTGGCAGTGTAAGAATGAAAGGTATTATCGTCCTCACTTACTGCCGGAATCGTCACCCAAGAGTAGAATAACTCAAAAGGATGAGCCGCATCGGCTCCCACTACAAAAATGACGTTCATGCCAGTGTCCGGCACCCCATACTGCGTCAAATGACGTTTCAGAGCTGCACGGCTATGCGCCGCAATATCTACTGCCATAAGGACAAGCTACACTTAAAGTAATCAGTAGCACAAGGGTTCAATAACCTTTTTAATGATCAAGCTTGAAGGAACCTATATCAAAAGAACTAGGTAGGTTTAAATCCGTCAGACTTGTTATCCGGAAACAAGAATGAGGGTGTTGTGGACTAATATAAGCACTACTAAGGCGTTTCAACTCATAGACCAAACGTTAGGTGCGCCATGTTGCAGGGATTCTGCTTATACACAGAACTATGCGAAGAACCCCAGGACCTCAGTGAATTGTGGTGTACCAGAAACTCACCTCAGAACCCAGAACCCAGTTTCCGGATAGCATAAGTGTCCCATTCGTTATCCGAGATTTAGCTCGGCGGTCCCAATGAAAAGACAACCCAGAACAAGCGACTCAGTATACTCTCAGGAATGGTGGGAATCGGAAATACCTGTTCGTATATTATTCTCACATCAGTCCACAACAAGAATCAACAGAGACACGGTGAAAATAAAAAGAGTTTATTTTTATAGACCACGTGTCCTAAGATGCAGTACTTTGGCTAATACAAGCAGACAAATGATTAAAATCAAAACCATCAGCATCGTTACAATACCATAGAATATAAAAGGGGTGATCATGTTATAATGACAGTGGATACTACCACCTTCCCTTTACTAAGAAGCTAATATTATTATTATGCTAATAGAAGGTCTCTTAGGCTTGAATAGGGGACCCCATACCTCAAAGATCAGCTTAGTGAAATCACATCACAGGAGCATCAGGAGTCTTCTCGCAGGAAGGCTCGTCTTCGGTCTGAATAATAAACATGATGTCTGTGATATTAAAAGCACCAACTTTCAGGTATTTGCAGCTGCCTGTGTGTTATGGCTAAATAGTGGGTCGATCAACCTAGAGTGGAAAACATGCATTGTCTAACAACCCAGACTGTTTGTCACATCATGTACAGACCAAGGTCGCTGCGCAGAGCTCGGGATGGTAACAACAGATTGCTTTCGTGTGAGGCAAAACTCGAGTCAGCAGTTTGTTTAAGCAATAACATGTAAACGCAGTGTCGTGCGCAAAAGCATCAAGATGGCTTTCTAACATCTAACGTGGTTGTGCTAACTTAACAATGTATGTACGTATTAAGGGAGTCCTCACTACAGTGGAAGGTAGATGGTAGGCTCCCCTGGCTGGCTTATTGGGGGCAGAAGGGGTGTTGAGTTGGCAGGCATCAGAGGCAGGGTGGGTCCCTGCAGCACACTGGAGATGGTCCCCTGGGTTGCCCCCTCACCAGGCAAGATCAGCAGGCAGGCAGAGTCCCTCATCTAACTTGGGTACAGCAGGGCCTAGACTCAGTCAGTCCCAGTAGTGTAGGTTTCTCCCCTAGGCCCAACCGCCTACGCTCCGGCAGAGGTTCCCCCAGGTCCAGTGGTGCCCCAACTGACTAGTCAGGTTTCCCTCCTTTCCTCTTATACCCCCAGGTCAGGTGACCCTCCTGCAAAGGCGGCAAAGCATAATCCCTCCCAGGGCTGGAAGGTTCCAGGAGCTTCCACATATTAGTCTATGGGACAAAAAGGTGGGGTTGGAAAAAGATACTGTTTCAAAATGTCCCAGCCTGCTCCTGACTACTGGTATGTGTATGCAATGCCCACTCTGCAGTAGCAGGGGCCTGTGGCAGCCATGTTGTTAGGAGAGAGCACCTGCAACTCAGCACTGTTCAGCAGTGGCGAGGCGCCCAAAGACCTAGGGTCAACAAAAAGATGGCGGCAAAAATGAGGCTGCAAGGGCGAAAAAACCCGGGGTAGACCACCCTAGGGCTGACAGGTCTAACATGCGTCCCCCCCAGCCGAAAGTGGGGAGAGCTACCCAGCCTCTAGGGAGTTCTCTTCACTAAAGCGGAAGAACCAGAAGAGACTGTCAGCGCTGGCGTGGTCTACTCCGGGTCGATGTTTCACCTGAAAGTCCATCCCCTGTAGGGAAATGGACCACCTCAACAATTTGGGGTTTTCGCCTCTCATTTGCATGAGCCAGCGAAGGGGTCGGTGGTAGGTCTGAATGAGGAAGTGAGAGCCAAAAGGGTATGGCCTCAACTTCTTCAGGGCCCAAACCACGGCGAAAGCTTCTCAAAAATGAGGCAGCAAGGGCGAAAAAAAAACGGGGTAGACCACCCTAGGGCTGACAGGTCTAACAGGTGCCATACCATACCTCTACTGTGGGTGGATCCCTTGGCGCTGTGGGCTCTCACAGCGGGTTCGCTGAGACTCCAGAGTATAAATATTGGATCTTTCTCCAACAAGGGGAGAAAGAGTGCTTCGTCAAAGGGCACAAAAGGACAGGGGGCTAGCTGGTGTAGCAGGCAAGGGTGAGGGATTCAGGTGAGAGGGGATAGGAGTAAAGGAAGAAGACCAAGAAAGAAAGAGTACTAAATGAGAACAGACAGCATCGGTTAGGGGGACAGATTGTTTTCTCTCTGTGACCATGAGTTTGCCCCATCTCTAAGGTAAAAACCTAGCACAGGCCATTCCAGAAGCTTTGCCATCCTGGACATGAAGCACACAGATTGTAATTCGAATTATTTTTCACAATTCACAGAAGTTTATAGTACGCTGCACATCAGCCATCCAGATGTTATCATATTAAGTTCTGCAGAGGATGATGTTCAGAACTAACAGTGTTTAAACCATTCATTATCCATGGCAGACAGTTCAGAATCATGAGGCTACATCTACATCTACATGGCCCTGCTCGCATCCATCGTCAGATCTCATGGACTCAACATCTTATCTTACACAGACGACACCCAATATATCCTCTCACTATCCAACGAACCCAACTTCTCCAAACACAACTTTCAAGAAGGAATCGAAGCAGTCGCTAGATGGATGAAGAACAGCTGCCTTCAACTCAACACGGATAAAACTGAAGTACTAATCATGGGCTCGCACCCCGATGCCTGGAACAACACCTGGTGGCCCCCCGCCCTAGGGACCCTTCCTCCACCACGAACCACGCTATAACCTTGGAATCATCCTGGACTCCGACCTCAAAGAGTCCGCCAGATCAACGCTGTCAACTAGTCCTGCTACCACACCCTCCGCCTACTACGAGAGACTTTCAACTTGATTCCCCTTGAACACAGGAAAACCATCACCCACGCCCTCATCAGCAGAAGGCTGGATGACGGCAACGCACTCTGTGCTGGGATCAACAAGAACCTCACTCGCAAACTCCAGAACACCCAGAATGTCGCCGCCAGACTAGTCCTCAACCCACCAAGCCACTGCCACATCAGCCAACACCTACAGACACTACACTGGCTCCCCGTCGAGAAGAGAATCACCTTCAAACTTCTCACCCATGTCCACAAAGCCCTTCACAACACCCGACCCGCCTACATGTACCACCGGCTCTCATTCCAAGATCCCTATTCTCAGCCCAGCTCTCTCTCACAACACCGCCAGGCATCAGGAAGATGAGAACAGGAGGACGCTCCTTCTCCCACCTCGCGGCCAAGGCATAGAACACCGTCCCTCTCCACCTCTGACAGACATCAACACTCTCCAAGTTCCTGAAGGCCTCAAGAACTGGATCTCTGATGAATCATCGTTATCATTCAGGAGCTGCGCACACCCCTGACACTCCCCCAGCACCTTGAGACCATCTCAGGTGAGTAGCTGCGCTTCACAAACCCTTGATTAATTGATTGAAGCACAAGGCATCATAGGATTGGACGTCTCTTGACTTCTTAAAGATATACCCGTCTTTTTTGTCTTTAACCCTGCTGATGCTAAGCCTATCAAAACTTTTTATTTTCCTTAGCAATTCACAAGCTAGGCAGTACATTTTTTAATCATTCACAACTTCAAATACTGATGTGTAATTTGGTTAAAGGGTTGAGGGTGGAAAATAAAGTACAGCTGAGAAACCTGTGATGCACCAGAGTCCTTCCATCTTTTCCTGCAGGAACCTTCAATGCTACTACCAATGTGGCGCCCATATGATTAAGACTGACATAAGGATTCAATGTGTTTGGGGTAAAAGGGTGCCATGCTTCATGTCTGTGACCCAAATGTAAAAGTCAATGTTTTCTTTCCAAACTGTGCTGTGCTAAATGAGACAGATAAGGATCCAATGTGTTTGTGGCAAACGAGCGTTGCACCACATACCCCATATGGTTTCAGGGTCAAGAGGGCAGAATAAAACAAATGGGGATAATTTGAGAACATTTGCAAACAGCCTAAATCTCACTCACAAACCCTTTTTTATGCTAGAGAAGAAGGAGAGTAGGACACAGTAACCTCATAGGCTTTTCATTATCTGACTAAAAAAGAAACTGTGCCTTTAAGATCCCAGAGACCACCAATATCCCATCATGCTCAGCATGTGGCAGTTGCTTCAGTTCTTTTTGAAGTATATTTATATTGCATTAATACCTCTGCCCATTCTACTGGGGAGGAGGGAGGGTTGCTTATGATTATAATGGAAATACCTCTACGAGAGGACTGGAGTTACAGATCAGAAACTTTTCCTTCTCTTGTAGGGGATTTTCATTTATAGTCATAAGCACTGAATAGAATGTCAAGCCCATACCCACTGAGAGCAGTGGAGGGGACAGAGCATGAACCGTGATGTTCAAGCAGAGATTTTAGTGGCAAGCCTGACCTACTTTAGCCTCTGTCTAGCATCAGAGTCTAGGCGGTAATGCTTTGTGAATGTATGAATAGATTTTCAAGAGGCAGCTTTACAAATTTCTGGAATAGGTTTGTTCCAACATAAAGCAGCAGTAGCTGACCTATCCCTAGTGGAGTGTGTTTTAAGGTTATGTGAGAGTGTTTTGGTAGCTTTTTGATAGCACATTAGGATACAATGAACTATTCAACAGGAAATGGATTACTTATAGGTGACTAAACCTGTACAGACTGCACCATAGTTGAAAAACAATTGGTTCAATGTGCAGCTATCCCATGTTTTGTCCTGATAGAATTGCAAAATTCTCATCATTTTCAGGGAATCAAGAGTTCTATTTGCTGGAGTGGAGGGATTTAGAATATGGGTAATGAGATAGTCTGATAGACATGAAAGTCAGAAATAACCTTAGGGAGGAGGTTAGGGCGAGTTCTCAGAACCACTATGCTAGAGTGAAAAACAATATATGGTTCATGAGAGTATAGAGCTTGGCTCTAACCCTGCAGGCAGATGTGATCGCCACAAGGAGAACGGTCTACCAAGATAGATGTTGGAGAGATGCCTTGTGTATGGGCCAGACAGGGTCCTGAATAAGGCGTACAAGGACTACAGTAAGTTCCCCTGTAGGGGAAGCGCACCCTTTAGGAGGGAAACCCTTCTTCAACCCCTTTAGAAAATCCTTTAAGATGGGACTTCTGAAAAAAATAGGTATTTGAAGAACCCTTTTCTATATGCAATAAAAGCTGCTAGGTGAACCTTTATAGGGGAAAATTGCAAGCCAGATTGTACCAATTGCAGTAAGTATGGAACAATGACATTTTCCTAGAAAGGTGCAGGGTCCACGTTCTTAGATGATCATATGCATAATCTTTCATTTGAAGGCATAAACGGGACCTGTGGAAGGCCGCCTAGCATCTTCAAGGATGTCCATGTAGTCGTGCAGCAGATTCAATTGTCCATACTGCACTAGCTCAGGAGCCAGCTGTTAATTATAAGAAGAGAGATTGGAGTGTCCCATTTGGCCTCTGAACTTTTGATCTGCATGGCTGTTTGAACGGAAGAACGGGAGAACAAGGCCCTTTAACCTCCATTGACGTTGCCACTCCTGATGTATTAGGATCATCTTGAGTGGGGCAATTCGATGAGGACTGTCGAGATCAGATGAATCCGCTGAAAAGTGAAGAGAAATTTACCCGACCAGTTGATCCATGGGGCATTTCCTATTGTCCGTGGTTGGTAGTACCTCGAGGAGAAGCTTTGGCATTTTCTGTTGTCTGTAGTGGCGCAGAAGTCAATGGCCGAAGTTCCCGAGCATTGGAAGATGATTTGGACGATATCGTCGTTTAAGACCCCCTCATGGTTCTCTTGCAGGAATCTGCTGAGAGCCTGCCTGAGCATTCTGTACACCTGGAAGGTGAGCTGCTGTGATCGTGAGGTCCCTTGCTAAAAGTAATTTTAAATTGTCAGGTCATCCTGCGACAAGGGCCTGGACCTTGTCACTCCCTGCTTATTGAGGTAGTACATGGTTTTTATATAGTCCACTTGAACAAGCAGGCAGTGGGATCTGAAAGATGGATGAAACTCCTTCAGAGCTAGATGTACTGCGTGCAGCTCGAGGAGGTATGTTGATTCCCTCTGCGCCCACTTGCCTTGGATTTGGAAGTGTTCTATGTGAGCTCCCTATTCCAGTAGTGAGGTAGCCATGATATCGTTTGAGGTGGAATCTTCTGGTGAAATGGCATACATCGAAGTAGGTTGGTTGAAAAGCACCACCATTTGAGGGACAGCTTAGCGTGAGGGGACAATTGTAACTCCTGTTTTCTCAAATGCCTGCCAGTTGGATCCGCTAGACATTTCTGCAGAGGACGCCTTTGGAGATGGGCATTCAGGGTGAGAAAGATGCAGGAGGCTATTGAGCGTAGGAGCAAGGACACAGTTCTCACCGTTGGATGAGAGGCTTTCATGAGAACCTGACACTTCCTAAGGATATATAACGCTTTTACTTTTAAAGGACACATTCTTGGCTGTAATGTGTCAATGGAGGCACCCAGATAGGGTAGAGTCTGGACAGGGAGAGGTGTTGATTTGTTATGGTTGAATGAAGACCAAACCTTTGGAGGTAACTGCAAGTTCAGTTGTAATAAAGCTGAGCATCTTGAGGAGTGGATGCTTTGATTAGCCAATCTTCCAAGTATGGGTAACCAGATATTTTGCGTCTCCGGAGATGGGCCGCAGCTACTAGCATGCACTTGGAGAATGTCTTGATTGATATCTTCAGGGCAAATAGAACTACTTGGTACTGATAATGGTCTTACTGAATTTTAGGAGAAACGTCAATCATATGCTTTTGTAGCTGGTTCCAGGTTGAAAATTGAGAGATGGTGCCCCCTACTGGAGATAGTAACAGAAGAGAGGGAACAAAATGTTAATGGCTTAGTGCCTATTGTCTGTTTACCCCCGCTCGATACTACAGAGGTGTAGGAAAGTGGGTTTCTGTTGCAGTAACCCCCACCCCACTTTTTGCCAGACTACTGATGCACTTTTGACTTGAGATACCCTGGGTCCCTGCCAATCAAGTTCCAAGGGCCTGTGTTTTTCCCCAAAACTAACCCAATTGGCCTCTCTGGCCACAGGCCTGCCCCTAGTAAATGGTACCACAGGTACCCAGGGCACTGTGACCAGGGAAAACCTCTAAGGGCTGCAGCACTGATTGTGCCACCCTTAGAGTCCCTGCACCTTTACACACACACACACACACTGCCTTTGCAGGCTGCGTGTTTTGGTGCACAACAAAGTGAAGAGTCGACATGGGACACATCCCTGTGTGCCATGCCTACAAACCCACTTCCCTGGCATAGATCAGTCACCCCTCTAACTGGGTGTACTATACCAGTAGTGAGGGTACAGGTGCATGAGCCCTGTACCCCTAGAGTGGCTAAGTCCATTCTTAGACATTGTAAGTGCAGTGTTGCCATTAAGAGTATATGGTGCTGGGATTTCGTCATTACGAACTCAGCAGCACCATAATGGCTACACTGAAAACTGAGAAGTTCCAACTTCTCAACACATTAAACCCACACTGATGCCAGTGTGGGATTTAATGTAAAATGCACACAGAGGGCATCTTAGAGATGCCCCCTGTAAAACGACATACCACTAGTGTCTTGGCTGAGTGGCTGCTTTCAGCTGCCACTACCAGACTCATTTTGGACCCCTGGGTCGAGAGCCTGCTTCTCTCTGGGGCCTGAAACAATGCACATCCTGGGATGTGGTGCCAAGCCTCCTCCCCCAGGATGGGCAGGGTTCACAAAGGGGAAGCTTCAAAGGCTTGCCGGCTTTGTGAGCTTCCCCAGGCAACTTGCTGCTTTCAGCAACTGGTCCCCACTGGTTCTGGCCCCCACTTTGGGCAGGAGAACCGGCGGGAAAAACAAGGGGGGAAGTGAGGTGAGCCCATCTCTGCCAACGACACACCTCAGGTGGGGGCAGCGAGGTGAAGCACAACCCTCATACCCCGCCAACTTGCAGATGGGGGGACTCAGTCAACCATGGAAAGGCTTATGTCCCCTTCCCACAGGAGGGTGGCATAATAGGGGGTGTACCCACCCCAGGGAAGGGACACATTAGTCCTAACATTTTTACCTACCTGTAATGCCCCTAAATCTAGTATTTAGGGGCAACCATGAACCTTGCTTCCTCAGACAAGAAGAAACTACAAGAGAAGAAGAAGTAGGACTGAACAGCCTTGCAGAAGCTAACAAGTGGAAGACGCCCACTGACTTGGCCCCAGCCCTCCCGGCCTGTGTACAACTCAAACCTGCTCCTGCGAAAACCCGGTGTGTCCTACAGCCAGCAACCTCGAAAACCCCGAACGATCTAATGGCCTTCAACCTCTAAGACTGTGTCTACCGTGAACACTGGATTTGTTGATCTGCAACCTCTGGTTCCGGCCGTACACCACGGATCCGCCCCACTCTGCACCCACCGTCCATGGCACAAGCTCAAGTGGGCACCACGAGGAGGTCCCCATGAGAACCAGCGATCCCTGACCTGCCTCAAGCCTCCAGCCGAAGCCTGCAGCCTAAATCCGGAAGGTCCCCCCAAACGGGACCAGGAGCAGGTAAGAAGATCTGACCCCAAAAGGCACTCCCTGCACCCGATGCCCCATGGCCTTGGGTAGCCAAACCGACAGTGCCTAACCAACCCCCAACTTTCCAACTTACCTCCCGAAGTGGTGGTCGCATCCAGAAGACCTTCGTCCCCAAGCCTGCAGTGCCTTTGCAAACCGGCGGTTCCCCATTGCAAACAACAGGGTGCCCGACGTCGAAAGAGCACCCTGCACCCGGCTGCCATAGTGCTACTGAGGGTGCACCTTTGGTGCTACTTTGTTTCCCCATTTGCCCTGAGCTAAAGTCTAGGAGCTTTGCTCCCACAACCAAGTGGCCTGCTCGCCAGCAGCCAACAACCGGAGGCCCCCTATCCCCCATTGGATAACACTGGGCCTCAGCACTCTGGACCTGGCCGCCCTAGTGCTGCTGAGGGTGCAACTAGAGTGCATACTTGACCCTGGGGGACCCCTGAGTCTACCCCCAGCACCCCAACTCCCACTGCCAAATATTTACCTCAAAAACACTATTTTCCTCCACAGGATAACATTGACTGTTTTTCTTGGAAAAGTTTGAAAAACCTAAAGAAATTCTTCAAAATGGTACTATTTAACCAAAACGATTTTACTTACCTGTTAACAGGAAATGTTCCAGAGTAGTATCCAATTATACTACTCTGATTAGGAAAAGTAATCTAAAAAGTTACTTACCTGGTATTTTACTGAAACGCCCATTCAAGTCAATGTACTGTATTTATAAAATATTACATTTCTCTCCAACCATACTGTAAGTCAAAACAAAGTGCATATACAATTACAATTCAAAAATGTTACAAACTGCATTACTACTGTAAAGTATTTTTTGCTGACTTGTGCCAGGCTTGCTTGGTTCTAGAAAATAAAATAACTAAAAGAATATTTTTTATACAGAAACAATTGGTCTGAAGTTCAGGCTTTGGGTGTGTGAATTCATTTGCTGACTGAGTGTGTACAAAAAATGCTTAACACTGTCCTCTGATACTGCCGTACTGCTCGACCACACTACCACAAATAGAGAGTGAGCTGTTATCTAACTTTACCGCTGCCTACCTTTGGGGTTCCACTGGACTCTGTGCACACTATACCTCACTTTGACATAGTATATACAGTGCCAGCTTTAACAAGAGGGAAATTAACCATCTGAGGATAAAACTGGCGCTGGTAAGCTTGAATGAACGTTTTTGTTCCATGGGCTTTCCCAGACTGAGCGCCATTCGAATCTCCATTTATATATTCTATGCGCGGCATCTTGTTGCTGAAGAGGGAAAATCCTAAATCTGATGTGTCGAGTATAGTCTGCTGAAACTCTGGAGTAGGAGCCCTAAGACGGAGCCAAGAATGTCTTCGGAAGGCGATGCCTCTGCAGGGAACATTGGACAAATCAGTTGCCGCATTGATGACCTTATTAAGCACTTTGAATCCTATATTAACTATTTGTAGGAAGACTGTCCATTGGCCCCTTAGAAGATCATTCTCCAACTTCTCAGTAGATTACCAGAGCACGGCTTCGGAGGAGAGCTGTACTTGTATTTTTCATGGTCGTTGTCACCGTGGTTGATGGTCAATATGATCCATGAGACCGAAATTTTGGAGCGGAGGACAAGAGAATCCCGCTCGGGAGAAACAGATATAGCTCAGGCAAGAATGTAACACAATACCCATGCTGGCTTGAGATGACCGTTACTAGAGGATGTAGTGGTCACAACGCTGACCATGGTATGTTGAGCATCACTGCACCTTTTTCCAGAACCATCTTTAAGGAGAAGCACCTTGAAATATTACTGAAGCCAAAGACAACAAGACTGACATCTGTAATGCCATCCACCTAAGAAAAGCGAGAAGGTGGAAAGTCCGATAGAGTTTGCGTATATCTCACTGTAGATATGGAGAAAGTATCATGATTGACGCCTAGATCATGTGCGTGATTTTGCTTTGATCAAGACACATGACTTTGGAGGAAAAAATGCCTGTAAGACGTGATGGCACAGAAAATGTTTTTTTTTTTTGGGGGGGGGGAGCGCTTCCAGGCAGTATTGAAACTGGAAAGGCACTGAAAACAGATGGTAGAGGCAGAGGAGGTGGAGTAACAGTTTTTAATGCCATTGACATCAGCTCTTACTGGCACCTAGATGTGACATGCTCCTCGACGTTGACCTCCTGTAACAATGCCTCAACATCAATATGTCTCAACGTCTGTATTCTTTCGCCTCAGCGCTAACCCATTCCTCGAAGTCAACTCAGACTATGACGTTGATGGTCATGACGTCGATGCCCATGACATAGATGCTCATGACATAGTGCTGATGCTCTTGACGTTAAAGCCCTGGACGTTGATGGTTATGACGAAGACACTCGATGTTGAAAATCTCGAATCCGATGCTCTCGATGCTGATGAGCTTGCTGTCAATGCCCTCGATGTTGACATCGATCCCCTCAACTTTGACCGGAAACAATGCTGTTTTTGGGCTGAAAGCCTCAGTTTGGACCTTCCACGTCATTTAGAAGTAATTAGTAGAGCCTGGTGGAAGACTGGCCCTCTCCTTGCTCTTCATAAGTAAACTGCCGAGCCCTGGTAGAGGATTGACCCTCTCCTCACTTTGCAGTCCTTCCTTCAGATGGTGTTTGCTTCTAGCTTTTCTTCAGAGTACGCTAGAAATGTTTTTGGATGCTAACAATCTTCAGGGAGATGCTGCCTAGAAGGCAAAGTCTTGCTCCCGCAGGCAGGTTATTTGGTCAAATAAAAAAACAGCATTTTCTTTGACAAAAGAACACAATTGTCTGTTAAAAGAAGGCAGAAACTGCAAGGAAGAGGTGAAAAACGTCAAATGGAGTTGTTGAATCCAAAACAACAACAAAGATAACAAAACACTGTTTTTTTAAGAGCCCAAAAAAGGCTGAGCTTAGTGCTCTGGGATGCTGTCAGCAGGAGCCGGAAAAAATAACTCAAGCAACTTCCACCTGCTAAGCATGATGGGATATTGGTGGTCTCTTGGTTCTTAAAGGTGCAGTTTCTTTTTTAGCCAGCTAATGATAGCCTATGAGGCTACTCTGTCCTGCTCTCCTTCATCCCCACCATGAAAAAGGGTTTGTAAGGGGGATTTAAGTTGTTTGCAAATCCTCTTTAATTGTCTTCATTTATTTTATTCTGGGCCTTTTTTGTCTTCATGGTGAATAATTTGGCCATTGTAGTTTAGGTATAAAGGCTGCATAATCTGTTTCTTTCTTAAGTGCCTTTGCAGGCCTTCCTCAAAAAAGGCAAACGTCTGCACTTAAGAAGATATATTGAAGTGCTCTGGGGTACCCACACGTGGGCAGGACTTTTCAGTGCTTATGACTATAAGTGGAAATCCCCTACGCGTGAAGATGCTTTTAGATATATACTTGCCGAAAAACATTATTTTTGGAAAGAAATGTTTTATCTTTGAACAGAGTGGCCTGGGCAGTCACACACAGACAAAAATAAATATAAATTGGCGTATGGGTATTAATTAAGCAACCATGAAAGAGAACCAAGAGATGAGCAATGCAGCAAATGAAAATAGATGGAAACTTGATATACACCGAGGACCAGGGGATGCTCTTTACTGCCTCACTGAGGGCCTGATTACGAGTCAGGCAGAACAGTATCGTCAGCTGAGATACTTCGCTGCCTGTTCACAAAGGGCCAGCTGTTTCTGCACCTGTTTTCCCGGAGTGCGAGATCACTAGAAATTCTAGCTGGTAAAATCTCAAGAGACTTTGGCTGCAATAGCAGCCAATCTACATTTCCCACTCCACCTTGTCTTTCTTTTACAGCAAGGGCAGAGCACTCAGAGCTGCCCTCTGCCAGAAGTAATAATCCCTTACCCTCCCTACTATGCCAACCCCACCCTTCCTCCACCCACCCTCTACAGAGGTTATTTTTTCCGTCTACCAACTGCTTTGAGCAGGTGGTAATAGGAAGCATTAAACCTCACAACATTGGAAATGCTTTGCAGTTTTATGCCCAGTAGATCTGAGACAACATCGTTATTCACCCATTCCATGGGCTTTAACTCATATAGATATAAACAATTATAGTAATCTCTGTATATGTTTACGAATAACTCGTTATCAATCGTGGTCTTAACTTCAGAAGGCAAACAAAACTGCTTGTTTGACTATACCTAGATGACTACCAACTGAAAAACAAAAGACCTAGGCAAAGAAACAATTTTTCCCCTACCTCTCACTTGGTATGAAGTTGTTTGCAATGACATCAGACTGATATGCACCATTTACAAATGAAAAAAAACACATTATGTATTTATGTGCACACATAGGATAAGATAAATGATTAGGGCAATGTTAACGTTTGTGACACGTTACTCCAAAGATCATATTTCTAAACACCGAGCCCCTCTCATATCAAACATACCGAAGTTCTTTGCTTTTTAACAACTAGCACAGATGTGCAATACTCTAAATAAGGAAGGCAGTGATGTGTGAACCTCTTTAATCTCTAGACAAGCCATTCTGCTGGGTTTCAAGATAGATGGAAAGAATGGAATGACCACTGTGGCCAGAGAAAATGTGTGCAGGTTTCCTTTGACACATCAATGCCACTCTGCATTGGTGCACACTGTCATAGATTCTGTTCACTACTATAAAGACACTGAGCAATAGTGTACGCTAAAACCAGTTCCCTTGCTGGTCGCAGTGTATAGACAATTCTCCAAGAAGGCTGAATAGTTTCAACAATTCCAATACAAATGTTTACCACTGCCACATATTGATTAACAGTACCTATTTGATGAACATATTTGCCACTGGAATTCTTTTACCTAAAATGTTGCTTTCCACAGCTTACCATATCCTTAGGTTCAAGGATTATTGCAAGTAGAGCATCATGTAAGGAACAAAAAATATTACTCAATTGCCGGGTTTTATTTTCATTCGAAAAGTAGTAGCATTTGGCATCATACATCAACCATCTATTTGGACACACAAATCTGTTAGCAAGCCTCCTTCCTGAAATAAAAGAGACAAAAGAAAAGCGCAGTAAAATTCTCCAGCTTTTTATCACTCCTTTATAACCGAGATGACATTCTTGTAAGGTTAAAGCAATTATTTCAAGGAGTTTAGTAATACAAAACTGAGGTCCTATGAAGTCTTATAAAATTTCCATTCAGCTGTTTTCATAAATGTTTTAAAGAATTTGGTACTTTTTCTGTCTACAATCCTTCCGGTTTTTAAACCAAGCAAAAATTGCAGGTGACGTTTGTTGGTTACTGTCCCTCATATTTCCTGTGTCATGTGATATATGCCAATATATGCATCTATCCACAGGCACTGAGAAAGAGGGACAACAAATTTGTTATGATCTCATTGAAGGAGATGTCCAACACTCCATCAAAAACCAGATCTGAGACTGATTCTTGATTGAAACCAAGGTCTTGCTCTAAAACATGGGGGAGGGGGGGAGGGGGGGAGGGGGGGGGGGGTAAACGTACAAAAGACTGAGCTTGTGCTAACATGAACTGAGCTTACGTTTTCTTCCATCTTGAACTGATGTTGCAGCATACCGCTTAATTAATGTTGTTGCTGTTTCCCAGGTCTAAATGAAGAATTGTAAGCTTTTCACTTAGAGACAGTGCGTGGTTCTTGAGGTTTCTCACCACGCTGTAACTAACCAAGGACATCGCAACTGTCTCGGACTACTGTTTATACAATGTGCCAATTACAGTGCTTGAATAAACTGTGAGAGTGGGTGAATTCAATGCAACAGTATTATGAGAGAATCTTCAAATGTATTCTGTAGTTAAATGTTTCTTCTTGCTTGTTCGTCATTGGTGCATATCCTGTAATCCATGTACTTGGGTAGTAATGTATTACATTTTTTGTCTAAATTCCTTTAGAACAAGTTACTTACCTTCGGTAACACAATATCTGGTAGAGACAATATCTAACTGCAGATTCCTTACCTTTGAATTCCCCAGGCATCAGGCTGGATCCAGAAACCTTTGCTCAAGCACTACCCCTTGCCCGCAACATCGGGTTGCTCCAGTTGGCTGCATGTGACATCGGTTATTACATCACAGTCACCTATAGAGGCACCAACAAGGCATGCGGACGTTTTATGTTTTCCACGCCAGAAGAGCAGAGCTATGACTACATTGACCCAAACGTGTGCCAAACTACGGCCCTGAAAAGGGCTAACCCCAACAAGATCAGTCCACAAAGTGGTAAGGCATGGGTGGGTCTGTAAACAATCTGCAACTAGATATTGTCTCTACCAGATTATGGGCTACTGAAGGTAAGTAACTAGTTCATCGGATAGAGACTTCTAGCTGGAGATTCATTGCCTTTGAATTAGATACCCAAGCAATACCCTCCTGGCGGTCGGCTGCAGACTGATTCAACACAATAGAATGTCCTGCAGGACCGGACTGGCAAACTGCCCGTCCCTGCGGATCGAGTGTTCAGGCAGAAGTAATTAGCAAATTTGTGGAAAGATGCCCACGTTGCTGCCTGACAGATGCCCAGGACTGGGAAACCCCAAGCCAAGGCAGTAGTCACAGCCTTTTCCGTGGTGGAATAGGCTCTTAATATCTCAGGGGGCTGCTAATTAGCTAGGGCATAGCAGATCTTAATGTAGAGACAGACCCAGTAATACATGGCCCTTTTCTGCACTACCCAAACCTTCTCAGCTCACATGTACCCCACAAAGAGTTGGTTGTCCACACGGAACTCTTTGTGTGGTCAAGGCAGAACGACATCGCTCTAATTGGGTCCAGATGGTGGAGTGCTTAGAGGGAAGCAGGGGAGCAAAGAAGTTGGGCAGAGTGATTGATTGACCCAGATGAAATGGGATCACCACCTTCGGCAAGAATGAAGCATGGGTGCGAAGCCCCACTTTATCTAGAAAGGACAGGGAAATAGAAGCGTACAAGATAGAGCATGCAACTCACTCACCCTTCGGGCAGATGTTATTGCCACCAGAAAGGCTGTCTTTATGCTAAGCAGCCGGAGGGGACAGTTATACAGAGGTTTGAAAGGAGTGCACATAAGAAAAGTGAGGACCAAATTAAGGCCCCACTATGGCATAACAGAGGCATGGCTGGAAACAAGTAAGACAGCCATTTCAAGAACCAATTTACAATTGGAGACCTAAAAAGAGAGGGTTGGGCTGGCAGCCCCAAAAAATAAGATAGAGCAGAACGATAACCCTTAAGAGAACCCAAAGCAGAGCACTGCTGGGCAAGGGTAAGAATGAACAGAAGAAGAGTAGAAAAAAAGCAGGAAGAGGGTCAATAGACCTTTCTGTATAGTATAATGCAAACTTTTGCCAACGGGAGGTGTATACCGCCTTAGTGGAGGGACTCCTGGCAGCCAAAATAATGTTGCAAAATTTGGGAGGAAGGTCAAAAGCCATCAACTGCCGCCACTCAATCTCCACGCATAGAGACGAAGAGTTGACAGGTTCGGATGGAGCACTCTCCCTTGGTGCTGGGACAGAAGATCCTCCAGAAGGCGCAGCCTGATCGGAGAATCGATGCTCATTTTCAGATGCTCTGGATAACAGACTCTCCATGCACAGTCTGGAGCCACAAGATCGACTTGGGCCCGGTCGCTCCTGATTTTCTTCAGAACCCTGGATAGAAGTGGTATGGGCGGAAAAGCATACAGCAGGCCTGAGCTCCACTCACGAGAAAAGCATTGCCGAGCGATAGCTGCTCTGGTAACTCCTGTGCACAGTATTCTGGATACTGCGGGTTCTCTTCGAAGGTGTATGGATCTAACAAAGGTTCTTCCCGCTGCTGAAAGAGACCTTGTGCCACCTTCGACTGGAGATGCCATCCCTGAACCGCTAGTGTTTTACGGCTGAGTTTGTCTGCCCTAGCGCCCGGAGAACCTGCAAGGTGCCGAACCACTTGGGTCATGCCCTACTGTTCCTGCCATGTCCAGAGGTTCAGGACCCCTTGAAAAAGGGTTCATGACCCCACTCTACCCTGCTTGTTGCAATACCACATGGCGGTGGTGTTGTTCATGAACACCTGCATTAACCTACCCTTGAGAGAGGGAAGTAATGCCTTCAAAGCCAAACAAATCGCTCAAAGCTCCAACAAACTGATGTGGAGCCCCAACTCCGTCAGAGACCAGTGTTCCCTGATCTCCACCTCTCCCAGATGGCCGGCACATCCCAGAAGAAATACATCTGTCACAACTGTAAGATCTGGTAGGAAAAGGGAGAGGGGTCTGCCACTGACCCATTTGCAGTTTGCCATGCACCACTGCAGATCTCTTGCAGTTCCCTCCGAGATCTGGATCAAGTTGGAGAGATTTCCCTGACTCTGCACACACTGGAACTTCATGTCCAACTGCAGAGCCTGCATACAGCACCTGCCATGCTTTACTGTCGGACCAGGAGTCTCTGGATAAGCCTGCACCCAGCGTGATTCCACAGGAACGAATATGTGTTCCTCACACTCCCAGAAAACAGTGTCTGGAGGAATAGTGAAAGACTCACTCACAGGTAACTGTCTTCTAAGAGTTGGGGGAATGATTCATAGAGTGGCCACCACTCTTCCCCAGCTTGAGGAACAGGTAGCGCTCGTGGAGACGGACAGGATACAAAAGAAAGCTGTAAAGAATACAAAGTCCTATTAACACTAATTCTCATGTGGCTAATACCCCAAAAAGCAGTGATCATGCATGTCAAGTTCAAGCAAAACAGGAATCCACTTACCAGCTCACTCCTCAAACAGCTTCCTTAATGTAGAGGTGTAGGAGTTACCGTCACTCCCCTGGAAGCTGTCGGGGCTGGAGTCTTAGGCCACACTTCGGCAAAAAATAACATAAAGGTAGTCCGTTCTAGAACCAATAGAGAGCTGCTCTTATGTTGAAGAGATACAAAAATAATGAATGTTCTCCCAGTCGGGGAAGATAACTGGAGTCCTGATTGTAAAGAAAAAAGGGGTTCCTCTGAGAATCAGAAACAAATCAGGAATGGAAAAAAAAAAGGGCGAGCGTGCTTTGTGAAGTCTAAAAATGCAGAGCACAAGTGAGGACAAAACAACTGTGTGCATCGGAAAAACGCCTCAAACTGAAGCAATCTGCTATCGGATTCGGGATGCGGCAGCGCAAGGGGAAGGAGAGGGTTTATACCGCCCAAGAGGCTAAGGGAACTGTGGCTAATGGAGGCAAGCGCTGCGGAATGGAGGCCTCGGAAAAAAGGACCCCGCTTTTCCTCGGCTCAGTGTCAGAAACCAGCTGAGTAGAAGCGCGTTGGAAAAGGAACACAAAAGCAGGCTGGAATCTTGGCGGCAACAAAGGGAAAAAGTCACTCACTGAATCGGCAGGCAACAATGTGACCTGGATACAAACGCGGATAGTATGCAGAAAACAAGGTTTCAGGATTCAGGCAGCTGGCGAACAAAGGGGGCGTGGTCACGTGATCGGAACAGTAAGCCAAGCAACAACTTGTTTCAGATGAGTCATTTTACATGAGGGAGGGGCTGTGTCAAAGGATACGCTGGAATGCTCCCCTTTGGTAGTAGTAAGGGATTGTCTACAAAGAGTAGACCTGCTGAAGTTGACATGCACTAACACAATGCCTGCCTCCGGTCCCAAGATATGAAGCACGAGGCCTGAGCTCTGACACTTTACCAACAGGATGCAGAAGGCCATGAGGCCCAACAGCCTCATTGTAAAACTCACCAAAATCCACGATAGAGGCTGAGACATCGGAATCATAACTTGAATATTCTGGACTCGCTACTCAGATGATGAGCCTGAAACTACAATGTGTCCAGAACAGAAATGGAGCAACTGAGAAGGAGTCAGGTGTGACTTCGGCATGTTGAACCCCAGAAAATGCAGGAGGTTTGCCGTAGCATGAAGGTGGGAGACGATAGCCTGGGGCGAGGACGCCTTTAACAGCCAGTCGTCAAGGTAGGGAAAGACTGAAACCCCTATCCTGCGCTGATGAGCTGTGACCACCACCATCACCTTGGTGAACACCTGAGGGGCACTGGTAAGGCCAAAGTTGAGCACGGTAAACTGATAGTGCTCGAGGCCTACCTTGAACCGCACCTAACGCCTGTGGCCTGGCATGATGGGGTCATGAAAATATGCATCCCGCCATCCGGAAGATCCAATGGTACCATTCAGTCTTCTTGATATAGGGCAGACAAGACCTGAGCTAATGTAAGCATCTTGAACTTCTCTTCTTGAGGGAGAGTTTGACGATCCTAAGATTTAAAATTGGCCGTCGTCCTTTGTTCTTCTTCGGAATCAGAAAGTAGTGGGAATAACAGCCACTGCCTACTTCTTAAACCGGGACTCACTCTCGATAGCTCCCTCGGCCAGGAAAGCTGTAACTTCCTCTTCGAGCAATTTTAAATGATCCTCCGCCAGCCATTCTTGGTTTGGTGGAATAGGAGGAAAAAAAGAAAGGAAAGGCAGAGAACAGTCCTGATGTTATGGACCTCCAGTGAGAGAGATGATGATGATGGATTCTCCCACCAACTGGAGTGGTGTTGTCTTGCAGAGTTAGACTAGTAGTTCTTGGAGGCTGCGGCTGCTGATAGCTGGTTGGCCAACAACTTCCAGCCTCCATTTCTAAGACAGAATGAACTGTATTCACGTCCCTGCACAACTTGGGAAGTCTGTGCAGGACAGTGGCTGGAATAGGGCTGACATGACTGGAATCCCCTTCCATTGCCACGAAAGTGGCAAAAGCTAGACTGGCCTCGAGGTGTAGAAGAGAGGCCCATGGAATTGGCCGTAGCACGAGAGTCCTTGAACCGTTCTAGTTCTGAGTCTGCCTTGTCCCTAATAAGACGGGATCCATCAAAAGGCATGTCTATCAAATTAGCCTGGACATAGCCCGAGAAGCCAGACATTCTAAGTCAGGAGTGGCACCGCAAGGCCAACGTCGATAAAATTGCTCCGCCCAGCGAATCAGCCATGTCAAGGACACACCTTATGGCGAATTTTACTGCATCTCTCGAGTTCCTAACAGCCTGAGAGAGCACAGTCCAGGCATCTGGGACTTGTGGCAGCACTTGGGCAACCATCTCCCGAAGGGAGTGGGAAAAACAGTCCAATAAGCATGCAGTATTCACCAACCGCAATGTCAGACTGGAGGAAGAAAACATCTTCTTACAAAGTGATTCTAGCCGCTTGGATTTACTATCCGGAGGGGCAGAAGGAGGTAGAAGCCTGCACCACCAAGCTTTCAGGGGTGGGGTGTTGGCTAAGGAACTTGGGGTCACCCAGAGCTGGATGATGGCGGAGATCAAATGCACTATTCAGAGGAGCCCCTGTGCTAGGCTTGGACCACGTGCCTAGAAGGACATTGGTTAGTGCCTCATTGAAGGGCAATAGGGGTTCAGAGGTGGAGTGCTTCAGTCAGGAGATTAGCCCTGAGCTGCACAGAGGGCAACTCCAGTCCAGGACCTCGCACTGCCCTCTTCACCACCATGGCATAAAATGCCCCATCCTCCGAAGCCTCAGTAGGCCGAGAGAGCATGCCAGTATCTGGGGAAGTGTCCAGTCCACTGGCTTTTCCATGTTCCCCATACAACTTCCTGGTGTTCAAAGGGGGCCATAGACCCCTCCTGTACTCTCCAGTGACTAACACATCATCAAAATGTTCAAGTGACAACTTAGAACTGCTAGGTTCTACCAGCGCCAGAATCGGCATCAAGCGACACCGTTCCGACTCTGTGTAGTCAGGGATGAGGACAGGGCTTGAGCAGCTGTTGGCCCCGAAGGCATCACATTCGGGTCTGATGCCGGGGAAGGTCGCAGTGGAAAGACCGGCGATGTCCTGGATCGGATTCCAGAGGCCTCACCGGTGCCAACTACGTTGAATCCAGTGTTGCCTATTCTGACCCCGCCGGCCTGAAGGCTCATGAGAGGGGTTGGCCCACTTAAATACGCAGCACATCAGCACATGGCCTTGTAAAACTCTTTAATTTGAGCGGGGGTTGCTCTGGCGCCCGGAAAGAGAGGGAGGCGCAAAATCGACCCTGGCTCCGGCTCCACAGAATCATGCCTAGAGCATAGGTGCTCCTTTCCTGGTTTGTCGATGAACAACAGTCAAGGAAAAGAAGAAGTCCAAGTGGACTTCTTCTTTGCCGATGTGTTGTCCATGGTTCTGTGGAGCCGGAGCCAGGGTCGATTTTGCGCCTCCCTCTCTTTCTGGGTGCCAGAGCAACCCCGTGTCCCGATGAACTTGAGTGGGAGGAAGAGGACTTGGGGCTCCGGGAGCAGTCTCGCAACCTCCTCTTCTCCGATCGCGACTGGGATCTTCACAGAGTCTCACTGGATGGTGTCAGCTGCGGTCCCCATGGAGCTTTATGGCTCTCTCCCACAAGGCCTTTGGAGCCATGGCCCAACAGTCCGAGCACAAGTTTGTGTCATGGTCGCACTCGAGACGCCAAAGTCAGACGACGTGGGGGTCGATTACAAACAGGGCACGGTGACAGGTGCCACACGGATTAAACATTATCTTCTTGAAGACATCCTTGTACACAATAAAAACGAAGTTGACAAAAATTTGATAAAGGCCTCTCACAAAGCAACAGAGGGGTAGCTCATTCCAGATCGGCACTTAACTGGCGCAGAAAGAAAAGAACTGACATCTGCATGCCTTGGTGGCGCCTATATAGATGACCGCAACGTCATAACCGACACCAGCGACGCTAGGCGGAGCTGAATGGAGCCACCCGACGGCCCATGCAAGAAGTATTACTCGAGCAAAAGTTTCTGGATCCAGCCTGATGCCTGGGGAATTCAAAGGTAAGGCTTCGGCAGCTAGAAGTTTCTATCAGATACAGGGCATACTTTTCCTTATTAACCAGGAACCCCAGTCCCACTTCATGTGGTGAATCTATGCTGAATATTACATCAAACTATACTGAGTTTTTATACTTATCTGTATTCTTTACTACTATCTAAGCTGACGATACATTTCATGTATTTTGCTCAATAATTCTTACTTAAACATTAAAATTCGACCCACGTCTGTCATTCTTACTGAGAATATCACAAGTCCTACTATTGATCTGAGACTACAAGAAATACAGATAAGCCCACTTGGGGAACACCAAAGTTAGTGTAGGAACTACACTGCTCCGGGTCTTAGCCATTGGTGTGCTCTTGTTAAGGTCATGAGAAACTAGTTTGCACATCAACATCCCTGGTGTCCCTCCTCATGCTAGGCACCTCACCTAATAATTTCCCTGTTCTATAACTCCAAACAAATTAGCAGATTCAGTTCTACATTATAGGAAAGTACCCCTTTTTGGATGGTTGCCCCACTTTTTGCCTAAATGTTGATATCATTCGACTGAGTGTGCTCTTGGCTCCTGCCAACCAGGTGCACAGGGACTATGTTCTTACCTAAAACCATATGTTGCAAAACCCAATTGGCAACTCTATGGCCACATGTAAGACCCTTGTAAAAGGTACCCTAGGCACCAAGGGCACTGAGACCAGGAAAGGCCCCTAAGGGCTGCAGCACTTATTGTGCCACCCTTAGAGGCCCTGAACCTACATACACACACACACACGCACCCCCCCCCTATTGTTTTGGTGCAGATAAAGTGAAGAGACGGCATGGCACACATCCCTGTGTGTTATGCCTACAACAAACTGCCCCCTGGCAAAGGTAAGACCCCCCTCTAGCTGGGTGTGCTATACCAGTGGTGAGGGTACAAGTGCAGGAGTCCTGTATCCCTACAGTATCTATGGACCCCTGGGTCGAGAGCCTGCCACTCTCAGGGTCCTGAAACAAAGCACAACCTGGGATGAGGTACCAAGCCTCCACCACCAGGATGGGCAGGGTCCACGAAGTGGAAGCTTCAAATGCCTGCCGCCTTTGTGAGCTACCCCAGCCATTTGCTGCTCCCAGCAACTGGCCCCGGCCGGTTCTGACCCTCACTTTGGGCAGGAAAATCGGCTTGAAAAATCGAGATAGGAATGAAGGTTTGCCCACCTTTGCCAACCCCACCCCTCAGGTGGGGGAAGCGAGGTGAAGGACAACTCTCAGTCCCCGCCATCTTGCAGATGGGGGAACCTAACCAATCAGATTGTGGCTCATGCCCTCCTCCCAGGAGAGGGTGGCATTAAAGGGGGTGTATGCATGTATGTATGTATGTATGTATGTGTGTTCTTATATAGCGCTCGACTTACCCTTGGGCATCTCACCGCTTGCATTGGGAACCCGTCCTGGCTTTTTCCCTGTGAGATAACCCGTACTGGGCATCCCCAAGGTGAAAGCCAGGCATCCCGCCGCGGGGGGGGCCGTAGTGGAGATTAAGCAAGCTATTACCCAGAGTTGCAGAGTGTGAACCCATGATTCGAGTAGGCACCGAAGTGAGAATTATCGAGTCCGTGGACACTTGGGCTCAGACCCTGCCGCGTCGGGAATTGAACCCTGGTCCCGGGTCTGACCTCTGCTTCAGGGTATGCCTTCTCTAACCAGTGAGCCACACTTCTCTACCTGGATCCATTGGTTCTGACCTATACACACCTATAAACTCCCTTAAATTTAGTATTAAGGGGCAACCCTGAACCTTGCCTCCTCAGATCAGAACCGAAAAGTAGAAGCAGGAAGAAGAAGGGCCGAACCACCATGTGGAGAGGAGAAGAGGAGGAACCAACTGACTTGGCCCCAGCAGTCCTTTAAAATGCAGAGAACTTGCCCTGCATTTGTGACTCAAAAAGGACCTTTTCTCCAGTGAGCACCGGACTTGCTAAAAAAATACCGACTCTGACTCCGGCTGACTCCATGAGTCTACATCACTCCGCTCCCGGCTCCCTGAGCCTGAGTGATCCAACATCCCAGCGAGGTCCCTCCAATGATCCTAGCCTGGATCCCAGTGACCCCCGAACCACCAGAAGTTCCTAAAATGAACCTGCAGCCAAAGAACTGGAAGGTCCCCTCAACCGGGACCAAAGGAGACACCCTGAATGACTCTGTAACCGAAGCAGCCCAATAAAAGCAACCACGACCGTCCGACTGACTCTGTCACTGAACGCTTGTGTTCACAGGACAACAACACCCAAAGACCCCATTCGCCTAAACAGCAGCTGACCGACTCCGATGGAAACGCGACCGAATCTGCAGCATCAGCCAGACTGCATCCTACACCCGTCTGCCTCTGCGCCGCTGGTGGTGTCATTCTTGTTGTCCATCGGGCACCACGGTGCTGACCTCGACCCAAGGAGATTTTTGTTTCCCATCCTGGTGGCCTGCTTGCCACAGACCCCAAACCAACAACCATGCTAAGTCCGTTGGCAGACGTGTAGTCCCCGTACTCTGCACCCAGCCGCTTCTTTGCCGCTCACGGTGCGACTCCAGTGCCCCATTGACAGAATCTTTCCCACGGACCCGTAAAACCCAGTTCTGCCTTCCCAGGACTAAATGTGGCTCGTGAGTAATACTGTAAACCTGTGATAACTTTGCAAAATGAACTGTATCATTTTTTTTCCGTCTCTCAAGAAATGCACCAGCATGGCATCTAGAAGTACCAGGTTGCTTAAGAAAAGTAATTATAAAGTAATTCTGACTATCTGCAAATACCAAGTGGTTATACTGTAACTAATCCACAGCAATCGAACTGTATATAAACTGTATATTCTTGCAAAGTATTCTTATACTTACCTGTACCAGGCTTGGCTTGGTTCTAGAAAATAAATATAACTAAACAATATTTTTATACACCAAATCGGTCTGAGTTCAAGTCTTTGAGTGTGTGACATAATTTCTTGCCTGAGTATGTACAACAAATGCTTAGCACTACCCTCTGAGAAAGCCTTACTGCTGGCCCAAACTACCAGAAATAGAGAGTAACAGGTTAACTACCTCTGCCTACCCTTGGGGATCCACTGGACTCTGTGCACACTATACCTTACTTTGGTATAGTATATACAGAGCCAGCTTCCTACAAACATCCTCTTATTTCAGATGAAACAGAACATTTGGAGAAAATGGGGGTCTCTACTATACACAACCTATTTGAGTGGCTTTTTGGCTACATTTGACACATGGGAAGAACAGCATGGTCTGCACGGTGGCAAATTCTTAAAACACAGAGAGATTGTGTTATTATGAAACCTATGGAATATCTAGACCTTGAATCACAGACGTCGCCTGAGGGGGCTCTTGAGATGACAAATTCCTAGTTGATACCCCGGTACACCTTTACTTTGAGTGCCACTAGTAAGGTTAAAACATAAGGTACAATGGATGCCTTTGGACGTAATCATCCAAGTATCCTTGGTGTTGACATATAACAGCCATCCTGTTCAAGTTCACTAAGGGCCCACAGCTTTCATAAGGACTGATTAATTCCCTCTATCAGAGTATGATATATGCCCTTTCCCTAACAGACTGTTAAGTGACTAGGATAAAGGTAAATTATTAACATGCTAGCTTACTTAGCATATAACCGTTCCCTGTGCTTAAACATACAAGTATGAAAGGGCATGCCCAAGTAATAAAATAGTCATCAAGGGCATCATGCCATAACTAACTTATTCAATGTCCACATCTTCATCACCATAAATAGGAAAGCTGTGCTTATGACTAATAATGAATATCGCATGAAGAGGTTTGACATTCCAGTGTTATTTATGAGAACTAGATATAAACATGGGCCATTATATTCAAAACATGAACTCAGTCAGTTCTTTTCCAGATATTTCAAAAAAGTTATTTATCACACTAACCTTCCTCATTCCTTTCGTAATTCCACTTGATGCCACTGACGTATCTGAATAGTCCATGGTATATGTCTGAAATAATAAGAGACTATCTTAGTGATTAATGTTCTCAATCATCTCTGGATTTATTTTCATTGTACCTTCCTTGTGTTCATCTTTGTGAAATGGAGGTCAGAATTCAGAAGAGTCATTGGGCATTTACAAAAATATGTTCATGATTAGCACGTGACAAATCGGAGGAAAATATCTATTGAGCATTATCAAGATAACACATTGGGAGCCTCCAAATATACGCTTTTTTGCATCCACAAATATACAAGATGAAGCATAAAACATTTGCATTTTGGGTCACTGCTGTCTCACAGACTTGTGCCCCCGTACTCAGCCACATTAGCATAAGAGCTCCCGCGTATGCAAGAAACAAACGACTGCAGAACTCTTTACTATGGCATCTCCCAGAGTGCTGTAAACAATCCTCATGATGGCACTCGTACACACAACAAACTCCTACCGCAACTGCATACTTCTTGAAAAGGATCTTCACAGCCTGCATTCACTAGCGCACACACGAACAACAACGACCGCAACACCACCACCCTGCTGGACAACCTCGCCAACCTCGGACTCAAGCAGCTGGTCACCACCCCCACCCACTTTGCCGGACACACACTCGACCCCGTCTTCTCATCCAGCAAGGACATCGCCTTCAGCCACGCCACCGGACTCCACTGGACGGACCACAGCTGCGTCCACTTCAGCTTCAGAAGGACCACGATCCACCACCACCAGCAACAGGTTGCACGCAGAAGCTGGAACAAGATCACAGCCGACCAGCTCACGACCGCCCTGAGCAAGAACCCACCCACCAGCGCAACGAACCCCAGCCAAGCGGCCACCAACCTCACGAAGTGGATCAGCGACTGCGCAGACGACCTCGCCCCTCTGAAGACCCCGACTAGCAGACCCGGTAGCAAGAAAGCCCCATGGTTCACCGACGAACTCAAGAGCTCCAAGAAGAACTGCCGAGCCCTCGAGAGAACCTGGCGCAGAGACCCAACACCGGACAACATGACTGCCCTCAAGCTCGCCACCCGAAAACACCACCAACTCATCCACGCCACCAAGAAAACCGCATTCAAGGAACGACTGGACAACAACGCACACAACAGCAAGGAACTCTTCAACATCATCAAAGAGCTCTCCAACCCCATCGCCGGTAACAACGACATCACCCCTTCACAAGACCTCTGCAACTCCCTCGCCTCCTACTTCCACAACAAGATCGCGGACATACACAACAGCTTCAGCACTCAACCGACGCACGCCACGACCGAACCACCGCCCCCCACCACCACCCTCCGCGCCTGGACCCCGATCAGCACCGAAGACACCGTCCGCACGATGAACTCCATCCACTCCGGATCTCCTACCGACCCCTGCCCTCACCGCGTCTTCAACAAGGCCGACGCTGTCATCGCACCCCACCTGCGGGACATCATCAACACCTCCTTCGACACCGCTACCTTCCCGGAGAGCTGGAAGCACGCCGAACTCAGCGCTCTACTAAAGAAGCCATCAGCCGACCCCACCGACCTCAAGAACTACCGCCCCATCTCGCTGCTCCCGTTTCCTGCAAAAGTCATCGAGAAGACCGTCAACAAGCAGCTGGCCGCCTTCCTCGAGACGAACGGATCCCTTGACCTCTCGCAGTCTGGCTTCCGGGCCAACCACAGCACCGAGACCGCCCTGATCGCAGCCACCGATGACATCCGAGCTCTGCTTGACAACGGAGAAACAGCGGCCCTCATCCTCCTAGACCTCTCCGCGGCCTTCGACACTGTCTGCCACCGTACACTAGTGCAGCGACTCAGCAACGTCGGAATCCAGGAGAAGGCACTGGAGTGGATCATCTCCTTCCTCGCCGGAAGGACACAGAGAGTCCGCCTCCCCCCGTTCAGAACTGAAGCCACCGAAGTCATCTGCGGCGTTCCTCAAGGCTCCTCGCTCAGTCCAACCCTCTTCAACGTGTACATGAGCCCACTCGCAGACATCGCACGCCAGCACAACCTCAACATCATCTCCTACGCCGACGACACCCAGCTGATTCTCTCCCTCACCAACGACCTCGCAACCGCCAGAGCCTACCTCCACGAAGGGATGAAAGAGGTAGCCGAATGGATGAAGAACAGCCGCCTGAAACTGAACTCGGACAAGACGGAAGTCCTCATCCTGGGATCCTCACCCTCCGCCTGGGACGACTCCTGGTGGACCCCCGCCCTAGGCAGCGCACCCAAACCAACAGACCACGCACGCAACCTGGGCTTCATCCTGGACTCCACCCTCTCCATGACCAGACAAGTCAACGCAGTCTCCTCGTCGTGCTTCAACTTCCTGCGCATGCTACGAAAGATCTTCCGGTGGATCCCCACCGAGACCAGGAAGACGGTCACCCAGGCCCTCGTCACCAGCCGTCTGGACTACGGCAACTCCCTCTACGCCGGAACCACCGCCAAACTCCAGAAAAGACTTCAGCGGATCCAGAACGCCTCAGCACGACTCATCCTGGACATCCCCCGTCGCAGCCACATCTCCGGACACCTGAGAGACCTGCACTGGCTCCCGGTCACCAAGAGAATCACCTTCCGTCTCCTCACCCACGCACACAAAGCCCTACACAACCAAGGCCCAGGATACCTCAACAGCCGCCTCAACTTCTACGCTCCCAAACGCCAGCTTCGATCGACCGGCCACGCCCTCGCCACCGTCCCCCGCATCCGAAGAGCCACCACAGGGGGACAGTCCTTCTCCTTCCTCGCCGCCAGGACGTGGAACTCCCTCCCGACCCACCTCCGCCTGACCTAGGACCACCTCGCCTTCAGGAAGCAACTCAAGACCTGGCTGTTCGAGCAGTAGCGGACCCCCCTCCCCTAGCGCCTTGAGACCCTCTGGGTGAGTAGTGCGCTATATAAATGCTTTGATTGATTGATTGATTGACAAAGGTTTCTCAAGGTTTAGAGACTCATTCATAAGAAGAAGAGGCTTATGAAGCTACATTATGAGGACCGCTAATGGTTGGAGAACATAAGTACGTTTACCAATAATAGGAAGCACTGTTCTTTTCTTTGTAGAATTCTAATACAAGATGGAAAGGAAAGGGTTCCAGGTTTTATGAGGACAGATCAGCATAAGACAGTATTTCGATGATCTGCTTTTAAGTTGTGCTGCCTCCAATGTTCTTGGACTTCGTTCTTGTCTTGTTCGCTTTATTGTCTTGCTTCTTCTGTTGTGAGTTATTGGGTGTTTTGTAAAACCTATTCTTTTTGTAATTCTTGTAGTTCATAGGTGTCGATTCATCAAAATGCCAGGGATAGCAGAAGTGACGTCACATACCATTTGGCCTTAATGACATCACAAGAAGTGATATCATATGACCCCTGCCCCGGATTTTCCCAGGAAAGCATGTCACATGACTAACATCACACAACACGGCATCACTGAAGTACCATATTAAATGCATGATTTGTATAACAAAATAACACAGAAAACGGTCTATTGTAGATACCCCCTACGTTATAGTGCAGACTTGATCTGTGAAAGTTCTGGGGAATAATACTTGCCTTAAAATCTAGTGAAGAAGAAAAGCGAGTAAGCCCGACCTCTTCAAGGGGGTTTTTCGTTTTGAGATTTTTTTTAAAAAAGAATGGTTGAAATCAGGCATTTTAAAGCACAATTTTCACATACATTTACTAAAATGGCACATGTGCTGAAAGTGCCTTCATTAAATATTCAAATCCATTCATGGTATGCGAAGACAGTTAAACATGACCCTATTTTCTTTGTTTAAAATGTGTTATGGGTGCCCCTATATTTCAACAAATTCCTCCATTATGACTGGCCCAGGATTTTATCATGAGAGCCCCTATATTCCATGGGCGCCCCTTCATCAAAAATGACATATAATATGACAGTGCCAGAATTATGCAATTTATGCCATCCATATAACATGGGTGAATCTTATGTCAAAAAATACCATAGTATAACAGGGCCAGCACTGAGTCGTGGTTTCCATCCTCAGCTATACCAAGTTGTCGATCTTTATGACAAGAATTGCCTCCATTTTGCTAGTACCAGAATTCTGCCGCTGGTGTTTACATGCGAAGAATTTCCTCAAGTATGGCAGTATTTTTCAATGGTTGCTCCATATGCAATGAATTAACTCTAGTATGCCAGTACCAGTGATTTACCATAGGTGTACTCTATGCCAAGAATTACCCCTAGTTTGCCAGAGCCAGTATTTTGTCTGAATTGCTAAGAATTGCAACACGTATACCAGGAACAGTGTTTTGCCCCGGTTATCTCTATAAGACAATAATTACCTTCAGTATGTCAGGGCCCACAACAAACTTGCAAGCATCACATCACACTGTCGCTCACATTCATTCTCACTCACACTCTCTTACATCCCCTTACACTCATTCTTATTCATTCTCATTCACTTGCACTCACTCTTAATCTTACTCATTCATACTTAATGACACTCATGGACAAGTTTACTACAATTTTGCATCAGGATGTCTCAAACAAGTGTGTGTGGGGGTATACTATCAAACACAAATCAAGATTTGCAGTGGGTAGTATCCCAAAGTAACGCAAAGTTGCCTTGTGGCTGCTTTGTGTTATTTTGCATTAAGTGCGCATTCCATGGATTTTGATGCAAATCCCTACCTACAAACATTGCTATACAGGAATTTGCATATAAATTGTACGCCTCCTCAGGTCAGGCGTAAAGAAGAGAAATGTACATGTAATTTCTCCTCATTTTTCAATTATGTATATATGTTGCACTGTACAGCATACATACAGAGTGGGAAAAGCCCTAAAGCATAGTGCAAACTTATGATTCAGCGAACACACACCCTTGCACTATGGCACAAGAGTGTGTGTAGGCACATGGCTGACAACATTGCGGCAGCACATTGTGAGAGAAAATAACTAACCATATTTTAATAGATATGGGACATAATTTTTCTGTCTCCCTTTGATACAAGGGTATGCAGCAACTTTGGAACAAAGTCGCCTTGCATCAAAGAATTGTAAATCTGGACCCCAATTTCACGCATTCTCACTCCACTTTCCTTCCCTTTACTAACTCTCACTCATTTTTAAACACACTTACACATACATATGCACTTACCATCATCAACACAGACTCTCTCACTTAAACATACTCTCACTTGCAAGCACGCACACAACATTAATTTAAAACCATTTTTACTTACCACAGCTGCCACCAAAGTTCATAAGTGAGCTAAATTTTAATTACTTTATTTTCACTTTTCAGTGACTAGAAATGCAGCTAATCTTGTACAAAAAAGCCCTGAAACAATGGGTCAGGAATGGAGGCCTTTGGTGGTACTTCAGCACCAGTGGCAGCAGCCAGAAATTACCTTGCTGTGGCTAAAAGCAATACTGTGGGGAAACTGATAAAAGTAAGAGAGGCTCCAGCTTTTAGAAAAGTTACGTTACCTATGGCAATAGATTTCCATCTACGGCAACCTCCCCGAGTCATGAGCTTCATAATTTTCTGCTGCCAAGATGAATCTCAGACTGCATATTCGTTTTTATTTTCCAAATGTTTCAAAAAGGAAAGATCAAAGCAAACATTACGTATAACAAAAATAGGTAACAACATTTACTTGTATAACTCCTTGGGCGCAATTCTCGATGAAAACTGTGGAAAAAGACATGGGGAACCACATACAGCATGGGTCATGCCTGGATTCGCTCTCTAAGGCAGTTTTCCTCCAGGTGTTCCTCACACTATAAAAGAGTTGAGCTTCCCCTCTTGAACAGTCTCCTCCTGCAGGACAAGGTAGATGCCTTCCTTGTTCAGCAGCTAGGAACGCGTCTGGGCACTAGGCACTGCTCCTCCATCAGAATGTGAGGACCTAAGGTGATGTCCCCACACCTATGGTTAAATGGTAGGTCTTTGAGTATTCTGTGGAGAACTTCTTCCACCGTCTTGAAGATCTTTGAACTGGAAAGTAGAAGGATGATTTGTATCTGCTTTTATACAAAATTATCCAGCAGGGGATGAGGATGCACAGTCTAAAACGTCAGAAATAGTTTGGGTTGGTACTCTTTTCAAGTGTCCTTCAAGTGATACTTTGCACAGCACAGACACTTTTTCCAAGTAGAAGCATCACGGTGTGGGCCCAATAAAGTGTGGGGTGTGTGCCTCTGGTTGTCATCAGCATTCCTGAAGCAGTAGTCAGGGGCAAACAAACAAAACATCAGACCTGACCTAAAAACTATTTCACCCTCAACCAAAAACTTCAGACCCTTCCCTCAACCCCAACATCTAAGGCAGTGTTCATCAAGAACTAACCATGAGCTGCTAGCTATGAAATTCTTCCTGGAATTTCTAAAGATAGTCTAACTTCCATCTTTCACTCTCCAACAACAGGAATTAATTCAATATACATCCATTGTCTGGGAAAGCTGCCCTCATCCTCTATCTTTTGCCTAGCCAAACCAGGGGCATCTAAAATGGATCCCTGTGGCTTCAGTATTCAGACATGTATACGCAAACTGTGCAATGCACATACACTCAAAATAGTGCAAGGTTTTGGGCTTCACATAACAAATTTGACACAAGATGTAAGCCATATCCTCAAGGACACAGATAAAACCCCCTGATCAAACTAAATGTTAAAATAACATGGTACTAGTTGCATCTGCTAAACCAAGGATAGGGACAGTGGTCCTCTGTTTATGGTTGGTGCACCACTCTAGGAAACAGGACAGCTCACCATTAATGCATCCCTGCAAAGAGTTAATTCCATTACAAAGAAGTACCGAAATCGATGTTTTTTTTGTGCCAGATTGAAATCATGCTAGATTAAGGGAAAAAAGTCACTTACCTGTAACTACAGTTCTGCATCATTGCATCTTTCAAGATGTTAACATAGCAGTATTTCAACTAGGGGTGGGAGTAATTTGTGTAGTCGCGCTACGCAAAGCTCTGCGAAACAGTAAAAAATCTCCACGAGCACGCAGAATTCCGCGAACAAGCGGAATTGCTTGTTCCACCCGTTCGCAATGCTTTTTTCCTGTTCGCGAATGCTGTTTGCGTGCTCGGGGGGAAATATCTTGCGAACACGCATTTTAAAAAGCGCGAATAAGCCAAAATTTCCGCGAAGCTGCGGATCGCGGAATGTTCTCCGCAGAACGTGAAATTACCCAAATTCCACAAATTCCGTGAGCGGAACAGAATTTATCGCCCAGGTCTAAATTTCAACACAGCAACTGACAATGAAAACAAATAAAAAAACATTTACAGACCACAAGATGCCTTCTCATTTTATGACCGAAATCCTGGCAATCAGATGGAGGGGCATATGGTTTCAATTCTCAGAGGCTCCAACTGTTAGATGTTTGTAGCTTGCATCATAACATTTCTGTAGTATCCTTAATGGGGAGGAGGGGAGGCAAGCATGAATCAATGAATGATAACAATGCTTGAGAGCTGTGCTTATAGGTAAGTAAATGTTTCTTCTCCAGGATTGGATCTTTCATAGATTCAGGCATTTGAAATATGATTACCAAAACAGTACGCATCATTTTACAAAATAAGTGTTCTCTTAATGGAGAAGCCGGAGCAGTACTACCTGTCCTACTCTCATCTCAGCTTTTGACTGGAACATCCACAGAGATATGCTTGAATCATTCACTGTCTTCAGGCTTGGAGTCCTTGGCAATGTTAGAGAGCAGTAAACAGTGTTAAAATAGCTATAGGCCTCAACAACAGTGTTTGTTTAGTAGCACATTTTCATTTGAAGCAACTTGAACATAAACCATTGAATTAAATATGGTAGCACTCCTACTCCCCCTAGAGGTCACCATAGCTCAGATACAAAATCTCCACCTCTGGGCCGGAAGCTCCGCCTCCGGGCCAGAAGCCCCGCCTCCGGGCCGGAATTTCCAGCCCTAATGCGGACGTAAAGTTAGTAGTCGTAAATCCATTCTGTGAATACCAAAAGTAGTAAGTGCATTCTGTGAATACCAAAAGCAGTAAGTGCATTCTGTGAATACCAAAAGCAGTAAGTGCATTCTGTGAATACCAAAATGGTAGTAAGTTTAGGATTTTGTCTTAAGTTAGTTCTGTGAATCGGGCCCTGAATGTTTCTACTATTGAGTGACCATAACACTTTGCAAAATATGTCCGTATTCGCTGTGCCCAGCCAAGAGTGAGCTTGAATACTCGCCTCAGTACAAGGCCTTCTGACATCTGTCTCAGTATTTCTAATAACACAAGATAATTTAATCGCTATTTTCTCACAGAAAATAATAAAATGCATTATGAGGGGACTTTACGGAGCATTTCCACCTTTATTTTGCTCAAGAGTAGCAACAAAGTAGTATGAGTATTCAATGTAAAATTTGATGCACCTGCACACACTAAGCAAGTGCAATGCGTTGTCTGCAGAGGTTGTGGGATGTGGGAAATAAGACCGCAGAATGACATGCTCATTCAAGTGGAAACCAGAAGGGACCCTAGGTATAAACTTTGTATGCGTCAGTAAAATGACTTTGCCCTTAGCTAAGCAGAGAATGTCTTATTTAACTGTAAATACATACATTTCCCCTACTATGCATGCCAAAGAAGCAATGTATTCCATGAAATGAACTTTAGATGTGTTCTGGATTAGCTCGAATGGCGTCAGCATAAATTGGATCAGGTCAGTATTAGGATGCCAGGTTACTGTTGAGCGAAATAAAGATGGAAATGATCTGTATAGACACCTCATAATGTATTTTATTATTAACTATGGGAAAATAGTGATTGAATTATCTTGTATTATTAGATATACTGAGATTGCTGCCAGATAGACTTGTACTGAGACGAGTATTCAAGCTCCCACTTGGCTGGACACTGCAAATACGGATGTATTTTGCAGGTGTTCTGCTCAATCAATAGAATCCTTTGGTTCTCCACCAGAAACAGAAAGGTTTCCATTTGGTATTTTAAGTTCTTGTAGTAGCTGATGCCCGGGCTTCCATCAGGATGTTTCGACATTCTGCTGTGAGATCTAGTTGCCCAAACTCTTGATTGTCAGGTATCAGGCTCAACGACTGACGTTTGTGGTGCAGAATTTCTCTGTTGTGCCTGGAGATGAAATTAGAGTGTATTGTCAATGGTATCGATGGGCGTTCAGATTGGATCAGACGTTCAGGGAACCTTTACTGGTGGTATCCTCTAGGACCTTGTGGATCAGGGAAATGGAGAAAAGGCAGCAGCAAACGCTTTGGACTATCTGATTGAAAAAGGCATTGCCAATGGACCTTGTTTGCCTGCTGGCTTAAAATGTGCATTTCGTATTGTTATGGGTCGCAAGCAAGTCTAGTGAGGGATGAGCCAATTTGTGAAAGAGGTCGTCTATTTACTCTTGGGGGATCTCCCATTCGTGATAGTCTGACAGTGTTTTGACATCCAGGTATGTGCTCCACAGTGATGGGCACGTGGTGGGAAATGGCATGCTGTACACCTGCTGCACCTCTTACGACAGTGGTAGGGACCTCGTTCTCCCCTGTTTGGCGATATAAAACATTGATGTGATGTGATGTGGTCTCTGCTGAGGAGACACAACAGACCTGCCAGCTATTGAAGGAAGTCTATAGGACTAGTCTTATGGCCCAGAGCACCATGAAATTGATACGGAGCTGCTTTTCAGTACCTGACCATAGTCTGGTTGAAATGTCCTGCTTGTGAGCTCTCCATGGAGGTATATGTCATCAGCACCAGTCTGTCCAATGAAGGGAAGAAAGGAATCCCTGCATTGAAATTCATAGGAAACTGCCACCATGCTAGTGCTTGTTTAATTTGTTTTGTAATTCAACCCGTATTGTCCCACGTGCCTTGAAATTGCTTCCAATGGCTGTCCAGTTCTGGCTGCACGAGTCTCATTTAAAGCCTGCATTAAGATTTGAGACTACGCATGATGGCATCAGGTCCAGCAGAAATTTGTACTGTCTGACTGTGACCACCTGTTTGCCGGAGAAAGTCATTGCCAGGGACCAAAGCTGTATTAGTATTTCTGCTGAGAAGAAAGCTCTTCTCAGATGTGTGTCTAATATTGCTCTCAAGTACTGAAGCTTTGTTCAAGGTTTTGTGAAGGACTTGTTCGTCTTTGGTGTTAGTTCTAGACTGTGGAACAGAGTGATGCAGGTACTCTAGAAGCTTGTGACTCTTCCCTTGATAGACGAGCCTTTCGTCCAAGTATTGGTACATTTGGTAATCCTGTATCCATGAGCTATCAGTGTTATGTACTAGCTATTTAGGGTGCTGCTAAACTAGAACGAAAAGTGACACTTCGCTGTCAAGGTTTCAAGCCCTTTAAACAAGTAAAGTATATCATTATAGAGAACACTAATCACATTTTGCCCTTTCGTCGGAGAGGAGAGAGGGTTTTTAAAGGAGATTCTTCTTAAGAAAAAAATAGGATTACAAGAAGAGTGCAGTTTAGCAATAGCAGATTAGAAGCCACATTACATTATTTAAATATTCCAAGTCAAAAGGCAGGGTTAATTTTTGCAAGCCTCCCTATTGATCTCTAGTGACAAGGGGTTTGAGGGTGCAACTGAAACTGCTCTAGTCAGAAGAGGAGATGATGGGCAATCTTGATTAAATATGCCTAGTATAGTTTTTTGTTTTTTTTTACTTTATTTTTTATTATATAGTACTCTTGGTGATACATAGTATATGGTCACACATTTCCCATATATATTTGCAATAAAAACATCATATCTAACAGCATATCTAGAGCCATGTCAAATAAGGCACATTTCCCCCAGTGGGTAACTGTAGTGGTTTGGCACCCTGCTTCCCCCACACTGAATCTAGCCAGTTCCTGTTACCTATAGCCCACAACTGCAGGATCTCCACTAATGCAAATAGGACCAACATTTATGTAACGTCACTGGGATCCCTCTTCAGGTTTTGTTGCTCGTAGACAGGCCCTTAGGGGTTGCCAAATATCTTAAGGTCTAGATGCAGAGGTCTGTATCATAGAGTTTACTATTAATACCGAAATACATAAGACTGTTAATACATTGTCTTACCGTTGGAGTGTATTTGCGTCCCCAGTGTATAGCCAGTTCCCTTTTCGCCAGAAGTAAGGCAATTGCAACAAATCTACAAGCCGCCTTGGGAATATCTGTAATGTAGCCTAACAGTGCCAGAAGGAGGGATGGTTTTATCTGTAATTGTGTCATTTGCTCTAATTCTGTCAATATTTGCCTTCAGTACCCTGCTACCTTGCAACAGGTCCAGATCATATTTGAGAAGTCGGCTTCAGGGGATTTAGGGCAATGTTAGGAACGGGATGGATCCATGCGAGCCACTGCTACCGGTGTGATGTATATTCTACATAGAAATTTGTAGTGGATCAGCTTGTGACGGTGGTTACAGAACACCAGTCATGTTTGTCGACAGCAGACCTGCCAAGCTTTATCTGTGATTGGTTGCCCCAAGTCCGTCTCACAAGCAGTTCTCATGTGGTATCTCATGTGGGCAGTAGTTCCCCACTCATATGATATAATTTGGAAACCAGTGTATCTCCCTTCCCATCCGTGATAAGTAATGTGAGTGGCGTAAAAATATTCAGCTCTGGGGCAAGATGGCAGCCGGTCACTCGGCTGAGTAAGCGCTCGCTGCCTACTCTCCGTGTCCTTCCCCTGATGCGGTAATTAATGGCTACATGGGCATACGATCATATGGATATTTAGTGGAACATCGGTAGGAGCCCGACCAGGAGGAAGGAAATATCTCAACTTCGCCATTTGGTATGCTGTGGGCGTTCCTTACCTTGCGGCATTCCTCGCTAACCGGCTTACCGCGATTGTTGCGGTCCCGGTCCTGGCTTTGTGATCCTCGGAGTGCTTTGCTGCGGTTCCTGGCGCTGCGTGTGTACACCCTCGATCTGGCACGGGACGGGATGCTACCGAAGAGTACGAGAGCAGGGAAGACCCGAGCTGCTGGGGGGAATACACCGCTACCCTCCAAAGCTATGGGAAATAGCCAAACCGACCAAAATGATCCAAATAAACAACGAGGTGGATCGACTGCAAAAGACGCTCAAACAACTAACTCTGAAGCTAAAAAAAAAACTACCCCTGCAATTTTCTTGGCGCCAAAGCGAATAGGGAAGCAGAATCAGAACATCAACAACGCTGAAGGCGGGGAGGTTTTGGAGAAATGAGGTGAGCGCAAAGCTGAATGGGGCGAGTGTTAAGATCCGAGGGTCTCTCTGATGGTTTAATAAATAGACAGACAAATGAGGGCTTGGCAAATCCGAATAAATTGCCCCCCCCCGAAAATTGGAGTGGTGAAAGCAGGTGAGCATGGACTATCCCAGGAACAGAGAGGAAGCTCTAATGGGAGGCTAGAGACTGAGGCAATCAATATACAAGGGCCAGATATAGAGGGTCCCTTTTTTTCATTGTCAGATCACTCGAGCTCTTCGGGGGATGAATCCCTAAAGGTATCCGAGGATCTCCTTAATTTATCAAACAGACGCTGGAGTGATACTAGCAGCATATGCTTGGAAGAAGAAACTCTGAGAGGTAGTGATAAAATATACACCACCGGGACTATACGTAAGAGAACAACTCCACAGATATTAGCTAGCGATCAAGCAGATCAAGCAGATTCAAGCCAGCATTCTGTAGGAGGGGCCGCTGAGCAATAGGGAGGGATCTCCCTAACCCTTATTTATGAGAAAATGATGGCCCACAGGGAAGAAAGTCGGCCAGAAAGTTTAAAAACACAAGGTGCTTGCAGAAAACTACAGAACTCTGTCCGACGGATGACTAAAACATGTTCTGAAATCGGGGAGAGAATAACAGAAGCAGAGACTTGTATCTCCACTTTAGAGGATGAAATGGCGGCACAGAGGACGACCACTGAGGCACTAACAATTCATAGGGATGACTTACTGTGGAAGATTGAGGACATGGAAAACCGCCTGCGGCGGAATAATTTAACCCGAAGGGGTTGAGGGAGTAGACCCCCGTAAATTTGTTGGGAAACTTTTCACCGAGGCATTTCCTGAGCTAACCCAATGGTCCTGGGAAACTGAGATACAAAGGGCCCATAGATTCCCGTTTCAAGTAAAACACAATCAGGCCAATACGAGACCCAGAGCTATTACAGACCCAGAGCTATAATGACATGCCTTTCTAACTATTTGGCCAGACAGGCAGTATTTGACCTAGCTAGGCCAGATAGACAGCGGTAAGCAGCAGGTGTTGAATTTTTTGTTTGCCCAGATTTTTGCCCCACTACTGTGGAAAAACGATGTCAATTTAGACAACTAATTGCCCCCTTTCAATAGAAGGGGGCACAAGCATGTCTGCTAGCCCCTGCCAAACTAAAAATTATCTATAAAGATAAAACGAGATTTGTTTCTTCTGAATTGAAGGCGAAGGAGTATTTGCAAGAGATTAAGCACTAGGGAAAGAATATACGCACATGTAAGAAAAGGTCATATGCAGAAACTATAATCTACAAATTGTTTACGCCACCTCTCCAAGATAATTGATTGTGAATAAGGGCCTTTTCCTTTTTTTTTGTATGTCCATGTAATGTTTTTTTTTTTTTTAAGGTATTTTTTTCTAATTGTGCTACCTACGGGTGAGACAGAGGTAGAATGCATTGAGGGGGACATGGGGGGTAGGGGTGGCAGCGAGGTTATCCATCATAGTTGACCGTGGGGTCTATTAGCCTACATGTTGGGGAAGGGGGGGATTGCTTTCCGCTGGCAGGGGAGGCAGGAAAGGGAAGGGGGGTGGTCTTCCAGTGTTGGGGAGGGGGGAGGCTGCCAGAGGGGGGGGTGTGCGGGGGTAAAAATGGTAATAAAAGTCAGTAACCGTTTTAAGATTTATGAGGGAAAGATAGAAAGAGAGAGAGGCAACCAAGAAGGGCAGGAAAGGTTATATATTGATCTAAATCAGGTTGATGGCAGGGTTAACAGTGTGCACATTTAATGTGCGGGGTCTTAACGATAGGGGGAAGCGGCAAAGAGTAGCATATGAAATAAAGAACATGTCGCCTGATATAGTTTGTATCCAAGAGACACATATCCCTTGGAACAAACATAACTTTTTGAGAGAGCTTGGTCTGGAGATGCAGGTGTGCACTACACAAGGGACCACTACTCGCGGAGTCGCTATACTCTCTAAAAAGGGTCTTTTAAAAACAACTAAAAGTGCTGCAGATAAATATGGGCGATAGGCCATGATGGAATGCATTGTGGCTAACAAAAATTATACAATATGTTCTGTCTATGGCTCTAATCATGATGAGGAGCAAGTAATTCAATATCTTAATATGGAATTAGCTAATTGGGCAACTCCAGTGATTCTGACTGGCGATTTTAACATTCAATTTGAGGATATTATTAAAGGATCCGGAGGTGATAAATACATTGGTAAAAAACCCAGAGTTTATAAAGCTCTACAACAGCTTCTCCATGAGCATGGTCTAGTTGACGTGTGGCCTGGGCTAAAACATCCCGAACCAGGATATACGCATTACTCATGCCCCCATCAAAAGCTCACTAGAATAGATTATTTTTTTATAGCTAAAACGCTCCTAAAAGACGCACAAATATCGATTTATCCTCGTATAACTTTGGATCATAATCCAATTATACTGAAACTTGCAATATCTGGTTTAATGCGACCTAGAAGCACATTCTCTTTTGATAAAAAATTATTGTTAAATGAAGAGTTTGTTGCTCATATTCGTAAATGGGTGATAGAATTTCTGGCTATAAATCGAGATTCTACTAAATTAGGGATGGTCTGGGATGCGATGAAAGCCGGACACAGGGGAGAGATAATCGGTTTTGGTCTATGCATTCAGAAACAACTTAGACACCATCAGATGCAATTATATGAGGAGTTACGCTGTTTAGAATGTAGACTAATCGAAGCAGTACGGGATAAGGCGGACATCGCACAGGCACAAACAGAGGTGGCTTGGGGTAAATCTAAGATTAATGAGGAATGGGCTAAAGATATTTCCCAAAAATACCATCTTTTCAGGAAAGACTGTTATGAGTTTGGGGAAACAACTGGCAGATGCCTAGCGAAAAAGATCAGATGCAAGGTGGTTAAAAATATTATAGAGACAATTGAGGACTCATCAGGGAAAATAATTGAAACACCAGAAGGCATTCTAGAAGTATTCAGAACATTTTATGAGAAGTTGTATTCCGAGGAAGATCATAGTATAGATGATCAGGAGGAGCTATATAAGGACCCATACAGGATAATCCTGGATGAAGAAGATAAGAGGGCACTAGAGGAGCCAATATCAATGCAGGAGTTGGTAGATGCTGTGGGCTCATTGGCTATGAGAAAAGCTGCCGGGCCAGATAGGCTCCCATTAGAAATATATAAGTTATTACTATCTGAAATTCAGGCAGATATGCTTGAGGTGTGTCGGGAGGCACAAAAAAGCACTGCTCCGCTATCCTGGGATGAGGCAAGCATTATTGTATTTTAAAAAAAAGAAAAGCCTCCTACACTCCCAGGATCGTTTAGACCAATATCTTTAACAAACTGTGATTGTAAAATGTACGCAAAAATGTTAGCGGCACGTCTATCGCATGTTATTAAGACCCTGGTTTCAGTTCACCAGCACGGGTTTGTACCAGGTAGAGACGCGGTCAATCATATAAGCAGAGTAACAACATTGCTAGATATTGCCAACACACGTAAGATGCCATGCGGGGTGATATTATTAGACACAGAAAAAGTGTTTGACCGTGTCTCATGGGAATTTCTATGGGCCACACTTAGGCTGCATGGTGTTGGTGCAGGGTTTATTCAGGCCATTAAGACCATGTACAGATCTCCAAAGGCACGAATATGTACACTAGGTTTAGAATCAAAACCATTAATTATATCAAGAGGTACTCGCCAAGGATGCCCGTGCTCCCCTCTGTTATTTGTGATATATATCAACCCGTTCTTAAACCTATTAGAGCATAGATTAGACGAACAGCTGTCAGGCCCTAGGCTGGAGCCGGTTGATATACTTGCTTGTGCAGATGATATTGCAATAATTACACCGGACCCTGCAATTACATTGGAGCACACTGAACAATTGGCAGCAATATTTGGGTAGAGTGCGGGTTATAAATTGAACTTAACTAAGACACAGGTAATCGGAACTGAACAAACGCAATTTAGGGATCAGAGAGTTCTAGAGGGGGCCGTATATTTGGGAGTACGCCTGAATGCTTTTCTAGATACGATGGTTAAACTCAATTGGGAACCTCTTCTTAAAAAGATCAAAAGAGATTTGGATAGGATGGAAAACTTACACTTGTCGTTACTGGGAAGATGCAATATCCTTAAAATGAATGTGCTTCCAAAGGTCTTATACTTCTTTAGGGCAGTACCACTGGAACGTACAAGAAAACAAATGCCGAGACTACAATCTATCTGCAATATTTTTCTATGGGCACAGGGGAAACCCCGGCGAGCACTAAAATGTATGATCCTACCACGGGATAGAGGGGGGTGGGCAGTACCCGATTTTCAATTTTATTACTGGGCTTGCTTATTACAGCACATTGGAATCCTATTGGTGGGAACTAGTGGTGAAACTCTAGGGGATGTGCCTCATATATATCAGCTACTATTAGCTGCAAGGACAGAGAGAACATTCTTTAAAATTCTAGAGCCAAGTTACTATAAGAAGACCCGCTTCAAAGTCCTCCAGGCAGCCTATAAGGCCTGGAGCCAAATAAAGAGGCAGCTAAATATGGGTAAAATAAACTATTATACACCCACGAACGCAGCGGCACTACTTCCATCTATCTTCTTAGATGGTATTATGAATAAATGGAGAAGTAAAGGTATTACAACTTTGGGCCAGCTGGTAGACAGTAGTGGTGTTAAAACTTACGCTACATTGATGACTAACTATGATCTTCCTAAAGCGGATTTTTTTAAATATTTGCAGATCCGGGACTTCCTGTGCAGAAGGAGGGATATCTCATGTTTAGCTGAGAAAAACCATCTTTTAGAAATTGTGATGGCCCGGGGTAAAATTGGGGATATATATCAGGCACTTATCGACACACAAAAGGACGATGTTGAGGCACAGAACGATAAATGGAAATTGAGAGTAGTCGCAGAAGGAATATTTTGCAAGAATCTATTTATCTAGCTGAAAAACTCCTAATATCCTCAAATCTGAAAACCCATCAATACAAAACCATGTTTAATCTATATTAAACACGGGCTAAAATGGCACGCTGGGGTGGAGTAAATGAGGACAAATGTACTCGATGTGGGGGGGAACAGGCGGATATAGTTCACATGTTTTCTACATGTTCAGAGTTGAAATTATTGATAAATAGTATACAGATATTTTTAACAGAAGTCACAGGAGTACATATTGAGATAACTCCATTAGTTATGATGCTGGGGGTCATAGAATATAAAACACCTACACATAGAATGTATATATATAGATATTTTATACATATTGCAGTTGCAGTAGCAAGGTTATGTATAGCTTCATTGTGGCGTCAGAAAGAACCCCCTACATTTGAGATGTGGAGAGGCAGATTATTTGCTATCTGCAAACTTGAGACTAGCTTATATGCCATTAAAAGTCCACGGAAACGCAAACTTGGTGAGGAGATTTGGGGGGCTCTAACGGAATATCTTTCACCGACAACATAAGATCTCAGTTAAGCCCCGTTGGGTTGGTAGAGATTCTATCCTCTCTTTCTAATTCAAAAATAGTCACTCTTTATAGTTTTATGGGAGACCTATTGGATAATCAGTATGTATAGATGTAGATGAAATTTAGAAGTAAACAATGTATAGGAGGTTGGGCCTCCCAGAGAGGACGTCAAACAGATATATATATATTTGGGCTTTTGCATTAGCACTGTACTCAGCAGTACTTTGTTTTATGATGTGGTATATGTACATTTCTTTTGCACTATTTGTTCCTTTTTTGTTTTCTGTGGATTTTATATGATTTTACAATGGTCGTTTTCTCTTCTGTCGATCCTATATGATTTAACAATGTCTTTATTTCCTGTCATGTTGAACATGCCGTGTGCTTCCTTATGATTATCCTTATTTTCCTGTATCGGTTTAATGACAATAAAAAAAAAAAAAAAAAAAAAAATATTCAGCTCTATAGGGTATGTCGATATTGTACATCTAAGTGCAGGCTGAAGTCGAGCCAATTCAAAGTAGTAAAGGTGTGTGGCTTCTGTGAAACGGGTGTCTTCGGTACATGAGAAGACGTGGCCTCTTGCAAAGAAGTCCCTAAATGTGTGGGGTGGGTATCGCCTAAGGCTCACCAATGGCTCTTTTGTAATTGGAAGCCATTGATTATCTTGTAAGGGCAACGTCGGTGAATACAGTACTGTGCCCCATGTCATCCGGACCAATCTCTTCCAGGCCCGGCAGGTGGTGGACACAGTTTGGATATCAGTTTTATCTTGCGGCATACCCGCTGTCAACAGGGCTCGCAATGGCACCGGGCTCACCAGGTCTATCCGAGGCTTGGAATAAGGTATACGTGCATCTGGATAATGCCAGTGCCATGCTGAGATACATTGCACCACTAAATAGTATAGCTGTATATTTGGAACACCAAATCCTCCCTTTTCATATGGAAGAACCAGTGTACTTCAGCCAATAAGTGGCTGCCGTCCATCCCAGAAGAGATGCATCAATTGTGAATGCGCCAGGTCAAAAAATGTATTTGTTAGGGGAATAGGGATATTATTCAATAAATGGACCAACTGTGGTAGGATTAGCATTTTAATAATGGCTATCCAGCCAACCATAGAAAGTGGAAGTTTAGTCCACCTGTCTATTTTGGTACTAGGTTTGTCCATTACTAGCCCATAGTTGAGCCAGAGTATCTGCTCTTTGTTCCTATGCAAGGTGATCCCCAGATATCATGTGTTCTACTCACACCATGTCAGTGGAAATTCTCCACAGGTGCGGTCTCTGACCTCTGTAAGTGGGAACACCTCAGATTTTTGCCAGTGAAATGTAGCCCAGACATATTCCCAAAATGCGTGATCTTGCACAACAACTGCGCTAAATTGTTGGCAGGATAACTGACAGACGGTATAATGTCACCCGCGTATAATGTTATTAGTAAGGGGCCAGTTTTAAATTGTAACTCTCGCTGAAGGTAGTTTTTGTGCAATTGCCTCACCAGGGAATACATCGCTATAATAAAAAGGTGTGGCAACAGTTGGCAGCCCTGCAGAGTGCTACAAGAAATAGAAAACAGTTCTGTTATCGTGCCGTTGACTCTGATGTCTGCCGTTAGCTGTGTATATAGTAATGTTATGAGGGATATGAAGCCCATTGGGAAACTCAATTTTCAAAACACAGCTTGTAAAAAGGGCTAGTCCAAGGAGTCAAAGGCCTTTTCAGCGTGTAATAACGCCGCCACAGCTGGGACTGCTGGTGCTATCCTATGGAGGACTGAAAAACTCGTCTTGAGATTCAATGTGATGAATCTATGTGGGTCAAACTCCGACTGCTCAGACGTTCAGTGGTTCCGCTCCTTCCTCTCGGACCGGTTTTTCAAAGTAGCCATTCCACCTGGCCAGTCCTCTTTCCATTCTTTGGAACTGGGAGTCCCTCAGGGCTCTGCTTTAAGCCCCACATTGTTCAACTTGTATGTGAAACCGTTGGCCGCTGTCGTCAGGCAATGTGGCCTTACTATGACATCGTATGCCGACGACACGCAGCTGGCGGTGACACTCAGTGGGGACCCTGAGGTGACTGCGCCCAGGTTCCGTGCAGGACTTTTAGCTGTGGCTAGTTGGATGCGTAGCAACTGCCTACAGCTTAATGCTAAGAAAACCGAGGTCCTGTTTGTGGGGAAGCAGGCGGAACTTTGGGGAGACCAGTGGTGGCCTTCTGATATGGGGGTGTCCCCCATTCCAGCGGCCGAAGTTAAAAATCTGGGTTTTGGCTGGATTCCAATCTTTCTTATACCTGCCATACAAAAAAGACAGCAGCTACCTGTTTTGGTATTCTGCGAGGGCTGAGGCCAGTCCTTAAATTCTTTGACCCCCCCACGCGGCAACTGGTGGTTCAGGCCTCTATTCTTTCCCGGCTGGATTACGGGAGTGCCTTGCTTCTTGGAGTCAACCAGGCTGAGGCGACTAGGCTTCAGAGGGTGCAGAACGCTGCTGCACGGGCCATCGTTGGCCTTCCAAGACGAGCCTCTGTCTCTGCTGTTCTGACCTCCCTGCACTGGCTTCCGGTCAGACAGAGAATCAAATTTAAGGCTCTCTGTCTGACATTCAAGATCCTGAAGCTTTCCTCTCCCCCTGCTTTGGCGGGCCTTATTTCTCCATACGTCCCCACGCGGTCTCTCAGGTCTGAATCTTATCATCTGGCGATTAAGCCTAGGTTCAGACTGAGTAGGATGGGAGGTCGCTCTTTTCGTGTCCTGGCGGCTGATCTATGGAATTCCCTTCCTTTACACATTCGCGCCCTAAATAGCTTGACTCTTTTTAGACGCGCCATTAAAACTCATCTGTTTGCCTCTGCTATTTGATCTTTCTCTTCCTTAGCCTTGACCTGTTGTGTTGTGTACCTGATCAGGCGCCAGGACGCCCCTTTGCTGGGGCAGCTGTGCGCCTAATAAAAGTTATTAACATAACATAACATAACATAACATAATCTGCCCCATTAGTACTGCGAGATGGGTCGCCACCATCTTAGCAAGTATCTTAGTATCAAAGTTTAACAATGATAGCGGCCTATATGAACCACAGCGCACTAGGGCCTTTCCAGGTATCATGACCAATACTATGACTGCTTCCCCGAGTATAGGAGGGAGAACTCTTCCTTCCAGTGGTTCTGCATATACCTCCAGGAGGTGTGGTGTTAGTAGGTTCTTATAAGTCTTATAAAAGGTTCCAGTGAACTCATCCATGCCTGGGGCCCTGGTGCCCTCCATAGCCTGCATGAGCTTTTCAGCAGTGAGAGTTGTTGTTGCGCAGACGTGAGCCAGATTATTGTTACCGCTTCCAGATAGCTAGTAATAGTGTCCTGTTGTTTGCTTTCTTGAGCCATGTCCACCATATATGTGTCGTCAGGACCCTGCAACCCAGATATGTAAGACTGACCCTGTGGCGGTTGTAACAGCTGAGCTAACGTACGTCCTGGTCTCTCCCCTTCTCTGTATTTCCGGGCCTTTGCATACTTACCCAAGAAGTGAGCCTCTCATTCCGTCGCCTCCTGATATTCAGCCATCAGAGTAGCCCGCTTCATAAGATAGTCTGGGGCCCCACTGGTGGCTTGATCACAGTCTATTGTTAATAACTCATCCTTCACCCTGGACAGTGTCCGTCGGAGGTCCCCCAATATCCCTGAACATTTAGCAATGCATATCCCTCTCATGTATGCTTTAAAGGCCTCCAACAGGATGGCCTGTGATGATACCGACCCTTTTATTTAACTCAAAGAACTCTACTACCGCCATTTTCAAATACTTCATCATGCAATCGCCACTGTTGCTCAACCCCTCCCACTCCTGGAATTTGCGTGGTCAGGATCACTGGGGAGTGGTCTGATAGTGTGCAGGGAAGTGTTTCATTGCCTAGTATAGTTCACATTACACATCTTTATTACAGTCTAATAGATCATTGATACTTCTTACCTACAAGAACAATAGCCCAAATAAGACAGATCACTATCATGCTGAGACCCAGAATTGTCCATCGCAGGTATTCAATACTTCCACACCAAACTGAAAAATGGAAAACATTACATATTTTAATACAGCCAGATCACGTAAATTAATTCCATTCATCAATAACAAAGATTCAGAACGATATGGTAGGGTTCAGAAAAAAATAGAATAAACTGATTTGTGGTTGTTACACTACATTCAAATCATTGTGATATGTTAGGTGTAGTTGTAGAGTGCACTATTTCCCAGGAGGGTATCTTGGTGCTGCAAGTGCGGTGCTAGCCTTGCCTGAGGCTAGGTGGGTTATTGAAGATCCAAGTGTTCAGCTTCTAGCAGAATGCAAAACCTGAAGAGCCATATCTGATGTGTAACTGCAGTTCATTCCAGCTTTTAGAAAAGAGTTAAGAGGAAAGAACTGAATGCCAATGCTGGTTTTATGTATGTGTGCAAAGAGTCTGGCCAAGCATAGGCATTTTGTTGGTTTGTGAAATGAAAGGTGATGTTGAGGAGTTTGAACTAGCTTCATCTGTATATAGATATTCAGTGGAACTCCCCGAGGTGTGGTGTCATATGCGTGCTGTGTGGCAGGTGCGATCTGAATTGTTTGAAGTCATCTGGTGAGTGGTTTGCTCAATCTGGTATAGAGAGTGATCCCGCATTCTAGCTTGCTTGTGACAAAGGCATGTGTGACAGTAACATGGGAGCTGGTTGGGAGCCATTTAAAAAAAATTCAGCATCTTCAGGGTGTGGAAGCATGAAACTCAGAAGACTTTGACTTCCACAGAGATTTTGAGTTGGCTGTCAATGATGATTTCAGGGACTTTGGCATGGGTTTGTCGGAAATCAGGTGGAGACCCATGGTGATGGGTGTTTCGTGAAGATCACAACTTCAGTCTTGTTGGTGTTAAGTTTGAGACTGTTGGTCTACATCCAATCAGCAACTTTGGTCATACAGATGGCAAATTTAGTTCAGGTGTTTTGAGTGCATAGTCAAAGAGGGTGAGTATGCCGAGTGCCATTGGCATATGGTAGGATATTGATGTGGGTGCAGAAGATGCTTGTGAATGGGATCATGTTCGCATAGAAGAGGGTCGGTCTCAGTGAGGATCCTTGTGGTGCTCCGCAGATGAGGGTGCATGTGTCAAAAGAGGAGGAGGCCTAGCCAACGGACTCTATCCTTATAGTCAGGAAGAAACTACGAGCAAGTCCTTGGATTCCAATCTCATACATATATCAGATGAGGACGGGGTGGATTGGCATATTGAATGCAGCAGAGAATTCCAGGAGGATGGAAGCAGCTGTGTCTCCTCTGTCCAGGATCATCCAGATGTCGTCTGTAGTGTTGATAAGTGCTGAATCCATGCTGTTGTTGTGTCTAAAGCTAGATGAGGAGGCGATGGTCAATGAGATGATTGGTGAAGCATGTGTTATGTTTTTCCAGGATTTTGGTCTCGGGCGGAAGCACAGAGGTGGGTCTTTAAGTTGGTAAGAATTGTAGGGTTTGCAGAATGGTTCTTGAGCAGGGGGAATACTGCGGCATGTTTCCAAGTGTCCGTGAAGGTGTCAGATGCAAATGAGGTGTTCAGGATCAGGGTCAGTGCTGCACTGATGTGATCCTTTTGGCAAATGCGTGGTGGCCTAAGGGATGCAAAGGGGCCCTGGAATGGATGGACTTCATGGTGGAGCCAGTTTCGTCTGCAGAGATGGAGGGTCATGTGGTCATTTTAGTTTACTTGGCCAAGAAAGATAGTTGTGTTGGGAGGTCTGTCAGGTATGGCTGGGGGTAGAAGTTCCAGAGGCCCTGTGAAGGAGTGATGTTGTTGAAGGAGGCCGCTGGGGTGGAGAAATCTTTCATAATGGCAAAGATCTCTTTGCTGATGTTGGTGATGGAGTCAATGCAGCTTGCGAGCACACAGCATTTGGCAATCCGGATGTGCTTGTGGTAGCATCTAACAGCAGATTTAAAGGTGTTCCTGTACACGTGGTCTTGGCTCATACTCCATCTGCACTCCAGTGGTGCTTCATCATCCTTAGTTGCTCTGTGTATCAGCTGAACTGGGATCTGGATTTTGTGCTTGAGGGGAGCCACAGTATCAATGCAGGCAGTGAACCAGTTGAAGTTTATGATGGAAACGGGTAGCCTGTTGCTGTTTTTCGGATGGTGTTCAGTGAATATGGTAAATCAGTCTTCTCTGGTATGTTCCAATTTCGGCAGTGTGGCCTGACTGGTTATTCTGTGCCGTGCCGGATGGGAATGGTGAGCCTGATGAGGGTGTGGTCAGTCCAGGTGATTTGCATGGGCAACTGAGAAGTCGTTGCAGGTGGAAATAGGGTCAAGGAGGTGAATGATGGAGTGTGTTGGTCCTGTCACATGATGGGTGAGGCTAAGGTTACTTAGGTTGCTGAGAAGAGTGGCCATGTTTGGGTCGGTGAGGTCTTACAGTTGTAAGTTCAGATATCCGAGGAGGATGAAGGCGCTAGAGTATTGGATGAAAGGTGCAACGAAGTCCGCAATGGTGTTGGTGAAGTTGGTGCTTGATCCTGGTGGTTTGTAGATGAGGGGGCCGCTCAGGGTGAAGCTGGCTGTGATGGGGAGTTTGAAAGACAAGTATTCCATTTTACTGGGAATTGTGTCCAAGGAAGTGGTGCAGCTTATGCTGTAGTTGAAGATAATGGTGATTTCGCTGCCAGGCCTGTGTTTTCTGTCTAGCAATGTTGGAGGGCTATGTGCAGTTAGAAACAGCATGTCCAGTGTGTAATCGTGCAGCAGGCCCCAAAACTCTGTGGCGTGTTAGGGGAGACAGTGGGTATTGAGGAGCATGCATGAGACCTCAGGGTGACGTGCTGCCTGTGGCTGGTGTGATTGGCAGTAGGTGTGAGAGAGTCAGGTGTTGGGTCTGAAAGGTGCTGTAGTCATGAACGGTGTATGTGAGAAATTGCTTGAGAACTAGCAGGTGCCACAAGAGAATGCCCCTTTGGTGTTTTGTTGTACTGCACAGCAGCAGTGCAGTGAGCAACAGCCGGGGTGGAGAGCACAGGGGGTGGCAAAGAGGTAGCTGTGAGTGGGGAGAGAACCAGGGTTCCTATGACTGGGCAGGCGCAGACAACCTTGCCTTCGGCAAACTAAAGCGAAACCAGCTGTGCTCGGCTGCACTGTGGCCACCATTAAGGAGGTCTTGGAAAGGGGATCAGAGCAGTGGGCAGGGCTGGAAGCGGGCACAGGCAGTAGGAGAATATAGGAGGCGGGAAAAGAGGTAAGGAGCGCAAGGGAAGCAAGAGTGGGAGAAGGAATTACGTATAGTTATATAAAGAAGCATCATGTTATATATAAGCTTTCCAATATTCTTTTTGTTTTAGAATTTTTTTCATTTTTCACCCATTACTGAAAAATGTATCTATCCTGAAATAGTAGGTGTTACATTATCCATTCTTTTAGTTATGTAATTCCACAAGTTTGTGGTAGCTGGTATGTGTACGATATTTATGGCACATTGGCTTTATCAAAGCTGTATGAAAGTATCAGTCCTTTAACATTAATGTGTTTAAGGACTGTCTCCTTCTTGCAAATGTGTCTTATCTGCTGGTCGCCATTCCCACTGTCTATTTATTGGAATTAATAATACATGTATATGCCCTTGGCTGAAATATGTAGCCCACAAAGGTGAAAAATGTGTGCCCTGCTACTAATTTGTGGCGTTCAAGAAATAAAAAAATAAATGATGTAAGTTATACCATGAGTTATTTTCTTTAATACACTGATAATATAAAAGTAGTAAAGTGACAAAGTTCAATCTCTTCCTCTTCTGTAGACCTAATCCAACAATTAAAACTATGCTATGAAATTCCTCTCCTATTTCAGGATGCATTCTGAATCACAGGAAAGCCACAAAGCTCACCCCTCTGCTGAAAAAACATCTCTAGATCCCAAGGTACTAACTATCGGCTAATATCGTTGCTACTTATCTATGCCAAATTGACTGAAACCTTAGTTAATAGACAGCTGATTAACTTTACAGAATACAGTGGTTTATTTCACCCGCACAATTTGGGTTCTGAAAAGGTTCCAGTACAGAAGCTGTTTTGTTCAGGGTGACAGATTACATCAGACAGATTGCAGATGCAAATGGTGTCTGCCTCTGGGTGCAGAGCTTGAATATCGATGTATAAATATTGATGTACAGAAATATCGAGGTAAAAATATCGTGGGACAGAAATATCGATGGAAAAAATATCGTGGTCAAGACTATCGATTGTTAGGTAAGTAATATCGATATCAAAAATATCGAAGTATTAAATATCGTTCACAAAAATATAGTTGTTAAAAATATCTATGTAATTATTAATGTTATGTATTTTAGTATTTTGTATAAGAATTGTTTGTATTTTTATTCTATGTGTTAAAATTTTAGTAGTACATTTTTTATTTTTAAATAGAATTTTGCGTTTTTAGTTCCGTAGCGGGTTGTGGGTTTATGAGGGAATTGGGTAGGAGGTAATGTAATTATATGAAATGGATTCAATAATTTATATTTATTCATAATTGTACAATTGTGATGTTATAGAGTTAATTGTGTAAATTAATTTAGTAATAATTGTTTGATAATTAGTTGTTAAATAATTTAAATTAATTATCAATTAATTATGGTAATTGTTTCATTAATTTCAGGTGTGTGTTGTGGTATTCATAGATGTAAATGTTTGGAAGTTATTTATTTTTTATTGATGAATTATTAAATATTTGTTAAATAATTTGCATTAATTTAGTAATAATTGTTTGATAATTAGTTAATTAATTTAAATTAATGAATTACTAATTCATTATGGTAATTGTTTAATCAATTTTAGATGTGTGTTGTGGTGTTTATAGGTGTAAATAGTGGGAAGGGTGGGAAGTAATTTATTTTTTATTGATGAATTAATAAATATTTGTTAATTAATTTGCATTAATTAATCATTATTAATTGTAATTGTGTAATTAATTTTAGGTGTGTGTTGTGGATATTAGTGTTAAACAATGAGTAATTTAGGAATGATTATAATATTTTTTAATAATAAAATATTTACATTTCAATAATAATTATGTTAATAATGGAAATAAAATGTAATAAAAATGTTGATTTTTTTTATTGGTGTGGTATCCAGCACTTTCCCTACTGTTGCACTCACTGGAGTGAGAATAGTAATTTTTACCCCTCCGCTATCCAACACTTTCCTTACTGTTGCACTCACTGGAGTGGGAATTGTAATTTTTACCCCTCCGCTATCCAACAATTTCCCTACTGTTGCACTTATTTGAGTCGGAATAATAATTTTTACCCCTCCGCTATCCAACACTTTCCCTGCTTTTGCACTCACTGGAGTGGGAATAGTAATTTTTACCCCTTCGCTATCCAACACTTTCCCTGCTGTCGCACTCACTGGAGTGGGAATAGCAATTTCTGCCCCTCCGCTATCCAACACTTTCCCTACTGTTGCACTTATTGGAGTGGGAAGAGTAATTTTTACCACTTCCCTATTCAACACTTTCCCTGCTTTTGCACTCACTGGAGTGGGAATAGTAATTTGTACCTCCTCCGCTATCCAACACTTCCCCTACTGTTGCACACACTGGAGTGGGAATAGTAAATATTTTATTTTTATATAATTTAAAAAGTTTATAAATTAAATAAAGATAATAGTTAATCAAATGTATTTAAGTAAATATATGTATATGTACACATTTGTGTGTTTATATTTTTATAATTAAGTTTATTAATATATTTAGTTAAAATATATGTTAAATGTAATTTATATTGTTAAAAATATTAATATTATTTAATATATTGTATTTAAGTTATATATATTTTAAGTCGATATCTTTTACATCTACATTTTTTACTTCAATATTTTTGATTCAATATTATTGTACTTACCTGTTTAAGTATAGGGAGTCGATATTTTTGTATTCGATATTTTTACATCGATATTTTTGTAAACTATATTTTTTACATCGATATTTAATCAGGGAACCCTGCCTCTGATCCTCTTATATCTTTCAGCTGCGTTTGACACCATCTCACATTTCACCCAGATCAAATGCCTGAAAGAAATTGGCGCAGATGGTATAGTGCTTAAATGGCTCCCAATTTCAGCAAGACAGGTCGAAGATCATGAAACAATTTAAGCTTAGATCTACTCCCAAACTGAAATTTTCAGGGGTCCCCCAAGGCTATTTTGTGAGTGCAAGCCTGTTTAATATATATGTTACTTTCCTGGCCCAGTTGATAAATTAATTTAAGAGCTGGTGCTACACCTACACGGATGATACACAGTTGATTGTTAGACTCAACGTGAACTCAGAGGAGCCCGTTCACAATTTTAACCACTAACTGCAGAAGATTACAAGCTGGATGCAAACTGTGAGAAAGTTATCCTTTTGCCCTGAGCACCCCCAGTTTTTGCTTGGCACTGGTGGTAACTGACCCAAACTGCCCTGGGCTCTGCTTAGTAGACCCAGTGCCAGTGCTGTGCTGTAAAGGTATATGGTCTAATTACAACTGGCACTGACAGACCCTATAAGTCCTAGTAGATAATAGGGCTAGGAGGATTCAAACTACCTTTAAGTCCCCAGCATATAATAGGGCAGGGAGGTTTAGAGGCCCAGTAGATTTCCTGCACTAGCGTGTACACTGCTGCTTTGCCTGCTGTCATTTTAAAGCCAGCCTTGCATTGGAGACTGTCTTTAAAATTAAATCATAGGCAAATTCTACTTGGGATTCAAAGGTACTTCCAAAGTCTCAAACTACCTTTTTTTACATATAAGTCACCCCTCCTAGGTGCCCTAGAGGTAGAGTGCCTTGGAACTATGAGCAGGGACATTATAAAAGATGTTTTATAAGCCCTGGTGAGGGAAAAGAACAGCAGATGCTGTTTTCCCCATGGTAGGGAATGGCTCTATAGGCTAACATTGTAATATTTTATTTAGCTATCAATATTGATAGAAGCCATGTAAAAATATACTCCAAGGTATCAAATTATCTAGTTGGGATAAACCAAACAACCTGCCATGGTTGGGTTTGCAATAACTATTACAGGGTAAAAGTTATTATAGTTTCTTTTCTTTGAGCTAAAGTTTAGCTTTCCAGCTGCTCCCTCCTGACTGGCTAGCCTGCTCCCAAGCTGTGGCAGTGCTGCCTGATGAGCTGTGCAGTGTCTTGTCAGGAGACTCAATAAGTTCCCGCTGGGCAGAGAAGTACAAGCTGCAGAGCAGACAGCAGGAAGGGGGTGAGAGGATAGCCAATTGGCCTTCAAGGGGAGAATGTCAATGTAGGACAGCACAGGCCCACCCCAAATCCTGATTTGTTAGCCACAATTAGACTCTAAATTATATTTGAAAGAGGGTTGGAAAGGGAAAGATTAGAACAATTAGCCATACCGGTAGGTAGGGTTAGCTTGATCCAGCTCCTCTGGAGAGAATTACTTTGTGTTAGATTTTAAAAGAATGATGCTTTCTGGGATAGGAATATGCTACACTTTATAGGAAGTGGTCATACAGGGTGGCAGCCTGCATCCCATTTGCCAAGGGTGCCCCCCTGCGTGACGCCCAGAAAACATGGATAATATGGGAGAGCTGTATGGCTCCTTAGAACTTTTGCCTGAAGAGACAAGAAGGACTGCCCTGCTGACTCCCAGGTCTGCACCAAGAGGACAGCACTCACCACTACAGCTACTGCACATTGTGGGACTCAGCACAAGAAGGTCTTTACCTGAATCTTGAAGTCTAAGGACTTGCCTCCATACAAGCAACAGGTTAACAGAGCCCATCAGCATCATATCCAACAACAGTCCCCATCCTGGTGTGCGTCCAGTGGACTTTTAAGGATTTGGACAAGTGCATTGTGGGAATCGTAGTCCAGAGCTCTAAAGGACCATCTAGGAGACTCAAACCCTTGGATTTTTACACTTTGTATACTCAAAAGGGTCTTCAGGAAGAAATTCCAGATGTTTGGAGACGTTTGCAGCAACTTTTGGAAAAAGCTCCATAAGGTGACCGACACAACGTTGAGAGACAAGCCAGCTACATTCAACTGGATTTTAGGTTCGTCCCGCAGAAAGCTCCGGAGCTCCAGACTTCGAGGATTCTCAGGAAATTCAAATTGGCGAACCTGCAATGAAGCCGGCCTGACAAAGTGCCTTGCTCGACGTTGAGGGAAAAAGCTCCAGAGAAACAACTAAGGGGTCTATTAGGATGGTGGGCGGTGGCACCACCGTGGTGCCTGGGGTGGCGGAAAATGTCTTTTTCCGCACGCCAGCAGCGGGCCTCAAGCCCGCCATATTAGTGGGGCCAAACACAGCCCATTTCCCGTCCGCCTCAGTGCAACGCGCACCGCCATCAAAGTGCGCCTGCCACCACGGCGATGGGAGCCAATGGAGACTCACCGCCGTGCAGAATGATGTCCCGTCTGTTGTACAAATCAGGATGCCCTGAAAAAGCCAGTCGCCCCGCAATGGAGAAACCGCCCAACCAGAGACGGCGAAAGCTCGACAGCGGAGCGTGAAACCTGATTCCCGGTCACGGCACACGTACGCAATATCACAATCCCGCACACAACCACAACACACAACTCATGGGCTGATACAGGGTCCCTGGCCACACCAGACACCCTGGTGGGAACAGGAACACATCCACAAGTGTACCCACACATGTCCCACCTGCCACCAAGTCACCCCTCCGCAGCTAGGTCACACATTTCCGCGATCTCCAAGTAATGTCCCGGTCACATCACCGCAGCGGTGAAGACAAGGGAAAACATGCGCACAATGCAGAAAGCAGGGCCAGCGCCAGGCATGGGCAGGGCACAAAGTACACAGGGACACACCTCCACACTCAACCCCCCCCAACTTGAAGGGACATGCCATGTGCACCCCCATGCCCAACAACAAGCTAGGTGAATCCAAATCCTGCACCACACAACAAGCAACTAGGTAGAAAGCCACTGCAGGAGTGGTTGCAGAGGAACACAAAGCACAGAAGCACAGGCCCAGGGCAACCCACACACCACAACACCACCACATTCATGGCAAGAAAGCGGAATACAAGCACAAAATGAACACACACACATACAATGAACAAACATCCTACTGGGCACACAGACTGCCAAGTCACACAGACATACCCTACACTGACACACAGCCATATACACAGACCACATGCCAAAAGCAATGGAGCACAACATATAGGAAAGCCACAGTGAGGTGCACACACATGGCAGACCAAGGAGATAACCAACAAGCATATGTACATCACATGCAAGACAAGGAACAGAGAACAACACCCTCAAAGCACACATGGCTTGCACAGTGGGTGAAGTCAAACCACAGTCACCTCAGTGCAACAACTCAGGGAGACAGCAAGGCAACCCATGTATAGGCACAGGGGTGAAAGGAAGGCCTTGAAGTCAAACTGTGAACAGCCACACATATGTTCACAACTACTTCACAGGAGTATATCAGCAGCACAACACCCAGGGCACATTGACACACTCCATGACTGTCAAACACAAGTAGGAATCTTCATACATACCCCCCTCACACCTGCAGCACACAACCCCAGAGTCAAACACACAGAAGGGTGTCAATAATATTCAGTTAATACACAGACAAACAATCACACTCCCTGGGGGTATCCACAAACATCACACACACACACAGGGATGCCAGAACCAATGTCTGCACAAAAACAACAGTAAAACACATGACTCAACTGAAACACACACAGAACCACAACAAGACCACACATGACATGTGCAGCAAAACTGTGGAAAGGCAATGGGAGCACAGACAGAACAGGAGTGCACAACCTCATCAGCCAGAAACAATGCACAGACAACATACCACAACACAGACAAGAAGGGCACCATCACAGAACAACACAGCCACATCAAACACACAACAGATGCATATGACAATAAATCACATAGCAAACACAGCAGGACATCAGGGGATTCATACCAGGCCAGGACAAGGCAACATACACCCACAGCACTACATGCACAGCCATGAGTGACACACCATGAACATCCACAACAACAATCAAAAGAGCACACTGACAACATCACACACACGAGGTCATGCAGTACCCCAGCATATACACATACACCTAACACAACACCCACAGATGCACAAGTCTGGGATACTAAAGTAGAAACAACTTGACCAGAGGACTGGGCAGCACAAACAGTTGAACCGCACATGAGCAACCATGACTGCTGAACAGTACAAGAACAACACAGATAACTAATTGGGGAAATGGCACATTGCTCCTGGCCAAAGATCTGCACCACAAAGCACAGTGTCACAAATGAAGTGATGGGGAGGCACACATACAGGCAACACAAGGAGACAGCTGACATCAAAGTGAAGTGGTGTGCACTTCAGAAGTGGACATGGCAGGAGTGTACCATACCCAAATAGAGGGAGTGCAGACTCACAGATTCCCAGACGTGGGACCCGTGCTCACTACGCCACTGGAGTCAAGCTATCCTGGCTGATGACGGCTGATAGCCAGAAACCGGTCCTAGGATGCTTGATTCCGGTCCAGGGAAGACATGGCTTGGCAGTTCGGGCTGGACTGTTCCCATGAGGCACAGGGTCAAGACTGATTTGCATATGGCCATGTCTAAACTGGGGTGGTGTAGTGGGCAAAAGAACGATGGATTTAACCCAGATCTCTTGACTGGGGGAGAATGTCTGCATTGTCAGCATTCCGTCCATCATTTGTTTGTTGTAACGCTTTTCGCCCTAAGTGGGATGGGTATTCCCAGACGTGGGACCCGTGCTCACTACGCCACTGGAGTCAAGCTATCCTGGCTGATGACGGCTGATAGCCAGAAACCGGTCCTAGGATGCTTGATTCCGGTCCAGGGAAGACATGGCTTGGCAGTTCGGGCTGGACTGTTCCCATGAGGCACAGGGTCAAGACTGATTTGCATATGGCCATTTCTAAACTGGGGTGGTGTAGTGGGCAAAAGAACGATGGATTTAACCCAGATCTCTTGACTGGGGGAGAATGTCTGCATTGTCAGCATTCCGTCCATCATTTGTTTGTTGTAACGCTTTTCGCCCTAAGTGGGATGGGTATTCCCAGACGTGGGACCCGTGCTCACTACGCCACTGGAGTCAAGCTATCCTGGCTGATGACGGCTGATAGCCAGAAACCGGTCCTAGGATGCTTGATTCCGGTCCAGGGAAGACATGGCTTGGCAGTTCGGGCTGGACTGTTCCCATGAGGCACTGGGTCAAGACTGATTTGTATATGGCCATGTCTAAACTGGGGTGGTGTAGTGGGCAAAAGAACAATGGATTTAACCCAGATCTCTTGACTGGGGGAGAATGTCTGCATTGTCAGCATTCCGTCCATCATTTGTTTGTTGTAACGCTTTTCGCCCTAAGTGGGATGGGTATTCCCAGACGTGGGACCCGTGCTCACTACGCCACTGGAGTCAAGCTATCCTGGCTGATGACGGCTGATAGCCAGAAACCGGTCCTAGGATGCTTGATTCCGGTCCAGGGAAGACATGGCTTGGCAGTTCGGGCTGGACTGTTCCCATGAGGCACAGGGTCAAGACTGATTTGCATATGGCCATGTCTAAACTGGGGTGGTGTAGTGGGCAAAAGAACGATGGATTTAACCCAGATCTCTTGACTGGGGGAGAATGTCTGCATTGTCAGCATTCCGTCCATCATTTGTTTGTTGTAACGCTTTTCGCCCTAAGTGGGATGGGTATTCCCAGACGTGGGACCCGTGCTCACTACGCCACTGGAGTCAAGCTATCCTGGCTGATGACGGCTGATAGCCAGAAACCGGTCCTAGGATGCTTGATTCCGGTCCAGGGAAGACATGGCTTGGCAGTTCGGGCTGGACTGTTCCCATGAGGCACAGGGTCAAGACTGATTTGCATATGGCCATGTCTAAACTGGGGTGGTGTAGTGGGCAAAAGAACGATGGATTTAACCCAGATCTCTTGACTGGGGGAGAATGTCTGCATTGTCAGCATTCCGTCCATCATTTGTTTGTTGTAACGCTTTTCGCCCTAAGTGGGATGGGTATTCCCAGACGTGGGACCCGTGCTCACTACGCCACTGGAGTCAAGCTATCCTGGCTGATGACGGCTGATAGCCAGAAACCGGTCCTAGGATGCTTGATTCCGGTCCAGGGAAGACATGGCTTGGCAGTTCGGGCTGGACTGTTCCCATGAGGCACAGGGTCAAGACTGATTTGCATATGGCCATGTCTAAACTGGGGTGGTGTAGTGGGCAAAAGAACGATGGATTTAACCCAGATCTCTTGACTGGGGGAGAATGTCTGCATTGTCAGCATTCCGTCCATCATTTGTTTGTTGTAACGCTTTTCGCCCTAAGTGGGATGGGTTTTCCCAGACGTGGGACCCGTGCTCACTACGCCACTGGAGTCAAGCTATCCTGGCTGATGACGGCTGATAGCCAGAAACCGGTCCTAGGATGCTTGATTCCGGTCCAGGGAAGACATGGCTTGGCAGTTCGGGCTGGACTGTTCCCATGAGGCACAGGGTCAAGACTGATTTGCATATGGCCATGTCTAAACTGGGGTGGTGTAGTGGGCAAAAGAACGATGGATTTAACCCAGATCTCTTGACTGGGGGAGAATGTCTGCATTGTCAGCATTCCGTCCATCATTTGTTTGTTGTAACGCTTTTCGCCCTAAGTGGGATGGGTATTCCCAGACGTGGGACCCGTGCTCACTACGCCACTGGAGTCAAGCTATCCTGGCTGATGACGGCTGATAGCCAGAAACCGGTCCTAGGATGCTTGATTCCGGTCCAGGGAAGACATGGCTTGGCAGTTCGGGCTGGACTGTTCCCATGAGGCACAGGGTCAAGACTGATTTGCATATGGCCATGTCTAAACTGGGGTGGTGTAGTGGGCAAAAGAACGATGGATTTAACCCAGATCTCTTGACTGGGGGAGAATGTCTGCATTGTCAGCATTCCGTCCATCATTTGTTTGTTGTAACGCTTTTCGCCCTAAGTGGGATGGGTATTCCCAGACGTGGGACCCGTGCTCACTACGCCACTGGAGTCAAGCTATCCTGGCTGATGACGGCTGATAGCCAGAAACCGGTCCTAGGATGCTTGATTCCGGTCCAGGGAAGACATGGCTTGGCAGTTCGGGCTGGACTGTTCCCATGAGGCACAGGGTCAAGACTGATTTGCATATGGCCATGTCTAAACTGGGGTGGTGTAGTGGGCAAAAGAACGATGGATTTAACCCAGATCTCTTGACTGGGGGAGAATGTCTGCATTGTCAGCATTCCGTCCATCATTTGTTTGTTGTAACGCTTTTCACCCTAAGTGGGATGGGTATTCCCAGACGTGGGACCCGTGCTCACTACGCCACTGGAGTCAAGCTATCCTGGCTGATGACGGCTGATAGCCAGAAACCGGTCCTAGGATGCTTGATTCCGGTCCAGGGAAGACATGGCTTGGCAGTTCGGGCTGGACTGTTCCCATGAGGCACAGGGTCAAGACTGATTTGCATATGGCCATGTCTAAACTGGGGTGGTGTAGTGGGCAAAAGAACGATGGATTTAACCCAGATCTCTTGACTGGGGGAGAATGTCTGCATTGTCAGCATTCCGTCCATCATTTGTTTGTTGTAACGCTTTTCGCCCTAAGTGGGATGGGTATTCCCAGACGTGGGACCCGTGCTCACTACGCCACTGGAGTCAAGCTATCCTGGCTGATGACGGCTGATAGCCAGAAACCGGTCCTAGGATGCTTGATTCCGGTCCAGGGAAGACATGGCTTGGCAGTTCGGGCTGGACTGTTCCCATGAGGCACAGGGTCAAGACTGATTTGCATATGGCCATGTCTAAACTGGGGTGGTGTAGTGGGCAAAAGAACGATGGATTTAACCCAGATCTCTTGACTGGGGGAGAATGTCTGCATTGTCAGCATTCCGTCCATCATTTGTTTGTTGTAACGCTTTTCGCCCTAAGTGGGATGGGTATTCCCAGACGTGGGACCCGTGCTCACTACGCCACTGGAGTCAAGCTATCCTGGCTGATGACGGCTGATAGCCAGAAACCGGTCCTAGGATGCTTGATTCCGGTCCAGGGAAGACATGGCTTGGCAGTTCGGGCTGGACTGTTCCCATGAGGCACAGGGTCAAGACTGATTTGCATATGGCCATGTCTAAACTGGGGTGGTGTAGTGGGCAAAAGAACGATGGATTTAACCCAGATCTCTTGACTGGGGGAGAATGTCTGCATTGTCAGCATTCCGTCCATCATTTGTTTGTTGTAACGCTTTTCGCCCTAAGTGGGATGGGTATTCCCAGACGTGGGACCCGTGCTCACTACGCCACTGGAGTCAAGCTATCCTGGCTGATGACGGCTGATAGCCAGAAACCGGTCCTAGGATGCTTGATTCCGGTCCAGGGAAGACATGGCTTGGCAGTTCGGGCTGGATTGTTCCCATGAGGCACAGGGTCAAGACTGATTTGCATATGGCCATGTCTAAACTGGGGTGGTGTAGTGGGCAAAAGAACGATGGATTTAACCCAGATCTCTTGACTGGGGGAGAATGTCTGCATTGTCAGCATTCCGTCCATCATTTGTTTGTTGTAACGCTTTTCGCCCTAAGTGGGATGGGTATTCCCAGACGTGGGACCCGTGCTCACTACGCCACTGGAGTCAAGCTATCCTGGCTGATGACGGCTGATAGCCAGAAACCGGTCCTAGGATGCTTGATTCCGGTCCAGGGAAGACATGGCTTGGCAGTTCGGGCTGGACTGTTCCCATGAGGCACAGGGTCAAGACTGATTTGCATATGGCCATGTCTAAACTGGGGTGGTGTAGTGGGCAAAAGAACGATGGATTTAACCCAGATCTCTTGACTGGGGGAGAATGTCTGCATTGTCAGCATTCCGTCCATCATTTGTTTGTTGTAACGACTCACAACATCAAGGCATCTGAAGCACAGATAGGGGATGGTATGACACCGCACAGCACATGCCATACTGAAGGCAATAAAGCACCATGTGACAGCAATGCATGAGAACATCAAACCTACAATGTCAGTGTGGTTGAGCAGGTATGCACAATGAGTATCAAGACACACGGCTGTTCAACAAAACACAACCCTGACTTGCCAGTCACACACTCTGCATAATCACAATTAGCAAAAGCAACAAGCAGGAGTCAGCCAGAACTGCAAGGACACACCAACACACTGCACAGTGCACAACATACAACTCACACATGTGCACACAATCGCAGGCCTGAACAATCACACAAACAGGCACCCTACTCCTGGGTGACATGTGTGTAGTTGGCATTGCATGGGCACACACACATCAACACTCACGACAAACTCACCCCTTCACACTGCTCACTTCTTGACCACCCAAGTGCACACATTGAAAGTAACCCATGTGACTACGATGACTGCCCATCACAACATGACCATACACCTACACTGCTGGGCACACAGAAAGTAAGAACACACATACATGATGACCCTGCCAGCCTGCCTGCAATCCTGTGGAAAGAATCACACACTGTGCTGCCAGTGCCCCCAAACCTGACATGTGTACAATATAGCCAGAATGAAAATGATAATGGCGTACCATCTAAAAACAACATCTTTGCACCCACAAGTATCACAGTCAGGAAGAACAGAAGTCCCTGTCACCCCAGTACAAATTTGAACAAGTCAGACAAGCCATTGGCAATGTTGAAGTGGCACACAGGGCATGTGGCACAGTAAACCATATACACACAGGAAAACCGTTATTCAGAATGGACACTGACAAAAAATACAACAGGAGCAACTGTCTTTGTTCACAAATTGCACAGATAGGCCCCATTAGAGAAGAACAAGGCACAAAATGCAGAGCTTGTCCATGAGAAGCTGCACAGGCAGGAGGCAAACAGCAAAGCCAGTGGCCAGTCCAAAGTGCAGACTGAGTCCATGAGAAGCTGCATAGGCAAGGGGCAAACAGCAAGGCCAGTGGCCAGTCCACGGTGCAGACTGAGTCCATGAGAAGCTGCACAGGCAAGGGGCAAGCAGCAAGGACAGTGGCCAGTCCAAGGTGCAGATGAGGTACATGAGAAGCTGCAGAGGGAATAGTTCAACACAGCAAGTAGCAACAAGGCCAGTGGTCAGAACGAAGTGCAGAGTGAGTCCATGAGAAGCTGCACAGGCAGGGGGCACACAGCAGTGAACGACAAGGCCAGTGGGCAGGACAAAGTGCAGAGTGAGTCCATGAGAAGCTGCACATGCAGGGGCACACAGCAGTGAACGACAAGGCCAGTGGGCAGGACAAAGTGCAGAGTGAGTGCATGAGAAGTTGCACAGGGAATGTGTGCGACTGTACCCTGCCATGGTCAGCAACACAGTCTGGGGTGTCACGATGGGCAGTACAGGCCCCGCTGTGGGAGAGACAGGTGTGTGAGGGTGACTAACATTCACACTTGGCTGTCAGTCGGCCTGGGAGCTGGCTGTGTGTCGGGCACAGTTGGAGCACTTGACTGGGGAGAGAGAGGCCCAGCTGAGGTAGAGCTATCAGTGGCTTGGCAAGCTGGAGGGCTGCTTGGACCAGGTGGTGTAGTGGCATGTGGAGTCATGCAGACATGAGACACAGTGTGGGTGGGAGATTGTGGAGGGGGACCTTTCCACTTCTTGGGGATTCTAAATGGCTTGCCTGACTTTGGATCAATGGTAAGTGGTGTGGACACAACAGAAACACTCAACACCAAGGCTGCATCAGGTGCAGACGCTGGCCCTCCCTCTGGGGACGTGCTGGATCCACGGTACGCTTCACATTGCCTTGCATTTGCTCCTCCATCCCCTGTCTACCAGGTGTTCCCCCTACAGTGCCCTCCTTTCCCTGCTTCACTGGGCTTGAAATGGGAGTTGAGGTAGTGGGTGAAACTGCCTTAGAGCCCTTCTCATGTGTACCCTTGGCAGGCACCACCATCTCAGTGGGCACGGAAATTGTCTGCTTGTCTTTGCGAGACGCTTTTGGGACAGGAGAGTCCTTGGCTTGGGATGGCTCTGAGGCATGTGACCCTGAGGTCTGCTTCTTTGCTTTTTGGCCCCTGGTGTTGCCTTATGGGCTTTTGTCTTTGCGCTCTGGGGTGGCTTCGGGTTTTCTGTGGGGATGGTGTCTGCGCACTGGACCGCTTGGGCTGTTTCTGCTGCTGTGTGCTACGTGTGCTGTATCATGACCTTGAGGTCTGTGGAGCATGGACACTATCGTCAGACGTGGCCACTGGCATGGGGGTGGACAAAGGGACTGGACCTGGACTACGGAATTGTGCCAGTTGAAGGCCTGCCGTCACTGTGGAGGACAAAGACTGGACAGTCCGGTGCAGCCTACCCACATCTGAATGTATGCCCTCCATGAAAGCAACCACCTGAGCCAATTTCTTGTCGTGGTCTATGAATGCATTGAGGAGAGCTGTCTGGCCTACACACAGCTGGCGCAAAAGGTCCACAAACTCAGTACTGATGGCAGCAGGGGGGACAGGGGCAGGGGCTGCGGTGCCTGGGGTGAAGGACACTCTTCCCCTCTTACTGGTATGAACACGGGCAGCACCAGAGGAAGTGGATGGGAGGGTGGGCACTGTTCGCTGTGTGGTGGAAGATGATGCAGAGGAACAATAGTTACTTACCTGTAATCTGTGGTTCTCCAGTATTGGTGTCTTTCATAGATTCACATGCCTGAATCATTCCCCGTTGTCGGAGTGGGAGTCCCACGGTACATAGAAAAGCAATAATTATGCATATAACAACCAAAAAACCCTGGTGACCTGAAACCAGGAAGTAAAGTAGCCTAAGCTTAAAGGAAAAAACTTCCACACCTATGACTATCACAGTCATTATATCCAGTCCAAACTGCAGCCAATCAGGTGACAGCACCCACCAGAATGTTCTCCCCAGAGGCTGAGGCTGTCAGATTTTCTCGCACAGGAGTGAACCAATGCATAATAGCCTAAAAGCCTCTGAGGGGAGGTGGGCGGGTTGCATGTGAATCTATGAAAGACACCAATACTGGAGAACCACAGATTACAGGTAGGTAACTATTGTTCTTCTCCAGTATTTGGGGTGTCTTTCATAGATTCACATGCCTGAATCAGAGTAGATAGCAGTACATAACATCATGCTCATAAAACGCTGCTTTGTATCATAGACCATATACATTAAAGAACAGTATAAACACAGAGAAATACATGTGTGCTTCAACATATGCGGAACAATTTCAAGATAGAAATAGTATGGAAAAAGCGTCTTATAAAAGCATAGTGGAGGAGGGAGAACAGAGGCTTACCTTATTTGAAAAGATTGCGTAGAACAGCTTGTCCCACTGATGCGTCCGCATCACTTGCAGCTTCCAAACAGTAGTCTCTGGTAAAAGTATCCTGCTGGACCATGTTGCCGCTTTACAGATCTGATGAAGAGGCACACTGGCGAAAAGAGCTGTAGATGAAGAGATTGCTCTCGTAGAGTGTGCTCTTGGGGTCACTTGCAATGGTCTTCCAGCTTGGCCATGACATAAACAAATTGCAGCAGAGATCCAACGAGCTATGGTTGGCTTTGACACTGAATGGCCTTGACGCGGTTTACCATATGCTACAAAGAGTTGGTCCGATTTGCGCATTGTTGCTGTCCGCTGTAAGTAAAACTTCAGAAATCTTTTGATGTCAAGAGAATGCAAGGCTTTTTCTGCAGCTGTTAGTGGATTTGGGAAGAATGTTTTCAAAACTATAGGTTCATTAAGATGGAAATCCGTCGGAACCTTTGGCAGAAATTTTGGGTTAGTGCGTAGTACTACAGATTCAGATGTAAATTGCAGAAAGGGTGGATGAATAGTGAACGCTTGGAGGTCACTAACTCTTCTGGTTGATGTCAAAGCCAGCAATAAGGAAACCTTCCAAGAAAGGAACTTTAAATCCATCTTGTGAATGGGCTCAAAAGGATGCCGCATTAGTTGTGAAAGTACTATATTAAGGTGCCAAGAAGGAGGTGGACGCCGGAATAACCCTTTAAAAATTGTTGGATGACTCTACTGGTATAAAGAGAGTTAACACCATCCTGCCGAAACCTTGAAATCGCAGCCAAGAACACCTTCAGAGTAGAATGGGAAAGAACGGACATTGCCAACTGCAGAAAGAAAGGCAGAATTTGTTCTGGTCTTGCATGGATAGGATGGAGATTAGCAGACTGACACCACATGCAAAACCTCTTCCACTTTAGTTTGTAGGTTTTAACAGTTGCAGGTGCTCGAGCATTGGCCAAAATCTCTTGACAGTCTGGAGGGATATCTAGGTGTGCAAATTCAAGGTGTTGAGGAGCCATGCCACTAATGTCAGCGATGCTGGGTCCGGATGACAAATTTGGCCGTTCTGGAGGGTCAAAAGTTGCGGAATTGGCTGAAACTGTATGGGCTCGCTCTCCCAGAGGAGGAGAAGTTCCGTAAACCAGTATTGGCGGGGCCACCTGGGAGCAATCAGGATCATGCGGCAAGGCTGTTTCTTGATCTTGTGCAGAACTCGTGGAACCAACGGAATCGGTGGAAAAGCGTAGGCATATATTTGTGACCAATTCATCAAAAATGCATTTCCCAGTGAGTCTTTGTGGGGAATCCAACTTGCAAAGAATGGGCATTTGCGGTTCTGGCTGGTTGCGAAAAGGTCTAGATCGGGATGCCCCCATTCCTGAAACACTCTGTCTAGGGATGGTTCATGTAATTCCCATTTGTGGTTTGATGTTGTGGTTCTGCTGAGGGAATCCGCCAGAACATTGGTGAATCCTGGGACGTGAATGGCTTTGAGGTTGATCTTGTGACGAATTGCCCAATCCCAAATCTCTTGTGCTTGCTGAGATAATAGGGCTGACCTCGTCCCACCTTGCTTGTTCAAGTAATGCATACTTGTCATATTGTCCGTTCGTATTAGTATGCATGCTCCTCTGATGATGGCTCGGAACGATTTTAGAGCCAAGAATATGGCTCGCAGCTCTAGGAGGTTGATATGCCACTTTCTTTGTTCTAAAGTCCATCTGCCATTGACTGTCATTCCTTGAAGGTGCGCTCCCCAGCCCTCGAGGGATGCATCTGTAGTGATGGTGAAATCCAGCATTTCGACTAGAAATGCACAACCTTCTTTCAAGTGCTTCATGTGGCTCCACCAATGAAAGGTGTTCCGCATTTGTAAGGTGATGCGAATGATATCCTCGAACGACCCTGTGATCTGGAGCCATTGAAGATTGAGCTCTTCTTGTAATGGCCTCATTCTGTACCGGCAGTTGGGAATGAGATGAATGCAGGAAGAAATCATCCCTAGGAATGATTTGTACACACGGACTGAAACGCACTCTTTTGATAGCAGTGAGCGCGCGAGGTTGCATATCTTGATTTGCCTTTCTTTTGACACAAAGGCCTTGGTCAGTTTTGTGTCCAGTGTTGCTCCTAGAAAAGTTCTTCTCTGCGCAGGAGTCAAATGCGATTTGTCTAGATTTGTGGAAAGACCCAGAGACTGGAAAAGTAGTAGGCATTCTTGAACATGTTCAGATGCTATCTTGGAAGAACTCGCCTTGATAAGGCAGTCGTCTAGGTACGGGAAAATTTGAATTCCGTGCAGGCGAAGATGTGCAGTCACTGGTGCTATGATCTTTGTGAATACCCTGGGTGCTGAACGGAGCCCAAATGGAAGGACTCTGAATTGAAAGTTCCTGCCAGCCACTCTGAACCGTAGAAATTTTCTGTGTCTGGGTAGGATTGGCACATGAAAATAAGCGTCCTGTAGGTCGAGGGTGGCCATGTAATCCCCCGCTGAAAGTAACTAGAATTTCTTGAAGCGTTAACATTCGGAAGGACAGCTTCTACAAAAATTTGTTGAGAGCGCGAACATCGAGAATTGGGCGCCACTCTCCCGACTTTTTCCGGACGAGGAAAAATCTTGAATATAAACCTGTTCCTCTCTGCAACAGAGGGACTTTTTCGATTGCTCCCTTCCGGATCATCAGATTTATTTGGGAAAAAAGACCTTTGAGATGAGCAGGGGGAGGACCTTTGGGAGGAGAATTTTGCGGAATTTTTATGAATTCCAGAGCATGGCCTCTGGATACTATTTCCAAAACCCACTTGTCTGTAGTAATTTTGGACCAGTTCGAATAGAAGTGGGATATTTTTCCTCCAATTTTTATGTGGGGTAATGGCAGAAATGGTGGCAGGTGGCTGATCTCATTGTTTTTTACTGGACTCTCGTCCACGAAAGGATTGTTTTCTTCTAGACTGGGAATAAGGCTGACTCCGGTGTCCATAGGATTGTTGCCGATAATTTTGAAATTTTTGGCCAGTCTGGGAGGATTGATAGGATCGCTGTTGATTATAACCTCACCTGTTGGAGAAGGATCCACGTCCTCTGGCACCACGGAAGGAAGACTTACGGAATTGTAGGCTGCCAAGAGACCTCGCCATCTCCGTATCTTTTTTAATCCCCTGAAGGGCTTCGTCCACATGCTGACCGAACAAGGACTCACCATCAAATGGCATGTCGATGATCTTTGATTGAACCTCCTGTCGGAAAGATGTTGACTTTAGCCAACCCTGCCTTCTTAGCACTGCAGCCCCCGCCAATTGCCTGAATCCAGTAGATGCCACATCCACTGCTGCATCAATGATCTGCGCCGAGGTATACTCCCCTTCCTGCAAAATTTTTAAGGCCTCGGACTTTGAGGGCTCCGGTAACATATTGATGTAAGGAGAGATGTCGGACCACATCTGGCGATCGTATCTCCCTAATATAGCTAGGGAGTTTGCAGCCCGAACCGTGGTTGCTGCCATCATGGAGACCTTCTTTACTATTGCATCTAAACCTCTGTCAGGTGGAGCTGAAATGGGAGACGAGGGATTCCTGGCCCTTCTTTGAGCCGCCTGAGCTATGAAGGAGTCAGCTTTAGGCTGACCGATGAAGCAAGCCGGTGAGTTGTTTGGGGCTTTATATTTTTTGTCCAATCGTGGTAAAACTGCTGGAAGAGAATTTGGTGTAGCCATTAGTCTTAATCCCTCCTTCCAAATAAAGTCTATGATCGGAATCGCTCAAATCTGTTTCCTTGGTTGGTCTTTAAAATCATAGAGGAAGCGGTCGTCCCGTTTTGCCTCCATGGGGATAAGGAATCTTTTGGTAGCTCTCTCCATAAGGAGATGAAAACTCCCGATATCCACCGGGGGAGAGTCTACCGGGGCCGGAGCGCTTGGAGACGGAGTTTGTACTTGATAATCGTCCCACTCCGACATCACCGAATGATCATCCACTTCTCCTTCTTCCCTTTCATCGTCAGTAGTATGTGAATGACGAGATGGCAATGGAGAAGGTGGTCTTGGAGACTGAAAAGAAAGCACTTTTAGTGATGCACGCTTGAATGGAACATTGTCGGAAAAAGAAAACGACAACATTCTCCCAGAAGCTGTACCACCACATTTTCGTCTGAACACCACAAAATCACGAACATTGTTTCAGGATCAGACTGTACCTGATAAGGCTCATTACGATTTAAGACCCAGACTGAAGAAGAAAACTTGAGATTCTCTCTTCTATGTAGTTTCTATCCCGGTTGCAGGGTCATGGTAGGAGTCTTGGTTGTGACCTGAGTAGTGGCAATAGGCCTGCCGGACTTGCAGTGTCATAGGACAGCAAACAATCGTGACCAAGTGATTAAGGAAGATTGCCGTGAGCATCCATTTAGAAGATGGAAACTACATTAGGCGAAAAAGAGAGAAGGAACAAAATGAAAGACAATCATTGTAAAATAATATACAGTCGTTGTGGTATAACTTTATGTGTTTTTATATTATTATGCATTTTATTGGCGTGTATAGGTTGGATTGTTTATGCTATGCAGCAAAAAGTTGTCCCTTCTTCGATCACTGTGCCTTCTTATTCTACTATCTCTCATCATCTATTTCATACACTTCCTCAGCATGAACTCGTTAGAAGAACCGAATATTACAATAATTCATTTATCCAGTTATTGCACCAACACCAATTAGTAATTAATACAACCAATTGTTGGGTGTGTGGACTAATGCCTCATACCACAGAAAAAGGGATGCCATATTTAGTCCTCCCGTTCTCTTATGAAGGTTCTGCTTGGGCTTATTTTGTAATTTTCTCTAACGCCTATCAAAGCCGATTTAAATGACCTGTCAGTTCTTATATTGGCGGACCAGATTTCATTCATAGTTCATTGATAAAGGGAATGGTAGCTATGGCTAAAATCATGGAAAATAGTAACATTTCTGTTGATGAGAGAAAAGCATATACTAATTGGAACGTCACTCATTATATCACTAGCCTTAGTGATAAGGTTAAACAGGGAAAATCTCCACCAATCTGGACTGTACCTCATCAGGGCAATTTCTGTTTGCAAATAAATGGCCAAACTACTGACATCGAACAGAGAAAAAGCTTTTGTTCCCATACTTACATCCACTCATCTCAGAATTCGCCGCCATTAGTGCCATCTCAGGGCACGTATTTAATCTGTCACGATAGAGCCTATACGTGGTTGCTGACTAGTTTTTCTGGAACTTGCTATATAGCTTTTCTTCTTCCCCCTACATACACTGCTTCTTCAAATTTTCATAAAAACAGATACGGCAGAGGAATTATTGATTCCGAAGACACAGCAGAACAGGAGGAGACTTCCTGAAAGGATTTCTTCCTTTTTGGGGTCCTATGGCAAACAACAGGAATATGAGACAACTGGTTCGTGTTGTAGAGACTACCATAGACATCACTGTAGGAGCTTTGAGTAATATTACAGCGGAACTACAGGCGGATCGTCTTATGACTTTACAGAACCGAGTTGCCTTAGATGTTATTCTTGCAGATCGTGGTGGAGTCTGTAAATTGATCAAATCAAGTTGCTGTATTTATATACCTGATGATGCTCTGACAGTATACCAGGCCATCTCTAAATTACATATAATCTCCGAGTCAATTCATCAAGACGAAGGAGAATGGTCGTTATTGGGATGGTTTTGGGGACTACTGTCCAAATGGGGTTGGAAAGTGCTAACATTCCTTGGTATGGTTTTAGCCATTGTTTTCTCTTGTTGTCTTTGTATGCACTGTGGTCCCGCTATCTGCGACCTTTGTGCTACTGTGTGCATCCCAAAACCTAAGACACAAAGAACAGAGAATATTAGAATGATGTTACAGAAACAACTCGATGACCTCATGGCCATCGACATCGAACCAGATTAACGTGGGTCTGTGTATCTTGCCTGAGTTCTGGCAAAAGGAGGGTCTGAGGAAATTCGATTTTCGATCACGATCGTATTGAGCCTCCATTTTGTGCTCCGCCGCCATTTTGTGTTGCCCGCACTCAGGCAGTGCGACGAACGAAGTCTTTTCTGCTTTTCCTGCAGTATCGTGTCAAAATAGCCTTCTGCCTCTGTTTACAAAGCTGGTGTTAGAGACTGGCTGAGTACACTAATCCCTGTCTGGTTTTTTCTAATCCCTGTCTTAACTATCTGTTGGTTCACACTATTCTCTCCTGACTTTATCTTATCTTCTGGCCTTCGCTGTCCTCTGCTCGTATTCTCTCGTTTCACAACTGTCCTCCAAAACACACGAACGTATCTCGCCACCTGCAAGTCAGTTACAGACACGTTAATACCTTAACCTGTGGGAGGGGTGGCAAACACAGTTGGAGGAGAGACTTCTTCGGGTTACTCGATACTTTTGTTTTTCAATTCTTTCTATTGGCTTTGACTTGCTTTCAGACTATTGGTATGACGTCAGCCTTTCGTCATTAGTTTTGGCTCCTTTTCTAAACATGCTCATAAAGGGGTTTTAAAGAAGTACAAATTACTATTACTTCCCCCCTTTTTTCTTTATCTTTAAGACATGTTATATTAACAATGGGTTACCACCGTCTTTTCTAGAGCGGTGCTCCTTTCCTGGGCGGTTGCCAGGTAGAGGTGTGGTGACTTACCCAGTACTCACGGGTAAGTTTATATGATTTTTTCTAGTGGAACACTACTTGTTTCTTCATCATATTTAGTACTATTATATTTATGTTTCCTATTTTTTAGGTAACTCCCAGCACTTATGGACACATTGAAAGAGTGTTTGTCCTTGAATCTTTTTTTGTGTTAATTACACATTTTCACTTGTACGCAGCAGTATTATAGGTCCTGATGAAAGCTAAGAACAATTGTTACTTACCTGTAAGCAGGTGGTTCTCCAGTATTGGTGTCTTTCATAGATTCACATGCTTGAATATTCCCCGTCGTCGGAGTGGGAGTCCCACGGTAAATAATATAGCAATATATACAGTCATAATATATATATATATACATATACATAAGTAATCATATAAAAACAGAGATATAAGTAAGTGATAAACATCAAGAATGTCCCTATATGAAATCTCCATAGAGATACATGGAAAGAGAAAAAAGACATTTGCAGTCTATCTCTGTCATTATGGTAGTCCAAACTACGGCCAATCAGGCGCCAGCTCCTCTCTAGAACCTTCTCCTCAGAGCTCCTCACCTCAGATTTTCTACCGCACATCGTGTGAAAGGGAGTCTCCCTGAGCTCTGCTCAGTTTTGTTCTCTTCAACATGTCTTCAAGTAAGAAGTCTTTGTTTAGACCTTGTTCTACTTGTGGAAAGCTACGTTTATTCTCAGAAGATCCACACAGTAAGTGTATTTACTGTCTTTACCCAGACCATGAAGTGGCTAAATGTAAGTTCTGTAGAACTTTTTCTACAAAAACTCTGAAAGACAGGGAAGGCCGTCTCTTGCTGTGGCTCCAGAGACTTAAGGATAAAGATGAACGTTCCCACACAGCCTCAAAGCGCAGTAGTATACAAGATTTACCTTCTCCTTTTTCTGAAAAAGAAGAAAATGTCTTTGACTATGACATCTGCCACTTCTTCTTCTTTGACTACTGCTTTGTCGCCCACGAGACATAGTTCTCAGGCTGCTGAGGCTTCCACTTCCCAGTTTTCAGGAAAAAAACTGGCTTCATCGTCGACGAAGCTTCCGACGACGAAATCCGCAATTTCCTGCTCGTCGACGGTGACTCTGACGACGACGTCAGCATCAAAATCGTCGATGACGGTTCCGTCGACGTTGTCGGCGTCGACGATGATAATCAGTACCATAAAGACTGTATCATCTATATTACCTATTGCATCGTCGTCGACGAAGAAGGAAAAGATCTCGTCGACATTGACATCATCGTCGTCGAAGGTTGTGAAATCGTCCTCGTCGGCGCTTACGTCGTCGATTGACCCGTCGACGAGTGTCCCGTCGACGAAGAAGAAGAAGACCTCGTCGTCGTTTCTGTCGACGACGATTCCGTCGACGACGACTCCGTCGACGAAGGTCCCGTCGACGATGGTTCCGTCGACGAAAGTCCCGTCGACGATGGTTCCGTCGACGATGGTCCCGTCGACGATGGTTCCGCCGACGCCAATTCCATCGACTATGGTTCCGTCGACGATAGTCCCGTCGACGATGGTTCCGTTGACAAGTCCGTCTACAAAGATGTCCTCAGTACCTTCTATGTCTCCGATCCCGTCGACTGCAGTCTCTTCGGTGAAAATAAAGATTAAAAGGATGACTTCTGCTCAGAGGTCATTAAAAGATCAAATTTCTTCCACGTCTACAGCACCTACTTCGTCTTTTGCCGCTGTTCCTTTGTTACCATTGCCACCGAGTTCTCGACCAGATATGTCAGGTGAAGTTATATCGTTGGAGGATTCCCACCTTCCTTCTCCATTGTTTGCCACTGATTCAGATCAAGATTCAGAAGAAGGTTTACCTGAATCGTTTGGGACGGCACGCAGTCCCTCAGATTTAATAATAAAATGCCAAGAGGATAGTAGTGAAGATGAGGAACAATTTTATCAGGAAGAAATTCCTACAGAAAGGCAAACTGCGACGCTACCACTGTCCCTGATAACAAATCTTCAACTCATGTTGGACGATTATAATCGGCGGTTTCCTTTATCACCACAAGAATCTGTGGTTCCGCCTCCTCCAGTGGTGCCAACAACTATATCGGAACCGGTGCCAGCTCCAATTCCATCTGTGGTAACACCTTCACTACCGCTGCGACATTCTTCAACTCGGACAGTACCTTCTCATGCTACTGAAGAAGAAGAAGAAATTCCTCAAGACAGGGAGGATGGTGAGATTCTCGATTATGGTGGCGATGATGATGATGAGGATGATGGTATGGCGGAGTGGGATGATTATCATGCTCAAACACCATCTCCCTCTCCAGTGATACCTGGTGACTCACCACCGGTTGATATTGCAAGTTTTCACCAGTTAATGGATAGGGCAGCACAAAGATTCAAATTGACAATGTAACATAAGGAAGAGGATTGTTTCCTTTACGATTTCAAAAATCAACCTTTTAAACAAACACATACAATCTCTATAATCAAATTTATTTGGGAGGAAGGCAAAAAGATTATGAAGACCCCAAATAGCCTTCAGGCACAGGTGCCCAGATTGGAAAAAAAGTACAAGTCACCGTTAGGAGCGCCAGCGTGTCTTACTGGTCAAGCAAAGCCAGATTCTGTGGTCACACAGGCAGCGCAACGTCGGGCTAGAAACCCTGCGTCAACGATCACTGCACCACCTGATCGTGATGGACGTCGTTTGGACGCCATAGGGCGAAAATTTTCTTCAATGGCTTCCACCACTGTGAGAGCGGCTAATGCTTTAGCCATCTTAGGCCGTTACGACCGTCAAGTATGGGCGGATATATCAACGCTAGTTGAACAACTGCCGGAACCATCGAAGAGTGAAGCCCTAAAGCTACTCCAGGAGGGAGAGAGTACATCTGCAGAGATGATAGACTGTGCAGTTGATATCGCCTGTATGGGATTCCGTCAACTTGCTGGAGCAGCGGTATTGCGCAGGCAAGGTTGGTTGCGCTCAACATCCTTTCGTCAGGAAGTACAGGCAAGAATATTGGACATGGCATATGACGGAGAGGCTTTGTTCGGAGATCATGTGGATGAAGCTCTCCAATCGATAAAGAAGGATATGGAGACTGCTCGCTCTCTGGGCACATTACAATTTCGGAAACAGTCCTTTCGGGGTGCACGCGGATGCGGCACCTCCTCTAATTTTCGAAGAGGAAACAACCAGTATCGGCCATATAACCAGGGTTCCAACCGTTATTCCTATAACCAACAGCAAACCTCTCGACAGCAGTCTTCCAAGACTTACAGAGGAAAATCCTCTTATAGGGGTTCCACCCCTAAGAGACAATGACTTGTATCAGTCCCAGAAAATTGGATGTCAAATCTCTCTGTACTCTTCTCAATGGTCCTCCATAACAAGGGACCGTTGGGTTTTGGACATTGTAGAAAGAGGTCACACTTTAGAGTTCATCGAATTCCCTCCACCCACACCACCTACCGGACCACCACTGGCTCATATCAAGGAACTGTTACATCAAGTTCAACTTCTAATAAACAAAGGAGCTATAGAGGTAGTACCAAGATCTCAAAGAGGAAAAGGATTTTATTCCCGATTTTTTCTTATCACCAAAAAGAACGGGGAATGGAGACCCATTCTAGATCTGAGGGCTCTCAACAGGTTTCTAAAGAAACAATCCTTTCGCATGTTAACGCTTGTAGAGATCTTGCGATTACTCTCACAAGGGGATTTCATGGCAACAATCGATCTCCAAGATGCATATTTTCATATCCCCATACTACGACAACATCGGAAATTTCTTCGTTTTTGAGTGGGTCGGAACGATTTCCAGTTCAAGGTACTACCATTCGGGCTACGCTCGGCCCCTCGAGTGTTTACAAAGGTGCTAGCCCCTGTCGTAGCGTTCCTACGTCTCCAGGGTGTCCAGATCTTCCCATATCTGGACGACTGTCTCCTAAAATCGGAAGTGCAACTTCGACAGCACACACGTCTTTGCAAGGAGGTGTTTCGCGCCTTAGGACTCTCCATAAATACCACGAAGTCCCATCTACAACCTTCCCATCACAAGGATTTTCTGGGAGCAACTTTGGAGACAGTGTCAGCAAGGGCACTTCTCTCCCAAGACCGTCTTCAAAGGATTCTCCGTCTGGTAACCCTTATCAGATCAAAAAGATCCGTTTCTGTAAGACTGTTAAAGTCATTTCTGGGAATGGCGTCATCATGCATTGCATTGATCCCTCATTGCAGATTACGGACACGCCCCATCCAAGAAGAACTGGATGTTCAATGGCGTCAGGTTACGGGTTCTTTCAACGATCTCGTAACCGTCACAGATCGGATGAAGTCGGCGCTGAAGTGGTGGACACAACCGTTAAATCTAATGGAAGGCATTTCATTTCTGTCAATAGTACCAGACATGACAATAACAACAGACGCCTCTCTAGAAGGATGGGGTGCTCATTTGGAGGATCTATCAATCAAGGGAAAATGGACAATATGCCAAAAAGCCTGGCACATCAACAGGTTGGAGCTCATGGCTATATTTCTGGCTCTCAAATCCTTTCTCCCTTTAATCCAAGGAGAATCAGTCCTAATACAGACAGACAACACAACCTGCATGCACTACATCAACAAGCAGGGCGGAACAAAATCTCCGAAACTGTCTCGACTAGCTCAGTCGATCTGGGATTGGTCTCTCGACCATCACATCACGATTGCAGCAGTTCATCTACCGGGGGTATCCAATATTCTAGCGGATTCCCTTATCAGGTCCTCCTCCTCGACCCACGAATGGGAGTTACATCAGCCAACTCTGGAGAAAATATTTCAACGGTGGGGTCGCCCACAACTGGATCTCTTTGCCACACCAGAGAACCGGAAATGCCGAGATTATGCAAGCTGGCATCCCCACCAAGGATCACGGGTCAATGCCCTTTTGATGAACTGGTACAATCTGTTTGCCTACGCTTTTCCTCCAATCCCACTCATACCTCGTGTCCTGTGGAAGATGCGGAGGCAACCTTGCCATCTACTTCTAATAGCCCCCCGTTGGCCTCGGCAAGCATGGTTCTCAGAGTTACTCCTAATGTCTCAATGCGAACCAATCCTTCTACATCCTCGTACAGATCTACTTACAATGAGCAAGGGGAAAATTTGTCATCCGAATCCCTCCTCACTGAGCTTATCAGCTTGGAACCTGAGCACTGTGAATTTGCCCATTTAGACATTCCACAGGACTGTAGAGACATCTTGGCTCAGGCGAGGGCTCCTTCTACGGTAAAAACGTACAAATTAAAGTGGAAAAGATTCTGCCACTGGTGTGCAGCTAATGGGGTTCACCCGTTTCACTCCACGCCACAACAATTGCTACCTTTCTTCTTGCATTTAGCTAACTCCGGATTGTCTCATGCAACCTTGAGGGTTTTTCTGGCGGCAATTTCCCGTTTCCGTCAAGATGGTTCGACGTCCCTTTGTTCTTCAAGGATTATCCATCAATTCTTCAAAGGGTTATTTCGCTAATTTTCTCCTGTTAGACGCCCGCCTCCATTGTGGCATCTAAACATCGTATTGGCACAACTAATGAGGCCACCGTTTGAACCTATTCACAAGGTCGAGTTGAAGTATCTAACATGGAAGGTGGCTCTTCTTCTGGCACTAACGTCTTCACGTCGCGTCAGTGACATTCATGCATTTACCATAAATCCGCCTTTCCTTCAGTTCAAACCAGATTCTGTAGTGTTGCGTACAAATCCAACTTTCTTGCCGAAGGTGCCTTCAGACTTTCATATTAACGAACCAGTGATTTTGAAAACCTTCTTTGCTAATCCTCAAACTCCTGCGGAGCAGAGATTACATTCCCTGGATGTGAAACGATGTTTAAAGTTCTACATCAGCAGAACAGCTTCTTTACGAAAGACTGATCAACTCTTCATAGCTTATGGACGCTATCACAAGGGACGTCCAGTTACAAAACCAACTATTGCACGTTGGGTTTCAGCAGCCATCGTCTTCTGCCATCAAAAGGCAAACAAGCCATTGCAGTCACCAGTGAGGGCTCACTCCACTAGAGCGATGTCTTCTTCAACCGCATTATTTGCTCTAGCAGCGCGGCGAGCTGACAGACGCCGCTCGATTGAGCATATTAAGAACATGCGTATGTCTCCTCAACCAAGCACATCAGCCCATGACGGTTCCCTCGTAATTTCAACAACATGTGATCGTTCTAGCAGTGAAAGCACTCCATTGCTTTTACGGGACAGATCTAATCTGATAACTTCTATCACCGATCACATTGTTGACTCTATAAACGAACTAAGTGTAATTATTTCTACCTCTCCCTGTGTCCTTGTTTTACCCGCTAAGTCCAGGGTGTCTACCCCATCACCTGTGGTAGTGTTACCCCAAAAAAAGATTCATTTTCGGAAACTTAAGCCTGATCCTCCCCAAGGTCCCCCGCCAACAAAAAGAAGGAGAAAGTTAGGAGGTAGAACTTCTAAGGGTAAATCGGGTAGGCATATCCAAAATCCAAAGCAAAATATCGATCCTGTTGACATCCCAGCTTTATCTACCCCGCAATTGCACATGCCATCTCCCCTGTCTATCTCTCAATCCATTCCAACTAAGGATACCCCCACCATTAATATAACTAGGTCTATCGAGCAAATAGTGCGATCCCTTATTCTCCCAGTAATAGAGAGATTGAACACCATTACTCTCCAGTTGGGGTCCTTAGGAGAGCTAGTCAGAATTTAGTAGCAAAGAAGACTTACCCTAATAGTGCTCCATCATCTCTTCCCCCGGTAACGGTATTACCGAGCCCCTCTCCTGCTATCCTGGAAAAAGGGTTATTACCTTCTTTGATATCTGTTCCATCAAAGCTTCCTTCTGCCCCCGTGGGAAAAAGTTGTGCCACAAATAAAGATCGACCCCGCCCTCCTCAAAAGGGTGAGGTAAAAAACTTCAATACCTCCATCTCAAAATCGTCCCAGTTAAACACGTCATGTTCATTACGCCCATTTTCTGAATCCAGGGTAAATACACAGGTGGGTGGGAATTGTACAAATCTAAATCCGGCCCCTGTCCCAGGTAACCATCTAAAACCAGAGGCAAGGCGAGAGCATAGCACTAGGTTAGTTGACCTCCCCCCGGAAGTGGCTCCATATGTAGTCATTTTGACAGGTGTCCCGCCCTTAGAGGAAGGCAAGACGGAAGATTTTTACCAACTAAAAAATAAAGTCCTCTTCTGGCTTAGCCAAAATCGACCGCTTCCCCCGTACCTGAACGGCGCAATCATTCACGTCAGGCGTTTGCCCTGGCTGGGCTGTAGAACGAAAAACCTATTCGGTGACATTATTATTGTTAATTTTTCAGATCGAGGAACTGTAAGATATATTTTAGATGAATTTCAGGAAATTGGGTCAGGGGGCATCATGACACGCGATCTGCTATTCTTCTATCCAAGATCGGTTGTAGATTCCATACCTAATCTGGGACTTTTAACTAGCTACCCTAATGAGCGTTTTAGGTATAGCCGTAATAATGGTTTGTTTAACATGAATTCCTTTATTGGTCTCAACCCATTTTACGGTCATAAACCTTTTTTAGCTCCCTATAGGTTTGATTACCCATCAGGACTTGACATAAATGACTGACTGGTTCAATTCACGCAGTCCCCAGTCTGTCCGTCTCGTTCACTTCCTGAAAATGAAAACGAAGTACCTCAGCTCCACTCTGCTTGTAGGCCTATGGAGGTCCATCACTCCACATCCCAGTGTACACTGGATTTCCAATTAGACCTAGATTCCTCAAAGGTTTTGACAAAACCCTCTGGTGGAGTTACTTTAACTGTGGTGGGTTCGGTTAACTCCGCCCTCTCCCCCAAAACCAAATTTCCAGTCGATGATCTTCCTTCTGGGGGGGGTCCAGTTAACACCAACCTTGCTCTCAAATTTATTTTCTGGAACATTGCAGGACTACGCACTAAGGCAGACAATCCATCCTGGCTCTCCGTCATCAGGGAGCATAACATCGTTTGCCTGCAGGAAACCTGGCTGACAGCACCTATTCACCTGCAAGGTTACAAAACCTTTAACTCATTTGCTGAACTATCTACATGTGGGCGAGCGAAAGGTGGCCTGGTAATTTATCTCTCGAATGAACTTTTAACCACAGACATCAAAGTTATTAATACCAATCCCTATTCCCAGATTATTTTGATAACACTTGACAAAACACAGGTGTTTTATATAGTTAATTTTTATAATAATTTGACCCCCAAGGATATACTTCCAGTCCTGGAAAACATCTACCGACTCTTATTTGAAGAGCGTCTCAATCATTCTAATTGCAGTATTTCCATAGTCTGGGGTGGAGACTTTAATCTTAACCTCTGTAAGGGAGGTGATTCCAACATCTGTGGTATTGAGGATGACCTAGGTAACAATGTAACGCATTTCCCTCATACTAAACTAGGGAATTATCTGACCGAGATAATATTCAATTTAGATCTCGGATTTACGAACGATCTTGTTTCCCCCCCAGTCCCTTTTACTCCTACCTTCAATGGCAGGGGACTAACTAGTCTGATTGACTTTGTTCTGGTTTCCCAAGCTTCCAAAGATCAGCTACATAGCGTTCGAACTGGGATCGACCCTAGCAGCGACCACTTCCCTAATATTCTCGCCATCGCTATCCCGGAAATCTTAGTACCACCCAGTAAGCAAACTCTTTTAATACAAGACACTTTAAGGGTAAATAAGCTGAACAGGTATGCGATCAAATGGTGTAAAGTTGATGCCGAAAAGACTACTTCAGCAGTCTTGAGCCGCATACTCCCGCACATAGAAACGTGCTTAAATTTACAGTCGCTTCCCGGTCAGGTACTGGAAAGTTTCTCTCTCATTACATCTGAAATTAAGAGAGAGCTGTTCCGTAAAACGACGGGCACAAATCAAACAAAAAAGGAAGGTTTAATTCTGCAACAAGGCGCTCACATCAACTATTGAAGAAAGCTCTTACTAAAACTGTCAGGGATAGCGAGGAAGTGAGAAGATTGAGAAAATGTTATAAGCAAGCACTAAAATCCTGCAAGGTTGATATCAAGAAGGAATTATGGGCCAAGCTGCATCAGAGTAGCTCTCTTAAGGATTCGGCCACTTTTTGGAAAATAGTAAGAACTCCCTTTTTGACTGATCAACAAGAGACTCCAAGGATCGAGGTAGCAGTGGGTGAGGCAGCATGGGTTGACCATTTCTCAAGGATCTTTGGTCTCTCGGATGATTCTATGCCAGAGCCCCCCCCAGATAGTGCAGGGATACGGCTTACCCAAAATTACAGTAGGTCTTCTCCCACCCCTAATTCTAACCTTCATTTTGGCCACGATGAGGTACTTATGGCGTTGCAGGCCTCTAAATGTGGCAAAGCCCCAGGTCCTGATGGGGTCTCTGTGGACCTATTCAAAAACAACTTAGAACTATGGTCCCCAATTCTCACCAGGGTCTTCGAAGCAGCCACTAAAATCGGCCCACCAGAGTCCTGGACAACTTCTATTCTTCTTCCTATCTTTAAGAAGGGCGACCGTAATAGTCCTGCCTGTTACCGACCCATTTCCCTCTTGGATTCTACCGGCAAGGTGATGGGTCGGCTGCTTCTTAAAAGACTCCAGGATTGGGCTGAAAGCAATCAAGTGGTTTCCGACCTACAGTACGGATTTCGAGAGGGACTTGGGACAGTGGAGCAGGCACTAAACCTTTCCCTACTGATAGGTAAATACGTTGGGGCTAAAAAGGGGAGGTTGCATTTAGCATACGTCGACTTATCGGCGGCATTCGATTGCGTTTCCCATAGTAAGTTATGGAAACTCCTTTTGGCTATGGGGATAGATCCTCTTCTGGTGAATTTTATTCGGAATCTCTATTCAGGGGCCTCAGCTAAAGTACGGTACGGTCTTTGGGGGGAAGTCACAGCATCATTTCCAGTACTTAAGGGTGTCAGACAGGGATGCGTTTTGGCCCCCTTTCTTTTTAATCTATATACAAACGGTTTAGAAGCTGCGATGTTGGCAGGAAGCCAGGACTTACCAGCGATTGGTCACCGTTCGATACCCGCGTTGCTTTACGCGGATGACGCGGTGATCATGGCCAGGACCCCACGCCAACTCCAACTTCTCCTCGATAGATATTGTGACTTCATGGCAGCCCTCGACTTAAAAGTAAATATAAAGAAAACGTTTGCCATGCACATGGGGAAACGCCTTAGACATTCCGGCTGTATCCAGATAAACAATACCATCCTGGAGACTGTTACTGCATACCCCTACTTAGGTATTCTGATAGACAATACCTCTAGTTGGGGCTCCTCAGGACTACAACAGCTTTGGTCACATTCGCACAAAAACTAAGCCAGCGCCCTTCCCGGGAGTTGATTCAGATTTATGGGGCCAAGTGCCGTCCAGTGGCAATGTATGGGGCAGGGGTCTGGGGTTACATCGACACGGAACCTATCCAAAAAATAGAAAATGCTTTCTTGCGGTACCTTTTGGCCGCCCCCAAAAGTTCACCAATTTACGGTTGCCACATGGAGTTGGGGGAAGATTACATTTCGGATCTTATTGCAATCCAACCAATTCTTTTATGGCATCGTCTTTGGGTTACTCCAGAATGCAAACTGACTCGGCAGCTCATCTCTGACTGTCTCACCTTAGAAGGTTGGAAAAATATCTCGTGGCTGCTGTATGTTTATAAATTTCTGAAAGATGTAAACCTGGAATCTCTTTTCATACTTCCTGAGTCTTCAGCGGACATTTCACGCAAAAATCTGAAAACCGCGTGCTTATCTCATCAACGTGAGCTGTGCCTAACATCAGAGATCTCAAAGCCCACAAATCTCCATCTTGCCGCTGTACAAGTCTCATTAGGAATTCAGCCATATTTACTAACCAGTGCCACCCATTATGAAAAATATCTTTTAACACGATTCCGGTTTAACACTTTCTATCGGTTGATTACCTTCCCGAAGACAAAAGATTGGTCCAGAAAATTAATTCCGTGTCACTGTGATGGCCAATCTGAACAATCATTATTGCACGTAGTCCTATTTTGTAGTTATTATGATTTTCCACGTCATAAGTGGATTTTACCTTTACTAAAAGTCATAGGCTTACGCCAGTGTCGTCCGGCCCTTCTTGCATTACAACGTTTGGACACTGAGCATAGCATCTTTTTAATATCCAGTTTTCTAAAAGCTTGCGTTAAATATCGTGAAAACTATGACCTTTCTTAATTCGCTAGATTGTAATGAATTAAAAGTAATTATGTGTTATATACCTGTTGTATTTACAATCAATGCATATTAACTTTTTCATGATTTACTTGAACATTTTAAATCTCAAAATTTTGTTTTTAATTCTTGTATACTTTTATGGTTACAAATTTTGTATCCGAATAAAGTTTTAATTGATTGATTGACAAGCACAGAATTACTACGTCCTGAACTCCCTCAGAGAACTTAATAAATAAACATCACATTAAACATCTCATTTACCTGTCTGATAGTGGATTTAGCCTCTCTCTATTCTGTTAGAAATCTAATACAAAACCTTCTTTCTGGAGTTCAGTAAATAAACATTTGAATTGTCCTGTTGATTTAATCCAAATGAATAAACTGTCTTTCTCCTTTTTTAGGTATTCCTACTGAAATGGATGTAGCCTTTGAAGTTGGTAAGTATAATATATATATATATATATATATATATATATATATATATATATATATATATATATATATATATATATATATATATATTCACTGAAAAAACCAAACTGGACATTTCCCTCGTACAAAAAACCCTAGAAATTCCCCTGTTATAGTTTCAGCTAACTATTACTCGCGCCCCCGCAATGCACTGCTGATGACGTCACATATTACATCACTCATGACATGGTCAGTGACATCACTGATGACATCACTGATGACATCTCAAATGACATCACTGATGACATCACTGATGACATCATCCATTGAGTATGTGTTTCTGAACAGTTTTATTATGTTTAATATATATAGGGAAAGGCCTGTTGAAGAATAAGTGGGTATACAAGTGTGTGAATGGATGATTTTCTAGGTGCGTAACTGACTCTATAAGTGAGTCATTAAATGTATCTTACTGCAGACTAGTGACTAAACTGTGTGAATGTCTGTATGTGTCTGTGTGTAGGTGTATAAGTGGCTGCATGGTTTTGTGAATAGCTATATGACTGTCTATATGGGTTATTGATTGGTTGTCTGAGTATCTGTATGGGTGCCTGAGTGTTTGTGTGGGTAGGGTGTGTGTGACTCTGTGACTAGATGTGTGAGTGGGTGATTCAGTGGGTGCATGGTTTTAAGAGTGCATCTGTGATGGACTGTATGGTTGGGTTAGTGTACGTATGGGTGTGTTAGTGATTGAATGTATATCTCAGTTGTACATGTGTCAGTAACTACATATGTGAAACGCAGTGTATATGTGTGTAAGAGTATATAACTATCTATATGTGAGAGTGTGTGATTTTGGGAGTGCCTGTATGCGCATAGTGGAATGATATCTGTGTCATGTGCTGTTTATTTTTCTGCAGGAAGACACAGAATTTGTTAGTTTTTTTATGAGTAAGTGAACTTGAGTGTGTTTAACTGTATAGGAGAGTAAATTGGACTGTGATTAATTAATTGCATGACTGACTAGATGTGTCAGTACCTCAATGGATGATTGGCGGTGTGTGAGTGTCTATATAGGTATATAAATGCACAGAGTGACTGTAAGTATGAGTGACTGTACAGGTGAGTGAGTGGACATGTATGTAGACCTAAAAGTCAATGAGTGGGTGTGTAGTTATTGGTATTGGAGTATCTATGGTTGTCAAAATGGCCTTTTGAAATTTTGAGTCGGTGTATCAAAGGTTATATTAGGGTGTGAGAAGATGTACTACTTTATCACATGGATGACGTCATCAATGATGTCATCAGTGATGTCATTTGAGATGTCATCAGTGATGTCACTGACCATGTCATGAGTGATGTAATATGTGACGTCATCAGCAGTGCATTGCGGGGGCGCGAGTTATAGTTAGCTGAACTAACTATAACAGGGGAATTTCTAGGGTTTTGTATGAGGGAAATGTCCAGCTAACTATAACGCTCCTGAAACCTATGGTTTTTTCAGTGAATTTCTAAGGTTTTTTAATGCTAATTCCTAACTATAACGTGCCTGAAACCTATGGTTTTTTCAGTGAATTTCAAAGGTTTTTTAAATGCCAATTCCTAACTATAACGTGCATGAAACCTATGGTTTTTTCAGTGAATTTCAAAGCTTTTTTAAATGCTAATTCCTATCTATAACTTATCTCTAAAGATATCATGAAAAGCATTCTTTTTTAAAAGTAGGGTGCACATTAGGTTTGTGGAAAAGCATCTTTGTGATTGGTTAAGAAAAAGCAGTTTCAACGTGGAGTACATATCATAGGATAAAATTTGCTCAGCTCAACCACACCTGCTACTTGCATTTGGAAGGCACTGTTCGAACTTAAAACAATCGTGAACTTTTAACCTGCACGTGTCGTTAAATGTTCAAGAAAATGATACAAAAAAATATCGTTACGTTTTAAAAAATTGATGAACTTTTAACCTGCATGTGTTGTAGAATGTTCTAGAAAGTGTGTTGATAGAATACGTTGCACTTCTGACTTCTATGTGCTGTTGAATATTTAAAAAACGGTTCATATGGAAAATTAAAAAGAAACCAATAGAGAAGTTTTGAAACCTTAAAGAATCAAGGAACTGTTCTAATTTATTCTTTACATGTATTTATGTGTGCAGCAACAAAATTATAGACACTACAGCACTAGGAAGAGGAAGAAGCAGGGAGTGGGGGGAGGGAGGGATGGGCAGAATGGTACACATGCACAATTAAGTACAACACACATATAGACTAGCAATGGCCAAAATGAAACAGACCAACAAGGAGCACAAGGCACACAACCCGCCAACATCACACCACTGAACGAGCATAGAAGTGAAAACCACGCTGCATTCATACAGGATGTGTACAAAGGCCAGTCATTGGTGTTGTGGGATGTCTGCGACCGTAGCCATCATGGATGAGATGCCCAGCATGTGGCACATGGTCGAGTTCACTGTGTGTTATGTTGCCAAACGGCTGCTCCTCCCTCCCACGAGCCCCCACACTTTTGTACGGTGTGCTGTTGTATCTCGTGCACTCGTAAGGCACACCATTGTAATGCCTATTTGCGCATGTCCTGCTACATTCCAACTACAACATCACAGTGCCGTTTGGAGGTGGTGCATGCCACTTTACAACATCGACTGCGGTGTCTCTTGTATCAGGCCCCACCAGAACACAGAGACACACTTACTGCACTTTCTGTACACGGACATGTCCGAGACACCCCGTTCCCCTTGCCGGATAGGCATACCCCTTCATTGACCTGTGAACCCCAGACCAGCACACGCCAGTTGTGCATGCAGGAGTATGCATACGTAGCTACACATCCAGGCTCACTGCCAACGCTGAGGTGGCAGCACACTGTGATGTTGCAGGGCTCGTGCCTATCATGCTAAGACAATGACCACAGGGACACACTTACTAAGATGTGGGATTGGGGGCCATTGGCGGTCCTGGAGTTGTTGAGATGAGTCTTCTGGCCCTCATGGGTATCCCTGTATCATGCTCATTGACTCTATGGCACCTGTGGGTGTTCTGGTGTGGCTCTTGGCTGTGTTCCCTTTCATGGTGCAGGTAGTTGTCCTGCTTAACACCAGCAGAAAGCAGGTGTAAAATCCCTGGTGCTAACGTGTCTTATCGCCGGAATTTGTTTCGCATTGCAATTGGTGTGAAAGTTGTGATGTGATTTTTTTTCATGTGCAGAACAATATACGAACTGAGCAGTGTATCTCGTCAAGATCCAGCACCTGACGCACTATTCCCAATCAATATAAATACAATGAGATGTCTTAATGGATTTTGTGTGTACACTGTAAGTGCAGCCAATACCTCAGTGCAATTCAATTCAGGATTTTAGTATTTAGAATAAATCAGAAAGGTGCACCTCGTGTCTTTTTGCACGGGAACGGCTACTCTCCATTTCATTATCAGCACTTTAACGGAAGTAAAGTTGCGATAAATCTAACACACTATTCAGAAGTTGGTGCAAACTGCAGATATCACCAGTATTCCAGCGATAAGTGCCCCAAAATTTAACACCATGGTGGACTCCATCAAATAACAGTAATAAGAACAAGAAAGAGTCACACAGCAGTTAAGAGAACAACCCAAAACGTTATTAATTTTTTTTTCAAACTTTATTTTTTATAATAATAAATATATAAACGATAAACTATTTTCAAACTTTATTTTGTTATTAACATATATATGAACAATAAACTAATAAACAAAATGTAACAACAATAATACAAAACAACAAGGCGGAACACTCCTGTGGGGACCATGGATGTCGATGACAAACCTGGAAAATCAGAAAGATTGTTAAAAAAAAAACAACATGGTATTCTCAACAAAATACCACAAGAAACAAATCACAGATATATAAAATGCATACAGCTAACAACATTTTATAAGTTTAACTTACAAAAACTGTAAATGTTGCCGCTTTAAAATATTTACCGAATCTGAGGAAAATTTTTTGCAGAAGGCACCACGCCCACAACGTTTTTCTTCAGTGGTGAGGAATTTTTTTTACTTTTCCCAAGGTGCAAACAAAGACCAATGCCACCTTCGTCACTCGCAAGATTTGCCAAAGAGTTCTGTTACGAGGGGATCCTAACAAAAAATACTCGTGCGGCACAGCAAGTATGATAAAACACCTAAGGACCCTTCATCCAAACAATCTTGCACAAGAAGAGTGCAAACAGATGAGAAACACTCCTGTTCTGTATCTGTAAAAAAGATTTACAAATAAATGTATATTAATAACTTTCAAATTTATACTATTCCATTACTGTACAAACACATTTGATATAAAAACTGACTAAGAAACTATAGCCCTGAACCACAAGTGTGACGATCGTTAAAACACTACATGCATAGTGCATACTACTTTGAAGCAGTTCATGCCCTAAAACCTACCTCACTAAAAGACTACATGCTAACTGACTACATGATTACAGTACTATAAGGAGACACACTGGGCGAGTGACAGGGTGTTTGCTAGAAGAGTATGAATACTAACTAGGGAATAGAAGGTGTGAAACACAACTGTGTAGGTGATTAGAGGACTGCATCCATACTGCATAGGCATTTAAAGCAGTCCATGTGCTAAGGCCTGGCTCACTGAATGACTACTTGGGTACTGACTGAATGATTAGAGTACAGCAAGGAGAGTGCCTAGATGAATTTATAAGTGCTAGGCTTTTCACACAGGGAATGGATTAGTACTTGGTACTGAATGGGTCAATAGAGGAGTGCAAAGGCAGTGACATGTGCTGGACTGTATGGATACTGACTAGGAAATTGAAAATGTGAAAGACAAGTGTCTAGGTGGTTACAAGACTGCATACATAGTGCATAGGGGTTTCAAGCAGTCCATGTGCTAAGGCCTGGCTCAGTGTATGAATACTTAGGCACTGACTGAATGATTAGAGTACTGCAAAGATAGTATCTTGGTGAATTTATAAGTGTTTGGGTTTTAGCACAGTGAATGGATTAGTACATGGTGCTGAATGGGTCACTAGAGGACTGCAAAGGGAGTGACAGGGTATTTCCTGGATGTGTATGGATACTGACTAGGGAATTGAAGGTGTGAAAGACAATTGTTTAGGTGGTTAGAGGACTGCATGCATAGTGGATAGGGGTTTGAAGAAGTCCATGTGCTAAGACCTGGCTCACTGCATGAATACTTAGGCAGTGACTGAATCATTAGAGTACTGGAAAGAGAGTGTCTTGGTGAATTTATAAGTGTTTGGGTTTTGGCACAGTGAATGGATTAATACATGCTGTTGAATGGGTCTCTAGAGGACTGCAAAGGAAGTGACAGGATGTTTCCTGGAAGTGTATGGATACTGACTAGGGAATTGAAGGTGTAAAAGACAAGTGTATAGTATGTTAGAACACTACACGCATACTGCATAGACATTTGAAGCAATCTATTTGGTACTTAGAAACTGACTAAATAATCAGACTACTTCTAGGACAGTGCTTAGGTAAAACTTTTAAATTTTCTGTTCTGCCACAGTGAACAGAATAGTACATGGTACTGCACCTTAGTGTCAAACCCTGACTCATTTTATCAATGCATAAGCAAAGACTAGCTTCTAATGCTACTAAAACTTGACAAAATGAGAGGTTTTAAATTAGTTATCTGTCAGCAAATACACTATGTTACCAAATGCTTCTCTCACAGTGGTTCCCAAATGCACACAGACTCGCAGTGTGATTCTAGACAACAACCACTATACCTAGGAGTTTACCAAAAATCATTCACTACTGTGGAAGTGGTAAGGGAACTGCACACAATCTTAATATTTCAGGACTGCACTTTTATGTCAAAGCCTGACTCATATAATCAAAGCATAAGCAAAGACTGGCTTCTAATGCTACTAAAACTTGACAACATGACCGGTTTTAAAACAGTTATCTGTCAGAAAATACACGATGTTACCAAATGCTTCTCTCACAATCCTTACCCAAATGCACACAGACTCACAGTGTGATTTTAGACAAGCAACACTATCCTAGGAGTTTACCAAAACTCATTCACTAGTCTGGAAGAGTTAATGGTATTGCACTCAATCTACATATTTAAGTACACCACATCAGTGTCAAAGCATGACTCATTTAATCAACGCATAAGCCATAACTGTCTTCTAATGCTACTAAAACTTGACAACATGACATGTTTTAAAACAGTTATCTGTCAGCAAATACACGATGTTACCAAACACTTCTCTCACAGTGGTTCCCAAATGCACACAGACTCACAGTGTGATTTTAGACAAACAACACTATCCCTTGCAGATTACCAAAACTCATTCACTACAGTGGAAGTGGTAAGGGAATTGCACACAATCTATATATTTCACGACTGCACTTTAGTGTCAATGCCTGACTCTTTTAATCAACGCATAAGTAATGACTAGCTTCTAATGCTACTAAAACTTCACAACATGACAAGTTAAAACAGTTATCTGTCAGCAAATACACAATGTTACCAAATGCTTCTCTCACAGTGGTTCCCAAATGCAAACAGACTCACTGTGTGATTCTAGACATACAACACTATCCCTTGCACTATACCAAAACACATTTCTTCATCTAGAAGTAGTACTACATTTTAGTATAGAAACATAACATAACTCATTTCACAAATTCATAAACAATGACTGGTTTCTAATTCTACCAAATTATAAAAACAGCACAGTTATCTGTCTACAAACACATGAAAAACACAAATGCTTATCACAGAATGGTTTCTACATGCACACACATTGTAGAGAAAAAAAGTACTCCCTACACTTTAGCAGGAGAAATACATTAGTCTGATTAAAATCAAAATAGTCTACATACATCCCCTCACAATTAAATAACTCATCTTTCACGTTCTTTTGTAGATTAAGAAGTATATCAATCACTCACCATATTTTCTTTTACAGAATCTCTGCACTGTTCACCTCTCAGCAAAAACAAAGAATGGAAAAGTTTCCTTTTCATTTTCCACACATATACATGTAAACATCAAATCACAATCCTTCACACATAAACTCAAAAGCAAACACACATTTCTATTGGTTAAACATTTCAACCCTTTCCAACTGAAATACATTTCAACCCTTCCCCCAATCAGCTTTCTGCCTGTTACCATAGAAACAGGTCATGGAACACTGCACTGAGCTCACAGGTCACAAGTTCAGCATACAATGTTACTAAACAAGACAGGAAGTGTGCTTAACTTTTCAACATATTAGCTTATCATATATAATGTTCCTTACAATCTGTTTTTGTTAACCAATAAGAATCATACCTTTAAAAAACAGAAATATACACCCTACCTTTCAGTGTAGAAAGTAGTCATACAACCAATGATTTCTTGTCTTTTTTACACAAACATTGCCGTGGATCCGCGCACCCAACGCGTGAGAATCCGTGCACCCAACGCGCTAGGATGCGCGCACCGTGCGCGTATTTTGCCGTTTTTTTTTTTTTTAAAAGGGGGCCAAAGGGGGTCCTTCTGGGACCCCCTAAGCACCTCTAGAGGGTCAGAGTATTTCCACTCTGCCCCCATTATATGTTTTACACACTTATTCCCCTTGCTTCTTCAGCCTCGCTTCTACCGAGGCTGAAAATGGCCACCAACAGTTCCTGGTTTCGAATGTAGAGAGACACTCGACAGCCAATTAAAATTCAGCGCGCGATCGGGAGGGTGCGCACTTGATTCGGGGAGGGTGCGCTTACGGTGCGGGTAGGGTCCGCGGATCCTCCCCGGCCATAGATATCACTAACTTTTTTACCCTAATTTTCTCAGGAACTACTGAACAGATTCACACCATTTATGCAAAAGGCACGAGTCTGAACTGAGGACTCGTTTTTGGTGTCATTCCGTTCAGCGGTTCGGGCTGTAGCTGCGACAACAGATCTTATGGGAAATTGCATGGGGAAAACGCGTTTTGGGACCCCCCTTTTTTCTCGGCCCCCGCTTGACGAATCACCACCAAACTTTCAGGGTAGGAGCGGGGCAGAGCTGGCCAAAAGTTTGGGAAATTTCGCAAAGATTCGTCAATTGGCGCCAGACTTATTGGGAATAGAATGTTGCGGATTTCCTATGGAATATAGGTCCCAACTATAACTATCTACTGGCGACCGCCCGTAGATAATATATCTATATATATATATATATATATATATATATGTATATATTTCGGAATACGTCGTCTGTAATGCCAAAGAAATTACCAGATGCTTGATGAAAAAGGAAAATAAATAGCTGAAATACAACCTGTGATGTGTGCGGCCCGTTTTTCTTGGGAAACCAGGATATTTGGAGAAATTAAGTAGCGGTTTGGGTTTCAACCGCAGGAGTGACGCACCGCTTCTTGAGCGCCACACAAGCTGATCAAAGAAACCGGCTGGAGGAATATATATATATATATATTCACTAAAAAAAACCAAAGGTTTCAAAAACGTTATAGTTAGGAATTAGCATTTAAAAAACCTTGCAAATTCAATGAATTCACACATGTTATAGTTAGCTGGACATTTCACTCGTGAAAAACCAATGAAATTCCCCCGTTATAGTTAGTTCAGCTAACTATAACTCGCGCACCCGCAATCCACTGCTGATGACGTCACATATTACATCACTCATGACATGGTCAGTGACATCACTCATGACATCACTGATGACATCTCAAATGACATCACTGATGACATCACTGATGACATCATCCAGTGAATGTGTGTTTTTCTTCAAATTAAATATGTTTTATATATGTATATCTCAAGGTCGATGGAAGAATAAATGGGTATATAAATGTCTAAATGGATGATTTTTTTATGAAAAATTGATTATGTGACTGATTCAGTGTATCATAGTGAATACATGGCTTTGTGAGTAATGTTTAAGTATGTAAATATCTATATCAGTCTCTCACTTTGTGTATAGGTGGCTGCATGAGTTGGTGAGTAGCTACATGGGTGTCTATATAGGTTATTAGTTGGTTTTTTGAGTATCAGTCTGAGTGTCTGCATGGTTCGGTGGAGGGTATTACTTAGTGCATAGGTGCATGAATGAGTGACTCACTGTTTGTATGTGTTGAAGACAGCATGTGTGCAGGACTGTATGGGTGGATGAGTGTGTGTATTGGTGTGTTAGTGAGTGAATGATTGTGTCAATAGTGTCTCTATGAGTAACTTCATATGTTTTATAGTAGTATATGTGACTATTGGTGTTTTTAATTGAGTATATGTGAGAGTAAGAGATTGAAAGAGTTCCTGTATGAATAAGTATGTTTTTCTATAAGTGACTGTTTAAAAGACTAAGTATGTGTAAGTTTCCGTATAAGTAAGTGTGGTGGTGTGTGTATAACTGTATATGCATATAATTGTATGTTTTAATCTTTATTAGCATGAGTGACTATGTGTGTGAGTAACTCTATGGATGAGTGACATTATGTAACAGGATGTATAGGTGTATGAGTACATATGATGAGTGAGTACATGTATGAGTGACTGTATAGGACTGTTGGTGAATGAGTGGATTTGTATGTGGATCTTTGAATTATTGAATTGGTTGTTGTAACTGGTATTGGTATGTCCATTATTTTGAACATTGTAGTTTCTATTTTTGAATGTGTGTATCAAAGGTTATATTAGGGTGAGAGGAGGTCTGCTACTCAATCACAAGGATGATGTCATCAGTGATGTCATCAGTGATGTCATTTGAGATGTCATCAGTGATGTCATGAGTGATGTCACTGACCATGTCATGAGTGATGTAATATGTGACGTCATCAGCAGTGGATTGCGGGTGCGCGAGTTATAGTTAGCTGAACTAACTATAACGGGGGAATTTCATTGGTTTTTCACGAGTGAAATGTCCAGCTAACTATAACATGTGTGAAACCTATGGTTTTTTCATTGAATTTGCAAGGTTTTTTAAATGCTAATTCCTAACTATAACGTTTTTGAAACCTTTGGTTTTTTCAGTGAATTTGCAAGGTTTTTTAAATGCTAATTCCTAACTATAACGTTTTTGAAACCTTTGGTTTTTTCAGTGAATTTGTACGGTTTTTTATATGCTAATTTTTGTATTATTTAATTAAAGATATTTTTTTTTTATTAAAAATAAAATTCCTATATATTCATTTATATTTTATCTTTTTTTTTTTTTTTTTTTTTTTTTAATTTCAATTAGGATAATTTTTTTTTTTTAATTAATTTTTTTAATTATTTTTTGTCCACTTTTTTTTTATATTAATTCTTGGGGTGCGCGCTCTGAGCGCGCTCCTAGTACTATTTCGTAAGTTTTTTATGAATTCCGTCGTACGTTATTTACGTACACAAATATACGTCATAGTGCGCGCTGGGAGCGCGCACCCAGTACGTATGTGTGCGTACGTACGTACGCATGCGTGCATGCGTCCTACGCGCTCTACGCGGTTTACTTCCGCATACGCTAAAATTACGCGCAATAACGGTCGCGTATACGCGTGTTCAACGTATGCGCGCTAGGTACGCGCATATGACGTATGCACATGCGCTCTTACGCTTTCGCGCATACGTAATCAAGAGGTGCGCGCTCGGAGCTTGCGCAGTGCGCGCACCTCGGGTTTATGCATAATAAAACAATATTTCTTATTGGTTATCATTACTTTCAGCTTCTAATTGTTTCAATACCACACCCAATCCCCTCATGGCAAGTCATGTGATCAAGAATCATCACTTTTGATTGGTTTGAAGTACTTTCAGTTCCAGATTCTTCCCAAACCACACCTACTCCCCTCATTATTAGTTCTGATTCCTTTGGAGAAGGAGCTATTCTGTTGTTGAGAGACAATGGCTGAACAGCAACCAACTTCAGACAGTGACCAGGACACTCTTGAGAGGCAGAGGAACAGGAAGCAGAAAGACAGCTTTATATGGCAGTTTTTCACTTTTCCAGAAGGTCTGAAAAAGGTAAATGCACCGAAAGTTACATGTGTACTTTGTAAAAAAGTCTTATCTCGTGGGAATCCTAACAAGAAATATTCTTTTAGCATTCACACTATGTTGAGACATGTTAACAAAATGCATCCAGTAACTTTTCGTCGAGCTTCTGGAGCAAACCCTCCACCTGCTCAGCCGACGACATCTGCAGCAGCTCAGCCGAGCACATCTTCGGCAGCTCAGGCGAGCACTTCAGCTGCGATGGTGCCTTCACCTGTTTCTACACCTCTTGTTGGTCCACCTTGTTTGGCGAGGTTGTCTACACGGTGCACTGATTGTGGTTCTCTTATTTCTGTGGGGGAGACCAGTCTTGATCTCCTTCAGAGAAAATTTGATGCGCATCCGTGCACTAGGCCATAGATGTGTTTTCTTTTTTTTCGTTTTTCTCTTCCTGTTTCCCTCCATTAACTCAAGGGCACCCTGCGCGCACCCAAGGTTTTTTAAATTTTTTTTTTTTTTTTTTTTTTTTTTAAATAATATACAAAAAGAGGTGAAGAAATGGAAGCATGAAAAGGGAGGATTGAATAATACTAATATTTTTCACTTATTTAAAAAAAAAAAAAAAAAAAATTCTAAAAAAAAATTATAAAAAGTATTTTGCAAGGGAACAGAATTTTTTTTTTATTTTTTGTTTCCAGTTCTGCAAAAAAAGAAAAAAAGTATTAATATTCAATCATACATTACAAAAAGCATTACATGTTTTTACATATTTTACAAAGCAATTTTTTGCCCTTTTTTTGCTGTTTTCAGAATTTTTTTATTTTTCACTTAAAATAGTGAAAACAATTGTATTCATCATTTAACAGCGGGCAAAAAAAAAACAATCTAAAAGATTGCTTAAAAAAAGCCCCAAAACTATCCTCACTAACATATACCTTGTTAGAAAAATTAAAAATATAATACAAGTACTTTTCTAGAAGAATAAACATTTTCTACACAAACCGTCTTTAAACCTTCTCGCAAAAGCACACATGCCAAAATAATTTCTGTCAAAGGAGTCCACAATTGTTTTTATTACTTTTCCTTTAGGCCAAATAGTAATTTCAAAATCCTTTTTAAGTGATATCTTCAATTATAAACCTTTAAAATTACAAAAAATGCTTTCTTCAGATGCAGATTTTAGTTTTCAAAATTTAGGTTTCAGAAAAATTAAGTAAGAATTGCGTAAATCATAAGGCAAACGTTGCTTGAAAATCAATTGGGAATCATTACACAGTGTCTAGCCTTTTTCACATTTTAGATAAACTGTGTAATGTCCAGAAGTTACAGTAGGTCCTTCATGAAAAATTATTGCAACTGTAACAAATTTTTTTCCAGAAATTGATAATTGCTGTCCTGTAAACTTCTTTATTAAAGTGTCCAATTTTGAACCATCACTTCTACAACGTTGCATCATTAAAATTACATACTGACCATATTTCTGTAAAAATAATGTAGAAAACATGTCAGATTTACATTCAGAACATTCCATGTTGTGATTGGCATCTTTAACTAATTTACTAAAAGTCACTGATTTACTTTATGGTAATGGTAAAAATATGAACCTTTCGGAATCAACATTACTACTACATGTGTTCATACAGTTCTCACAGCAATGTTCCCACTTGTAAGAGACACCAAATAAGTTTTCTACTTCTACTCCTTCATCTTCTAGTACACTCAAAATAAATATTAAGAATTCCTGAGCGTCTTGCTGGATATTTTCTTTAAACTGTGTAGAACCAGAACATACATCTAAAAGATTTCTAACATCAGTAGCACTTTCTATTTCAGTTTTATCAGTACTCAGCTTCTCATAAAGGAGACTCAGCAGTGAACACAATCTTTTTCCATGATTTACTTTTATCTGTTCTAGCAACTTTTCAAGATAAAATACAACATTCAGCACTACATTTGCATAGCAGTTGACATCAGAGCTATTTTCAAAAAGCCAACCAACAACCTCTTCAACACTGTCCTTTTTCTTTTTCCTTGCTATCACATCACTGTCCATTTTTTTTTTGTTCTGTTCATCCACATTACAGATATTTTCAAATCTCCTTTTCCGAGAAACAACACATTTTTCAATCACAGGATACTGACCTAAATGAGGAGCATAGGTTCTTCTTAATCTATTGTACTCCTTTACACAGTTTGTATCAGCACTAACTTTTGAGTCATCAAAGTCTATCATAAATAAACCAGATAAGGTTTTCACTCGTGACAAAGCAACATATGCCATACCTTCTTTGAACACAGTAGAACCAATGTTTACAAAAGCACTATCTACAGTCAATCCTTGAGACTTGTGAATAGTTACAGCATATGCTAGAGAAAATGGAAACTGCTTCCTACGTACATATAAGTCTTTTACAAGCATGAAACGAACTGAACAACGACAAATGTCTTTAACTTCTTCTATCTGATCAAATTTTATTTTTAAACATTCAATTCCTTCTTTTTCTGATAATTAATAAAACCCACAACTCTTCCCATAGCTCCATTCACTAAACCTTTTTCTACATCCAAATTTCTCCTTAAAATCACTCGACAATTCATGCAAACATATAGATTTTTTTCTAATCCCGCTGTTTTGGAAATATTCTTCTCTAGTGAATCCAATTTATTTTTCAGTTTGCCTGTTAATGTGATAGTAATTCTTCCATCCTCAATTTTGTCCACTGCTTCCATTTTCTTAATCTCTTCGTTTTCCAATTTCAAAAGTTCCTCATTGAATATCGAGCACTCACGTAGTGTTGGCATTAAGCAGATTACAGTATTTTTTTCTGCAATGTTCTGGTATATTTTCTCTGCAACTATTTCTTCATTTGGAAATAAGTTATGTAGCAACCGACTCTGTAATGCTTTTTTGCCAACTTCTGTGAGTAGTCCAATTCTGATATCTTTCAGAATATTTGCATAATCTTCGTCGTTTGCTTGTCTCATATTGGTAGTGAGTTCTTTGTACTCAAAGAATGACCAAATATTCGCATTACCAATGCTTCCTAATGACTTCTTCGTGTCTTCATGTGTCACAGTATTAAACACTGGTTGTCCTTTAACTGGAGTGAGCTGCAGAAGATCCCCAAAAACTATGACATGTTTACCTCCAAATAACACATCATAGTCTCTCTTTAGAATTTGCTGCATTCTTAAATGCACAAAGGCAAGCATTAAATTTGAAACCATGCTCACCTCATCAATAATGAGAACTTGCATCTTCTTCAACACTCTTGAAACTTCGAGGCATGCTTCTCCAGTTAGTTTGTGGTATTCTATTTTGTTCTCATGCTCCACTGGTAACATTAGCAAGCGATGTAAGGTAATTCCTTTTATGTTATAGGCTGCTAACCCAGTTGGAGCAGTTACCACACAAGACAAATTTGAAGCTGTTTTTTGCTGTAGGTAGCTTCTGATGACTTTTATTAAGAAACTTTTACCAGTTCCAGCTTGTCCACTCACATACATCCTTATTGTTTCAAATGATGTGCATGAGCACTCTTTCTTTTCATGTAGAAATCCATGATCAATTTTTTTGATGATATCTTCATAAATTTCTTTTTGTTCTTCATTCAGTTGTTTTTCCAGATTTAGTAAGTCAATTGAATCTTCCTGTGCTTGATTCATAGCCGTTTCTACTTCAGTCATGGCTACTGCAGCTTCATTTTCTATGATCGGTTGTCCGAGGGGATCTTGACTAAGTGTTCCTGAACTTTGGCTGTCTTGAGAACTGTCTCTAGCTACTTCAGCTGCAATTTTTGCTTCCTGTTCATTTTCTTCATTTAACATTTGGACATAAGTTGTGAAAGTACTGCATTCTATGCTGTCTTTGCTAGCATTAAAAGAATCTTCATAGCTTTGAAATTCTCCCAGTAGTTCGTCCTCTGAACGCCATGGTTTAAAGAGCTGTAAAAGAGCCAAGTAGTAAAATTCCTTTTTGTCAGTAGTGTCGCAACTCAGCTTCCTGTGATTTATCAAACTTCCTTTTGTTCGCTTCACCAAACATCCTTCCTCACCAATGACTTTATATTTTCCATGGTTGATGTCTTCTGTGGCTTTCCGTGAATAAATGTAGTTCTGCAGCACTTCATAGAGACACATGTTCTCAAGATGATGACTTCTCTTTGGGTAATATGTGTCCAACATGTTTGATTTCAAAATATCTGTACTTTCTGGGTCATTCTCGGCCAAATATTCAATTTCTCCAACAGATTTCAGTACCCGATTTCTCATTCCTGCAAGGCCTAAGCTTACCCAAATTATTCTTCTGGATTTCGAGTAAAGACTTGCAGATGATAACCTATCTGAACATTCGTAGGATCCAATTTCTCGATGCGATAACATCTTTAAACTGAAACTGTACAGCTTCTTACTGACAGTCTTCTCGTGAGAAATCTCTTCCCACATTTCCTTCAATTCTGTTTTCTCAGATTTAGTGATGTAAGATGTCACATACCGAGCAACAGCAATAGAATTGTCTGCCACATACTGAATATCCATGTTAGCATTCCACATTGTTAAAATCACTGGGTTGAAGTCATTTATAAATTTTGACTCTTCATTTCTTTTTAGGTTATAGGTATTTTTTGGAGACTTTCTGGTTATAGTACAGCTGACATAAAACTGTTGACTCTTCCTTTTGAAAGAACAGGTCTAGGAAATCCAAATCGACACTTTGTGTAGAATTTATCTTTGGTCTTGTACTTCCGTCGACAGTATTTTCCACACCGATGACTTTGGAAACGTAAAACTTGTTCTTTTAACTTTTTCTCTTCTGTGCTTTTAGGTATAGCACATGTTGCATATTCTTCAATGAAAGATAACACTGCTTCATCAGTATCTGTTCCAAACTTTGGGGCATCCTTGATCCACAACAGCATATGAATATGAGGAGCACCTCTTGCTTGGTACTCTTTTCTCCAAAAGAAATCCACTACTTCTCCAAGAGGTGGATTTTTTTTATTGCAGATGAAGGACATCATAGCCTCAAATCTATGATTGAAATATCTGCAAACATTAACCGGATCCAAAGAGCACAGTTCTCCAGCTGTCTTGTATTCAATGTTTTTAATGTTTGAATTTGCCTCTCGTAGAAAATCCAATAAATCATCCCAAGCGTACTCGGCACAGCTTAGGGTTACAAACCATGTAGGAGTTCCTAAATTCCGTAACATGCATTTTAACTCACCATGGCGTCGGTACCAATATTCATTTGTCCCACGCTGACAAGCCATCAGATTGATCAGTTGTGTTTCCAAATGATCATCTCGGTGCTGCACTTTCTCCATAAAATCCTTAGCAGACACATTATGTAGATGTACTCCACTTTTCAAAATGTGATTTACTGCATAAGATAATGCAGACAAGTCGCTTTCAAATAAAAGATGGAACAAATATGGAATACTTTGACGAAATCTAGGATCTTCTGCATATAGTCTTGTAGTCCGATACTCAGAAGCTGGAATCTGTTCTGGGCGTTCATCGTATCGACCACCTTTTCCTGTAGGAAACAGCTGAGGAAAACATCGAGCTTCCAAGCTCTCCTCCCATACACTGACGGGAGTTCCTTTTGCTTTCTTCATCTGAAACAGATCAATAGTGTCTCCCATAACTTCTTTCGAATGAAGAGGATGTATGCTAAAATGTTCATAAATTTCTTCTTCCTTTGACTTGTCCACTTTTTCAATTTGACCAGTTGGTGTTTCTGTGTCTTCTTGTAAATCTTCTTCTTCTTCTTCTATATAAATTGATTCATACCATTTATTATTTTTTTTCAAATACAAATTTGCTCTTTGTACTTTTCGCACATCCACCAGCTCTTGCCAAATCTTCTTATTCTTTGTAGGTACACCATTAACCAGAATTACTAATGGTTCAGTTTCCAAAGTATCTGCATCAATAGTTTCCATATTTTTTTTCAAATCCAAGGGCAAATACACCACTCTTCCTTTTAAACCTCTCAGTAAATCAGAAGGAGGTAATTTTCCAGTTTTGGGCTCCATACGTACTATGGTCTGGAACGGATGAACACATTGAATAAGTATAGACTCATATGTATTTAATTCAGAAAGTTCGGCAGGAATAGCATCCAATTCTAAATTATTATGTACAGCTCTGGTCGGCATTCTATTTTGTTCTAATTTATTATAACAGTATTTACAAATACGCTGATCTTCACCCAATTCAAAACAGTTTTCAAGAAATATATATGTTGCAAAATCCTTCCACTTATAATTATCTTCATTTTCACTTTTTTTATACAGATCAACATTCCTTGTTTGATTTTTATAATGACTTCTGCGGCAACAAATACAAGTAATATTTGGTGTTTCATTAGAGGTGATAGTAAATTTTGTCATTTCATCCTCAAAATTTTTAGTAATAATGAGTTCTACATTCTGTTCCTCATTTTCATCATTTACTGTGTCATTTTCTGCACTTTCTTCTTCTGGACCAAAGTAACAAAACTGAATCTCATCAGTAACCTTCACTACATCTGATACAGATCCACGGAACAGAGCATTATTCAACTCATTCAACTTTACTGCTGGACTTTTAGCAAAATACAATGTTCTCACAAACTTTCTCATTTCAGTATGATGAACAGCCAGCATCCTAAAATGATGAAAAACACTTTTACACACTTTTCTAGCTAGACAAGCCAGAGAATGTCCCTGCAAACCAGTATTTTCTCTCACTCTGCATGGATCTAGTGTTTGAAGCACCTTCATCTTCTGTTTTACACTCTTTTTACTATATTCTCTTAGAAAGTCACGTAATTTATCAATAGATTCCTGACGCACAGTACAAATACTACTACATTTCCAAGTATACACTGGGGCTTTTGGACGTCTCCCCATAGCCTCAGCAGCCATTACTTCTTCCTCATTTCTAGGGACCATTTTCTCTTTTTGCATCACACAACCATCCTTCACTTCATATGCTCTACCATTAGTGTCAACTGCATGCAACAAACTATTACTTTGAAGATAACTCTCTTCATTAAAAAATGGTTCAGTACTTGAACTGTGTTTCCATTCTCCCAAAAACACTTTACAAAAGTTACTTTTTTTCACTTCTCTTTTCCTTTTGCTTTGTGACTTCATTGCATTCACTAATTTTTCTAATCTACGCATCCTAATCAAAATTAGAATATAAAGTTTTCTTTTTATTTCCAAAGCCTTACTTACAATTTTTTCTATAAAAAAATTTTTCTTAATAAATTTAGTTTTTTTCTTATATTTTTTCACATCCTTTAGCAAATTTAACATCACTCTTCTCTGAAACATTTTTCGACGAATGTTTTTAAAATCTAATTTTCGTGTTAAGTCTGTTTGACATACTTCTGATTGTACATTAGCTTTTTTTCTGTTGTTGATTGTGTTGTGGCTTTGTACATAAAACTCTCTTTGTTTTGCAGTTATTTTTGCCATTTTTTTGTTTTTTGAAAATCTGTTTTATGAAATCTCTGCTCTGCTTACCAGTAGATTTTTTCTTTTTGCCATCACCAGCTTCTCCTGCTATTTTTTTTTCCCAGTTTTGTCCAGATATACTTGTTGTTGCTTTTCTTTCCTTTTTCTTGTCCTTAAAGGCATTTTTTTCCACTGTTGCTCAGCAATACCTGCAAGGAACTAAAAAAAAATCCTTTTTGTAATTATAATTCATTTAAATATTTTTTTTTACTTTTCATTTTTTTCAAATGTTTTTCCATTTGTCTCTCATTTGTCATTTACTAATTTGTGCACAGTACTAACCACCACAGTTGAAAAAAAACAAGCTGCCCCTTTCCCGCAAGTGCATTTTTTAACAGAACAACTGCAACACAAATTATATCTGTGGCCACAATTTCTGTGCACACACAGCCTCATGGTGTGCTTCTAAGCAGAAAACAGAATTTGATTTGCAAATTCAAACCACATTTACTACTCTGTTAGATCAAGTGATAATTGCTGTTACAGCCTTACACATTTTACCTGGAAAATCACAGAGGCAGAAAAGAGCACATTTCCTAACAGCTACTTCATACCATAAGTATCTGCAACCTGGCTGAGTGTTTAGAGTAGAGCAAAGAAAAAGAGGCCTTGATGACGTTGAATGTGTTTGCATTACACACAGACCTGAGTACTACACATGAGAGTGTTGGAGAAGCTGCTGTGTGTGTGCCAAGAGTGTGTTTCTGGAGACTGTCTATTCTCTGGTGCAAGAGAGATGAGCAAGGAGATTTCCAGAACTGCATGAAGACTACAGGGATGTACGTAACAATGCATGTGTGCTAAGGGATAATTTTTGTAAACACAACAGGCTACCCCTTTCATGGGACTGCATTTCTTACTGAACAACATCTTCACAAATTAAATCTCTGCCCACAATTCCTGTGTGCACACAGAGTCATGCTATGTTTTTTGGAACAAAACAGTGTCCCTGAATAGTACCAAATTACTGTTACAGCCTGATACATTTCCCTTATTATTTACATAAGCAGAAAACAGCACATTTCCTAACAGCTCCTTAAGACCATGTCCATATGTTACAGAGTGAATGATTACACTAGATCAATTTAAATGAGGCCTTGGTGACGTTGAATGTGTTTGCATTACACAGTGCTATCTGAAACAGCACACAGAGCTGAGTACTAGACATGAGGGTGTTGGAGAAGCTGCTGCGTGTGTGCCAAGAGTGTGTTTCTGAACACTGTGGATTGTCTGTTGCTTGACAGATGAGCAAAGAGACTTCCAGAACTGCATGAAGACTGCAGGGATGTATGTAACAGTGCATGTGTGCTAATGGATAATTTGTGTAAACACAACAGGCTGCCCCTTTCCAGGAACTGCATTTCTTACTGAACAACATCTTCACAAATTAAATCTCTGCCCACAATTCCTGTGTGCACACAGAGTCATGCCATCATTTTAGGCACATAACACAGGCTGCCCCTTTCATGGGACTGCATTTCTTTCAGAACAACAACTTCACAAATTAAATCTCTGCCCACAATTCCTGTGCGCACACAGACTCATGCTATGTTTTTTGGAACAAAACAGTGTCCCTGAATAGTACCAAATTACTGTTACAGCCTGATACATTTCCCTTATTATTTACAGAAGCAGAAAACAGCACATTTCCTAACAGCTCCTTAAGACCATGTCCATATGTTACAGAGTGAGTGATTAAACAAGATCAATTTAAATGAGGCCTTGGTGACGTTGAATGTGTTTGCATTACACAGTGCTATCTGAAACAGCACACAGAGCTGTGTACTACACATGAGAGTGTTGGAGAAGCTGCTGCGTGTGTGCCAAGAGTGTGTTTCTGAACACTGTGGATTGTCTGGTGCTTGACAGATGAGCAAAGAGACTTCCAGAACTGCATGAAGACTGCAGGGATGTATGTAACAGTGCATGTGTGCTAAGGGATAATTTGTGTAAACACAACAGGCTGCCCCTTTCCAGGAACTGCATTTCTTACTGAACAACATCTTCACAAATTAAATCTCTGCCCACAATTCCTGTGTGCACACAGAGTCATGCCATCATTTTAAGCACATAACACAGGCTGCCCCTTTCATGGGACTGCATTTCTTTCAGAACAACAACTTCACAAATTAAATCTCTGCCCACAATTCCTGTGCGCACACAGACTCATGCTATGTTTTTTGGAACAAAACAGTGTCCCTGAATAGTACCACATTACTGTTACAGCCTGATACATTTCCCTTATTATTTACAGAACCAGAAAACAGCACATTTCCTTACAGCTCCTTAAGACCATGTCCATATGTTACAGAGTAAGTGAATAAACAAGATCAATTTAAATGAGGCCTTGGTGACGTTGAATGTGTTTGCATTACACAGTGCTATCTGAAACAGCACACAGAGCTGAGTACTACACATGAGAGTGTTGGAAAAGCTGCTGCGTGTGTGCCAAGAGTGTGTTTCTGAACACTGTGGATTGTCTGGTGCTTCACAGATGAGCAAAGAGACTTCCAGAACTGCATGAAGACTGCAGGGATGTATGTAACAGTGCATGTGTGCTAAGGGATAATTTGTGTAAACACAACAGGCTGCCCCTTCCATGGGACTGCATTTCTTACTGAACAACATCTTCACAAATTAAATCTCTGCCCACAATTCCTGTGTGCACACAGAGTCATGCCATCATTTTAGGCACATAACACAGGCTGCCCCTTTCATGGGACTGCATTTCTTACTGAACAACATCTTCACAAATTAAATCTCTGCCCAGAATTTCTGTGCGCACACAGACTCATGCTATGTTTTTTGGAACAAAACAGTGTCCCTGAATAAAACCAAATTACTGTTACAGCCTGATACATTTCCCTTATTATTTACAGAAACAGAAAACAGCACATTTCCTAACAGCTCCTTAAGACCATGTCCATATGTTACAGAGTGAGTGATTAAACAAGATCAATTTAAATGAGGCCTTGGTGACGTTGAATGTGTTTGCATTACACAGTGCTATCTGAAACAGCACACAGAGCTGTGTACTACACATGAGAGTGTTGGAGAAGCTGCTGCGTGTGTGCCAAGAGTGTGTTTCTGAACACTGTGGATTGTCTGGTGCTTGACAGATGAGCAAAGAGACTTCCAGAACTACATGAAGATTGCAGGGATGTATGTAACAGTGCATGTGTGCTAAGGGATAATTTGTGTAAACACAACAGGCTGCCCCTTTCCAGGAACTGCATTTCTTACTGAACAACATCTTCACAAATTAAATCTCTGCCCACAATTCCTGTGTGCACACAGAGTCATGTCATCATTTTAAGCACATAACACAGGCTGCCCCTTTCATGGGACTGCATTTCTTTCAGAACAACAACTTCACAAATTAAATCTCTGCCCACAATTCCTGTGTGCACACAGACTCATGCTATGTTTTTTGGAACAAAACAGTGTCCCTGAATAGTACCAAATTACTGTTACAGCCTGATACATTTCCCTTATTATTTACAGAACCAGAAAACAGCACATTTCCTAACAGCTCCTTAAGACCATGTCCATATGTTACAGAGTGAGTGATTAAACAAGATCAATTTAAATGAGGCCTTGGTGACGTTGAATGTGTTTGCATTACACAGTGCTATCTGAAACAGCACACAGAGCTGAGTACTACACATGAGAGTGTTGGAGAGGCTGCTGCGTGTGTGCCAAGAGTGTGTTTCTGAACACTGTGGATTGTCTGGTGCTTGACAGATGAGCAAAGAGACTTCCAGAACTGCATGAAGACTGCAGGGATGTATGTAACAGTGCATGTGTGCTAAGGGATAATTTGTGTAAACACAACAGGCTGCCCCTTCCATGGGACTGCATTTCTTACTGAACAACATCTTCACAAATTAAATCTCTGCCCACAATTCCTGTGTGCACACAGACTCATGTCATCATTTTAAGCACATAACACAGGCTGCCACTTTCCTAGCACTACATTTCTTACTGAACAACAACTTCACAAATTAAATCTCAGACAACAATTCCTATATACACACAGACTCATGCTGTGTTGGTAGGCACAAAACACAGGCTGCCCCTTTCCTGGGTTATCAATTCTAACAGAACTAATGCTTTTTTCAAATGTGCTGCCATTTTCCTCTCTTTTTTTTCAAAGTGATTTCTGCTAAATGCTAACCATCACAATTAAAAAGAAGCTGTCCTTTTCTTTCAACTGCAAGTCTTACTTTTCTACAGCAACACAAATTAAATCTCTGCCCACAATTCTTCTCTGCACACAGACTCATGGTTTGATGGTAGGCACAAAACAGTATTCCTCATTGTTACCAGTACACATTATCTTATGTTGAAAACATACTCCATAATATTTTACATATTCAAAACAGTTAAATATCTCGCAAAACAGAAAATGTAAATCACAACTTTAAACAAATAATCATATTTTTTTTTTATATATCTAAATTAACCACAAACACCCCTTCTCAAACTCATAACTCACCTTTAAAATTAGTTAGTTGGGAAAGAAATGTGGCAGTCACACAGCAGTTTATCAGACCAGAATCACTGAGCTCCACACCTCTCTCCTCTCAGCAGAACCAGTTAATGGCACAGTTTCCCTCTCTTTTTTCACACATATACATGTTAATTTTCAATCTCAGTACTTCCCACATTTTTTCAAATTAAATCACACATTTCTATTGGTTGAAAACTTCAACCCCTTTCCAAATGTACCCTTCCCCCAACTTAACTTCTGCCTGCTACCATAGCAACAGGTCATGGAACACAGGTGTGAGCAGAGAGGTCAGAAGTTCAACAGACAAAGTTTCATTTCCAAAGAGCAAGAGTGCTTGACTTTTCAAACCTAACAGCAAATCCAAACTAATGTTCTTTTTTCGCACTTTTTTCTGAACCAATGCAATACATGCTTTTTAAAATTTAAACATACAGCCTAGTTTTTAGTGTAGAATGCTTTGAAATAGCCAATGAGTTCTTTTTTAAAAAAAAGTATGTGTGCCCCCTTTTTTCAACTGTCTTTCCTTTCTTTTTGCCTTTCTACTGAAAGACACCTCCTGAGTGCATCCAGATCTCCTTTGAAGATGTTCACAGTGTGGATTGTAGGTCACAGCTATGTCTTCTGGAGTGAAAAATTTGCAGTAAAAAGAGGTATGGTGAGAGACCTTGCTTTGCCAAATGTAGACATCAAATGGATTGGTCAGAGAGGGTTAAAGTGGCACCAATTAATGCCTTTGGTGAAAACCTTTCTACATCTCCCACAGCCTAACCTTATTATTGTGCACTGTGGTGGAAATGACCTAGGCACTTTAACTGGGGTAGGTCTGGAAATGGTTATTAAGGACACCTTTGTGCAATTGATGTCGCTTTTTCCACAAACTGCCTTCGTATATTCTAACATATGCCAAAGGCAAAAGTGGAACTGGTCCAACCAATTTTGTCCGCAGATTGACAAAGCAAGGAAGCACGTCAACAAATCTATTTCTGCTTTCCTCAGAGACTATGGTATGGGTTCTATATACCACAACAACTTGCGTTACAACATGCAAGACATTTATAGAGGAGATGGTGTACACTTCACTGATGAAGGCAACAGAGTCTTCCTCTTGAACTCTAGACTCTGCATCGGTACTTACTTGTAAGTACCAAAAAACAAACAATAAACACAAGGGCTCTTTTTAGAGCCACCTTATATCTAAACACTTAAATGCGATTTTTTTTTGATTTTTTTAATATAGTTTTTTTTCGGGTGCGCGCTGGGTGCGCGCACTCGGCGATATTTTTTAACAAAATATAAATCTTTTTTTTTGCCCTACAAGGTCCTACTGTGACCCCCTTACAATGCCTACTGGGTCAATTTCTCCCCACTCTGCCCCCTTTTCAAGTTCTCCCCCTTTGTTTATCACCCCCTCTTTATGCGATAGACAAAATGGCGGCCGCCGCTTCCTGATTTCCACCGATTCAAATGTTTACTAAGATCTAACAACCAATCAGAATTGCGCTCGCGCACGGCAAGGTGCGCGCACCCAGCGCGCACGCTGCGCGCTTACAGATATATATATTGATTTAAATACTATTTTCTCAGGAAATACTGAACAGATTTACACCAGACCTGCAAAAGGCACTTCATGGACCTTATGGCTACCTCTCTGCCAAATTTCACATAATTCTGTTCAGCCGTTCGGGCTGTAGCTGCGACTAAAGTCCCTATGAAAAATGCATGGGGAAAACGTGTTTTGGGACCCCCCTTTTTTCTCGGCCCCCGCTTGACGAATCACCCCGAGACTTTCAGGGTAGAAGCTGAGCGGAGCGCCCCATTAGTTTTGAAAATTTCGCGAGGATTCACCAACCGACGCAAAAGTTATTCAAAATAGAATTTTGAGATTTCCTATGGAAACTCGGTCCTAACTATAACTACCTACTGGCGACCGCCAGTAGGTAATATATATATATATATTTCTACATACATTCAAGTTGTGATGCTTGCAGATATACATTTGCAGGGGCTTTAAACGCAGCAAATCTGGTAGTACACTCTTATTCAATAGTTTAGGCAAGAAACTAATGTAGAGGAGTTAGCAAGTAATACTCTTCTAAAACAAACTTTAAAGTCTTTTTTTGTCTCAGTCTTTTCCTTGGTTCAGGAGCACAGTGAGTCAATAATTAGAAATGTTGCCTCTTTTAATTATTCGCGATTCTGTCCTTCTTGTGATAAAAGACAAGCAGTCATTAGCTGGACTTTTCCATAAGCCCAGTCTGAGCGCTACTCTTTTAATTAACTGGGATCCTTCTGAAGAAAACTGCCCCTATGGAAATGTCAGCGCAAGCACTGGCGCTGAATTCAAACTACTTCAGGAAATAAATAACCTCACCAGCAGTAACTCGACTCTGCGATGCTCCCAAAGTCTCAAACTCCTCGCTGCTTACTGGAACTCAGGAAAAATTTAATTTACTGAAGAGAAAAATCTTGTCACTGAGGAGCGCAGTTCAGAACCAGCCTCCTCTGAAAATATGACAGTTGAAGTGCACAGAGCTGCTGAAGCGCACGAGCAAGAACAGAGCGGCTGTCAGGCAGAAGGGAGGAAAAACACTAGAACGCTAACTCCCAGTGCCTGTCCTCCATGTTGGGTGTTCCTTGCCTGATGACGCGTCTTACCACCAATTCTCTCCATGTAAAAGGTGAAAGCGCTAGCCTGGAAACCCTCCCAAACATACGATCTGGACATTTTAGCACTGAACTAGGGAAAATCTGCCTGACAGAGACAGTGGTGTTGCATTTTTACAAAAATGCTGGATGATATACTCCCAGACGTGCCCATGGTGAACGTGGCCATATCCCTATGTGCATTCTCATATGGCGAGGATGATTTGGAGGTACTTGCTGTGTGTCAGTTGACAGGTGTACAATTAGTGTAGCTGAAGGAGTCCCTACATGTCAGCTGGTCTGTAACACAATTTTGATGACAGGCATTGTTGGCGCTGTGTCCGCCAAAACGTGAGATGCTGTGCCCATCTCATGATGTATTGCATGGACATGTGTCCACTTTCATCAACTAGGAGGAGACCAAATCTGGATCGTCCCTTCACAATGCTAGCAGACATGGAGAATGAGGAGATCATCCGGAAATTCCGTCTGGATAGATCCATCCTACAGACCCTTTGTGCTCAGTTGGAGCCCCACCTGCAGCCTCGCTGAACATATCCAACAGCTTTCACCCCCACGTCGACGGTGATGACGGCCCTGCATTTTTTTGCTACTGGATCATTCCAGCACACGGTGTCCAGCGCAGGTGGGATGTCACAACCTATGTTCAGCATGGTGCTGCGTGATGTTCTGTCCGCTATGATGGTCTACAAGGACACATATATCCATTTCCCCAGGGGGCAGGAATTGGCTGCTGTGAAGGGAGATTTGTATCCCCTTGGACACATCCCCCATGTTTTTGGTGCCATTGATTGCACAACATGTTGGGCTTGTACCACCACAGGCACGTGAGCAGATCTACAGGAATCGGAAACATTTCCATTCCATAAATGTGCAGGTGGTGTGCCAGGCAGATATGATCATCTTGCATGTGTGTGCCAAATTTCCAGGCTCGGCCCATGACTCATACATCCTGCAGAACAGCATTGTACCTCAGCTGATGGCTAATCTGCTTCCCGAGCGTGCATGGATTGTGGGTGAGTATGCCTAGTCAAATAGCGTGCTGTGTGGGTGACAAGCTGTCCTCTGACCCAGCAACATTGCAATGTGTATCTGTGTTTGTCGCACATAGGTGACTCTGCGTATCCCAACCGTCCTTGATTGCTGAGCCCACTGCGGAATCCCAGGACACCAGCGAATGTCCGCTACTATGATGCCCATGGGAGGACACGTCGTGTGGTGGAGCGTACCTTTGGTCTGCTGAAGTCACGTTTCCGCTGCCTGGACAAGACCGGAGTTGCACCGATGTACTTGCCCGGGAAGGTGTGTCAGATTGTAGTGGCATGCTGCATGCTCCACAACCTAGCCATTCGCAAGGAGATCTCCCTGATCCAGGATGATGATGAGCAGCAAAGGTCCTCGCCTGCAAACCAACCCGTGTCTAGTGATTAGGACAGTGGAGAGGAGGAAGGTGTTGACCTGCGCCAACAGCTCATCAGCCGCTACTTCACTTGAAGGTGAGTGACAATGTACAAGGGATCTATTGTTTGATGATGTTGCTGTTGTTGTGAAGGTGTATGTGGGATTTGAGACTGAAGCCGGTTGTTGACTCAGTGGTGGCTGACAATGTTTCTGGAACAGGGTAGTTTTTTAAATCGACAGGATGTGTATGTTGGCACTTGTTAACCATTGTGATGTGTGCATGTTGAATTATCTTGACGGTAGGTGTTGTGTGATGTCTGTGATGCCACACCCAGACTAGTGAATGTTGTTCTGTTGTATTTTCCTATGTGCCTTCAACCTCTCCTTGCCTACATACATTCCATACTCCTGGTACATTGTAATCATGTTGAAGACTGTACATCCTGGAATAAAGACGGAGCAGACACAACATGTGTGTAAGGATTTTTTATTTACAATGGTGACAGGTGAGGGGGTGAACATTTACATTGAGATGATTAGTGCAGCAGTGAGTTGACAGTTGTGGTAAATGAGATAATCGAGTAGTCACAACATTGATGTGGTGACCCAGTACATCAGACAGATGCCATTCACAAGGCAGTGTGGGGAAGGACAATCCAAAAAGTCAATGCAGTGGTGAAGAGGGTTGCCATCATGGCTGGCTCCATGACTGGCGTTTGGCAGGTGCTTTGTCTCCAGCTACTCCCAGGATTGTCTTAGGAGGGCCCCTTCGTCGCTTGGCGGGGGGCACTGCTGTAGCGCCATTGGGGTCTGAGGACTCACCCCTCTCTGTGGCCGCAGGGGAGGATGGTGAACTGTCATCCTGCAGCCCACCAGAGGGAGGTGGAGGTGTTGGTTGTGGTGCAGGCCTGTCCCACAGTACCGCCCCTTGCTGGCCCAAGAGGTCCACAATTTGTCCCATGAAGATGTCGATGGACCTCATCAGCAGGAAGAGCTCGCGGAACACTTCTTCCAACTGGCCAGTTCGTCCCTGGGCACGTTCATATGCCCCAAGGACTCTGTTAATGTGGTCCAGGGATTGTGTCCCAGCCTCTTGGTGTCTGTGAATGACCCTGCCCCTCCCAACTTCCCTGCTGCCACGGACCTGTTGCCTCACCACTGTAGGCAACCACATCCTCTCCCTGCCCTCCTCAGTCGGTGGTGTGGGGTGGTCATCCTCTGGGACAGGAGTGTTGCAGGCAGCACTGGTGGTGGTGATGTTGGTGGTGGTGATGGTGGTGGGGGGGAAGATGCACAGGCCGTGACAGCAGGGGTCTGCAGAGACGCTGGTATTGCAGCAGATGTGGTGGGGGGACGATGGGGTCCTGGGACCTGTTGCGCCCTGGCACACCAGATGGGCCAGCTTCGAGCTCATCGTCCAGAAAATCCTGGGAATCAACATCCGAGAGTCCATGTACCGGGGGGGAGACTGGCTCTGCAGGTTGCTGGTGTTGTCCTCTGCAGTGAGTTCTTGGTCACCTATTGGTCAGATGGGAGATGGTCATTGTAGTGCACCCCAAATGCTTTGTGTTAGCTGTATATCATTCACTGTTTATACACCACACAGTTGACTAATCATCAATTTTTTTTCTATGTGCACTACTGTGCCTCCTGACATGATGCTGTGGTACATGCATTACTTGTCCATGGTGTGAGTTGTCAATACCTACCATGTGCAACGTGCATAATTTGTGAGTACAGGGATATGTTGCCATCTAGGGACTAGCGCAACTAAAGATTTCGGTGAGGACTATTTTTGGCTTACTCTGCCCTGTCAGACGTTACATCTGGGCATGAACTGGCCATTGTCATCTCCTGCATACCTTTGTCTTGTCATGTGCATATCTGGATTTGTACCAACAACCATGCTTTCTTGTTTCTCATTTGGTCCTTGCTGCTCTGGCCACATGGCACTTGCATGATTGTGCCCAGACTTTTTTCTACATGTGCATTGGTGTGTCACACTTTGGTTGCTGTGACAGTTTCATTTGCTTAGCTGTGTGCACACTGTGAGTGCCAATAGGATCTCTGTGTATGTGTGTGCAATGAGAGCTGGTATTGTCATGTGGCACCATGCTTTTTGAGGAGAATGGCTGTGTGCACATACTGGCTACTTACTTGTTATGTTTTCCCATTTGGCTTTGACTTGACACATCCGTGGTGGAGGCTTGCATCCTGCTCAGGGGTGTGACAAGCAAGCATGATAGTTTGTTTGTAGTGATACAATGGCTGACACATGCATCTGGGTGGGAGGGGATGTTCCATCTTGATGGTCTGGGGGACGAGTCGGCTTGGGGTGAGTTGTTGTGCAGGCATCCCATCCCCAAACAGACCTCCCAGGGAAGATGTCTGACTACCTGTTAGTTTGTTTGTAGCGAGCCAATGGCTTGGAACTGCTTCTGGATGTGGAGTGCTCCATCTTGCTTGTGTTGGGACAGGGCTGCCTGGTGGGTGTTGTAGTGCAGCCCCCCCCAAGACCTCCCTGTGAAGATGCCTACCTACCTGTTAGATGACGGTTAACAATGCAATGGCTGCAACATGCTTTTGGGTGGGGGTGGTGCTCCATCGTGCTCAGGCGTGGGACAGGGTGCATGGTGGTAGTAGTAGTTCAGGACTCCCACCCCCAAACGGTACTACCTTGGTAACTGGCTAACTACCTGTTAGTTTGTTTGTAGTGATAGCATGGCTGCCACATGCATCTGGGTGGGAGGGAGTGCTCCATCTTGATGAGCTGGGTGACAAGGGTGCATGGTGGGAGTTGTAGTGCAGGCCTCCAACCCCCAAATAGCCTCCATGGCAAGATGGCTACCTACCTGTTAGTTTGTTTGTAGTGAGACAATGGCTTCCAACTGCTTCTGGGTGTGGAGTGCTCCATCCTGCTCAGGGGTGTGCCTGGGGGCTTGGTGGGAATATTACTGCAGTCTTCGCACCCACATACACCCCTCCCTGTGAAGATGGCTTCCTACCTGTTAGTTTGTTTGTGGTGAGACAATGGCTTCCAACTTCTCTGGGTTGGGGGCAGTGCTCCATCCTGCTCTGGGGTGGGACAGGGGGCATGATGGGAGTTGTAGTGCAGTCTTCACACCCACAAACACCCCTCCCTGTTAAGATGGCTACCTACCGGTTAGTTTGTTTGTAGTGGGACAATGGCTTCCTAATGCTTCTGGGTGGTGTGGAGTGCTACATCCTGCTCTGGGATGGGATAGGGGGCATGGTGGGAGTTGTACTGCAGGCCTCCCAACCCACACAGCCTCCATGGCAAGATGGCTACCTACCTGTTTGTTTGGAGTGGGACAATGTCTTCCAACTGCTTCTGGGTGTGGAGTACTCCATCCTGCTCAGGTGTGTGCCTAGGGGCCTGGTGGGAGTATTACTGCAGTCTTCCCACCCACATACACCCCTTCCCGGTGAGTATGGCTAGCTACCTGTTAGTTTGTAGTGAGACAATGGCTTCAAAAAGCTTCTGTGTGGGGGCAGTGCTCCAACCTTCTCAGGGGTAGGTCAGGTGAGTTGTTTTGCAGGCCTCCCACCCCCAAACAGCCCTCCCATGGAAGAGGTCTACCTACCTGTTAGGTGAGTGTGAACCAATGGCTGGCAAATGCCTCTGGGTAGGGGTGAGTGCTCCATCCTTCTCGGGGGTGGGTCAGGGGGCCTGGTCTGAGTTGTTGTGCAGGCCTCCCACCCCCAAACAGCCCTCCCAGGGATGTGGTCTACCAACCTGTTAGTTTGGTTGTAATGGGACAATGGCTTCCGAATGCTTCTGGGTGGTGTGGAGTGCTCCATCCTGCTCAGGGGCGGGACGGGGGCATGGTGGGAGTTGTAGTGCGGCCTCCCACCCCCAAACAGCCACCATGGCAAGATGGCTACCTACCTTAGTTTGTTTGTGGTGAGCCAATGGCTTCCAACTGCTTCTGTGTGTGGAGTGCTCCATCTTGCTGAGCTGTGGGACAAGGGGGCCTGGTGGGAGTTGTTGTGCTGGCTGCCTGTGCACATGCCCCACTGGTAATGTTGCTAGCTACGTTTGGGGTGGATGTGAGTGAGTGAATGTTGGATCTGTGAGACATGTGTTGGGGAGTGTGTGGTGCATATGAATGTACTTGGGCCTAGGAGGTGTAGCTTTGTAGTTGTGTAAGACAGTACATAGCAGTGTGGTAGTAGTCATTTGTTTGTACTTACCAGCCTCCACTCCCCTGGCTACTCCCGTGAGACTCTCTGGATGCAGTATAGCAAGCACCTTCTCCTCCCATGCATTGAATGGTTTTGGTGGGATGGGAGGGCCACCGCCAGTCCTCTGAGCCAGCTCACAGTTCTTGTTCCTCTTCTGTTTCACAGGTCATGCCACCGCTTCATGATTTCATTTTTTGAGCGTGGGGTGGTCCCTACTGCATTGACCTTATCGACTATCCTTGCCCACATTTGTGCTCTTGTGGCTAATGGTGTCTGTTGGACCAGGCTACCAAACAGTTGTGGTTCCACTCTGACTATCTCATCTACCATAACCTTCAACTCACTCTGTGAATTTTGGCATTTTATGTTTTGCCATGGTGTGTGATGTGCAAAGGGGTTATGGGTGCAGGGGTGTGGAGGTGGGGGTGGGATGATGTGTATGGTGTGTGATGTGCAGGGGGGTCAGAGGTGCAGGTGTGGAAGTGGTGGTGCTGTCAGTGGTGTGAGTAGTGATGGTGTGTTGCTTTGCCTATCCTTTGTTGTCAGGGTTAGTGGCCTTCAGTCTTGGAATGTTGCAAAGGATAGTGGTCAGGGAAGGAGCTGGTTTTATACTCGGCTATGTGGGTGTGTCCAAGTGGGGTTTTGCTGTCAGGTGTGTTGTGCGGGTTGTCCTGGGATTTGTATTTTTGTATTTGCCATGTGGTTGTGTCATTGGGGTGTGTTCTGTGTTTTTGGGTGCATGGCTAGTTTGCTGTGTGCACCTTGTGGCCATGTTGTGGGTTTTTTCTTTCGTCCGCCATATTTGTCACGGAGCGTCTGCAGCAGTGGCTGTGCTGCAGCTCTTCCGCTGGATCTCCCAGTCATCACTGTTTGTGACCACGGCGGTCGGTAACTGCAGAACGTACCGTGGGGTCATCGGGGTTATCCTAATTTAACGTGCAGTGTCTCTGCTGTCCTGGCACTGGTTTGATTGTTTACCGCTGCAAATGCAACAGCCACGGACGGGTTTTGGCCATCTCCGCACGCTACAGGCATTTTTTCTTGGCCTCGTTCCGCTGCGGTCGGTGTTTTTTGGCGGTTGTTCCCAATTTGGACGCCAGTTTTTCCACGGTGCTGGCAGGGGGGTGATTTCTGATTTCATGGCGTTCGGGGTGGTTTTCCATCCGCCATCCTCATAGGCCCCTATGTGTGAAGGTACATTTTTGACCAAGGACTTCCGCTTAGTGTATCCGACCAGGGCTCCATTGCGGTGAGCCTCAAACTGTGACTTTGTCCCAGTCAAGCACAACCAGATGTCCCAAAGTGGAGCTATGTTTTCAAGCACTAGAAAGTGTTTATTCTTTAAAATTCATATCTCTGGTTCCCTACATTGGACTCGTCATTTCAGTGTCTAGTTAGTAATAAAAATATTATCTATTTTCAGGCTGAGCCTGGGCAGCGCATGCGCTGAGCCATGCTGGATTGGAGTATGTACTTGAAGCCCCACCCACATGTCATTGGCTTGTGTCATTGTCCTTTGTAAATGCTGGCTTCTGATTCTTTAATAGGCTTGTTAGTCCCTCCTTAGTACCTCCCTGTCTTCTTTTGCTACTTCCCATGAGGACTGGATCTCTTACTGTGTCCTAAATCGGGCGCTTTCATTCGCTTTTTGGAGAACTATTTCATTTATGTACACAAAACTAGCAGTGCCACCAATGGCGGCCCCTTCTATCTGTTGGTAGCACGCTTTGCTTTCCATCATTGTGGCTGCCCACCCCACACTCGCGGGACACCAGCAATGGCAACCACTTTCTTTCACTGGGACTGCCCACACTCACGGAACGCTGGCAATGGAGGCCGCTTCTATGTGTTAGTAGCGGGCCATGCGCCACAGACCAGCAGCGGCTTACAGGGAATCATGCAGTGTGGAGCAGTGCACTGCCTCCCCAGCAGTGACTCAGAGTAGCTGCTGCTAACAAGGAATCATGGAATGCCATGCAGAATATTTACAAATGCAGTACTAAAGGAGCAGATTTATTTTCAGATCAGGTTGTTAGTTATGCAGCTTTTGAATGCAGGTTGTACACAGTGCACGCCTACAGCAGGATAGCACTTGGACTGCACTGCGCATGCGTGAGCTTGCAGCACTAAATTCCTAAATGGCTCCTTATAACCTAGATCCTTCATGTTGCTGTGTCCTTCCTCAACAGAAGTGGCCAATGAAGGGTTAATATATTCTTCTACTCACTGGGGGCCTCGTGTGTTTGAAGTCAGTTCTGCTTTGGTTATTCAGGCGGGTATTTCCCAGACCTGATAGTTTGCTAACAAAGACCCACGTTCTGTGTAAACACGCTCACTTTCTGTGAGGGGCTTGGCAGTACTTGCAGGCTGTCTGGGATGATTCAACGGGGCAGCGCTGAGCAGCTGTGTGACCTAGTGCTTTCAGTTACCAGGTACCGTTGACGCCAATCAGGATGTCCACTCCAGTACTGTTCCACATTTTAAACTCCTGCATTAATGCACTGATTAAAAATGCATCCTCTCACGAGCAGTCATTTAAAGCAACAGCACGTATAACAAATACATCCCAAAAAGTTGTTTTTACAGTTTCTCAAACGATGACTAAATATGCTGTGGTGATCCCCCGTGCTACTTTTTCAAGCTCGCTCCGTGTCTGCCCTGGCTTGCTGTAGGTGTAATGTTACATGTATATTTGCATGCAGTGTCAGAGGCAGCAAAATACCAGTCTAGGGGCGCACTATGCTAAGCACAGACTTTCAGTTTATACATTAAGTGAAAGCACGGCATTGGGTGCTTTTACAAATAAAAAAAACCTTTGTGAACAAAATAGTTTTTTTTGTTGGTAAAAGCACCCCATGCCATGCTTTCACTTTAATGGTGGCCACATCCCTTTCTTTAGTCGCGGCTCGCTCTAACCTGATACTGCGAGCAGTATCTAAAGAAAGGGGGGCGGCCACTGTGAAAGTGGTCTGGCACTTGTCAGAGTTTGAGCTATTGGCATTAGAAATGACAATGCCTTTTACATGTGTTGGTTTTGAAAACACATAAATAAAAGGCATTGGGCCATATGTAGGAAACAGTTTTGCGATCGCAAACACTGCGAATCGCAGGAATCTGTGTGTTTGCGATCGCAAAACATACTTGACCGATGTAGGAAAGGTTTTCGCAGAATAAAAGTGCGAATCGCAAATTTAGCGATTAGCTAATTTGCGGAAAGTTGATTCTGCGAATCCTTTTGCGTAATCGCAGTCTGCGTACCAGGAATTGCGGAAATCGCTGTTAACGAATTAGCATTTTGCGATATCGCAAAATGAGATGTTTAAAAAAATCGCAATTAGCGAATCTTCAGAAATCGCAATTTTGCACTTACCAATTACCATTAACACTGAGCAGGTGGTAATCAACTGCAAACTATTTAAACAGGCCCACAATGCCACAGGGCCTTTCCACCATGGCTGGGCTGTACGTGATAGCCAGGAGGCTGCGAATCAGGGATGCCACACAGAGAAGGAGATGCCAGGAAAGGATCTACAGAGCACACATCACCCTCTTCCAACTCACCGAGGAGGAGATCCATGTGAACTACAGGCTGCACCCAGACAGCATCCTGGATTTAATAGCTGAGCTGACACCCATACTTGAACACCCCACACGCAGGGCACACTCCATTCCCACCCATGTTCAGGTGCTGTGCTCACTGCACCTCCTGGCATCAGGTAGTTTTCAGGGGGTCATTGCGACAGCAGGAGGTGTCTCGCAAAGTGCACTATCGCGCTTCCTCCACGCTTTCCTTGATGCAATGGTACAGAGGCTGCATCACCACATACAATTTCCTAGCACACCACAGGCACTAGATCAGACCAAGCAGGAATTCTACCAAATTGCCCAATTCCCCCATGTCATTGGCTGCGTAGATGGGACCCATATCGCAATCTCACCCCCATCACATAATGAGTATGTATTTCGCAACAGAAAGTCATATCATTCCCTGAACGTCCAGGTAGTGTGCAATGCCCAACATATAATCACTGACATTGTGGCCAAATACCCTGGAAGCACACACGACTCATTCATGTTTCGCCACTGTGCGTTACATCGAAGACTCACAAATGGTGATTTTGGAGAGGGCTATCTGCTAGGTAAATGCATGGCAAACACACACAGAGGCAGTAGAGTGATGCAGTGGCAGGACACTATTGAACCAGAATCTGCTTATGCCCCGCAGGTGACAGTGCGTATGCTGTACGTGACTACATCCTCACACCGTACCTGAATCCAGCAACTGCAGGAGAGAGGAGGTACAACAGCGCACACAGAGCCACACGCTGTGCCATTGAGAGGACCTTTGGAATCCTAAAGAGCTGTTTTCGATGCCTCCATAAGAGTGGAGGAGCGCTACAGTACAGCCCTGAGACGTGTTGCAAAATAGTGGTTGCCTGTGCAATGCTACACAACATCGCCACCAAAAAAGGAACCCCAGTGGACCTGACAGACTCTGAATCATCAGATGAGGATGGACCAGCACCACATCGCGCTCCGGCAGGAGGTGCTGGTGCGGCTGCCGGACGCATGAGACGTGATGAGATAACCCAAAACTACTTCTAAGTGAGTAATGATGACACAATGAAACTGATTGGTTAGTTACAGGGATGTTTATGTCTTTCTGATCATGCATTGAGGTATCTAACGTTGTGACTTCAAAGTCCCTGCATGCACATGTTTGTGTCACAGTGCAAAGAATAACAACAGCCACTGAGTCTACATGGACTGTGTTGCGTCACACATGCCCATTAGTCCCTTGTGTCCCTTCACCTCCTACGTGCACGGCCTGGTGCGCCTCGTTGTGTGTGCGCAGTGCCCTCCCTGGAGTCATCCTTCACTCTGCCCTGGCGTGAACTCCGGCGTCTGTCCTGTGGAATTGGGGGAGTGATGCTGCTCCTGCTCGATTGTTCATCGGTGTCTATGGCAGCAAGTGCACCTATGCCACCTGTGGCAGTTGCGCGCATCTGGTCCACCGCATGTGTGACCTGCACCAAGACACTGCCGACATCCTGGCAGCAGTGGACCATCTCGCGCTGCATGCTGACACATCTTCTGGCCAGCAGGGATGTGGGGGTTGACTGGCGGTTCACAGCCCTGGTGTATAGGTCCAGCCGTGTGTGTAGGCGATGTCTGTCCCGCCGCCGGGCTGCCCTGTCCCTCGCTATCTCCCTGCACAGTCCCTCCAATGCAGCAGTCATGCCCATTACTCCTTCGCGTAACTCCGTCATGTTGTGGTTATGTGCTACCAGTTGCCTTTGTATTGACCTGATTCCCTTCACTTACAGGCGCTGCTGCTTGAGCATGCTGCCCTCCAGGCCCGAGAACACCGTGTCCTCTTCACCAGGAGCAGTGCTGGTGGACGCCCGTGCCCTGCCTCTCATCACTCTCCCTACTCTTGATTGTTCCGGGGACTGTATTTGGCGCTGTCCTGCACGCTGCCTGTGCACTGGCTCTTGCTCCTCTGCTGTGTCTGGTGCCTGTGCCTCCAACAGTGGTAGTGGTGGGACAATATTGCGGCGCCTGCATGGTGCTGTGTCGCCAGTTGTGGCTTCGCCCTGATCCTTCTGGCCTGCCTCGTTCTCCATCTCAGCTGTTGGCTCACATTCAGCCTCACTATCCTGTGTTGGTGGTGGTGCTGTGGATTAAAGGACACACATTAGTACTGTGTCCTGTCTGGTATTTGTCATGCATTACTTTTAGTAAATAAATAAACATGGGCACTATCGGTCTTTTTCTATATCTGCATGATGGAGTCCTTCCCATTCCACCTGTCTGTGTCTCACTGGCACAGTTATCAGTACATGTGACTACGTCTCCCATAATGCATTGCTGTGTGTGCTGTGTGACATTTACTGGAGTTGCAGTCAGGTTGCCTTTTGGGGGATGTGGGTGGTTTGGGGATGTATCAGGGGGTTTTGCCATGCACCTTACCTTGTGTGGTGTCTCTGTGTTCCGAGCTGTCCAGGTCAGCCACTCCACTCACGCTCTCAGGCTGCAGTGTGCCCTCCACCAGCTCCTCCAGGGGCGTCGGTTCGGTTGCAGTGGAAGGTCCCCCACCGTTTTTTTTTGCCTCTGCCAGTCTTGTCGCCACCCTCTCCTTTGACCTCTGCCGCATGTCATACCATCTTTTACGTAGGTCCTCCACACTGCGGTGTGTGACACCAATGGCATTGACTTTCTCTTAGCTGTCACTCCAAATCTTGCGCTTCCTGGCCTCAGGCACTCTCAGGGAACTTTTCCCAAAAAGGAGATCATGGTTGGTGACCACCTCCTGTGTGAGGACCTCCAGCTCCCTGTCACTGAATTTCTGTTTTCTCTTCCTTGCTGGTTCCTCATGCTGCTTTTCACTCCCCTGGGAATCCATTTGGCTGGTTTCCAAATGCAGAGCTGCACTGTTCTCCTCTCCACTCAGGCTCTCAAACAGCTACTTGCTCACTCACAGCTGCTGGCAATCAGGTGCAGAATGGGCAGTCACACTTCCTGGTTGTGATGTCATCATTCTGCACCTGAATTGCAGATTCCAAGATTTGCGATTCCTTAATAGCGTTTTCGCAATTAAGGAATCGCTATTAGGGTAATCGCAAAAATATTCTGCGATTTTTTGGTAATCGCTAAATATTCGCAGAATTCTACCTACATCGGACTTTGCGATTCGGAAAATGCGATTCGCGAAAAAAAACGCTATTTCCGATTCGCAAATTCTGTTCTACCTACATATGGCCCATTGTCATTTACAATGCCAATAGCTTAAACTCTCACAAATGCGAGACCTTTTGCATTGCAAATGCATGGTATAAATTGGAGTCTGATTTTTATTGTGAGTCATGTCTTATTTAATGTATTGGTGTTTTTAAATGGTTTACACACCAGTCTCCTAAGTTACGGCTGCCTTGAGCAAGGGAATACTTTGAGACCTTAGCTGACCCTTTTATTGTGTTTGTGGCCTTATTACTAATGGTAAAGTCACTACTTATCACTGCTAATAATCTATTTTCCAACATTTGGTGTTCAGCGGTGAGATTAGGTACTTGTATTTGAATTACACCATACAGATAATTAAGTTCAAATCTTTTAAAATCCTCTAACTTGTCTTAGAACAATTTTTATTTTTTTATTTGGACTAAAATGTTTTTTAATTGTTTTAAGTGTGTTTTAACTCAGTTTGATAGTTGTTGTGACTCAAAACAATGAATACCATGGATCTAGATCTGGCAAACCTACCCAAACTCACTGTTGACAAACTTAGGGGTTTGTTTAGGGTTAGGGAGTTACCAGCTGCTAGAACCATGAGGAAAGTAGAGTTAGTACAGTCCCTAGGAGCAGCTAGTCAAGATAACCTGTGACACAGAGGAGGAGCCAGAAGAGGTAAAAGGGAAGGGGGTAAATGTCCTCTGCAACAACATACTCAAGGAGGATGATGATAGGTATTTTACTTCTAGTACTAGGTTCAGGTTTACAGCTAGAGGAAGGAGAGAATTTGTCGTCACCCCAGAGGTCCTATGCAGAGACAGCTAGTTCTAGAACAGAGGAAATTGGACCTAGCTATAAAGAAGTGGGAGGACAGGAAAGCAAGAAGAAAGGGTGGCAGCAACAGTGAAGGTGAAGAAGAGATTGAGATGTCCAGGAGTGGGGGGGGGGGGTTGATCCCAGACTCCCCAAGGAACTAGCGCCCATGTACCAGGAGGGGGGTGACATAGATAAATAGCTAGCAGCATTTGAGGGCCCTTAGAATGAAGAGGGTCCACTTTAGTTACTGAGGTTCACTCCTGTGGGACTTGGCACCAGTAACTGGGAGGGATAGGTTCCTGGGCCTAGAGGGGGGTGAGGCAGAATCCTACCCACACATGAAGAAATGCTTAGCCAGGAAATACGGTCTCACCCCACAGCAGTATAGGGTGAAGTTCAGTGACACCCAGAAGGTAAGCACCCAGTCATGGGTGGACATCTCAGTAAATGTGAATGCACGACAGGGCTGGATTAAGGGTAACCAAGTAACTACATATGAAGGGCTGAACAATTTGTTTCTGAAACTGAAACTCATTGTCTACAGAAGAAGTTACACCAGTATCTAGTGAACTCTAAGCTGACTAGCCCCAGAGAGCTAGACCAGGGTTCTCAATCAGCACCAGGGGGAGATCAGAAGAAAGGAGGACCCACCCCCCTGGGAAAGCCAAGGGGAAAGGTCAAAAACATGAGTCCTTCAAGGTCCACAAACCCTGAACAAGCATGGGGGCCCGGGCCAATCCACCTTCAGAGGGAGGGGGGTTCAGGGAAAGCCTAGTAGGTTCTTTTATTCCTCAAAGATGGGGAGGAGGTATGACAGTAATCAGCCAGGGCACAAGAAAGGAGATCCTGCCTGCAGTAAGACGTCGCCGACTGGTGGGCACTCCCAGGGGATTGCTAGTGTAGGTAAGGGGGAGGAGATTGTCCCAGGGATGGGTAGGGAATTGACAAAGGCAACTTTTGTATGCTTGGGTGGGGTCGATATTGCAACCCTGACCACCTTACCTCCAAGCATGGGTAAGTACAGGCAATGGAACTGAGGTTGAGGCTCTGAGAGACACAGGGGCCAGTGTGACTATGGTCCTGGACACACTGGTATCTAAAGAGCAAGTCATACCTGGTGAGTTTCACCAGGTGACCTTTGCAGACAGCAGAACCAAACTAAATCCTAAGGCTATAGTGAGTTTGGAATGGGGAGGTGTGACAGGCCCTATGAAGGTAGTTGTGTTTCTTGCGATCCAAGTACAAGGGTAACTTAGAAATGATTTCAAAGCATCTGAATGGTCAGGGTGGAAAGAATGCTCCATGAGGATATTGGAGCTCCCCTAGTGGATATGGGCGGTGACAAGATCACATACTATCCAAAAGGGGAATTCTGGACACTAGGACCCTGGAGCAATGGGCCAAGCATCCATGGGCATGGGGTCTGGTGAGCCAGCCCCAAGAACTTCAGAGGTGCAGCATGAATCTGACCCTGCGGGGAAGGATCTGACCTCTGAGAAAGGAATTCCATCCCTGCCAGATCTGTCAGACTTGGCAGAACTGACAGGAGTCGGTGGAACTTTTTCAGGGACAGAGAGACTGTCCCACCTTTGAGAGCTTGAGGCTGATCACCTCATAGCAAGAGGGAGTGATGACAGTGGATTCTACAAAGTCTACTGGGAGGATGGACTGCTCTATACTGAGGCCAGAAACCTCAAGGAAGGGCCACCAGGTGGTTGGTGGTGCCCCAGAAGTACAGAGAGTTCATCCTGACCTTAAGTCAGGATATCCCCTTGGTAGGTGATTTGTGGCAGAACAAGATTTGGAACCGGTTTGTGACCCATTTCTACTGGCCTTAAAGTCTGAGAAGGTAAAGGAGCTCTGTAGCTCCTGTGTTACTTGTCAGGCCAGTGGCAAGACAGAGGGCAAGCCAAAGGTTTCATACCACTGCCAGTAGTTGGGACTCCCTGTGAGAGGGTGGGGTAGATGTGGCTGGTCCCATGGAACCACCATGTGCATCAGGGAACAAGTATATATTGGCGGTAGTGGACCATGCCACAAGATAATCTGAAGTAATACCTCTCAGTAAAGTCACTGCTCCTTCAGTGGCAAGGGCCCTACTTGGTGTGTTCTCCAGAGTGGGTTTCCCGAAGGACCTGGATTCAGATAGCTGGACATGGCGTGATTTACAAAGGCAATCTGAGACAAAAGTCTAACTTTACGACTTTTGGTATTCACAGAGGTCATTTCCAGTCGTAGCTTTACATCTGCAGTTGGTCCGGAATCTCCGCACCCAGGCCGTACTCTCGGCGCCCAGAACATACTCCCCGTCTCAGGCCGGACAAAGTGAAATTAACGAGCCGGAGTACAATTTGTTTTAGAAAAAAGGAACAATAGGATTGTGTGGTAAATAGTAGAGGAATGAAATTCAGTTTGGGCAGGGAAAAGAGTGTGGCCAGACAAGACATCATATCCCAGAAAAGTTTATATTGCTGTCTGCATGTACCATGAGGGAAAGAAGCAAACTTTTCTGGGATATAATGTAGTGTTTGGCCACACCCTTTTCCCTTTCCAAACTGCTTTCATGACTTCCTCTACCATTTACCACATGTTCCTAATGTTCCTTTTTGTAAAAATTGTACTCAGGCCCACTGATTACACTTCATCCGGCTCGAGCCGGAGGGTACAGCTTAAGATGGAGAGTATGGCCCGGGTGCGGAGAGTATGGCCTGGGAGCCGAGATTCTGGCCCAACAGTGGTTATAAAGATACTACTCATAAATGACCTTTGTAAATACCAAAAGTTGTAAAGTTAGACTTTTGTCTCAGATTGCCTTTGTGAATCTGTTCCAAAGTTCGTACCTCCTATCTGAAGGTGATGAAGGAGGAATGTGGTGTTACCTACAAGTTTACCACCCATATCATCCCAAGACTAATGGTCTGGCGAAAAGGTTCAAAAAGACCCTGGAGGGCACGATCAATGGTTTGTATGACAAATCTAGGAGATGAGACGTTCTCCTCCCATGCCTACTGATAGGAGGTCCAACTGAAAAAGGGTTGGCGTTAGCCCTTTTGAGTTGTTGTTTGGGCACACTGCGAGTGTCAATGTGCTTACTGAGAGAGTCTCTCGGAAAGGCTCCTAGGGAAGCCAAGAACAATGTGCTTGACTATGTGCTAGGCCTGCACTCCCGCAGGGCAGAGTACATCTACAAGGTAGGTGGGAAACTGGAGGCTAGCCAGGAGCTCACAGAGCACTGGTATGATCAAAAGGCTGCAACTCCTGAATATACTCCAGGATACATGGTGTGGATGTTGGGACCTGTATCACCTATGGCCCTCGATGACAAGTGGATTAGGCCCTATCCAATCCATGAAAAGAAAATTGAGGTTACCTACCTGGGGGTTGTAACACTCCCAGGAACACCCATAGGGTCCTGCATATCAACAGATTAAAACCCCACCAAGACAGGGCAGTCATGACCATGTTGATGGTCACAGATGAGGGAGAAGAGGAGACTGAGCCCCTGCCCGACCTCCTCTCCAACAATGTGAAAGATGGGTTGGTGGAAGGAGTTATACTTTCTCCCAAATTGACAGACCAGCAGCTAAGAGACTGCAAGAAAGTGCTGGGGTTTGCTGGTCTGTTCTCTTTAACCCCAGATATCACTAATTGGTGTTACACCACATTGACACTGGTGACAGCCCACCTTTCAAACAAACCGGTACAGGTTGTCTGACCAGGTTAGAGATATCATCAAGGCTGAGCTAGCTAAGATACTGGAGTTGTAGTAATTGAGCCCTCTGACAGTCCATGGGCTAGCCCAGCGGTGCTGGTGCCCAAACCTAATCCCCAAGGGGGAAAAGAAGGAGCTAAGGTTCTGTGTGGATTACAGAGGACTGAATGCAGTCACTAAGACTGATGCCCACCCTCTACCTAGAGCTGAGGAGCTTGATGGCAGGTTAGGGGCTGCTAAGTGCCTTAGTACATTTGATTTGACCTCAGGCTACTGGTAGATTGCCCTCACTGAAGGAGCAAAGGAGAGATCAGCATCATCCATGCCAGAGGGCCATTACCAGTTCAAAGTAATTCCCTTTGGTTTAAAGAATGCCCCTACCACCTTCCAAAGGTTGGTGAACAGGGTCCTGTCTGGGTTGGAGCACTTCAGTGCAGCTTATCTTGATGATATAAATATAAACAGTTCCACTGGGGAGGATCGCTTGTACCACCTGAAGGAAGTGCTCCACACCCTGCAGCAGGCAGGCCTGACTATTAAGGCCAGCAAGTGTTAAATAGGGCAGAGCTCTGTTGTGTACCAGGGCCACCTTGTAGGTGAAGACCATGTACAACCTCTCTAAGCCAAGATCCAAACCATTTGGACTGGGCCAGTCCTACTGCCCAGACACAGGTCAGGGCATTCCTTGGTCTGACTGGGTATTCCAAAAGATTTGTCCAGAACAATGGGGCCGTTGTGGTCCCCCTGACAGAACTCACTTCCAAAAAGAAGCCCAAGAAAGTTGATTGGACCCTAGAGTGTCAGGAGGCCTTTGGCACTCTGAAAGATCCAATGTGTTCAGCACCAGTGTTGCTGGCCCCGACTACACAAAGGAGTTTGTGGTTCAGATGGAAGCTTCTGATCAAGGGATTGGGGCAGTGTTGGCACAAATAAATTAAGAGGGCCTTGATCCGCCAGGTTCCTTCATCAGTAGGAAACTTCTCCCCAGAGAACAAAGATGGATTGCCCTTGAAAGGAAAGCCTTTGCGGTGGTTTGGTCCCTTAAGAAAATGAGACCATACTTGTTTGGCACTCACTTCTATGCTCAAACTGACTACAGACCTCTCTAATGGCTAACGCAGACGAAAGGGGAAATCCTAAACTGTTGAGGTGGTCAATGTATCTACAGGGCATCGGCTTTACAGTGTAAAACAGACCTGGGACTGTTCATGCCAATGCTGATGGTCTTTCCAGGTTCTTCTCCTTATCTAATGAGGTCTATGAGGTTCTATTTTAGTTTCCCATCACCTTTCATTTCGGGTGGGGCTGTTTGAGAAAGGCATTCTATTTATCCTGAACACCCCCATTTTTTGCTTAGTACTGGTGGTAGCTGACCCCGACTATGCCTTGGGCTCTGCTTACCAGACCCAGGGCCAGTGCTCTGCTGTAAAGGTCCTGTAGGTCCCCAGTAGATAATAAGACTAGGAGGGTTCAACCTACCTATAAGTCCCAAGTATATATTAGGGCAGGGAGGTTTTGAGGACCAGTGGATTTCCTGCATGTGTGCTTTGCTAGTTTGCCTGCAGTCATTTTAAAGGCAGCCTTGCTTTGCAGACTGTCTTTAAAATGACATTATATGCCAATTCTACTTTGGATTCAAAGGTAACTACAAAGTACCTTATTTTTACATATAAGTCACCCGTAAGGTCTCCCCTAGATGCCCCAGTGGTAGGGTGCCTTGGAACTATAGGCAGCAACATTATAAAAGATGTTTTATAAGCCCTGGTGAGGTAAGAAACTGCCAAATCAATTTTTCCCCCATTGTAGTGAATGGCTCCACAGACTAACATTATAATATTTTATTTAACTATGCATATTGATAGGAGACAAGTAAATATACACTTCAATGTATCAAATGAATAGTTGGGATAAACCGTCAAAGAAAATAAGTTATTAAACTTTCTTTTCTGACAGCCAAAGTCCAGCTTTCTAGCTGCTCTCTCCTAACTGGCCAGCCTGCTACCAGGCTGTGCTAGTGATGCCTGATGAGGTGTGAAGTGTTCCGTCAGAGGACACAGTAGGTCTTCAAAGGGAGAATGTCACTGTAGGATGGCACAGTCTCACCCCCACATCCTGCTTTATCAGCCACACAGGCGCCTCTGTAATTACTTTAGAGAGAGGGTTAGAAAGGGAGTGTTTAGGAAAATTAGCCACACCAGTAGGTTGTTGGGTTCGCTTGACCAGCTCCTCTGCAGAGGATTCCTCTATGTTGGATTTCGAAGGTTGATGCTTTCTGGTATAGGAATATGCCCCACTTAGGAGGAAGAGGTCATACACCTGGGTGGCACGCTGCATCCCATTGGTCAGGGATGCCACCCTGCTTGATGCCCAGAAGAACAAGTTACTTCCCTTCGGTAATGCTTATTCTGGTGGATACAGTATCTGCCTGTGGATTCCTCACCTTTTGAATGACCCTTTGCACAGCATTCCAATTAAACTTTTCTCCATAGTTCTTCCATGTCGACGTCACACTGGAACGGCTCCACTCGCAACACCGTGCAATGTCACTGGAGCCATAAGAAGGCCTCGTTGGCGTGCTGAAGTCAGTACCACCCATTTTTTCTGTGTCTTTGAGGCAAACGGGTGAACCGACAACATGATATCAGTATGCACAGTATACAATATATACTCAAGAAAACACAGAATACAACTTAAAGAAGAAAAGAAACTAGAAATTCTAAAATGTACTAGTGACAAATATCACATCATTTTGAATAACAACGAAATACATGAATCTAATGGCAAAAATCATTTCGGTATACATAGGCAGGCAACGGGGAGGCAGGTGGGTTAGTGAGGAATCCACAGGCAGATTGAATCCACAAGAAAAAGCATTACCAAAGGTACATAACTTGTTCTTCTGATGGATACATCTGCCTGTGGATTCCTCACCTTTTGAATTGAATCCCCAAGCAGTCCAGCTCCCAGAGGAGGTTGCCCGCCTACCTATGCCAAAACATTTTGCAGCACAGAACATGCAAGTGGCCATCCCTCCTCACCTCCGAGTCAAAGCAATAATGCTTCGCAAAAGGGTGGAGGGAGATCCAAGTTGTCGCCTTGCAGATGTCTACAACAGGGACACCTCTAGCCAAAGCCAAAGAAGACTTAGCTCTCGAAAAATGACAGAGGTCCCAACGGTCCAACAGGCGTCCTAGAAGGGTTAGCCGCCCTGACAAACATGCCATACATCGCATTTAAGAAACGCAAAGGGTCCGTACCTGGAGCCAGAAAGGGTGGGTACGGCTCTGGAACAGCCTGCTCAGGAACAGTCCAAGGTTGCAAGGCTGGATCTGGCTGCGGCGCCAGAGACACCAAAGCTCGGGTGGTCGGAGGCGAAGGTGTTGTTTCCCTGGACGTCGGAGAGCCCCACGGAGTCAGGGAATGAGCTGGATTCACCTGTGGTGATAGAGAAAGTGAGATTTCATCCTTCCTGTGATGCCGTAGACCTGGGGACCCCGACTTCAGCAACCTGTCCTTAGAAGAATAACATCTGGAGCCATGATGCTTCTTCTTCTTGTGCTTCCTTAACGATTTCAAGGTGTGCAGAGTCAGCGCATTGGACTTAATCTTGGCCATCTTTGGCCCCTCTTCTGCTTCTTCAAACTGGCCATGAACAGTTTCGCCTCCCTCTCTTTGAGGGCCTTTGGATTAATACGCCGACACAAAGAACATCCCTCGACGTCGTGGTCAGAGGACATGCACCAAAGACAATCATCATGGGGTCTGTGATGGACATATGACCACCGCATTCCCTACAAGGATTAAACCCAGACTTTTTATGGCAAGCCATCATACTGCTACAATTACAGATGAACCTGTAACAATGTTAAACTACTAAGAAACAGAGTCCTGGAAAAACCGTTACGCGTTGATGGCACGGCCTTCTTATGGCTCCAGTGACATCATGTGGGGTCCTGAGCGTTCCCATTCCATTGTGACGCCCTGGTTGACTTGGGAGAGCTATGGAGAAAAAATTTAGTGGAATGCTGCGCAAGGGGAAGTTCAAAAGGCGAGGAATACACAGGCAGATGTATCCATCGGAAACTATGGCTATATATGGTAGAGCTGCATTGCTACTCAGATTTGATACCTGAAGAGACAAGGACTGCCCTGCACCTCAAGGACTGCACTCACCAGGACAGCACCTGCTGAAAACTGTGGGACTCCGCACCAGAAGGACTTTACATGAATCTGAAATTCTAAGGAGTGGACTCGATACAAGCTACAGGTTAACAGAGCCCACCAAGAGTCCCCATACTGGAGTGCGTCCAGTGGACTTAAGGATTTTGCAAGGTGCATTGTGGGAATTGTAGTCCAGTTCTCCCAAAGACCGTATAGGAAATTTGAGACCCTTGGATTTGTGTTTTGGACACTTTAAATCCTCAAACGAAACTCCAGGAAGAAGTTCCAAAAGTTTGAAAACGTTTGGAGAAACCTCCAATAAGGTGACCGACCTGACGTCCAGAGTCAAGCCGGCTACCTTCAACCGCGACCTGGCCTGAATTTCAGGTTTGTTCCGCTGAAAGCTACGGAGTTCCATACTTTCCAGATTTGACTAGGGCCTCGCAGAAACTCAAGCCGGCAAACCCGCAACGAATCTGGCCTTACGAAGTGCCGTGCTTGACGTCATGGGAAAACGCTCCAGAAAAAAAAATAAGTGTGAAGGTAAAATTTTGGCCATGACCTACTTACCACATAGTGTATCCAACCAGCACTCCATCACGGGCGGCCTCAAACTGTGACTTTGCCCCAGTCAAGTGCAACCAGATGTCCCAAATTTGCTCTATATGTTTTTAAGCACTAAACGGTGTTTATTCTTTAGAAGTTCATATCTCCAGTTCCCTACAGTGGATTGTTAAAGTTTTGTTGTCCATCTGTTCATACACATATAATTTGCTATGAATTGGAGTCAGATTTTTATTGTCTTATTTATTTAATGTATTTGTGTTTATAAATGCTTTGCACACCTGTCTCTCTAAGTTACTCCTGCCTGCGCATTGCCAGCTACCAATTTGTTGTGACCTTGACTAACCTTTTATTGTGCTTATGGCCTTATTACTAATGGTAAGTCACTACTTATCCTTAATAATATTCTACTTTCCAACAAATTAAATTCTTAATGGAGGGAAAACAACGGAGGTAGTTTTTGGGCCAGATGCAGCATGGTCAGCTGACTGGTGGCCTAAAAATCCAGGAGAACTGCCAGTTTCAGCTCCCCACATCCACAAACTATAGAGAACCATGCTTTATGATTACAGGTGCAACATACTCCCGGTCATCACAACCAGAATCTGTAATGCTCTCTACTTAGCTATCCGTCTACATTCAAATCTGCTAACATCCAGAAAATAGGTGAAAACCTTTTTGTTACACACAATATAAGCAACTAATATCTCAGCTCATTTTGTTTCGTACAGCCGAGTGACTGCACTGCGACTGCAGTTCTTATGCCCCTTTTTCATAAGTGCTGGAAGTAGGTGTTTGTGCAGTATAAACATAAAAAATTTAATCAAATAAAACCAATCACAACAGAGTATATAGCAATGTCCATGGTTAACAATCATGAAAACAGAAAACAAAACACTTTAGAATTAATTACATAACTAAGAGGCTTTCTCGAAAATCTAAAAAAAATACATTGATATTAAATTGATGTTGCATTGCACCTATGCTCACTCAATTTGAGTTTAAGCTCCCCCCAGATATTTTTATTATTCTTCGTTTTTTTCTTAACAAATAATAAATATAGTCTATTGCCTGGGCGTCGTTAAATCCCCTTGATCATTCGGATAAGGATGGATTGTTATACCACAAATGTTTGAATTAAGATTTCTAGTGGTGGCACACTGTAAATTACCATGGGGTGCTTATTTTCTCCAAATATGATGAAGTTGGAGTCAATATAAAAAATGCTCTTGATTACTTGACAACTAGCAGAAAATAGATTACAACTGTACAAACACACATGCACATTCTGTCAGCTGGTTCTCAGGAACTGGACCAAAGTCCCTGGTATGGATTAGTTATTTACCTGTAATCCTAGTTCTCATCCAGGGGTATACTCATCAAAGTCATAATCTATGAATAATCCCCGCCCACGTGCGGGATCCCGGAGCATATAGAAAATACATATATATACATATATATGCATATGTGAAAAACATATACATGCAGCCTAAAATGTTTCAAACATGTCAAAAATGCTGAAAATTACATAAGTTTGCATTGTAGTACCCCTAACCCATAAGGAAAAACGGAAGCACTAAGCCAATTGTCACACAACAATGCTTTATTGCCATAAAGCAAACTTGTAATTGCAGGCATTTGCCTGTAGGCTGCAGTAGAGTATCAAGAAAAACAAAGAAAACTGACACATTGCCTTTAAGGCATTAGAGTAGGGGGACCGTGCCTTTAAGACCTGCAGGAGACCCCTTGCTCCCATGATGCACCACAGGTGACAGTTAGGTCAGTTCTTTTTTCCGGCTCCTTCTATGAGGATCCTGGTGCTTGAGCTCTTCAGTTTTTTGACTGAAAGTTTTTTCTCTTCAGATTTTCTCAGAAAATTTGACATTTTCTGACTCCTGAAAGCTTATTCTGCTGGTTTTTTAGTAGAATTCTAATTTTTTCCAGTCAGAATGCCTGCTTTATTCAGGAAATGCCCTTCCTGTGGCAATAAGATGGCACTGGCAGATCCACACTCGGTGTGTATTTTGTGTCTTCCACCTTCACACAATCCTGACCAGTGCCCCCACTGCCAGAAATTTTCCAGGCGCACTCTACGCGATAGAGAGCGCATAAAATTACATGCCCAGCTGGAGAAGGAAAGAAACCGTCATGAAGGCGGCCATACATCCTTAAAACCACCCTCTTCAGCCAGATGACTTCAGAAACGGTGACATACCACCTCTCCTGATCCCAGGAAGACCAAGGTTCCAGGAGATTCGCCGTCGACGTCGAAGTCACCGTCTAAAAGACCCAGGGCTTCTTCTGCGTCAAGAGATAGAACACCATCTCGACGTCGAGATTCTCCGCCGCATACAAGTAAGTCGGCGTCGAGGCACGGCACTTCGGGCTCGAAGGCTGTTAGTCCGATGAGATCCGGAAGTCGACGTTGAGGCTTCCGTCGACGTCGAGACACTCTCCGCCGCCCTCGAGGGGGTCAGCGTCGAGAGCTGCGACGACGTATATCTTGCCGCAAGTGGGCCTGTCGACGTCAAGATCTTTGTCAAAGGCTCATCATTCGACGTCAAGGAGATCGACTTCAACTCAACGTCATGGAAGGTCGAAGTCACCAACTCGACGGCGAAGGTCGACGTCGAAGTCACCAACTCGATGGCGAAGGTCGACGTCGAAGTCACCAACTCGATGGCGAAGGTCGACGTCGAGGTCTCCGCATCGCCGTAGGCGATCGGCGTCGACACCACCGTCGAGAGCGGAGCGGCGTTCCCAGCAATCGACACCGATCGTGACGCAAACTTCATCGACGTCGAGATGTTCGACATCGAGGGATAAAGTGTAAAGCCACACAATTTTACAGGAGTGAACACTTTACGTATGTTGTATAGCACCCAGAGATAATATAGCATTTTAGGAGTGGCCACCGTTAGACAATTTCCTGCTTACTTCTTACAATTATCCTGTCTTTCTTGCATTAACAGACCTTAAAAGTCTAATATATTGATGGGTGTACAATGATAGAATGAGGTGGATAGTGGGTACTCCCGTAACAACTCATGTAGCCTGCTTTTGAATAAGAGAGTACTTGCTGAAGAAGTCTCAAATTTGTAGAGATTTAAAGAAGGCTGCACTTGACATTCAGAAATATTCTTGAATTTTTTCCAAAGATTTAAAGACCCCCATCCTGAAAAGAAATTGTGTACCATCCAAACTCATATCTCCTGCCACAAAAAACTAAATGGAGATCTAGAGGAACTCCAGAGTCTCCATGCTGCAAGGAAGGCTTATAGTGTGCATAAAATGTTATCAGCATCGTGAACTTGAACTGCTTGGAAGAAGGCGCATTACCAAATTAAAACAAAGTGAGTCAACATCTCAGCAGGAAAAAAAACCAAAAAGGTGAGGCAGGGATTAAGTCTTTAGTAAAATTTATATATTCTTTTCTCCATGACCGTACGCTCTGGAAACTACTAGTATCCCATACTATGGAGGAGCTTAAATCCCCTCCAATGTTTTTTATTCCAAGAAGCTAATGCATCTATTTTATGGCAAAAACATTTTAAGACTTTAAAAAAGGAAGTGCTCATAACTTCTACCGTTTCCATAAAGTATTCATTTTTTCACTTAGGAATATTAAAAATGAAAGGAAATAAAAAAGGAAAAAGATACCTCATTATTACAATACTGCACTGGATTAGGCACAAAATTGATAATTCTTCTGGTATTCCTGGTAATTCCTGCATCGTCCCAACAATTCAGTATAATGCATGTTTCAATGATACAGTATAATACGTGTCTCAATTTAGAGGAGACTCCCAAAGGAAGCAGTAGTAACACTGTTAAATGAAAACACTACAACAAATGAGGCAACGAAGCAAGCATAGAATCTCAAAATAACCATTCTGCTGACCCATATAAAGGTGATGTTATCAATTGGAAGAGAGATTGGTTGAGTCAGATAAAATATACTTATTTTTTTGTGTTTTTTCATAGAATTAAATTTGGATATGATGGAGGGCTTTTAGGAACTAGACATACAGCTAATTAGACCCATTTTTATAACAAACCGAGTTCTCACAAAATAAACCATAATAACACTTCAACAATCATTCTGTAACTACCATACATATATCTCTTGAAATAACAAACACATCTATCAAATGAGACTTCAGCCTGATTTAGAGGGCGGTGGAGAGGGTACTCTGCTGCGACAAAATACCCTTTTCACCTGACCGAAGGTCTGCCCGCCTCATTTAGAGTCGGTGGACCTTTAGTACCGGTGGCGGAGAATATCTCGTCAATGGTGGAAACTATCTTGTAGACAGAGTAAGGTCCATCTGGGTTTTTGCCATACGTCTGGCTGCGCTATTAAGAATGGGCAAGCAAATGGCAAGTTTGTATTTGCAATTACCACCTTCTAAAACTTGGGGGGTAAGTGAAAGTTAAAACATTTCAATAACATCAAGGGAGGTAATTGCTTTATTTTTAAAAACAACTTCCCACTTAATTTTCTTTTTTTTTATATATATAAATCAAGACAGAAATTGGAAGTGTACCTATTTCTTTGTCATGAAGATTGAGCAGTATGGCACACTTTCAATGCATTCACAGAAACTGTGATGACGGTGGTTGCTGCCAATGTAAAGAGATGGCCTCTAGGGATGCGGACATCTCTAAATTTGGAGTTTGCACTCTACATCAGACCCTTACATATATAGTAGCAATAACATTAAGCAGCCTACAAACTTCAAAACACTTGTTATGACATTTGAGTGCCTGCCACAAAAATCCAAACCTCTTAGGTCACATTACAGATTCTTTACAAAGCACAAAATAGTTGGTATTCATACTTGTGAAAGGCCATGAAAAAGGATAATGTTATACTTACGGTGACACTTATACCCAAACTGCAGGCTCTTTCCCATTATCAGCTTTGAGGGCACCTCTTACCTAATTGCAAGATCTGAAACTCCTTTAAAAGCCATGCATAGGCTTGTTATGAGTGGAAGGTCGGGTGTGTGTTTTGGCTGAAAGCTATGTGGTCTGTTAAGTGGGAGTTATTATGAAATATCCAACGAACACAGAGCAACTGAATCACCATAAGGTAACTTTATCCTACTCTTTAACTTATGTTCTGGCTCTTTCCTGTTCTCTCCTGTATGGGTTGAGTACACAAAAAATATGAATGAAAAGGACGGACAAGGGGAAAATCGGGAAGCTTCGTTCTAGGCATAAAGGTTACAAAATTTGCTGGGCAAACTTTTCCTCACATTGGGAACAAGCCTCAAGAACATAATATTGGTAGAATGTGTGTATGTTAAGTCATGGAGCTGCTCGTCATGTTTCTGACTGGAAAATGCCACTGAAAAAACCCTTAGCTCTGATGGATTGTGCTTGGACACCTGGCTGGTGTTTGGCCCTAGAAAAAGTGAAGCAAAGGTGATACAGGATGAACCCTTTCTGAGTAGCCTTAGCCACTGCTCGGTTGATATTATGGAAAATAGAAAGAAAATGTCCTAGCTAATGTAAAAGAAAGTTTCAATTCTATTAAGGACACAGAGGAAAACATATATGCTTCATATTCTTTACTGACATAGTATCATAATCCTTTAATATCATTTAAAACACTACGATGCCCAGAAGTCTGACAATTAAAACAAAAACACATTTAACTAATCAATGTACAACAGTTCCTTTACAATGCTCTTAGCCTCCATATTGGTCTCTTTCTTTGCAGCAAAAGTCCCAGTAAATCCAATCATTTCGTTCCACAATTCCATGGTCTACTGCTACTGATCTGCACCTACAACACATAGGAGATCATCAGTTCTCTATACTCAGCTCTGAATTTCAACTTGTTATTATATAAGAAAATCAAATACAGGGCACGTATTATTAGTCTGGCTTAATCTCTTGCTAATGTTATCAAACCTGGGAGGGTTAATGCATACCTCTGTGCCCATAATGGATCTGAAAGTTTCATTTATGAAAGCTTGAGATTCTTCTTCCTAGTACCAGGACAAAGGGTGAGGCTTCTTCACCTTTCTATCCAATTCTATTCTGTTGGATTTATAGAGTGCATGGCTACCCTGAGGCTTCCGAGTTCTAGAAACCAACACAACGCCCATCATATCTGCATCAAGGACTGAGAGAAGGCTAGTTCACAAACAGACAGATTTCAGAGCCTGAAAGAGAGTACTAAGTCTGGTCGGCAAGGAATTCCATAGTCTGGGACTCAGATAAGCGAACAAATCGTCTCCTCATCTTGCCCTGAGAATTGTAGGCACTGTCATACGGTGTGCATTGGCCGATCTCAATGCACTACCAAGAATGTAGGGTGGGGCCAAAGGTTATTAAAGCCTTTAAATCTTACTAACTAACTTACTTACCACTAAGGAAACCTCATCCAGCACAGGCTTAGAGTAGATTTTTTAAATGTAGATGTATTAAGCAATTATCCAACCTGGGGATATGCAAGCCAATCAATAAGTGTAAATGCATTTGATACAATAGCAACTTCAACAGAGTGAGCTTCAAATCTATTAATATTGAGCCTTGCTTCATGCTTAGTACATCAGATTTATTATTCTAACACATGCTCTCACAGAGGAGAAAACTCAAGAGAAAATGATTTAAAAATAGAATTAGACAATCTGTACCACGCATAGTCAAACCACCCTTGTCCTGTCCAGTATACTCTAAGGTATCTCACCGAGAAAACTATTGGAATTAAGGAAAACCATGATAATGAACTTTGTATTTGATTCTACTCTTAATGCTGCAAGTAAACATACTATCGTTTGATCAAAAGCTCACACACCTGTGTGTATGAACTAGAATAAAAAACCATTGTTAGTTTGGTGGGGAGTTCCTTCCAAGAAAATCCCTCATTAAACACCCAACTAAATATCACCATCTGCATGATAACCTATAGGTCTTGTTCGTAATAGGTCTGGGGCTTGTCATTATCCCCGGAAATCCTGCATGTCATTAATACCCATAGGATTTGCCAAATCATCAGGTGCGTCTACCTTTGGAGATCAGTCAGAATATTGGGACACTGCAATATAGAGATTACAAAATCCTTAGAAAATGCTAAAGGAACTGGAAATTAGGATGGTTCCCTTCAAATTGATATTCTGCCCCCTGACCTATCCCTTTACCCTTGGAATCCTCGGTCTTGCAGGATGGCATCCACTGCTAAGCTTCTGAATTTGATATCCAGCTGTCGTATTTCAGAAGTTCCATGTTCAAGGACAAAACTAATAGATCCTTGTTAGAAGTACCCATTGCAACCGTATCGGCCGAAGCACTTGGGGAACAAATCTTCAGTGGCTAGAAGCTCTTTGGTTTTGGATGTTCTAGTCCATGATCATATTAGTCTTTCCACCTAAATGCATCATTGATCTTGTAGTCAAGGCAGTAATGACAGAAATACTTGGACAGTTACTCCAAAAGTCTGGAATGTGTACCTCCCAAATGACATCCAGTTGGTGTGGATGGTAGTCCACCACAAGTAGGAAGGTCACTGTTTTTTTTTAGGTCCAGTAAAGGTTCAGTGATTTAAACCGAAGGTCCTCCACTGGTAGCTTTGGTACAGAGCAGATAGTCTTAACTTAAGAAAATATGTAAAGAATTTTGAAGTAGCAAAACAGTAAAAATAAATCTTCAAAACACAATAAAATCCAACTCCAATTAATAGAAACTGAGAATAATTAACTGATCAAAATGACACCGAAACAAAAAAGCAAATGAAGAGAATTGGAAAATTGAATTAAAAGTTTTATATAAAAATAGTGCCAAAAAGCATTAAGCGCAAATTGCGCTCATCCGATTGAGCTTGACCAGGACCTAGGCGCGAATGAGTGCAGACCATGGAGGCAGCAGGTAATGGTGAGAGACAGTGGAGGACCGGCGATACGCAGCAGGGGTAATCGCGATGCTGTGGAGAGGAGAGCGGGCTGAGGTGCAGTCGCCGGGAGAGGAGAGCCCAGACGGGACTCGTGGTTCTGGGCTGTGTGCGACGCCATTGGCCCTAACGAAGGAGGGAGAACACACCGTTCCTGCAGGAGAGGGGGGCCCTCAATGTAGTCGTGGAGCTGAGAAGCCACTGTCTTGGCCCTGGGACACGAAGGAGTGGGTTGCTGTGGGGGCTGTGGCTCCCTATGGGCCAGAGAGCTGCCTGCGCTTTACTGCAACATGAAATTAACTCAAAGAGGTCTGACTGGTGGTGCCCGAGGCTGGTGTGACGAGGGAGAGGCCGTGGCCATCCGGGTCGAGCGCCCAGTTCAACCGGGATGGACGCTGGGAGTCAGTGCAGGTGATCGGGGCCACCATCCCGGCTAGTGGAATAGTGCGTGGATCCTGCCATTGGCCCCCCTTTAGAGGAGGAGCACCAGTCATCCCTGCTGGCCACGCAGGGGTGAGACGACATCGTGATGGTGAGCTGGGAATCCCACCGGTGCCTGAGAAATGGCAGGAGAGAACAGCCGTCTGGTAGTGCATGCAGCCTTGGGGGTTCCCCCTAGAAGTAGGCCTGTGACCTGCGGGGCCCCGTTGACGGACCTTGCTCGTGACCCATCGAGGACTGCCCGGGGCCACCCAGATCGGCTTTTCGTGCCCTGAGTGCGGTGAGCCTCCTGCCTGTGCATCGCGACGGGCATTACCCCGGAGAGAGGTGGACCTCCCTGATGAGAATAGTGGCACCTCGGACTGTGCGGTGAGTGGCAGTGGGCACTTTGCCACCTGAAGGTGAGTGGGGTCGATCCCGCACATTGGTGCGGGACTAGGCCCGGGGAGAAACCCGCCCGCCGAGTGGACACAGGAGAACACAGACTGGTGGGCCCTACAGCGGAGCGACTGTTGCAGCGGGAGTGTTGAGGCCCTTCTGAGTGTGGTGGACCTGAGCCCTGGTGCGAGTGGCGGAGTCGCAACGCCGGTTGTTGGATTAAATTTCCTCCCAAGCGCGGTCCAGCAGTCGGAGGGCTGTTTGGCGCCATGGGCAAACCTCGAGGCCGGCAGGCCGGAGCCACACAAGACCTGAAGACAGTACCCAGGAGCAATCGCAGACTGCTCCAGAAGATCCAATACAGCAGCAACTGGGTAAGATACTGGAGGCTATAGCGCGCACAAAGGCTACCCTCCATCAGGACATCAGCACGGTGGCGGTAGGGCTTGGCATCCTGTGAGAAGAACACAAGAAGCGCTCTGAGAGGGTGAAGGAAACCGAGTCCAGCATTTCCGAGATCGCCCCCACCCAAAGGGCCCTGGAGCAGCAAATGGGAGCCCTCACAGACAGGGTGGGTGTTCTGGAACGGAAAGCTGAAGATGCGGAGGGACGCAATCAGCGGAACAACATTCGGATACTGGGCCTGCTGGAGGGAATCGAGGACGACAACACGGTATCCTACCTGGAACAGTGACTGAGGGATGTGGTGGCACCTGAGGGTCTGTCGCCCTTCTACACCCTTGAAAGGGCCCACAGGGTCTCGGCAGGGCCCCCGTTGCCGGGGCGTCCCCCGCAGCCGGTGGTGGCCCACTTGGTTCATTTCAGGGACCTCCTCTTGCAGAGGGCACGTGCGGAGGGCCCCTACGCAGTTAACAACAGTAAGGTTTCCCTCTTCCCGGACTATACCTGGGAGGTGCAACTGAAGCTGGCCTCATTTCTGGAGGACAAGAAGGCGCTGAAGGAGGAGGGCCTCTAGTATTCTCTGATGTTCCCCCCCCGGTTGCGGATTGTGTTGGACAGCAGCACCCACTTTTGTGGAAGCCCGGGTGAGGTCTGGGACTGGATGGAGGCCTATAAGGGTAGGGCCTCACAACCTGTGAGCCCTAAAGCTGAGTTGAGGAAAACGGCAGAGCTTGGGAAGCATTCCAGATGACGCTCCCGTAGGGGAGCACCTAAGAGACTGACCTCATCGCAAACAGAAAAGGAGAGGGCTGAAGCTCTGCAGGCAGTGGCGGTGCTTATGCGGGGCAGGAGCCCCACCCCTGAGGCAGAGGCTCGGTCGTCGAAGGACACTGGGGACATTGATTCTGACACATCCCGCAGTGAAAGTGTGAAGATGACGGTGCTGACTCCAAACACAGGTGATGAAGTTATCTGAGGCTGCTTGGGCATCAGGCAGGTTTGAACCCTTGGGGTGTTGCTGATTTGTTAGCAACCTACTCCGGTCTCGAGCTGACATGATCTTGTGGGGCCGGCGCGCTCCAGACGGCTTGTGCGTCAACCCTATGTTTCCTTCTGCTCTCACTGTCCACACCCCATGAGCACCTTACTGGAGTAAGGCCTCACTGAGGGTTATCTTCCACACACTGTTTGGGCAACTGACCGTTATCAGGCTGTCCTGGGCTTGGAGAGTTGTTCAAGATGGGGGGTTCTTTGGTTGATATTTTTTGTTTGGTTGTTTGCAGAGGAGGGTGGTGGTGCACGCACGGGTAAGCGGGCAGGGGAGGGGTCCCCCTTATGTTGTTGTGGGGCGGCTTCCTGTGGAAAGGGCAGGTACACCTAACACTGAGGTTCCTCACGTGGAACATCCGTGGTATGTGAACAATAGCCAAACGTCATAACATATACTCATACCTGTGGCGCAGGGGCGTGCATATAGCATTCTTCCAAGAGACGCACCTTAATAAGGAAGCGGCCGGGAGGTAGCGGGGTCAGATTTTTGCAACTACCTTCTCGGCTTTTGCCAGGGGAGTCTTGATCTGGGTGAAGTCTGGGGTCTCCTTCTCTCTGGACCACGCATGACCTGATACGTAGGGGCGGTATGCCCTGATTATGGGACGATTAGCGGGGTGGGAGGTGACTCTAGGCAATGTTTATGCTCCCAACCTGGACCAAGTCGGCTTCCTGAAGTCTTTCTCCGCCTACCTGGCCCAATGTTTAACAGGTTCTCTTATATTGGGGGGCGACTTTAACTGTGTGGCGGATATTGCCATTCATTGTTCGCACCCTGCCCTGCCGGGGGACTAGCCACATCGTACTGCATCGGGGTTCCAGAACTGGATGTCCCACAGGAGTTTAGAAGAAACCTGAGACTGCAGAAAGCAGGGGATAGGGAGTACTCCTTCTCGCCGGTCCACCAGGTCCATACCAGGCTTGATATGTTTCTCTGTTCCCGGCCTTCAATGGTTCTGTGTCCCACACAGAGTATCTGGGGCGTACCCTGTCAGACTACAGCCCATTACTCATACTACACCAACCACTGGGTCGGCGCCCCCAATCCCTACATGGAAATTGAACCTGTTATTGCTCGACGATGTCCCTTTCCGGGCCTCAATGGTAGCACTGGTCGAGGCATACTTCTCCATCAATATCAACACTGCCTCCTGTCCACAGGTTGAGTGGAGGTGTACAAGGTGGTGGTATGGGGCCATTTCATGGCTCAGGCGTGTGGGGCACAAAGGGAGATTAACCGGGAACTTCTGGACTTGGAGGGGACTATCCGCAGACTGGATAATTTGCAGGGTATGGACGACACGGCCCAGATGTCCCTACAAGAAGTGCGGCACGTTATAAATAAGCACTGGGCAGGCTCCGGTGTTACAGTTATAAGGATTATCTAGATAAAGTGCAAATGGAGGAAGGGAGGGTGGGTTAACTCTTAGCACAACTAATTAAACCTGAGGTGGGGGGAGCGCCTGTCACGTGGGTGGGCCTAGACTCGGGTGAAGTAGTGCACGACTCTGATACCATTAATGACTCTTTCTTAAAGTATTATGAGTTGTTGTAGTAGGACCCAACTGCGGCCCCCTTGTTGGATATACAACAATTCCTGGCTCCTCTGCAGCTCCGCACGTTGGAGGCAGATGCACAAGATGACCTGGGGGGCCCGATCACTGTGCAGGAAATCAGGGCCGCCATAGCGGCGCTGGCACCCGGTAAGATGCCCGGGCCTGATGGCCTTCTGGCCGAGTTCTACCAGAGGTTCACCGATACACTGACACCACATCTTGTTGCATTGTATGCAGAGGCATACCAGGGCTGGGGGGAGGGGGGGGGGTTTGCCTGACTCCACCCAGTGGGCACTGGTGATTCTGCTCCCCAAGTCCAAGCAATCTGACGCAGGAGTGAGGGATTATCGACTACTCTCCATGCTTAACCTAGACTTTAAGGTCCTGAGCAAGGTGTTGGCGGGTAGGCTGCTTCCGCACATGAAGTCCCTGATTCACCCGACCAAAACGGGTTTATCCCCTCTCATAGTACCTCTTATAACCTCCACAGGCTCTACTCCGTACCATGCAGATGCAACGGCTCTCCAGCAGGCGGCGGTTTTATCTGTCGATTTGGAGAAGGCGTTTTACACGGTAAGCTGGAAGTACCTGTTCGCGGTGATGCACTGCATGGGCTTGTGGGATGATTGGGTGCAATGGGTACGGCTTCTCTATGCCTCGCCCATTGCGTGAGTCAAGACGGGACAAACCATATCCAGACTTTATTACATTTCCCGATGGTCCTGGCCGGGTTGCCCACTTTCCCCGCTCCTGTTTGCCCTGGCTGTGGAACCGTTGGCGAAGTGGTTTCGACTGGGTGGAAGTGGGCTGGGACTGACCTTAGCCAGGCAACGCCACCACGTCTCTTTATATGCAGATGACTTCTTGCTGTATCTCACAAAGGCAGTTGAGGGGGCCGCTGAGGCTCTACGAATCCTGGGTGACTTTGCTCTCCTTTCAGGTCTTAAGGGCAATAAAACCAAGACCTATTTGTTTCCCATAGCAGGGCCTCTACCCCAGCCGGAGGCGCTGCCGGCCGACACCCTCGGGGCACAGCATACCTTTAAATACCTGGGCATACATATTTTTCATGACCTAAATGATCTGAGGGATGGAATCTGGGGAAGACATTGCGTTCCCTTCGCTCTTGTGTTCAGTTCTGGTGCACGTTGCAACTGCCCATCATGGTTCGGATTACACTGTCAAAAATGGTAATGCTACCCCGGCTGCTACACTTTCGTGAATCTCCCTGTTTTGATGCCAAGAAGCTGATTTCAACCTCTACAAGCTCTCCTGCGGCACCTGGTTTGGGGTGACAGACACCCGCAGGTGTCTTTGCAAATCCTACAGCACTCAATATCGGAGGGAGGAATTGGGGTACAGAATTTTGAATTTTATATGTTGGCCGCCAAACTACAATGGTTGGCACAGTGGGTAGAAGGAGTGAACGAGGAGGGAACGTGCCTGGCAGACCTGGTATCAAGTCGTGGGCTGGTAACGGCGAAGCTCATGCTACTGGCTACATCCATCCCCTACTGCTCCCTTCTACAGCGCGCGGCCTTCCAGTCGTGGAGACAATGCTGCAGAGAAAGGCAACAACCTGCAAAGTACTCCCCCATGATACCTCTGGTGGGGCTGCCACACGGGGACCCCCAATCTCTATTCATGGGTGCCCAGCTGGCCAGATGGTTCGGATGCTGGACTGGAGAATGTTGGGGACTGCTACTTAGACAAGGCACTGATACCTTTCGCGGACCAGGTGGAAGATAGTGGCCTCCCCCTTGGTCAGTTCCTGCACTACGAAGCATTGATGCGCACGTTTGCGCACTTATGGGGCCCTGGGAGGGAAGAACCTGATACGCACCCGGTCCTCCATCCTTTATTTACTCTTGGTACTGTGGGACACCTGGTGAAATGGCTTTATGCCACCTTAGTGAAGGCTTCCACCGGCCCACTAGACAGACTGTGGGCGCTTGGGGACAAGATTGGGGGCAGAGTCCTTACAGACTCAGAGTGGTGTAAAGTTTTGCGATATTTGGGGAAAGTTTCCAGGAACACCCGAGTGAAATATATCCAATTTAACTACACGCATAGGACTTATATGACACCGCACCGGATTAACGTGACACATGGAGGGGAGGTGCGACAATGCCCTTGGTCCGCCCATCAGGATGCTGACTTTGGCCACATGACTTGGGATTGTCAACGGGAGGCGGTGTTGGTCAAGATCAAAGATGTGCTTGGTACGGAGTTGGCCATAACAATTCAGACGTGCCTGCTGGGTCTTTCCTCAGGCCACCTAAGCGCAAAGTTGGGAATCGTTTGGCAGATCTAGCGCTGGGCCTTGCTAAGCACAGGATTGCGATGGAGTGGAAATCCACAATGGGACCACAGTTTGCAGCCTGGAACAGGGATGTCATTGCATGGTCAGGGGCAGAGGGCAGAGCATTGGCATGGGAGGAGGCCAGGGAGCGTAAATGTGCCCGATTGTTAAAGAATGGAAGGAAGCAATAGCTGAATGGGAGAAACCGGCGGGATCTGGCAGTGAGGGGGGAGAGTCAGATCATGACTCACAAATAGATGACGAGGTTCAAGTCGTCCAGCTAGGGCCATCTGGGACACCAGGAGCCTGACTTATGGGGAGGAAGCGCATGGGTTTGAGATGCCCTTGGGAGTGTCTGGCTAGATGCAGGTGGGATGTTAGTTGGGGGTGGGGCTATACCGGACCCGCTCATGGGTTGGTAATGCTTTCAACCCCGTTAGATGTCAGTGCCTCGACATATTCACACCACTCCTCTGCACCAGTTACACGTTCTTCCTTTTCTTTTTCCTTTTTTCTTCCTTTTCCCTTTTTCTTGGGTTTGTACATTGTCAAGGGCATAATGTGATTCAAATTATAAATACGCATGCATAAGATGGACCGATATTGGACGACTCTCCATATAATTACCACGATATACCTGTATCGGTGGAGCAAGCCCCCACTAACGTAGACAGTAATGGAGGATGTAACTTCTTTTTGTTTTTTTCCTTCTCCTGAGTGTATCTAAAATGTCGATTTATATCAAACTGGCAATGAAAATATCTTTAAAAAAAAAAAAAAGGCAGAATTTTTGTTCCCCTGTGCAGAGGAAATGAGCTACACATACCCTTTAGTCACTTCAGACCAGTGGGGGCAGCTTCTCTCCCACTGGGATTGGCGCCATCCTGACTAGGTGGACAAAGGAGGGTCCTGCCCAGGTGTCTGCTTACATTTGCCTGTGACAGGGTAGGTCTCTTTCAAGTTCATAAAGGTCCTGGGCCACAGAGATCCATGTCATCCTGCCAGAGGAGCAGAACATCGCCCCAAGCCCTTAGTTTCACATCTGGGAGCAAGTTCACACTTCATCAAGGGGACTATTCCATTCCTAAGTGTCGGTGAAGCTCATGTAAATGGGCTTCTAGAGGCTTTAAGTAGGGAAATTGGGCTTACAATAAATATTTTAAAAAGTCCAAGAGTTAATTTTGCACACTGTTACCTAGCCAGATATAACATTATTAAAACTAATAATTACATCCAAATGTGTTCCTATGGAACAGCTAACCCTGCTACAGAGAAAATAGATTTTGGGGCCAGATAGGTTCAACATTTGCATGTCCTACTTTTAAATATCATAGACAATACCTTATGGGCAGTAAGGATTGCTTAGGGTTGACATATATATATTTAAAAGGAAGGTTTAGGCCAGCCAAAAGGGATTATTTTAACATGCCAAATATGCAGTTTTAGAACTGCACAGGCAGGTTACATTGGTAGGCTGGCAGTCATGTCTGTACTGTCACTGTAGTGGGTGGCACAATGGCATCTGCAGTTTACTAGTGACATTTGCCTTATAGGCCCTGGGTACACTTTATACCATATACTAGGAACTTATAGATATTGGAAATATGCCAATTAGGTGCATAGACAATTTCAACATATTTTAGAGGTCAGAGTACATTGGCTGAGGCCTGGTTAGCAGAATCTCAGAGCAAAGTCAAAAAAACAGCACCAGTCTAAACAATGAGGATGATCATACAAAAAGATTTTTTCCTACATGCCCCACTCCAGATGAAAAGTTAGGAGCAAATCAGCCATTCCCATGGCAGTTATCATCTAATTGGAAGGACAAGGAAAAGGCCATCTAAAGTCTGTGTTCCACTGTAAAGTCCATACCCTGTAGGGAGGTAGACCATGTAAACAGTTTGGGGTTTTCCCATCTTATCTGCATGAGCTATCTGAGAGGCCTGTGGTCAGTATGAATCCGGAAGAGAGTCCCAAAACATCTTCATTACTGATCAAGCCACAACATAGAGTTCCTTTTCCATGGCACTGCAACACAGCAATGTAATCACCTGATAAAGGTAGCTGATTGATCATGAGCCTCATCATTTAGCTGTGATAACACTTCCAAAGAATCTGTTTGGACCACAAACATCTTGCTAAATCCAGGTGCTTTGAGTGCAGGTTCTGTACACAGTGTCTCCTTCAGTGCGTCAAAGCCTTCTGACACTCCTTAGTCCATAATACCTTCTTCGGATGCTTCTTGAAAGTCACCTCTGTCGGGGGCTACAATGGTGGCATATCCCTTAGCAAATATCCTAAATTATAACCCTTTCGGACTCAGGAAAGCTTTGACTAGAGTCTGGGTTTTAGGAGGTTCCCAGGCCATGATTGTAAGAATCTTGGGCTGGAGAGGCTCCACTTTCCTCCACCCTCAACTTAGTGACCCAGCAACATCACAGACCTATGCCTCATCTGGCACATACTGGCCTGAATAGTCCACTCCTGCCTGTACCAAAGTGTGACACTTAGGTGGGTCAGTTGTTATCCTAACTTTACTACTCCTAAATGCCCTTTGTGAATACCGAAAGTAGTAAAGTTAGGATTTTGTCTCACTTAAACTTAAGTTTTGGTCTTAAGTTTAACTTAAGATGACTTTTGGTGTTCACAAAGGGCATTTAGGAGTAGGAGAGTTAGGATTCCTAACTTTAAGAGTAGTAAGGTTAGGATTCCTAACTTTAGGAGTAGTAAAATTAGAATTCCTAACTTTACTACTCCTAAATGCCCTTTGTGAATACCGAAAGTCGTAAAGTTAGGATTTTGTCTCAGATTACTTTTGTGAATCGGGCCCATAGAGCATTGAGGGACAAGGGATAGCCCACAACAGTCATCTGACAGTCAACAAATAATGTCATCCAACTGCACAAGGGAAAGAGAACTTGTGGACCTAAAGGGCCAAGTACAACACAAAAAACATGTAATCCCGCATTCTTCATCTCAATATAGAAATATTAGAGAAAGAATTGTTCTGATAGAATCCATAAAGAAGGACTCCCAGAACTCATTCCATTATAACAAAGATGAATGAACATCAATGCAAAAATCAGAGGAATAATACACACTCCAAGAAAGATTAACAATAATACCTCCCTGGTATAAAGAACATTGTTTGAGCAAAATGACCACCCAAAGGTTACATAATGCATTGTAAGGACGTTAAAATTACAAACAGATTTGAATCTTGTATAGGTATTCATCAATTATACCAGATGTATAAAACCTCGCCACAAAGATGTACATCTGGACATATACATATATGTATCAAGTATCACCCACCACAAACTCCGAGTGGCCGGACAACTCTCGATGTCCAAATATCGACCTCCAGGGCCGCAAGGATCTAAAAAGCTAGCCCCCGCATGGCCTTCAGAGCATTGGTCAGACAGCCTGAACATGACTTCTAGTTGTGGACACGTTCGAGATACCAAAGGCAAAAGAGAAGCAATTGCATCTCACATTAAAAACCTCTTTCCGTTTTCGTTTCTTGTTTAATAGAAGACGAAAACATGCACACAGCCATGTATACACTATATACATAAAGCCAACCCGAACTGAGAAATCAGTTCAAAAACACTCGCCAACAGCAAGAACACACTACCACACTTGTGATTCACAACAAAATGTTATCATAAGTTCAAGAAGGAGCTATATATACATATATATATATATATATATATATATACACATATATATATATATACATATATATATATATATATATATATATATATATATAGCTTGGCAAATGGAGAAAAATTATGCCGCACTCCCAGGAGTTTAAATACAAGCAATTCTTTATTCTAGCACTGGCTTCTTTTCAGCTGATTTGAACAGTTCCATGACGCGTTTCGTCTTACGACCTCCTCTGATGGTTACTGCTTGCAGCTGTTGCTCGTGTCGTGCTTTTTGTCTGATGCAGGGTATTATGGGATGTGTAGTTCTGTGCACTCATGTGTGACCTCTGAGGCGGAAGCCGGAGGTGGTGTGACTCGTGTTTTTGAATTGTTTATTTTGTGCTTACCTCATATTTTAAAACTTTGTGTCCTATACAGAGATCCTCTCTGTATTTTAAATTCCCGCAAGCATTTGACATACAGCGGATTTAGCGCTGTCCCTTGCATTGATTCACGGCCGCCATCGCTAGCGCGAGGCCACGACCACACGCTAGGCCACGCCCACCTCCCCAGCCTATGAATAGCGCTGATTGCTAGCGCGCCCATAGAAACCGAAGACCTCTGAGGCGGAAGCCGGAGGTGGTGTGACTCGTGTTTTTGAATTGTTTATTTTGTGCTTACCTCATATTTTAAAACTTTGTGTCCTATACAGAGATCCTCTCTGTATTTTAAATTCCCGCAAGCATTTGACATACAGCGGATTTAGCGCTGTCCCTTGCATTGATTCACGGCCGCCATCGCTAGCGCGAGGCCACGCCCACCCGCTAGGCCACGCCCACCTCCCCAGCCTATGAATAGCGCTGATTGCTAGCGCGCCCATAGAAACCGAAGACCTCTGAGGCGGAAGCCGGAGGTGGTGTGACTCGTGTTTTTGAATTGTTTATTTTGTGCTTACCTCATATTTTAAAACTTTGTGTCCTATACAGAGATCCTCTCTGTATTTTAAATTCCCGCAAGCATTTGACATACAGCGGATTTAGCGCTGTCCCTTGCATTGATTCACGGCCGCCATCGCTAGCGCGAGGCCACGCCCACCCGCTAGGCCACGCCCACCTCCCCAGCCTATGAATAGCGCTGATTGCTAGCGCGCCCATAGAAACCGAAGACCTCTGAGGCGGAAGCCGGAGGTGGTGTGACTCGTGTTTTTGAAATGTTTATTTTGTGCTTACCTCATATTTTAAAACTTTGTGTCCTATACAGAGATCCTCTCTGTATTTTAAATTCCCGCAAGCATTTGACATACAGCGGATTTAGCGCTGTCCCTTGCATTGATTCACGGCCGCCATCGCTAGCGCGAGGCCACGCCCACCCGCTAGGCCACGCCCACCTCCCCTCTCCCTAAATGTGCTTCCCACGCAAGCGCAGCGGACGAGCGCAGCGGGAGCGCCGTTTGCGCGCCGAAGGCGCGCCTAAGGCAAGCCCGTCTGCGCCCGTCCGCGCCGGGACCGGGCCCAGGGCCACAACCCCTGCCCGACCGACGCCAGATACCGACAGGACGTACACAAGCCATGACTTATTGGCACTTCAGCCAGCGCCCAACACTTGCTGTACAAAAATAGAACCTTCAGGATTACATAGCCAGTCTGCTACCTACTGTCCCCATTGTAACCACACAATACCTTTACAATTACCTGTCGTAAATACGGTACCTGCAAGGAATGGAAAAACAGTTGTTAGAACAATTGCCCTTATCAATGCGCGCTCACTCGTTAAGCATAGGCAAGAGATCTCAGACCTCATTACTGACTTTAAATTGGATGTTCTGTTTGTCACTGAGACATGGACCGATGAATCTTCAGAGCCAGACTTAGCCATAGCAGTACCGGATGGTTACAAAGCATACCGCCAGGACAGATTTAGACAAAGAGGGGGTGGGCTAGCTATAATAGCCTGAGACTCATATCCTGTTAGAACGATTCCTATCCCATCCATATCCTGTGAAGCCATGCAGTTTGCCATCAAGTTATCACCTTCGTTTAATTTCAAAGGAATATTGATATATCGTCCCCCTGGAACAAAAACAGCCTTTCACAACAGCATCAACACAATCATGGAATCAGTTGCCACTGAAAGTACATTTACGGTCCTAGGTGACCTGAATTTTCACTTGGACCAATTTCATCTAACTGACACGGTCACCCTAACTTCCGATCTGGAAATACTAGGGTTAAAACAACGGGTCACTTCCCCCACTCACCTAGCCGGCCACATCTTGGATCCCATATTTTCCAATTTAGAAGGCCTACAAATAACCAATATATTACCTCTGCCATGGACTGACCATCATGCTATTTTTGCTATTATCACCATTAAAACTCCTTGCGATAACAAACCCACTCCCATCCCTCAAAAGCCTTTCAAAGATTGGAAAAACATCAATCTGGACGATCTAAGGTCAAAACTGGATCATACTTGCCCAGTACTATCTGCTGACCCCAATTCAGCACTATTTCAATTCCACTCCTGGCTGGGTTTGGCCACGAACCAATCAGCCCCGACTAAAGATTATCTAAAAATAGATCTAAATCCACTGCCCCTTGGTATAACGAAGAACTAAGGGCACAAAAGCAAATCAACCGGAATAAGGAGAGACAATGGAGGAAAACCTACGATATAGTAAGCAAAGCAACCTATAAGGAATCTCTGGCACTCTACAAAGCCATGATTACAAAGGCAAAAAAAGACTTCTACACTGATCAAATCCAAAAATCCAAAAATTCCAGTAGACGATTGTACCAAATCACAAAATCACTGTCAGGCAATTCCCTGGATCTCACTCCCCCCCGTCACAATCTTTATGTGACTCTTTAGCCTCTTTTTTCTTTACCAAAGTTGACGATATCTATCAGGCATTCTCGGCAAACTCACTCCCCAGGACAGTCAATTCCCTCATTTTACCTCCAGCCAACACGTTCCCCAGTTTTCAACCAGTTACAATGGACCAAATCAAAATCATAGTGTCCACCATTAAATCAGGATCGGCCCTGGACCCTTGTCCACTCTCAGTGCTTCTGCCGGTAATGGACTTCATCATTCCACTACTCACCCAAGTATGTAACTCAACTCTACTTGCAGGCACTTATCCAGACCCCTTAAAAAATACCCTACTAAAACCCTTGTTAAAAAAACCTTCCCTGGATAAAAATGAGCTAAAAAACTACAGGCCAATTGCGAGTCTCCCGTTTGTGGCTAAGGTGATTGAAAAAGCCATGAACATTCAGATCTCTGAATTTATTGAGAAACACCATCTCCTGGATGACACGCAATTTGGATTCCGGAAATACCATGGGACAGAGACAGCCTTGATTAAGGCTGCCGATGATATCAGGGTAATCCGGGATCAGGGGGGAACAGCCATCCTGGTAATGCTGGATTTATCAGCGGCCTTCGACACGGTCGACCACACAATTTTGGTCGATCGTGTCGAGGGATTTGGAATCTGCCACTCCGCTAAAAATCTAATTGCCTCCTTCCTAGCCAAAAGAACGCAGGCTGTCATCTTAGACCCATTTCAATCGGCACAACTTTCATCTCCCTGCGGAGTTCCTCAAGGCTCATCCCTTAGTCCGACACTTTTTAATATTTATGTGTCGGACCTTGCTAAAACCATCAAAGCACACGGGATGAGCCTAACCTCCTATGCCGATGATACCCAGTTGGTACTGGCAATCAAAGGTGACGGAGATCAAGTGGCTGAAAAATTTAAGAAGGGACTCATCGACATAGGAGAATGGATGGCCACTAATTGCCTCAAATTAAACTCAGATAAAACTGAGGTGGTCATATTTGGACCTCTTCTCCCAGCCTGGCCATCAAGTTGGTGGCCAGTTGCCTTCGGTACCCCTCCCATTCCAACCGCCAAAGTTAGGAACCTCGGTATCGTTTTCGATGAAGGTTTATACTTCATGGATCACGCCAATAAAACAGTTTCCACAGCACATCTAAAACTAAAGATGATCAGAAAAATTCGACCTTTTCTCCCGGAGTCTGCCATCAAAACTCTGGTCACCTCCCTAGTATTCTCCGCTCTGGATTACTGCAATGGCCTCTTTCTTAACGCTCAATCCAGAGTAATAACCAAACTACAAACTATCCAGAACGCAGCAGCACGCCTGCTTTCAGGAAAAACAAAATATGAATCAATATCAAGAAGCATAAAGGATTACCACTGGCTCACCGTTCGAAACAGAATCCATTTCAAGTCCCTTTGTATCGTGTTCAAAGCGCTCAATAATCAAGGACCTTACTTTTTGAAAGAGCAGCTGCAACTGTACAAACCTAGCAGAACGTTACGTTCAGCCACCCTCGGCCAACTGGTCATTCCTCATACAAAGACGGTATCCTGGGGTGACCGACGCTTCCTGGTGGCAGCCCCAAAGCTCTGGAACACTCTACCCCTAAACATCAGGCAGAGCCCCTCCCTCCTTCACTTCCGTAAGCTCCTAAAAACTTGGCTGTTCGATCAATGATTCTTCCATCCCCACGTTTCTCAACACAAGTAACTAGTTTCTTAGCGCCAAGACGCCCTAGGGTATATGCTGCGCTTTATAAATATTAAAAATAAATAAATAAATGTGTGAGTGGGTGATTCTATGGGTGCATGGTTTTAAGAGTGCATCTGTGATGGACTGTATGGTTGGGTGAGTGTATGTATGGGTGTGTTAGTGATTGAATGTATATCTCAGTGGTACATGTGTGAGTAACTACATATGTGAAAGGCAGTATATATGTGTGTAAGAGTATATAAGTGGGTATATGTGAGAGTGTGTGATTGTGAGAGTGACTGTATGGATGAGTGTGTGCTTGTATCAGTGATTGTATAAGAGCGTAAGAATGTGGTACTATTTTTATGAGTAAGTGAACTTGTGTGTGTATAACTGCATAGGTGAGTAAATGGGAGTGTGATTAATTATTTGCATGACTGACTAGGTGTGAGAGTACCTCTATGGATGATTGGTGGTGTGTGAGTGTCTATGTAGGTGTATAAATGCATATGATAGTCCTGTACTGAGTGACTGTAAGTATGAGTGACTGTACAGGTGAGTGAGTGGATGTGTGTGTAGATCTAAGAGTCGATGAGTGGGTATGTAGTTATTGGTATTGGAGTATCTATGGTTTTGAGAATGGACGTCTGAAATTTTGATTGAGTATATTAAAGGGTGTGAGAAGATGCACTAATTTATCACGTGGATGACGTCATCAGTGATGTCATCAGTGATGTCATTTCAGATGTCATCAGTGATGTCATCAGTGATGTCACTGACCATGTCATGGGTGATGTAATATGTGACGTCATCAGCAGTGCATTGCGGGGGCGCGAGTTCTAGTTAGCTGAACTAACTATAACGGGGTAATTTCTAGGGTTTTGTACGAGCGTTTTGTACGAGGCAAATGTCCAGCTAACAATAACGCCCCTGAAACCTATGGTTTTTTCTGTTAATCTCTAAGGTTTTTTAAATGCCAATTCCTAACTATAACGCCCCTGAAACCTATGGTTTTTTCAGTGAATTTCAAAGGTTTTTTAAATGCTAATTCCTAACTATATCAGGCCTGAAACCTATGGTTTTTTCAGTGAATTACAAAGGTTTTGTAAATGACAATTTTGAATGTATTAATTGTTATACTGATTTTTTTTATACTGATTTACTACATTTTTTAATCCTATGGCAGAAAATTCACTAAGCAGGTAAGTAGTGTTATCGTTACTTTTTCTTACTCAGTGGTGGATCCTGGATCCAGCACTGGCCAACCTACTGTAAACAGTTGAAAGAATGTGTTTAAGTCATACAGACGATTTTTTAGGAATATTTTTAGTTTGTGAAAATAGACAATTAGAAACTTTTCTGGTGAAAACCACACAATGGATTCCTATGGAAGGAAATACAAGTTACTGCTAAGTACGCTTAGAATTACTTTTCAGGGTCAGTTCTGGGCTAAAAGATGCAGCCCTGGGTTCTCTCCTGATAACAGGTGAGTAAATCGGAATTCGTAGTTCGGCTGATTTTAGAGGAATATTTGTACGTTTCAAAAATGGACACTTTGAAAATTTTCTGGTGAAAACCACACAATGGATTCCTATGGAAGGAAATACAAGTTACTGGTAAGTACGCTTAGAATTACTTTTCAGGGTCAGTGCTGGGCTAAAAGATACAGCCCTGGGTTCTCTCCTGATAACAGGTAAGTAAATCGGAATTCGTAGTTCGGCTGATTTTAGAGGAATATTTGTACGTTTCAAAAATGGACACCTTGAAAATGTTCTGGTGAAAACCACACAATGGATTCCTATGGAAGGAAATACAAGTTACTGGTAAGTACGCTTAGAATTACTTTTCAGGGTCAGTGCGGGGCTAAAAGATGCAGCCCTGGGTTCTCTCCTGATAACAGGTGAGTAAATCAGAATTCGTAATTCGGCTGATTTTAGAGGAATATTTGTAAGTTTCAAAAATGGACACAGAACATTTTCTGGTGAAAACCACACAATGGATTCCTATGGAAGGAATTACAAGTTACTGGTAAGTACGCTTAGAATTACATTTCAGGGTCTGTGCTGGGCTAAAAGATGCAGCACTGGGTTCTCTCCTGATTACAGGTGAGTAAATCGGAATTCGTAGTTCGGCTGATTTTAGAGGCATATTTGTACGTTTCAAAAATGGACCCAGAAAATTTTTTGCTGAAAACCACACAATGGATTCCTATGGAAGAAAATACAAATTACTGGTAAGTACGCTTAGAATTACTTTTCAGGGTCAGTGCTGGGCTAAAAGATGCAGCACTGGTTTCTCTCCTGATAACAGGTGAGTAAATAGGAATTCGTAGTTCGGCTGATTTTAGAGGCATATTTGTACGTTTCAAAAATGGACACTTTGAAAATTTTCTGGTGAAAACCACACAATGGATTCCTATAGAAGGAAATACAAGTTACTGGTAAGTACGCTTAGAATTACTTTTCAGGGTCAGCGCTGGTTTAAAAGATGCAGCCCTGGGTTCTCTCCTGATAACAGGTGAGTAAATCGGAATTCGTAGTTCGGCTGATTTTAGAGGAATATTTGTACAATGGTGAAGGAAGGGGGAGGGGCCTGAGGTGACCTGCGCAAACATGCCCTGTGGCGTGTTTTAAGTTGAGGAATTAATTCCTCTTCAATCCTGTGGTCCCCTGGGGGCCAACTAGCCCACCAGGTACCTCCAGTATGCGCCAGGGAGCTGCATTGCAGAGTGGTATTCAGAGGCCCCACCCCTTTTTACAACACTCTGCAACACAGCTCCGTGGCGCTTATTGGAGGTACCTGATGGACTAGTTGTCCCCTAGGGGACCTCTGGATTGAAGGGGAATGAATTGCCCAACTTAAAACGCGTCACAAGGCGTGTTTGCACAGTATCACCTCAGGCCCCGCCCCCTACCTTCACCACTATGCAAACGCGCCCCATGGCGTGTTTTAAGTTGGGAGATTAAGTCCCCTTGAATCCTGAGGTCCCCTGGCGGCCAACTAGCCCACCAGGTACCTCCAGTAAGCGCCAGGGAGCTGCGTTGCAGAGAGGTGTAAAAAGGGGCGTGGCCTCATTACACCTCTCTGCAACGCAGCCCCCTGGCGCATACTGGAGGTTCCAGGTGGGCTAGTTGGCCCCCAGGGACCCCCAGTATTGAAGGGGAATTTGTTCCTCCTCTGCAAATGCGCCAGGGGGCGCGTTTGCAGAGTGGTGTAAGGAGGGGGCGTGGCCTCCAGCCGGATCCTTTTTTTTTCCCCTCTTTTTCTTTTTTTTGGCCCTGGGGACCCCATCCCCCAGGGCCTGCCCCCAATTTTGATTTAAAAAAAAAAAACGGGAAGGGGGCCTCGTGGCCCCCCTCCCCAGGCCATAATTTGCCCCGGGGACCCTATCCTCGTGGCCCTTTTAAAAAAAAAAATTTATGGAGGGGGGCTGCGTAGTCCCCCTGCTGGGGCCACCTGTGGCCCCAGGGACCCCATCCCCCGGGGCAGTTTTTTTTAAATTTGATTATTTATTTTTTTTTCGGAGGGGGGCTGCGTGGCCCCCCTCCCGGGCCACTTATGGCCCCGGGGACCCCATCCCCCGGGGCCTGGCCTCTGTTGGGGGCCGTGGGGGGTCCCCAATCCCCCCTCGGCCCCGCCGGCTCCCCGCGTCCTGCGGGAGCCAGCATTGCTTTTCCACATGGGGAGCAGCTAACATGCTGCTCCCCGTGTGTAAAAGCAATCGTCTTTGGTATTTGGAAGAGAGAGCAGGTTTCCTGCTCTCTTCCAAATACCAAAGCACTTTGCTATGGCAGGATGGGAGCCGCGAGGCTCCCACCCTGCCATAGCAAACAGCAGTGTCCCGGGGGTGGGCACCCCGGGACACTGCAGGAGCCGGCCCTGGGGGGTGGTGGTCCCCAGGGCCATCATTGGCTCCAGGGGGGGGGGGGGGCCGCGCGGTCCCCCTCCCATTAAGTTAAAGCCCCGGGGGGTGGTGGTCCCCCTACTTTAAATAATTAGTGCCCCGGGGAGGTGGCGGTCCCCAGGGCGTGTGGGGGGGCTCGAGCCCCCCCACACAGGTATTTTATTTATTTATTAAGCCCCGGGGGGTGGCGGTCCCCGGGGCTGCGGGGGGCCCATGAGCCCCCCGCATACATTAAATAAAAGCCCTGGGGGTGGCGGTCCCCGGGCTGGGGGGCCCCTCTGGGCCCCCCATTATAATAAAGAAATTGCCCCCGGGACTTGGCCCCCACGGGGGCTAAATCAAAACGAAGTGCGGAAGCCCGCGCTTCGTTTTTTTTTTCATCAGCGGGATGCGCGGACCCTAAGCGCATCCCGCGATTTAAAAAAAAATAATATTTTTTTTTGGGCCTTGGGGGTCCTTGTGGGACCCCCTGAGCAGGCCTAGGGGGTCAGGGTGTTTCTACCCTGCCCCCTTGTCGCGTTTTGCGCCTTTTTTTTTGTGCTTTCTTGTGCCTCGGTTCTACCGAGGCACAAGATGGCTGCCAACACTTCCGGATTCAGTGTGTTGGTAGCCAATTGGGATTCAGCTTGTGCTCGGGAGGGTTCGGGATCCTCCGCGGCCATAGATATTTATGTACTTTTAACTCTAATTTTCTCAGGGACTACTGAACGGATTTACACCATTTAAGCAATAGGCATGAGTCTGAACTGATGACTACCTCTTTGCCAAATTTGGTTTAATTCCGTTCAGCAGTTCGGGCTGTAGCTGCGACAACAGATCCTATGGGAAATTGCATGGGGAAAATGCGTTTTGGGACCCCCCTTTTTTCTCGGCCCCCGCTTGATGAATCATCACGAAACTTTCAGGGTAGGAGCAGAGCGGAGCTGGCCAAAAGTTTGGAAAATTTCGCGAAGATTCGTCAACCGGCGCCAAAGTTATTCCCAATAGAATGTTGCGGATTTCCTATGGAAAATAGGTCCTAACTATAACTATCTACTGGCGACCGCCAGTAGATAATATATATATATATATATATATATATATATATATGACTCAATATATACCATTTACACTTCTTCAAGAAGCAATAGCCATGATTTCTTGAAGAATGTTAAGTACAGAGAAAATCAGATACATACCTCAAGATGACAGATAAAATTGAACCTTCAGACAGAAGAACATATGCAAAGAACATTGTAGGGGAATAATAATAAGAGATTTCTATAAGGCCTAAAAACCTCCTACCATGTAATGGACGACCGAAACAGCCTTTACAGTTTCAGACACTGCCTCTCAGACAGCTTGAGAAACAGAGTTCACACCGCCATGTTCCAAAATTTAACAAAGGAACTACCTATACACCCTCCAACAAAGGAGGAAACCACAAACTTGTGTATTCAAAAGAATATAACCATAGACTCTGAATTTGCCAACTCTTCATAAATTGAAGCACTCATAATGAATATGCAGTCTGCTCAAGAAAAGAAAACAAACTGCACTGACTACCCTGGCAAAGTAAAACCAGTGGCAGTCAAGGGTAACAGGACCATAAAAAGGGTACCACAAGAGAAAAAGAACAGCTACGGGCCTACAATAGCCCTTAAAGAGCATATAACAGAGTCCAAGTAGGATTAAACTGAATAGTCGAGTGATGCCCACATGAGGCAGCACATTCAGAGAACCAACCGATAGACTGCGTAAGGGTACACATAAACAGCTATACAATAGCAAACCAATACTCCACGTAGATTAAGATGTATACCAAAAAGGGTATGAACTACTGCGACTAAGTTCCTCATCAGAGTTAAACGAAAGAACAAAACAGCTAAGCGGCCACAAAGACAGCCCAGAGAGAAAAATAGCGAAATCCGGAGTGAAACACTCACAGTAAGAACAAAAGTAGTGCTTAACACTTCAACAACACAAATTACAACAACAGCAGATGCAGGATTTAAATCCTTAACCTAACCTAAAGATCCATGACCGTGGCTGTACAAAAGAGAGGCAAAAGACCTTTTTACAAGCTACCAGCCATAAGGTGTTGTATTGCTGAATCTGCATGGCTGTCAAATAAACAAATACCATGAAAGGCCATTTCTTTCAAACTCTCCCGAACAGTCTCTGGGAATTCAGACTCACGCACCCAAGCGTGTCTGCGAAGATCAACCGACCAAGCCATGGCTCTACCAATAGAAATCGGTGGTGTCCATTGCATACTTGATAATAAACTTTGCCATCTCACAGCCATCTTGCCCAAGCTGCAAGAATTAAGCCCTGATCCCTTCAGGAAGGGAAGGTAGAAGATGAGTGACGGAGTCCCATAAAACATATGAAACCCTGCCTAGAATACAAGACGCGTTTAACAACCTCAAGGCTGAACTAGCCGAAGCAAAGATATTCCGGCCACACAAATCCAACCACCTAGACTCTGTATCTGGTCGAAGGAAGGGAGAAACATCTAGATTTGGCAAAGCCTGTACAGTTTGAATGACGAGCCCCTTAGCAGTAGGGTGTCGAGAAAGACAGACAGGGTCGTCCATAGCAGGACAATTGCGATGGGAAATGGCACGATCAACAGAGACCCTGGTCACTGGCCTCCCCTAAGTTCCCAGCTGTATATCATATAGAGACTCTCCATAGGGTAGCAAAGTCTCAACACCTGTCTCACCCTGATGAAGCGGATCCACCAAAGGATCAGATGACAGAGTTGCAGAAGGAAGCAACAAACTTTAAGACCTCAGCAGCTCTCTTTACAACTTCAGGATAAGCTGCAGTAGCCTCAGTCGCCATTCATGGCAGAGAAAGCATATCAGAAACTGGAGAAGTGTTTTTAGACTACCAACCTCATCCAGTGCAGCCCAAGAACCTTCCGCAAGAGGCTGAACAAGCCAAAAGCGATAAGACGTCCCCAGCATCACTTGAACCACTTTGCAATGCTGGGGAAGCAGCAACAGAGCCTGTTCAGACCCCGGAGTTCAAAGAAGAAGATGCGGTAACCACAGTAGCTATGAGCAGCGCCTCAGATGCCTACCGACATCGGGGCTTCGTCGTATCGACTTCATGCACCTTGAGCGGCACCTCCGGCTGACATCGGGGCAGCGTTGTATCGACTTCACGTACAATTTCCTCCGACGGCGCCTGCGTCACAACCGGAAGCTTCACTGGGCTATGCACCAATGCGGTGATGACCAGAGGAACAGAGTCGAGGCCTATGACTGTCGCATGTTTCCAGTTGGAGTACCCTCTACCTCCTTGGGGCCCGAAACCGCTCCAGGGGAGGCATGGACCCCAAAAAGGCATGCAGAGCATGAGAATATGCCTGCATCTGGGTCACAGTCGCCCCGGCTCCAGGATAAGAAGGGAGGCACAGGGTCAACTCTTGAAGAGCGTCCACAGTAATGGAACGTGGGGAGCCGGCAGAGACCACATCGCAATGCTGTGAGGTCATCATCAGCCGCGACGTTGATCCCTTTTAAAGGGATTTTCGCAACTTAGGTGAGCGACACTCACAAGAACGGCTCCTTGAACGGCTCCAGGCGGGAACCTCAGAGCGGGAAGGAGACCGACGTCGCCTGGACTCAGACCAGGAGATCGCACCATCAAAAGCTTCATTCTCCTTTCCCGCAAGGCCTTAGGCTTCAGCCGTTTACAGGTGTCGCACTCCTCTGAGTTGTGGTGCTTGCCTAGGCACAACATGCAGATGGAAAGGGGATCCGTAGTCGACATCTGTTGAACAGAGATCTTGCACGCTTTAAAACCCGAAGGCATAGGCACACTGTTACCTGTCACAAAAAGGCATCGAAGTAGGCCAAAAAATACAAATGACCTGAGGAACCGTTTCTCCCGATCCGCGTTCCAGCGCGGAAAAGAAGAAACTGACGTCTGTGCGCCGGAGGGGACTCCTATGGCTCCACTGACGTCACATACGGAGACAACGTCATCGCAGAGCCGTACAATGCCGTCCCCCAGCACGCAGAGGTGCTGCTAAGAAGGTTCACTGTGACAGAACTTCTTTAATTTCTCTGACATCTGAGGCTGGTTGACCAAAGTGTCCCAGGTTTAGGTCTGCCCCAAATGCCCAGCCATGGGAATATAAAGGCTTCATTTAAGAGGAATGCCCTGTAATACAGGGGGTTCACCAATTACCTGGTGCTGCAGGTTTTGGCTCCCTAGCCTCGCTTTACATGACACCCTCTTCCCTGTAGAGCCTGTGGTTTCCACTGGTAAACTCCTATTCCTGGACTTCAGCCAGACGGAGAAGGACTTCCATGGTCAGGCACTCTATCTGCGCTTGGCAGAATTCCTCCTTGGAGGTACCTCCTGCCCCGGGCAGCTCAGTGAGTTCTGGCAGTTCTCTCAAGACAGACTCTTCTTCCCTTTTACACTACAGATCCTCCCCATGGGGTTCAGATACCTTCCCACCGTGGGAAGTTTTGAGGATGGATTCCCATACCTCTTGTCCTCCCTCTTTGTTATGGGAACCTAGTTCATTGTTCTAAAATCCACGATCCCATTATTTCCCTGACAGGATGTCTGGGCCCTAGTGACCATACACATCCACTCAGGATGACCCACATGAACTTTGCTTTCTGCCTCTGCCCAAGCAAAGGTTTTGAGATCATCTGCAATCAGACAATCCACTGTAATTACAGGGCCCACAGCTACCTTCTTCAGGCCAGTAACTCCTCCCTGCTCAATGATGAACACTGATATCAGATGAAATTTAAACTTATTGTCAGTGTTGACTACCATACTGTGACCATCTAGGGGTTTTCTCTTTACGTGAATGCTTCAATGATGTTCTTTGATGTAAATCTGGAGAATTATCGTGTACATTCAGAGAAAAATGAGGCCTCTGTTATACTTCCAGTCCACAGATCTGAATTTAAACTAGGAAAATGCATTCTATGATGCCTTTCTGCTAAAGAAAACTATACAAAAGTGTTCTGGGGTCCACACATATAGCAGGGAGCATATAAATGAATATCCTATGACGCAGAAATGTTCTTACTTAGCCCTTGGCAGGTTGTACTTCATTTGCCAGGACACTGAAGAGATGGATTCAGCTGCCTCAGCAGAATACACGCTGCCCTATTCAGAAGACTTCACCAGGCAGGTCTAGGTCTCTGTGCCTTTATATGATCCACCACCATGAAGGTTACTCTGTTTAAGTTTTGCGGTGAGAGCGCTATGTTCAATGCACCTGCACAACAAAGCTATTGGTACTGAATAAATTCCCTCCCATGCCCCCACCCATATGTGGTGCACTCATTTTTTATGTTGCTATGTCAAAATAATGGGATTGTGGGATAGGGAGATGATAGCTGCAGTCTGGCTGTAGTTCCCTTCAATGTTTCATACACGCTCAGGGAACTGCTCCATAGGTGATTCTTAAAGATAGATGTGATCTTAAACTTATTGAAAGAACGGATAGATCCAATCACACCATAGTGAGGAGGGTATATGGAAAGGGAAATGCTTCTCTTCGGTCGTTAGAGGTGGATATATAGCATGAAGAACAAAGAGTTGAGAAGCACTCTACCAACGGAGCCACTGGCCTGCCTTCTCAGAATGAATGGTGCTGACTGGGGAATACTGGTAGCTCACAGACATATGATCTCACTATCTACAGATGATGCACTGTAGTACATAGGAAACATGAGAAGAGATCTGCCAGTAGTTATAGGAGATCTGACAGAATATAGGGATATCTCCAGCCTGAGAAAAATTGGATAACATCACGCATATTCTTCATTAAACCACTGTATGAGCTATACCAAACACGCCCACTGGCAACTAACCTCCATTGGGAACTGACTTCTTTCCGGGGGGAAAGCAAGATGGCGGCTTGCTAACGGCCGTTGCAGAGAGAGCAGTGAGGGCTCGGATGGGCGAGCCTGATCGCGAGTAGTTCGTGTGGATTTTCTTCCCCGGAGTAAAAGGAGCCCTTTCGTATTCATCACGCTTCTGATGTTATCTATCTGCCTGATTATCCGAGGCTCCCGGAGGCAAACCGCGAGGCAAATCGCTCGGACTGTTCTGTTCGTGGCTCTCGCGTCGGGTGGTGGACGCTGCGGTGGACGCTGCGGAAACACAGGAGGGCGGAGCCCGGACGCAAGGTCGCCAAGCAGGGCAGGAATCAGGCGGAGTGCAGCGGATTCTCGCTCCGGACCAGAGGCAGCGGGCTTTCGCGGTGGTGACAATACAAAAGACCTAGGTATGGGCCCTAAAGCTGCATCGGGGGCAAAATCAGCTACCCAAAGGAAAAAGGCCCCACGGGACGACAACGGCAGTGCCTTACCATCTAATGACGACTCCAATATGAAATGTCCCACTGGTTCAGCAAAAAAAAAGCAGCAGAATACCGGGAGAACCCGCCAGGCTACCCCCTCGACTGCTTCGATTGCCGATATCTTCTCTAAATCGGGTAAGGAGAGCGAGGTTGGGAAGGCGAAGGAGCTGGTTCAAATGGGGGGGGCAGTGCCTCCTCAGAAGGTATAGACACCGTTCAAAAGGCCGAAATCGAGGTTGATAAGCCTATGGGTGGGCTTTCCTCCATCGTCTCTGAAAGTTCACAGCAAGTACCGCCTACAGTATTAAAATCGTTAAATAAGGCAAACCCCGATGCCGTTCCTATTGGGGGCAAAGAGTTTAAGGCGATGCATCTGGCGGAAAGTAGGTTACCCCTGGAAGCCCCATTCGGAAAAGCAGGCCCCCTTGTGCAGGGCTCGGCTATGGCTCATAATGGTCTTCAATTACAGGAATTTGGGCAGTCAGACCACCTGAATTTTGGAGCGGATCCGGGCTTAGGTTCAGGCTCTGGTATCACTCCCATTGAAAAGGAAAAGGATTCTAGTGAGTGTTTCTTTTCTGTTTCTGAAGGGGTGGAATGGTCAGAAGACGATGATGAGCGCAGCTCTTTTTTAGATTCAGAGAGCGACTCAGAAACAAATCCATCGGCAATTACATCCAGACCCCCAGTAGGTCCAACTATAAGAAAGCTGGCTCTGGCCAACCCCGAATGTGAACTCAGTTGGGATCATTCTCCGGCTTTGGCTCTGCAGGGGTCTCCCAATGCAGAAGCCACCCATTTAACAATATTGGTAACTATTCATAAGGAGATAATCTTACACAGAGAGGAGACCCGCCAGGACAATCGAAAGGCTCAGGCTGCCATGGGGAAGATTCAGGGTGTGGTCAGGAAACTCTCAAAAGTGTGTACAAATACTGGGGATCGAGTTTCTAATTTGGAGGAAAGAATTGTGGCGACGGAGACTGAGGTAGCTGCAGCCACTAGCCAGGTGAACTCTCATTATGCGCAGGCTGTAGATATGCAGTGGAAAATGGAGGAGCTGGAGAACAGGCTGCGCCGGAACAACTTGAGGGTTCTGGGAATCCCCGAGGGAGTTGAGGGCTCCGATATCAAAGCCTTTATTATTAAACTTTTCGAGCAAGCATTCCCAGAGCTCTCTAATTGGAATTGGCCTACCGAAATTCAACGGGTTCACCGCACTTCCTTTAAACTTCGCAAGAGCACCAAGGAAGGCGACAAACCTAGGGCAGTGTTAATCTTCTTTGGCAATTTCATTCTGAGACAATCCATTGCAGAAAAAACAAGACCGGATGCTAAAAGAAGTAGTGAAGGGTTCTCTTTCTTTGTGCGCCCGGACTTCTGTCATGCGACAGTCGAGCGTAGATGGCGGCTGAGGGAGCTGATTAAACCATTCCAAGATAAGAAGATCCAAGCCTTCCTGATAAACCCTGCCCAGTTGAAAATAATCAATGAAGGCAGAACTGTATTTTTTGCCTCAGAAATCAAGGCAAAAGAATACTTGGACTCTTTAGGCAAATAGTTCTATCTGTTAAGCAGCCTGGCGTCATATTCACTTTAGTCTCCCTTTAAGGCCGCACTAGAGGATTGAATTGTCAAGGGGAATCGAGTATCCAATGTCATTTTGGTTAAGAAGTTTGGTTTGGCCTCGCCAAAAGGTTTAAGATTATTTTTTTATTTTTTATTTTTAGATTGTCCTCACTGTAATCTCTGTATTCCATCATACGCACAGACTAGGTCTGAGCGCTTTCCAGAGGGGTTTGGCGTGTGGGGTTGGGGATGGGGTGCCGGGCTCAGGAACCTGGGGTCGGTAGGGTGTTGGGGGGGTGGGATCATTGGGGGAAAAGGGGGAAAAAAGAAAATCGCAGGTTGGAAAGGTTGGAAAAGTTGGAAGAATTTGGATTTCTGCGTAGGCAGGTTATGAATTTTGTAACAGATAACCCGTTTAAGGTACAGGTGATTTTTGATGTACAGGCAGAATCTTGGGATGGCACGTATTAAAATATGTTCAGTCAATATAGGCGGGTTGAATGATTGGAGAAAGCGTAATAAAATGGCACAATATGTGAAACATAATAACTTCGACGTCTTATGTCTACAAGAAACACATCTCCCTTGGGCTAGAAGGAGTCTTATGCTCCTAAATGGTTTCGAGTTGCTAACATGTACAACACAATCATCGACTATTAGAGGGGTCGCTGTGTTAGCCAGAACATCCTTGGGTGGAGCTAGGCGAAGTAAAGCTGACAGTAGCGGGAGATGGCTTCTGGTCGAGATGAGAAATGGCTTTACGCTATGTGTGGTATATGGTTCAAATGGAGATGATCCTGAGATCTTTGATTTTCTAGAAATGGAATTGATAATCTGGGTTACCCCTATAATATTTTGTGGGGATCTGAACATTTCCGCTGATTGGTGCAGTGAGTTAGTCTATTCGGGACGGAAACCGAGAGTTTTTAGGGCTATAAAGGCTCTCATAAATTCACATGGATTGGTAGATGTTTGGGGAGTCAAGGAACCTGCTAAATCGGGCTTTACATATTTTTCAAACCCTTTTCAAAAATACTCAAAACTTGATTATTTTTTGGTATCATCCTCCGAAATCAACAGGGTGGAAATTACTAAACTTACGAAGCTGCTGTCGGATCATAATCCCCTAGTACTAACATATCAAATCGCAGCGTTGGGAAAGGCTCGGCCAAGGTGGACCTTTGAAAGGAGACTACTGTCTGATAATAGATTTATCGAACACATAAGGAAATGGGTGGTGGATTTTTTCGATGCCAATCGATATAGCACATCACGAAACGGGGTTTGGGAGTCTTTTAAAGCTGCTTTCAGGGGTGAATCAATAAGCTACGCAACAAGACTGAGAAGGGAGGATAGGAGTAAGATCGAAATACTTGTTAGGAAATTGTCTGTTGCGGAGGAACAGCATACTCTTGATATTGTACAAGGTGGGGATAGCAATGAGAGTTACAAGATATTGTTGGCAGCTAGAGCGGAATTACAGAAGTTGGTGACGCAGAGGTCAATGTCTGAATATCAAACAACTAGGGCTAAACGGTATGAGACGAGTGAACAGGCAGGCAGAATTCTTGCTTTACAAATTAAGCAGGGGAAATCTAAAAATATTATCTCCAAGATTGAAGAAAATGGAATAGAGTATTCTGACGCCAAAGAAATTTTACAGGTTTTTAAGAACTTTTATCAAAAACTCTACACTGATGAGAAGTTAGTTGACTCCCAAAGAGAAAAAGTTAGCGACAATGGCCCTCGCATTGCGGACCTACTAAGGGAGGAGCTGGAGAGGGATATTAATGGGAATGAGATTCTGGCTGCCCTGCATGAGTCGGCTTCGGGTAAGGCAGCGGGCCCTGACGGAATTCCCCTGGAGGTGTATAAATGCCTGGAAGTTGAGATCACCCCGCTTCTAATCGATCTTTTTAATGGTGTAATTGGCACAGGAAAGGTCCCGCAGTCATGGCGGGAGACCAATATAGTTGTCTTTCACAAAAAAGGGAAACCTAGGGAGAAACCAGGGTCTTATCGTCCCATTTCATTGATTAATGCCGACACGAAGCTTTACTCTAAAATTTGGGCTAGAAGGTTGGGCAGGATCATAGGCGATCTTGTCTCCCCATGGCAGCATGGATTTGTGCCTGGGCGAGGTACTACAGACCATATTAGGAGGGCAATAGCTTTATTTGATGCCCAGGCCGTGATGGGGGGAGAGATGGCCATGATCTTGCTTGACGCTGAAAAAGCCTTTGATCGCGTAGCCTGGGCTTTTCTTTGGCAGATTTTAAGGGGAAGAGGTTTCGGTGAAAAATGTATCCAAGCGATCAGGGAAATGTATGTTGATCCAGTCGCACGGATTGTCGTAATGGGGGAGTGTTCGGAGAAAATCTTTATAAATAGAGGTACGCGTCAAGGCTGCCCATGTTCCCCAATCTTTTTTGCCCTCTATATCGACCCACTTATTCGGCAGATATTAGAGAGCCCTTTGATAAGTCCTGTGGTCTGTAATGGCTATGAAAATAAGATTATGGCATATGCAGATGATTTAGCAGTGATAACCACTAACCCTCAACAGGCTCTGGTGGTTTTGGCCGAACTGGCCAGAATATTTGGGCGTCAATCTGGGTATCTGCTAAACGAATCTAAAACTCAAATTATATGTACTAGAAACATTGCTAAATCAGACCCCAGATTTATGGACTCGGCAAACTACTTGGGTGTCAGAATTAATGCGTCAGTCGATAAAATTATAGAGGAGAACTTTGTCCCATTGGGTCAATCTATTGAGTCTGATCTGAAAAGATTTGATGTTTTACACCTGTCATTGATTGGGAGGGTTAACGTCCTCAAAATGACAATGTTTCCTAAGATACTTTATCTGTTTCGTGCTATTCCCCTCTTAGTCGAGGAGAAAGTCATCAAAAATTTGGAATCAATTTTTATTAGGTTTATATGGCAGTATGGAAAAATCAGGCGCTCTACGAGCTTACTGTCTCTTCCTAGGGAAAGAGGGGGGCTTACATTACCCAATCTAGGGCTTTATCATTGGTCATGCTTGTTAACCCAAATGTCTATTCTTTTTCAGTCAAAGCCATCTCATAACCCTGAAAACTTGGATATTCAGAAGCCACCCTCAATCTATGAGCTATTAGTGGGTAGGAAAGCATTAGGTCTCTTGATGTGTGAAGTCGATCGCAGATATTATAAAAGGGCCCGTTTCAAGATTTTGGAAGGAGTATGGGGGCTCTGGAGGGCTATATCCAGGTTATGTAAAATCCCTAAGATTCATTCGTATCTTCACCTTTGCAATTCTAGTTTATTCTGGAAGCTGGGTCTGGAAAGAAACCTTCAGGCTTGGAAGGAGCAGGGAATTAAGACACTAGGGGATATACTGGGTGAGGATGGGATTGAGGGGTTTGATGTCCTTCACCGTAGAGCCGGTATTCCTTCAAGTCACTGGCTCTCTTATGTTCAACTAGTTAGCTCATTCAAGTCTTTAAGACCCAAGGTACCATTTTCGTTAAAATCTCCCTTGATCGATATGTTGGTGAAAGGGGGTCAGAGAATTAAAAGTATATACATGTCTTTATTGGGTGAAATCCAAGACGATCTGGAGAAAACGGAAAATACCCTTGCAGTAAAATTAGGGAACCCTGATATAGATCTGGATATGGCACTATATTTGAATAAAAAAGTATTTCGCTCTACGAATCTGAGGGCACAGCATTACAAGACAGTATTTGATCTGTATCATACTCCCGCTAAGCTTCTCGCTTGGGGGGTCAGGGAAGATGATTCGTGTCCCAGATGTAATATGGGACATGCAGATATATTGCATATGTTTTATAACTGTGGTTCTTTAACAGTTATTCAGGGAGAAATTGTCAAATTTTGGGAGGAACTATTAGGTTTAAGAATCGATTTGTCTCCCTCTTTGATGTTATTGGGTATAGATAATAGACTAAACCTTGAAAAGGCCGAGGAAGCTTTGGTTTTTCATTTCTGTAGCCGTTCTTCGGATCTTAATTTCCTCAGGTTGGAAGGACACTAATCCTCCCTCATTTCAATTATGGTTATCAAGATTATTGGGCATATATAATATAGAGCTATCATTGTATGCTCAGAAAGGGAAGAAAAGTAGGGATTTCGGGGAGTCTATCTGGGCCCCCATATCCGAATGGATTGCCGCAAGACCAGGAGAGGGAGCAAATATTGCACTGTGAATGTATATTTACCTCGCCTTTTGTTTTATCTTTTTCTCTGTTGGCCAACCTCTGCGAAGGTTAAGAATGTCTGTTATGTTTTTTTTTTTTTTTTGTCTCTGTGTTCTTTCCGACTGTATCCAACTGCATAATAAAATTAAAAAAATAAAATAAAAAAAAAAAGGGAACTGACTTCTTTCCAGTACCTTGGTATGCAAATATACCAAGAAGATGCGCCTCTGATCGGGCAGTACTTGTGAACACCAAAGTTAGTTGCATTTTGATGTACACTCTTGTTATTACTTATGGGCAGATTCGGTGTATCCAAAATGGCAGTTCTGCCTAAACTCCTATATGGTTTCATCTTTGATGGTGGTTTTTCACAGACATTCCTCAAAGACATCCATATGATGCTATCAAATGTGATTTGATGCAGCACAAGGAAATGGGTGGTATTGGGCAAACTTCAATTCCCTACAGGGGACCAGAGTGCCCCCGACAATGAACTATACTACATCGCAGCACAGCACCTCTGAAACGGAGACCAAAAACTTAAAAGATGAACTTCCAGCCGTCACTGCAGGAGGTTCAACGCTGCTGATGACCAGTCCCAAACTAGTCAAAGTTGCCAGAGTATGCTTGAAAAATTGTGCCAAAGGCATCCAACAAACAGCAATTTCGAGAGGTGGTTCAATGTGGAGATAAGCAACCTTGGATCACTGCCTAAACTGACACAGTGGGAGATTTATATGACAATGGAACAATTAGCTCTCAAAAATTTGAGGGAGTCCCACAGTAACGCACTGGAACAATGTATGATACACAATGCACTAGAATGTGTTTTTGTTAATCATGCATTAATAAGTAGGACTACAACATATGTATGAGGGTGGATGATTGTGCAGAACGCTACAAAAACATTAGGTTTAAGTGACAGTTTTATAGAAAATTTTACCTATCTTAATACCAATAAAAGGCTTTATGTTTTGTTCCATTTACCCAAATATTTCTGATTTGTTGTCAGTTAAAGTATCTAAATATGAGTTACCTTTGAAACACTTAGATCTGCACAGACAACATGTTCCAAATTTTTCTGTGTCCTCTGTTTGGTCCCTTGTTGGTGAAGATAGGGCATCCTTCTTTTCTTTGTGTTTTGAAACCTCAGGATTTGTTGATTCTTTGGGATTTGATGTAGATTGATCCATTGATTACAAAGAGCCCCTTTGTTCTTGTTTTTCTGTGAAATTTACGAAGACTACGTTTCTGTGATATTTGTCCTGAAGGAATATAAAACGAAAAAAATGCCATTCATAAACATGGTTTCCAATAATGTCACCAATTTCATACTGACTGCTTAGGAAACGAATGAACTGTATTTCTGAAAAATGCTTCCATCAAAAGCAAAAATGACATACTTTTAACTACATCATGCCTTGTGGTAAATGTAGATTATCATTCCCTGATTCATACACCGGTGAAGGAGGTATGAAGTGAAAGATTAACAGCATAACCCTTGAAGAAGAGCTGCAGAGATGTAATGGTAGTTCTGCATCATATATATCTTCATTATATATTTTCAAAAGTCAGGTCATTCCACTTGGTGAAGCAGGGAAGAAGCAAGCTACTTGCCTATAACTACTGGTCTCCACTGTTGGTGCCAGGCTATGGCAGAGGCAACATTGTCCTGCTTAGTGTGTCTTGCAAAGAACACCACCATCTCAAGTGAAGACCACACACACAAACCTTTCGCTGGCAGCAGAAGGCTCAGCTTGCACAGAGAGTGAAAGACATTAAGTAATGTACAGTACAAAGAAGGGACTCTGCGGTAAGAACAGTTTTGGGGGCATGTTACGCACAGTCAACTGCTATCCTTTCAATATGGTTGGACAGGGAATCCACACAGACAATATCAAACTTTTACCAAGTGAGGGCATGTGTTGGGATTTGCACCACAGGAACAGTTTTAGCAGTATCAACTCCTCCTACTTTTGAATTAAACAAAAACAAAACCACAAACAAAAACCACCCTACCTATGGTATAGCACTACATTGCCCTCCGACATTGTGAGTACCTTACTGTGTGTTATAACAAAGTACTTATTTTCTTACATAAAAGCAGTGGCTTGACAATGATATATTAACTATTTTTAAATGTTTTACTGAGTTTCAAGACTACAATCCCACACCATCTACCTGAGTGAACCTTGAACTTCTCAACTTTGCTACCTTGAGGGTCAAGCACTAAAAGGGTGCACTTGACATTTGAGCTTTGGGTCCAACTGTAAGTTAAACCGCCAGGCACAAGTGAAGTAAAAGGCTCTCATTTATAAAATGTGATCTCAGTAAGCTCTGGGAGTTCTGAAATAGTTCCACCACATTTTCTTATGATTTGAGGTTTCAGGGGAGAATGCCATGCTTGTTCAGGATTAACAGCTAAAATCATAAATGTAGGTTATGGAAAACCTTGCTCGGTTAATCAGTTTATAATTTTCCCTCATTAATAAGAGACTTTCACAATTCCGAAACATCTGAGAAAAAGTCATTATTGGCCTCACTACGACTTCCAGGTGTTAAGTTTTACAAACTACGCCAGTAGTTTTTTGCGCTTCATGTTCCCTCATACCTTACAAAAAGGTTTTGAACAGATAAATTAGAAGTCACTTTAATCAATACAACATCACAATCTTCTAACCTGAAAAATCTAACTGCTTTTATCTCTGTATATCACCGATAATTGAAGCAGAACGTGGCTTACCAAGTACTAGGAAAAGCTAATGTCTCAATACAAGACTCATACTCTACCTCCTACGCTGTAGCCACATCACACCGCATCTCAGGAAGCCACACTGGCTCCGTATTCACAAGCGCAGCCAATTCACAGTCCTGCTAAGTGTCACTCATCAGGCGTTAGGCTAACGCATTCTGGAAATTTCCCTGCATTACCGCAAGGGTCCAGAATGCTCACGCAATTCAGCTGAGATGTAAGATTTCCCCATCCTATAATTCTTCCTTTTCAAGTTTGCGTTGTTACCATCCCTTTCTGCCACGGACAGCCAAAGTGGAGAGGGTATAAAACAGAAATAAACCTCAGCACTCCTATTCAAGTAAATATCAATTCATAGAGTTATTCAAGTCTATCAATTCAAAGTACCAGCAGGACATCAAAGTCGTTCTTGCCGTTAGTAATATAATCAGGATGATCAGCTTAGTGTGTCAATCCTCCTTCCAGGCATTGAACCGGCAGCCGACACGTGTTTCGTTTCACAGAAACCTTTCCAAAGCTTCAATCGATATTTAGCACGAATTACCACACAGTAGTGTATGTCCGTCCAAGTCTTGTCATAGGAAGTCGTTTGTCCCTATTGAATTTGTCGAGAAAAACTAGGTATGTTTTTTTCCTCTCTGTAATACAGTAGACCGCGTCACGTATTCATATGTGTAAAACAGCTTCTTATTTTTTGTATTTTTTCGCTTGTCATTCTTTATTTTGTGTAGTCACAGAGTCAGGGGCTATGATATGCCCCTTATGTCCTTGAGGCTCCCTCGCGGCGCAGTCGTTCCCGAAATAGATCTGCAGCCTATTTCGTCCTGATTATATTACTAATGTTTTTTCAATCTTGTAATTTTGGAACATATTCATATTAAACTGATACGGCAAGAACGACTTTGATGTCCTGCTGGTACTTTGAATTGATAAGACTTGAATACCTCTATGAATTGATATGTACTTGAATAGGAGTGCCGAGGTTTATTTCTGTTTTATGCTCTCACCGGGTCCAATTGGGCTTCTGTGTCTTAGCACCTTAGGCAGTGGGGTGCAGTCCTTATAACCTCGAGGGGCACCAAGACTCACATGCAGGTATTGTATGCACAAGGAGAATAGATGTGCTACCAATTGTTCCACCACTGCCGTTTGTAAATATTGTCAAAGTGGAGAGGGTGTTTTGAGCCCTCACAGGGTGACAGATCAGCCCACAAGCGTTCCTGCGATCCTAATTGGATCTTATTCGGCCTTCTCCACGTCATGCACAATGATTGGTGCTTGCTGCATGGCAGCATATCCCACGTGGCTTGCTCTACTACGTAACTCTTCTTCACGGTCCTGGGACTTGTACCCGGTTATCACTGTGCATCCCGGAGTTGCTGTTACCCTCCTCCTGTGAGACAGCATTACTATGGGCCGACAATCACAGGCAGATCTGCTGAGACTTCAGTGTGTGCTAACTGAGCAGTGTGTCCTGTGCACAACTGGAGTTCTCTTCACTGGGAGTAGCGTAACCTCTGACCCCTCTGTTAGCCCCACTGGTAAGATACGCTGCACAGTGTGCTGCTGCCTCACGCTACTAGGAGGATTTCGAAAATATGGGAGTCTTTTCGAGAACTGATAGTGTGTTTTCAAAAAGAAAGAAAATGTTTTCAGCTTAAAAGTGGAGAGGTGCAAGAGTGTTCTCATGTTTAAGTTATGTCTCTATTTAGTGACATGAGCACATTCGTCTCGCGGGGCTAAGCCTGCTGACAGATGCACCAAACCTTGCTACCTGAACATCAGAGACCCGAGCATGCTCTGCCCGTGGCCTAGTGCTCTGCACCATGAGCTTAATAGTGCTTCTGAACACCTAACCATTAGCTTATGCCCCCTGATCACCTGTGTAGGGTCCGCCGGCATCTCTGTGACTGCCTGGGCTCGGACAGCTGCATCAATGCTCAGCTGTCGTCACTGACGGGCGAGTGTCCTAACTCCCATCAAATCATGAAGAAGATTGTATTAGTGTGTGTTAAAACACACACCACGTGATAGAGGCCTCCCACCTCTTTAAACTGGGCTCTAAAAATGCTCTTCTCTGGAAACCATGTAGAGGCCTGTGCAAAGGTTGTACATACGTTTGTTGTAATATTTGAGAGTGCTTGGATATTAAATATGCACTTTATATAGGTGTAACTAAGGGTGCGCATTGGACTAATTGACAGTATCCATGTGTCTCCCTGCGGATAGAAGAAATGCAGCAAGCAAGATTGTTTATCCTGCAGCTTGAGTGAATAGTAGAACATTTACAAATGCTTTAATGTTTATCATTTAATTATCACATTCTCATTTTGATACTCGTGGTTTTGACTAATAACCATCACAGGCTTTTAAGAACCAGAACACATAGTAAAAAGAGAGGATGTTTCACTGTTGCTTTTTGAGGCGGTAGATCATAGGATGTCACGAATGTTGCTCGGAGTTTACTGAGCGCTTTAGCTGAGCATTTGCCTGCTTCAGTGTGCTATGGTCAGACACACTCATGTGCAGGCAGCAAGAACAGAGGGTCAGCTGCACTGATGATGGCCTCTCGTTGTGACCTTGCCAGGTTATCCTCTTTCTTGGTGCAATTAGTCAGGCTGATGATCTCTGCTGTTCTGAGCTGGCTCAGTTCTCTCCCCAAGTCTAACTCTGAGAGTCAGGCTGAAAGGAGCAGTAAAGACCACAGGTGTCGCTGCAGTAATCATGATAGACTCTCTCTCAGCTGGTGCACGCTCTGCTAGTCCATCCTCCATCTTCTCAAGGCTTGTAGTTTGCATTTGCCCATGTGCCCATCTCCTACACCTAACTGTGCCAGGCTGTTTAGACTGGCTGAGCAGATTTACGAGTTACTCTGCTCCATCTGAGCTACGTCAATTTCATACCTTACCTAGGCACTTTGGAACATCGCAGAGTGTACTTTCTAGACCAAATAGGAAAATCTTTAATTTGACACATATCTTTTTTCTGCTCTTGACACGGTCTCTCTCAAAGTGTCACATAAATGTTAATGTCACACATAGGCACACTTCAAACTCAGAAATGTCTCACAAAAGCAGCCTTACAACTTGGTGTTCTTAGAGTTTCTCGTTGCTCAAATGGGTGTAATTACTGGTATTTATACGTTTCTTAATTGTTTGATTTTGATCGCAAGAAAGTGTCACTCATAGTCCTTGAAATGTCACTCATAGTTGCGCTGAAATTATGAAAATGTCACACATAGCAATCTGAAACCTCGGCAGATATGAATTCAAATTTCTCACTCACACATACAAAGCCCTCCCTACATAACATATGACAAGAACTCCTTGTTAGAAATGGGATTTCTGGTTGGCTAGGGCTTGCGCCAAAGCCAGGCAGAAACCACCACTCTAGTCAGGGCTGGGGAGTTACACGCCAAAGATAACCCCTGCTCACCCCCTTGGTAGCTTGGCACGAGCAGTCAGGCTTATCTCGGAGGCAATGTGTAAAGCGTTTGCGCGCGCACCCAGCAACAACACCCAAGGCCCACCACAAAAGAAACTCCACACAAGGTTATATATAAAAATAGCCTTTGTATTATACCAAAACACATTAGATAATATTCACACAATTTACACTGTGCCAACTGGCACTGGGCAGAATTTTACAAGGGACTATTTACACGGGACAGGGCCACATGGACCACTGTCAGAATCAGCACAAATCACCAATAGTACATGTAGAACATATACCAATGGAAACACAAAGTAACTGTAGAGCACAACCAGTAACTACTGGCGCAATAATGACCTCAGCGTCATCACACTAGCATCAGGTATAAAACCTATCCTGCATCCATCACAGGGGCATAAACACATTATGCACTTTCTCATTGGTCTAACGCATTAGACCTAACCACCTAAGTATACCTACACTAGGGGGCGTATATCGCACAGGGAAGTACAATCTCCCTATCATCAACCTAAACAGGTAAAACAACCTCATAATCATAGAAGATCACATTTAGAGGAATAACACAGGGTGCGTAAAACATGCTATACACAGTACATTTCCTAACACCCAATCACATTAGCATGAATCGCAATAACACCTGAATCACATTAGGGTCCAGGTCGCACCAAAACCTAAACGTAGCAGCTGCCCACTACTTGCTGGGCAGCTGGGGACAAGAACAGGGCCTAAACGCTGCAGCTGGCACTAAGTGCTGCGCAGCTGGGGAAGTAAAATGAGGCATGGGCTCCCAATAGCCCTTGAAATGATATGCCAAAAACGTTGGAGCCACTTAGACTCTAAACAACATGTCCCCCAGTACTGTGGAGCGCACTGGCGCTTTTAACATGAAATATGGCCCCGAAACATTGGAGCCATCGGGCTCTGAAAATAACCATGTCCCCTGGAGCACACTGGCTCCTGAAAGTCATATGCGCCAACCGTTGGAGCCATCTAGGCTCGGAGAACAAACTTGCACACGTGTTGGAGCCACTCAGGGCTCTGAAATACCTAACAGACTTGCCCCATCGCTAGAGCCCCACGGGGCTCTTTAAGCATACATGCGCCCTTCGTTGGAGCGGCCCGCTGCCATCCGGGGCCGCTCTAGCATGTATACAGCAGTTTCTGCGGAGCCCCCCCTCCAGCCCTGTCACACTCACCGGGCTGTTCTCGGGACTTCCTGCACTCCTCGCGCTTCTCATGGGGCTCCCGAGGCTCCCAGCCACTCAAGGGAGCCCTGCTGGGACGCGAGGCAGCTTCACCTGGGTCCTCTCCTAAGGCCCAGGACTTCCCTCCGGTGCGGCGCGCGGGGCTTCCCTTCACACCCGGGAGCCCCTCGCGACCCGGCACTGCCTCTCGCCTTCTGCTTCCGGTTCCGTCCGGCGGCCCCGCCCACAACCAGGCGGGCCGCGGACGGCAGCGTGGATCTCGGGGGCAATGAGGGGTAGGCTCCCTCGTAACCCAAAAGTACACGGCGGGGCGCCGCCATTAAGGCTGAAGTCGCGGGGTGGGCACCCACGCAGCACAAATACGTCAAAGTCGCGGGGTGGGCACCCGCGCATACAACACATTTAAATAAGCGGGGTAGGCACCCGTTTTGGACTCCCATAAGCGGGGTGGGCACCCGCATTAATTAGGAAATAAAAACGAAGACGCAGGGTGGGCACCTGCGCATCAAAAGCAACCAAATAAGCGGGGTGGGCTCCCGCAAGGCCGGCATCATGGGGGAATCCCTAGTCTGGGGATTCCCTCTCTCTCGCTCACAGCAGCGCGACGCTGCACAGCCCCAGCTCCTCTCTCTGGGGGAAATTAGGATAAAGCGCTCTCCAGGCGCTATGTTCAGGACCAGCAGAAAGTCCTTGAGAGATCCAGGAAACAGAAGCAAAAGGTCCCACAAAGTCCATCAGGCATCCAGGGGCTGGGCAGGGCCCAGGGAGGCAAGCCTTCCCCTGGGCCCCAGCAGCAGCACGCCCCTGGTTGTTTCAAGTTAAGCACAAGAACATTTTCATGGGGTCACAACCCCTCTTTTATACACCGAATCCTTTGTTCTCAAAGATGCAGGGAAGGGGCGAACCAGATACAACTGGTTCCTGAGCACTTTGTTTTGCTCAGCCCCTCTCCCTATTCACAGAACAGGCCAGGGTCATCAGTCGCACCACAGGGGGCGGAGCCAGCATTGTGTGGGGAAAGCCCAGCCCTATTCAGGTCCTAGGTGTACTCCTCCCACCCATCTAGCTGCTGATCTCCCCATTCACCACTGGGTAACTCCACCTGACTCTGGGGATTCCCTATCCCGTCACATGACCTCAGGCAGCCAATCGCCAGACAAGGCACTCATCTCACACTGCACACAGAAATGCCCACTTCTAGAAGTGGCACTTCCACACTAGGTACATTGACGCCGCACACATCATCGTGCAGCATTTCATCACACGAGTCCGCACATACCAAACTCGGCCCTGCACTCCCCACGCATCAGGAACTAACATGGTCACTCAGATCCCCCATGCATTCCTATGGGAGGGCAGGTCAGTCTCACTCAATGTAACCCAGAGCGCACGCACTTTCCACTGGGACACAGTGTGAAAGCGCCTAGAGGCCTAAAACCACTAGTCCTCCATAGGGAAAAAGCTAATATACTCGCAAAAAGTTTAGGGGTGAACCTGCCAGAAGGGCCAAGTCCAACACACCTTAACAAACACATGCACTTTCTCCAACCCACCTGACACCTACGCTCTGCGTCACTCTCACCCATTCCGCAAAAGCAAGTGAAGTCGCTCATTCTCCTACATCGCACCCAAGACATGGAACGACTGCCCTCAACACATCACAGTTTCCAACTCACTTTGTGCATTCCACAACAGGCTGAAGACCTGACTTTTCATATAAGCACCTTGGGATCACACACCTACACACCCTGCCCAAGTGCCTGGATACTAGCTCGGGTGATTAGATAAATATCAACAAAACTAAGAGGGGTTACGTTCCTGCAATAGTCGAAGTGGGCAGTATCAAAGGAGCACAATGTGTCCATACTTTTTTCAATTCAAGAAAAAGGGTTCCCCTATTTTTTGTGAAATGATTAACTATCATGCTTCAGCTGAAGTGTAAAGCAGGGAGTCTTCTGTGCAGTCTAACTAAAGGAGGGGTAGACAACTAAACAAGCCTTTTTTTTAGGTCTCGCCTAGCGTTGCAGCGCACATGCGCTGCTCGCTCTGCGAGGGCTATTGGGATCAAGGAGATTTTAGAAGGGGACTTGAAGCCCTGTCCATCATTTTCATTGGGTGGCGTCAGCGTTTATGCTAAACGCTGGCTTCCCATCGAAAAGGATGGTTCTTGGTTACTGCCCTGTCTCCCTTTTGGACGGCCCATCCGGACTGGGTCGTTAGCTTCACGGCTGTCGTGAAGCTATTTCTTATCTTTAGGAGGCGTGGACTGAGTTTAATGAGTTTTTCACACTGCAGGATCATGTTTCGGAAGTGTTGTTTTATTACTTGTTTAACATTGCAGTAGACAGCTTGTGTTTTTCTGCAAGTTTCCCACTCCTGTACATCGAGCAGTAACAAAGGCATACAGAGAAGCAGCAGGGGGGCGTGAATCTGAGTGCACAGACTGTGCGGCGTGCGCTGCTGCCTGTGCATAAAATAGGCGTTGGCGGGGATGGTTGGACCCGGGCCGGAGGGGCAGCGACCATCGTGGGACTCACATTCTCAGCATGGGATGGCCGCCGCACATCAGGTCGCATCGCCGGCGCTGCGGGAGGGAGAGGCAGTGGCTGCATGCAGCAGTGTGCAGTCCCATGCGGACACAACCCCATGCGGAGTCACCGGCACCGCCTGTAGCCGCCAGGACGCAGTATCGACGAGACAGTCAGTACTTTTTTTAAATTGCTGCTTTCTGCCGTCACTCTTTCCCAGGGCTCTGTGCTGCAAGTAAGAGGGAGGGGAGGCTCCAAGCACATCAAGGGCTGGGATGGAGGGTTCAGGACAAGAGCTCCCAGTAGGACCGGCAGCAAATTCCAGGCCGTTAACACCTATTAGCACCTGATCCTGCTTTATTTCTGGCCCTTTTGCAGTAGGTCAGTTCCCCTTGCGGCTCGCACGGATCCTACCACTTTTACAAGGCTTTCCAGTGCCGTAGGAGAGCAGAGCCAGAATCCTGTGCCTGGGCGAGTTCTTCCATGTGTGGTACCAGCCTGGGGGGCACACGGTCTGCGTAGCGGGACTGCAGCTGCTGTGTGAGGAGAGGACCTGCGGGTAGCTCTTGTCGAGCTCCAAGCCGTACTTTCTGCCCAAGGACTGGGGCAGCGAGCACGGCCAGGTAAGGGGAGTAATTGAAGGGTAGAGCCCGCTGGCAACATGGGTGAACTGGCTGCAAGTTTTCCAGTGCCAGAATTGTGGACGATGACTGTGCTTGTGTGCGACAAAAAATACAAGGCATGCTAGTATAGTTATTCTGTGATTATTGGCTTAACGCTTGATCCATGAGATTTCTCACAGAGAGTTGACAGTTTTAAATAACTGATTGTTTTTCGTGCCGTGGAACAATGTGTGATTGCATTTGGAGTCAAAAAACCGTCTAGATAAAGTAATTCTGTCCATTGTGGGATATGTGCTTCTTTTTACCTGGATGCCACAGCAGACTGAAGTTTGAGTACGCTTGCGTGCGCGTGACCCATGCCCCCACTCCACGCAGACTGAGTCTATTCACTGAAAGGGAAGGGTGGTTGTCACATAGGAGGACTTTATGCTGAAATATTTTGCCTCCCTTTTATAGGAGCTAGGCGTAAAAATGTCCTCTTACTGCTTGCGCCCAGTCTACTTCTAAGCCCTAATAAATCCAATAGAGAAGACTTTAAAGGCAAGAGAAGCTGTATGATTTGCTCAAAATCACACATTGCGCTTAAGCAGGGAAGTCAGTATCTCAAATTAGAACTGCTTGCCTAAAAGCCCTAGCAGTCTTTAAATATTTTACGCTGAGCTCCATGCTGAGCAAAACGACTTTTTGGGGCACTCAAATGAATGTACTGCAAATACTTTCAGTGTTTGCGCGAACTATTACGAGGGGTCTTATTAAGTCAGCTGCCAATTAATTGAAAAGCTTAGGTGGGGACTGATAAATATCCTGCAAGGAATGTACACAATGAACTATCAGAGGATGGTACCTCCCACAATACATAGGCGATGGATTACAAAAGTAGGGAATTGAGTTTAAAACAAGGAGTGAGGGTGACATGGGAGATATTTAGGAATAAAGTGGCAATTGAATGATCACTAAACATGCCAAACGTTTCAATTAGCATTTAAACATGGTGATGGTTTCTAGCAGGGCCTTCAAAATGCCAATTTGGCCAACCAGCAATTGGTAATTGCGCTTTTGTTTTCCAGGGACCGTTTAGCTTGACGAAGGCAGCCTCAGTCTAGCGCTAATAAACCGCGTGTTATAACCTGTTGTGTTGTGTGCATCTTCCTTATTACTATTCTGTCCCTTGCTGCTCAGCCATGTGTGATGTCACTTAGAATGTTGGGAGTGGGGGACTTGAGGAGTGGGCAGTTTGAAGAGATGGGCTGAGCAGCAGGGAGGCTGCTCTTGGTGGGGTTCTACTTGGGACTTATTAGTGGTCTTACATGAGGCTTTACTTGTGATCTACCATCATATTTGATCCTGTAACCTGTCCAATAAATATACAACCTGTTCTAAGTTACCTGGCTACCTGATTGATGCTTCATTATTACACTGGAGACGACTGGAGAGAACCTACTTCAATGGACTATGGTTTCTGATGCTTGAAGGATTTTCAGGAGAAAAGGAAAAAAAAAACTTCAAGAGAACTTTCAAGCTGGTTTTTGAGATAACAGATGTTGCTGATGGAAACTGTAATGGAACTGGGAGTAAAGAAATGTAACTAGCTGTGTATTTTCAGGAAGCTGACACTCAAGCCCCACCAGTGACCACTCCATCGGTCGCCCGAATATGTAAGTGTCAGTTTCTTTCTTCTGTACCGTGTGCAATGATACAAGAGATTCTGATACAGACACTTCTAGTCATTTGTCACAAGCTTGAGGAACGAGACTGTGTTTAAAAGAGTTAAGGAACTATTGGAATATATAAAAGTAACTGGAAAAAAGAAAAGGAAATGTAACGGAAACGCTCTACCAGTGACCATCATGCTCGTCGTGTTACTTTGGAGGAGCATAAAGACTGACTTTTAATATACAGTTTACTCTGGATACAGCGCACGTCAAGTCTTACATGTGGAGGTGGTTTAGAGGTGCTTGAAAAAACGATTTGTACATGCCTCATGGAGCTACAAGGTGTGTATACATTTTGGTCAGTTGTGTCCTCTCACAACGATGTGGTTTTAAAAAGAAAGTGCACTTTTGGGTCTTTCGCAGCGAGGAGAGATCACACGGAGCAGAGTGTGCGCTATGGAGTTTCACTAACGGGATGTGGTCAAATTTGAGCTTCTCCATGGCAGTGGCTAATAGCATGGCGCGGCAAGTGAAACTTATTTTTTTTTTAAGTTTGTAATTGTTTTGAGCTCTCTCTGAGACTTTAAAATCGCGGTGGTTCCCAACCGCCTATTTCATTTTCAAAATCAAACGTAGCACGAGCTCTGGGTGGCGCGTGAAAACTTACCTCCATGATGACGTTCGCGGCTTCGTGTGGTCTTCTATGATGTCTTCTGGTGTCTTCACTTCTGGTTATTAGACGTTTGGCACACAGAGCGTGCCGTGAGCCACCCGGTGCGGCGTGAAAAAGCGTGCCGCCATCTTAAGACACAAACCTTTTCTATTTGCCAACCACGTATAACGCCAACCACGTCTTTGAGCATTTGTCATTAAAGTTTGTTCATGGAGTCATGCTGACTGAACTGCCGTCGCGGGACGAAGCTATTCACGCTGACTGGACTGCACTGTGGTCTCCTGGAGTTTTTGGGTAACGGTGTTTTATCATCGTTTGGACATGGGTGGCATCCTTCGTTTCAAGTTTATAGGGGATTTTGTCAAATAGTTATAATGCTGGAAGTCAGAATCTCTAGTAATAGTGTTGTTTCTTCTTGATGTTTGTGCTTATGGGTCTTGTTTAATTACATGCTGCACCTGAATTTCAAGACTTCGTTATTTTTATTCCTGCAATTTTGTTTTGTGGGGGTGTGAGTGAGTGCCTCTATCCTGTGGGGTTGGTGTGTGTCTGGTGAAGTACCCATTGTTTTGGTAGGGTTGTGGAGCTGTGTGGAGCGATGTGTTCAATTTTGAGGTGTTTTGGGGGCTAATTGCCCAGTTCTGGATCATAGGGGGTTGTTCCCCTATTTCTGAGTTTAAGGGAGGTGTTTTTTCCCCTATAGGGTGACGTTGTTCCCCTATTTCTGTGATTTGTATCATAGGGAGGTTTATTTTCCCTATTTCTGAGTTTAAGGGAGGTGTTTTTCCCCTATAGGGTGACGTTGTTCCCCTATTTCTGTGTTGTGTGATGGTGTATCATTGGGAGGTTTATTTTCCCTATTTCTGAGTTTAAGGGAGGTGTTTTTCCCCTATTGGGTGACGTTGTTCCCCTATTTCTGTGATTTGTATCATAGGGAGGTTTATTTTCCCTATTTCTGAGTTTAAGGGAGGTGTTTTTCCCCTATAGGGTGACGTTGTTTCCCTATTTCTGTGATTTGTATCATAGGGAGGTTTATTTTCCCTATTTCTGAGTTTAAGGGAGGTGTTTTTCCCCTATAGGGTGACGTTGTTCCCCTATTTCTGTGATTTGTATCATTGGGAGGTTTATTTTCCCTATTTCTGAGTCTTTGGGAGGTGTTTTCCCTTTTACGGTATTTCAAGTTTCTTAGGGTGGTGAGTTCCTCTATTGCATTTACAATGTTCTGTGTGTCTAAGGGAGGTGTATTCCCCTATAGGGAGGTGTGATTCCCCTATTGCGCTTTCAGTTTGGAGCACTATGTCAGTGTTTTTACTGACTTGTGCACTCACGTTTCCTGTTTGACAGAGCGTTACACTGCAGTATCCATGAATTTGTCACCCCCTTGGGTGTTTGAACACCGGTGCTTTAGCTAGAAACCAACCCTTCCCCCCAAAGTTAAATGCAACAACATCTTGTAAAATTTCAAAACAGTGAGTTGTGATTGTTCTTTTTTTTCTTTGCCAGGAACGTTTTGGTAAGTTCCTGAATTTTTCGCCATTTAAAACGGCTAATAAGTTTCTCTGGTTTTTTCACCCACTTAAGGTTTTGTCACTCCTTTGTAGGAGAATTTTCTGAATAACAGACTCTAGTTGAGTTACCCACCAAGTGCTGATTGAAATTTAGGCTAAATGTACGTTTGAGACGCAAGTTCCTCCTGGGAAAATGTATGCAAAATATTTCTCTGCAGGTTTACATTGTGTCCAGTTTATCTAGGCACAATGGCATTTCATTAACCAAAAAACTGGACGTAAACAAGGACGCACGTGACACAAATCCACAGCAAAAAATAACGATTGGTACATGGATGTCCCGAAGCTAAGCTTTGCATACCCCAAAGCTTTCAATTTATGCCATTATTCAAATAAAAAATTGATTAAACTATCCCCCTTAAATCCCCAGCGGTCGCTGGTGTTTTAATAAAGGCATTCACATCTTGAGTAAAGAACAGCACCGGGGTGAGGCTATTTCAGTTTCGACTGTCAATAGAGCACCAAGAAATGATTGCGTCGGGCTGTACCCTACAGAAATAGTTAATGTTAGACCTGGCATCATTGCCGTGGGTCTCCCTTCCCCTCTCCTCTTCCTATTGTTTTTTTGGCTGGATTTAGACGCTCTGGGCACCGTGCCACTGCTAATCAGTGAAAACTAGCAACAAAATCTCAACCGGATTCAGTGGAAATTGATATATATGTATGTACAAGTCATTACATGAAGGGAAACAAAGAAAAGGGAGAGACTCTAAATGATTTGTTAAATGTCCTCATGGCATCATATATTTTAAACAAATTATACATGACAGTTATATCAGCATTGTTAGCATAAATGCAGAGGCAACCCTAAGGAACTTGGTGCACGTTGTGCTCGTGACAAAAAGGTGACGGTGCAAGTGACACGGGAGGCACACAGCGAGAGGCGCGTGGTGATAAGGTGATTTAGAATATATACAAAGTAATTGGTTCAACACAATGATTTTAAGATAACTGTTTAAGGTTTCAGAACAATTTTGTGAACCAATGATGAATAAGCGCCATAAATTGCACTGGTAACAATGGTCAACGGTGTTTCGATCCTATTGAATCAGGATCATCATCAGGACCGGGTAGCCAAGATTGTGGGTGCTGTAGCATACGCGGTAGGGGGTCCACGATTAGATCAATAAGGCTGGAGTCCTTTGGTTTGAGGCAATGTGGAGGAACGTCTGCGGGAGATCAGGGGACTGAAGTAAGTAGTCCACTGTGAACTCGGCGGGGGGGGGGGAAATCGAAGACGAGGTGCAGGTTCGGAGACCCGATCCACTGCATCGGCAAAGGATGTAGATACCTTGTTGCTTCAGGGGGCGATGTGGAATGAATCCGGGAAGAGAACGGTTCACGAGTATCTCCGCCACAGATGTGTACGGAGTCCTCCAGTGTCTTGAACACCTGCACCTCGTCTTCGATCCCCCCGCCGAGTGGACTACTTACTTCAGTCCCCTGATCTCCCGCAGACGTTCCTCCACGCTGCCTCGAACCAAAGGACTCCAGCCTTATTGATCTACTCATGGACCCCCTACAGCATATGCTACCGCACCTATAATCTTGGCTACCCGGTCCTGATGATGATCCTGATTCAATAGGATCGAAACGCCGTCGACCATTGTTACCAGTGCAATTTATGGCGCTTATTCATCATTGGTTCACAGAATTGTTCTGAAACCTTAAACAGTTATCTTAAAATCATTGTGTTGAACTAATTACTTTGTATATATTCTATATCACCTTATCACCACGCGCCTCTTGCTGTGTGCCTCACGTGTCACTTGCGCCGTCACCTTTTTGTCACGAGCACAACGTGCATCAAGTTACTTAGGGTTGCCTCACAACAGTGCTGATATAACTGTCATGTATAATTTGTTTTAAATATATGATGCCATGAGCACATTTAACACATCGTTTGGAGTCTACCCCCTTTCTTTGTTTCCCTTCCTGTAATGTCTTGTACATACATCTATATCAATTTCCACTGAATCCGGTTGAGATTTTGTTGCTAGCTTTCTTGTACTTACTAAGATCTCAACCTGGTCTATAGGTTATACTCCTGTGGCTTGTTACTACTGATCATCAGTGCCACAGTGTGATGCTCCCTGTATATAAATAACTGTATGACTTAAGAGCCATATTGCCTAGATCTGTGTAGCCTGTCCAATAGTAAGTTACCCTCTCTTTCACTGTCGCTACTGGGACACGATCCGTTCTCATAGGCCAGACTGGGCCAGTTGAGGATTACTTTCTATCATCCTATCTGGCCCCAGGACCCTGATAGGAACTTCGAGTTTGATATGTTTGCGCTCAGGACATTGTGAGACCCCTTTTAGTAAGGACAGTTTATATATCCCATGTGTAGAAATGCCTCTTCTGAAAATGCGGTAGTTTCTCGCCAAAGCTTTACTGTAGGCTTTGCGAGTATGTGTATTGGCCATCTGGTTTTGGAGCAGCAGGGCCAGCTGGGTCAGACCTGGCTGGAGAGAGAGATCGGTATTCAGAGCCTGGGGAAGGGGGACTCTTTGATCCAAGCAGGGCCGCGCCTGGCAAGGTGAATGATGGCTCCACCTCCCACTGGGCGTCTGATAGCAGACCCCCTCATTCTGAAAGGGCAGGATGTCACATCGTAAGCCAAGTGCTCCCCGACCCCACATAACTGGTTCTGACTGGAATCGGTGATTTGCGACCTTCGAGAACAAAGACTTTTAAGGTATAAAATGCTGTGCTGGAACTTTGTCGGTGTGTTCCTTCTGGATGTCAAGACGAAACTCTGTCCGAGTGAACAGAGGAAAGGACTTTGAAACTTTCACCAAGCTTGCCGAAGAAACTACCCGAGGGCCTGAATCGAGAGCGCCTCCTGCAGAAGTTTCAGGGACATTATACTTCATCCCGTCAGCCGTTGGAATTCCTGTGCAATTAATTCTGCTTGCAGGTGAGGCCTCCGTCGAGTAATCCGGAGCCTCTAGTTATACTGTGAGGACCGCAGGCTGGGAACCCTTAAACCTTTCGCAGGATCCGTGTAGGCCGCTGCAGCTGAGAGAGAGCTGTTGCACCCTTGGCCACTTGGAATCATTGTGAATCGTTCTGTGGGCTGCCGCAGCTAAGAGAGCTGCCGCAGCTGAGTGCCCGCACCCTTGGCCACTTTACATCATCGTGAATCGTTCTGTGGGCCGCCGTAGCTAAGTGAGAGCTGCTGCCTCTGAGTGCCCGCACCCTTTGCCACTTTGCATCATCTTGATTCATTCTGTGGGCCACCGCAGCTAAGAGAGAGCTGCTGCCGTTGAGTGCCCGCACCCTGGTCACCTTTTGCATCATCGTGATTTGTCCTGTGGGCCGCCGCAGCTATGAGAGAGCTGCTGCCGCTGTGTGCCCGCACCTTGTTCACCCTTGTCGAGGATTGTTGCTATCGTCTCATGGGCCGCCACAGCTAAGAGAGCTGCTGCCGCTGTGAGCCCACCACGGAGCTGCACGACGAGAGTCATCGCCACCACCACCACCAGCCCGGGCCGCCGCAGCCGCAGGCTGCTGCCGCTGAGAGCCTGCCTGTCCACGAGTGCCCGAATCGTTGTGGGTGAATGCTACGGACCACTGCAACCCAGACTTGTGGTCGCTGGGAGTCCACCTGTCATCCTCTCCGCTTCTTCAAGGGGCGGCGTGCTGTGTCCCCTTTCCCCGACAGGTATCTGGTGCGCAACGGGTCGCGTAGGCCCCGGCCTTGAACTTAGTCAGTGTCACGTTCTGGTGAATAAGTAATTGCCTTTTGGAGTCCCTACGGGTTGACGTGAATGGTAGTTTTGAAACGCTTTGAGAATTTCGAGTTAAACTGTTCGATAAAGATATTATTTTTCTATACCTACCTGAGATGTGTCCTTTTGTGGTGTCGTTACTGCCTTGTTGTACATGGTCATAAATGCTTCAGACACTGCCTCTGTGATAGGCCTAACTGCTCGTGCTACATTACCACAGGGGTGAGCAGGGGTTGTCATAGGGGGTAGCCCACTTGCCCTGACTTAGGAAGAAGGGTCCCTATTTGGATATTGGCGCCCGCCATTGCCAACTGGAAACCCCCATTTCTAACAGTTAACACGCCAGAAGCATTTTCTTCCAACTGCATTTGCAGAAACGTCTCAGCTCAGACATTCAGTGTTCGAGGAGATTCAGGAGTCGCTGCAGCAAGGGGGTCAGACGTGTTCCCTTCTGCGCATACTTGTAAAACGAGTCGAAACCGGAACAGGGTCACATTAGACAGATGGTAAATCAGGTTGGGAAGCACTTTTATTTAACACATTGTTTCATGCATCGCATCGCACAACCTTCTGCTTTTTCCAGGTCTATAAATTAGACTGTTGAATATTAACAATTTCAGTGGTAACCAAGTTACCAATGTTGGAACGCTGAAAGGCTGAGGTGGCCTAGCAGGAATCCTAGCTCTTAACATGCAAATCACAGTATCTGTCAGAGGCGGGGGGTTTAACCCATTGGCCCTATCTGTACAGTTAGAAATAACAGATTCAGTTAGTGCATGTCAATAACAAGAACCATTTTCTCACACAGCGCGACACGTCGCCCTTCTGTGTTTTTAAGCGCTGTAACTAACTGATGTCACTAGTAAACTCATCAGTGGTAATCAGCTTCCCAACCTCGAAAAAATGAAAGGTTTATTATGGCTTTAGAATTATGAGAGCTTTCGAGAAGCAAGCCATGAATGAACTCAGCGGCGAGCGTTTAAGTGACTCAGTCATCCCGCTGGATAGATAGCATAACAAAATATCTGCAATTAAGCAAATATATGCAGAAGGTGTATTCGTAAAGGCAGGGTTTACTCCCCGAGTTGCGGTATGCGAAGTATTAATAAAATGTAAATTTCTTACCTGCCGTCATTTGTCAAGGGACCTGTGAGATTGCAATCCTGTACATTTTCTCTCATTTTAAATTTACACATAATACTCGGCCTACACCTTCCGGGCTAGATCACGTCTTAATTGGACCATACCACGCGTATGGGGAGAATCTTAAAACCGAACACAACATTGTCAAAGGGACATGTCTAAATCCGTACTCTTGGTGGTTGGTGACACAGGTTTGTATATATATATATATATATATATATATATATATATATATATATATAATATATACAGTCCAATCCTCACTCCACACGAAGAAAGAGGCCGACATATGCTGGGGTGCACAAACAGGATTTATTCCAACTTTGACGAAAAGCAAAAGGAGCTGCAAATGTTCAGAAACGCTTGGCAGACGCGTTTCAGCCGGTAAGCTTTCATCAGTGCCGGTTTCTAAACAGAGCGTCTCACCTGCGGATCATTTGATGTCCTGTGACGCCTCTCATTGGCTGAATGTTCCAGCCCCGCCTCTGTTGAAAAAAGGGGATGTTACTTCTCATGCTTCTCTGAGTCCGGGTGCATGCTGGTCAACGTAGTCTAATGCGGGAGTCCGTAAGAGTGAGGGACTTCCAAACACCAAGTGGTGTCCCAACGTTGTTGGCTTTCAGGTCACGTTAACCCTCAGCATCTCGGAACCAAATTACAGATGTAGAAAGGAAACCTGATTTAGTGTCCCCTGCAGCCAATACTGCATCCTCTCTCCCCATGCAGAACACGGTGCTGTTGTATCTGCACAGGAGGGCGACGCGCTGTACTAAACACAAAGTCCAAAAGATGCTGGCGTGCGCGTAGCTCCAGACCGAGAGGGCATGCCGGTAACCAGTGCCTGCTCCTGGTTTAAACATACAGTCCAATCCTCACTCCACACGAAGAAAGAGGCCGACATATGCTGGGGTGCACAAACAGGATTTATTCCAACTTTGACGAAAAGCAAAAGGAGCTGCAAATGTTCAGAAACGCTTGGCAGACGCGTTTCAGCCGGTAAGCTTTCATCAGTGCCGGTTTCTAAACAGAGCGTCTCACCTGCGGATCATTTGATGTCCTGTGACGCCTCTCATTGGCTGAATGTTCCAGCCCCGCCTCTGTTGAAAAAAGGGGATGTTACTTCTCATGCTTCTCTGAGCCGGGTGCATGCTGGTCAACGTAGTCTAATGCGGGAGTCCGTAAGAGTGAGGGACTTCCAAACACCAAGTGGTGTCCCAACGTTGTTGGCTTTCAGGTCACGTTAACCCTCAGCATCTCGGAACCAAATTACAGATGTAGAAAGGAAACCTGATTTAGTGTCCCCTGCAGCCAATACTGCATCCTCTCTCCCCATGCAGAACACGGTGCTGTTGTATCTGCACAGGGGGGCGACGCGCTGTACTAAACACAAAGTCCAAAAGATGCTGGCGTGCGCGTAGCTCCAGACCGAGAGGGCATGCCGGTAACCAGTGCCTGCTCCTGGTTTAAACATACAGTCCAATCCTCACTCCACACGAAGAAAGAGGCCGACATATGCTGGGGTGCACAAACAGGATTTATTCCAACTTTGACGAAAAGCAAAAGGAGCTGCAAATGTTCAGAAACGCTTGGCAGACGCGTTTCAGCCGGTAAGCTTTCATCAGTGCCGGTTTCTAAACAGAGCGTCTCACCTGCGGATCATTTGATGTCCTGTGACGCCTCTCATTGGCTGAATGTTCCAGCCCCGCCTCTGTTGAAAAAAGGGGATGTTACTTCTCATGCTTCTCTGAGTCCGGGTGCATGCTGGTCAACGTAGTCTAATGCGGGAGTCCGTAAGAGTGAGGGACTTCCAAACACCAAGTGGTGTCCCAACGTTGTTGGCTTTCAGGTCACGTTAACCCTCAGCATCTCGGAACCAAATTACAGATGTAGAAAGGAAACCTGATTTAGTGTCCCCTGCAGCCAATACTGCATCCTCTCTCCCCATGCAGAACACGGTGCTGTTGTATCTGCACAGGGGGGCGACGCGCTGTACTAAACACAAAGTCCAAAAGATGCTGGCGTGCGCGTAGCTCCAGACCGAGAGGGCATGCCGGTAACCAGTGCCTGCTGATCACGTCTTAATTGGACCATACCACGCGTATGGGGAGAATCTTAAAACCGAACACAACATTGTCAAAGGGACATGTCTAAATCCGTACTCTTGGTGGTTGGTGACACAGGTTTGTATATATATATATATATATATATATATATATATATATATATATATATATATATATATATATATATTACCTACTGGCGGTCGCCAGTAGGTAGATATAGTTAGGACCCTGTTTCCATAGGAAATCCGCAACATTCTATTTGGAATAACTTTGGCGCCGGTCGACGAATCCTCGCGAAATTTTCAAAATAGGTGGGGCGCTACGCTCCGCTCCTACCCTGAAAGTCTCGGGGGGATTCGTCAAGCAGGGGCCGAGAAAAAAGGGGGGTCCCAAAACGCGTTTTCCCCATGCATTTTTCCATAGGACCTTTAGACACAGCTACAGCCCAAACGGCTGAACAGAATTACTTGAAATTTGGCAGAGAGGTAGCCATAAGGTCAAGGAAGTGCCTTTTGCAGGTCTGGTGTAAATCTGTTCAGTATTTCCTGAGAAAATAGCATTTAAAAGCATATATATATGTGGGCGGAGCCTAACCACACATCTCATCCTGAGATCTGATTGGCTGTCAGCACTTCATCCAAGAAGTGTTGGCAGCCATCTTGGGACCAATATACATGATAGCACCTCATTAAAAAGCATTGCAGTTAATAGAAGGTTTTAAGACTTTAGTTACATTATAAATCATTTGTTGATGGTACCATACACATTTTAGGAATTGTGGTATGTTCTAAGGTGATTTCACCATGTGAAAAAGCCTTCTGCTGGGATATCATGATTGAGAGAAAAATATTTTCTCATGCTTTTACCACAGAGGTTTGGAAGGTGATCTATAGGCTAAACTGAGAGCTTATTTTCTGTAAATTCACATTATCTTTCTCAGTCATGTGAGAATGAAGTCTGACATTCTCAGTAAAACATGTACATCCAACAAGGGCAGAGACTGTCAGTTGATTCCTTTGTGTTCTACTGCAGCTTCCCAGAGTGTTCCAAAGAACTACTAGAGCGCTAACAGTCCTACTTATGATAAACGTATGGCACACCTGAAGCCATCTTGCTTGGATTAAAGTGGTAACTCTTAAAACATTTAATTTAAAAAGGAACAAAATGAGGGGGTTCATTTTTCCATAAAAAGTATGATTAGTGCTGCAGAAAGAAAAATTAGGGCACATTTTGAGTGACTTCTCAAATCCTCTTCTATTTCATTAAAAAATTCTGACATGCAGACTGAAACATGCACTTTCAATACCAGCAGCAGTTTTCCCTGGTGAGCAGTAGCTTTACTACAGTGATCTAATGAGCAAAAAGAGTGCTAACATTCTGAATTTATGGCAAATGTGTGACACATCTGAATGCCTTCTTGATGGAATCAAAGTAAAAAACTGAAAGTATTTCCTACTGAGGAGACTGCAGTAAATGAGGAAATTAGGAAACTTCATAACAAATAAGTCTCCCAAGATGGCCACCAGAGACAAAAGAGCCCAAATGTAGCCCAAATATCACCCAGATGTAGCCCAAGTATAGCCCAATGACAGAATGTCCCAGAATGTTCTTAAAAACAACTAGAGCGCTTACTGTCTTCATTATGACAAAAGTAAGGCACACCTGAAGCCATCTTGATTGGAATAAACTGGTAACACTTAAAACATTTAATTTAAAAAGGAACACAATGAGGAGGTTCATTTTGCCATAGAAATTATGATTAATGCTGAAGAAAGAAAATGAGGGCACATTTTGAGTGACTTCTCAAATCCTCTTCTATTTCATAAAAAAATTCTGACATGCAGACTGAAACATGCACTTTTAATACCAGGAGCAGACTTCCATGGTGCAGTAGTTTTACTACAGTGATCTAATGAGCAACTAGAGTGCTAACATTCAGAATTTATGGCAAATGTGTGACATATCTGAATACCTTCATGATGGAATCAAAGTAAAAAACTGAAAGCATTTCCTACTGAGGAGACTGCAGTACATGAGGAAATTAGGAAACTTCATAACAAATAAATCTCCCAAGATGGCCACCGGAGACAAAAGAGCCCAAATGTAGCCCAAAATCACCCAGATGTAGCCCAAATATAGCCCAATGACAGAAGTGTGCAAAACACTTATTATTTTGTGTTTTTGCAGTGTTATATAGTGCAGACTTGTCAGGTATTGGTGTGCTTTACATGAGCATTGGTTACATCACACAAGAACAAATTCATTTTGGTTGTAGACATGGGGAGACTAAGTGATTTGACCAGAATCACAGAATGTCGAGCTGAAGCAGAAACTTCAACCTGGTTCCCCAGTTGCAAAGTCTGCAGTTCTGGAAGTAACACCACATCCTCTCCCCTAAGTGCAACATTTAATCAAGTGGTCAACTGGATAAAAAAACATAAAGATAACAAATAATTTAAAAGTGCTTTGTCGCTATTTGAAAACTCAGAAAATATGTCCTTATTTTAGTCTTTTAGAGCACTAACCATAATTTTGATGCCAATAAGACCCTCTCATATATGTAATTTCTAAAGGAAATGCTCTAGGTATTACAGTTTTGATTACATCAAGATGATGTCAGGCGTTCCACACTTTTGTAATAAATATAGAATGTTAGCAATCTAGTTGTTCATTAGGATACTGTTGAGAGGCAGAGGCCAGGGGCACGGACTCTGAAAATTGAAGGCAGGTAGGAGGGTGCAAAGGCAACAATTTAACCACACTGAGCAGGCAGGAAGGGCCGTGGAAGCACAACAGACTATGGAGGGCAGTGGAAAGGGGGGCAGGGGCAACAAACCAACAATACAGGACTTGCAAGAGAGGCTGTTGGAGGGAAGATCAATTACGGGTCAAGGAAGCTAGGGGCGGTCCCCAGATCCCCGGGAGCCACCACAGAACTGAGCAGGAGAGTGAGTCAGGGACAAAAGGGGCACCTTAATTTGAGCCGGGGTGCCTAGGGACGCTTGCTCCAAAAATGAAGAAAACAGACATATGAGACATGGAATTGGAGGCAGAATACAATGGCAGTTTAATGAGAAGATGCAACTTCAAAGAAACCGCAGAATAGAGACATAAAGTACAAAATACAGAATCCAGATAATCATACAGCTGTCATAATATTCTCTGTATCTCAATTAATGTACTGACAGAGAAAGAGAGAAAACACATCTATAAATGCATCATGAGAAACAAGTTACACCAAGGAAAATGTTACCTAGGAACACTCACGTTTACTCTTAGAGCAAGCATTCCTGCAATTACAATACAAAATCTTTTAAATGCAAAAGTAAAGAGAACAATGGTTAAACATAACATGACATTTCATATAGGTAAAATAGAATAAGATACTTCAAGCAAAGCAGAGCAAGACATTTTAAGCAAAGGAAGACAAGAGCTCCCAGCTCTTGGGGAAAACCTGCACTGCCTGTTAACCTACATACAGACGGCGAGGTAGTCCGTCGATATCTGTGGGTGCTCCCTTTTTATATCATTTTGTGGGCTCCTTTGCACGCTACATCTACCTACGTATGCTACCCAAAAGCTTTGTCTGCAGATTTTACCAGACATTTCGTCATTTACCCACTTAATGCTGACAATGGACTGGGTGAAAAGGTAAGTCTCTCAGGCCAATCGCTTATCGTAAGTTCCATAGAGCAAGCAGAAAATAATGGGTATTGTACGGGAATTCAATATATTCATGTATAAAATCTCCTCAGTTCTCCTAACTTGACGCTCTGCGGTTGCCACTTCCTTAAAAGCGGGAAACCTGCCCAGGAAGCAAGTACCAGTCCAGGATGCAGCCTACTGTATGTCGACAGCTTCAGGGGGATGTTGAACTTTGATACGGAGCACTCGGGTAGGGTGGGGGCTACTAGTTTGGATCAGAAGGCCTCGCAGACCTGCCTTCAGACTGCTATACACTAAAATTGCAGAGCTATGGTCAATTTAACAAAGAGGCCTACATATTGAACAGAAGGGCCTACACAGGGGTTTTATGCTGGCTGAGTGGTAAGGATGTCTCAGGATAATTATATAGCAACACAGGACCCGCTGGTCAATTTAATACGGCCTACAAATGCAGCTGGCAGGGCAAGGACAAGGGTCTCATACTTCAGGTGTGGACAGAACGGGCCAGGGGCCCCCTGTGATACAAAATCTACCCTCCTTCAAGGCTGTGGCAATGTAATAGACCATTGTGGGCAGAAGGAAGAGGCAATGGTAGTACAACCATACATGCCAACAGACCCGACTCAGCCAGGAAACGTCCAATGTTTTTAAGCTCAAAAGGGCTTTATTTGATCTGTCTCCTGTCTACAATATCCTCTTTTTCAATGTAACTCAAAGGGGAAAATCAATACCCCAGTTTTTTTTCAAAATCTCCCTCTTACCAAGTTCAAAATGTTCGCAAGTATGGTACATTGGATCATGGAAGGAAATGGGATAGGGACATGGACTTGGATAACAGAGGACAGGAGGGACATGGAGAGGTGCACCAAACTGACCCTGCAGGGCAGGCATCAGGGTTTGCAGCAGCACAATACACCACACAGGGCATGCAGGACGGGAGTGCAGCACAACAATCCATAGAAAGCAAGAGGGAGGGGACAGGACCATGCACATGGACAACAGAGAACAGAGGGGCAAGAGGCAATGGTAGCTAGCTGACCATAATGGACAGACAGGAGAGAAAGCTGCAGTATAACAGACCATAAAGGGCAGGAGGGACGGATCAGGGGCATTACAATGGAACAGACAAGCCAGGAGGGAGGGAGTTGGGCTGGGGGCAAGGGGGCAGGGCAGGAGCAGCAAGATAGCCATGGAGGTCAGGCAGGATGGGCACTAGAAGCAAGACACACCATGAAGAGCAACAGTGAGACTGTGATGGCATACACACAGACCATGGAGGGAAGGTGGGAGGGGGTCAGGGGCAGCTAACTGACCACACAGGGAAGGTGGGAGGGGCCATGGCAGCACAGAAGACCATGCATGGCAAGTAGGAGGGTTAGTGGCAGCACAATGGCTATGATGGGCAAGAAGGAGGGTGGAGGGGCATGCACAAAGGACGATGGAGGATAGAAGGAAGGGTCAGGACCTGTGCACAGACAAGAAAGTTCAGGGGGAGGGACCTCACAACAGACCACACAGGGCAGGCAGGAGGAGCAGTTGCAGCACAACAGACCAGGGAGGGCAGAAGGGTGTGGCAGTACAATGGACCATGTAGGACAGGAGGAAGAGGATAGGGGCATGGCATGTGGACAGGCAGGGTGGAGGTGGCAGGGACAGGTTACAGTCATCTGACAATGCTAGGCAGGTGGGAGGGGAGTGGCAGCTCAACAGAACACTCAGAGTAGATAGGAGTGGCAGGTCCATGGGACATGGTGGGCAAAAAGGATGGAGCAGGGGCATGCACAAAGACATCGGAGGGCAGGGGGAAGGAGAATAGGGGCAGCAAGCTAAGCACAGAGTTTAAGCAGGAGGTCAATGATGGGGCATAGAATTGGGCAATGGAGGGCAGGAGGAGTGGACTGGTACATCATACTAAATTGAGGGCAGTGGCAGCACATCAGACCATGCATGGCAGGAGGGAGGAGGCTAGTCCATGGATTCACACAACAGAGGATAGGGAGGAAGGGGATGGGGCAGCAAGCTAACTGTTCAGAGAAGGCGGGTATTAGGAACTTTATTGTTTTTAAAACATTGTGTCTGTGCGAACTACTTAAAATATGAACAAGTATGCAGCATAATCTCACTTTTATTCAGGAAGAAGAGGACGTTTGTGACTGTGACTCCGGGCTCACTTGGCAGAAACACCCCCTGACCCTCCACCCCCTATCGCAAAATGTAAAGCCCGTGAAAAGGGTAGGTGAACACAGTGTTATATAGAACATAGTCCTGAGAGCACGATTGAAAATGAAAACTAGATATAGTGTATGGTATAAACTATGCACCAAAAAGTGTGATATAAGATGAACCGGGCGTGAAATATAATATGCAATACATTGTGCGCAATGACAGATTCATGGGAGAGCGCGAGATAGCACAGGCACGAGGGCGTGCTATGCGATATGCGCCTTGGAGTGTAATATGCATAGGGCAGTGTTGTGTAACCTAACTAGTCTCTAAAGTTGTAATATAAAATATGTGCTGGGGAGTGTAACGTTGCATATGCACTGTGACAAAGATATGGATCCCAGATTGTAATATGTATGGCATAGCACTGTGCGTTATAACATAGGCATCGAGAAAGGCACGTTAGATGGGGCAATATAACCCGTGCGAAGACAAGTGTGGCATGACATATTCACGGGGTGGTGTTACAGTGCACATGGGCTAGAGAGTGTCATAGCATATGCACTAGCTAGTGGAATACAACACAGAGGTGTGTGGCACTCGGCAGGCAATGGTGGGTGTAACACAGCATTGGGCTCTGTCAGGAGCACGCTGTGACTCTCAAGTGATGTTAGTCCCCTTTCCAGAGAGTAAAATAAAAAGTATTACACATCCGGCAGTGGATGTGTGTTTTATTAACCGTGAGGGGGGTTTCTTGCATAGTTTTGGTCGAATTTTTGTCGAATCCCCTTTGAATGGCTTGGTGTGCATGTGTATTAAATGTGCCCGTCAATAGCTACCCATGTTTGTATAAATAAACGACAAGGGTGTCTACCAGGATTAGGCACGGTAGGGCATCAGACATGTCAGAGCTTCACTAGTGGTGTAAATACATTCCACGTGGATTCATTGCATGCATAGTCGCCTTTTAATGAATATCACGCAAATCGTCATGGTGATAGGTACGTACGGTTTGTCCAGCATGTCCTAGGTGTGTCTATAAATATATATTTTTTAAAAATAATAAAAAACAGTGGCCGGCCCTGGGGATTGGGGTCAAAAAAATATAATTAGGAGACTGGCCCTGGGGGATGGGGTCATCAGGGCCAATAAATTAGAATAAGAAGGGGAACCAAACAGCCCCCCTTCTTAAAAAACTAAAATAAATAAAAGACTGGCATCGTGCCGGAGGCCATGCCCCCTCCGTGCAGCACTCTGCAAACGCGCCCCCAACAGGCATCTCCAGTATGCGCCAGGGAACTGCGCTGCAGCCAGGTGTTCTGAGGCCAAGCCCCTTTTTACACCTCTCTGCAACGCAGCTCTGTGGCGCTTACTGGAGGTACCTAGTGGTCTAGTTTGACCCTAGGGACCCTTAGGATTCAGGGGGACTTAATCTCTCAACTTAGAACAGCCACAGGGCGCGTTTACACAGTGGTGAAGGGAGGGGACGGGGCCTGAGGTGACGTGTGCAAACACGCATGGCACGTTTTAAATTGGGGATATAATTTCCCTTCAATACTGAGGGCCCCTGGGGGCTAACTAGCCCACCAAGTGCTTCCAGTAAGCGCCACTGAGCTGCATTGCAGAGAGGTGGTCCAGGCCGTGCCACTTTTTACACCTCTCTGCAACGCAGCTCTGTGGCACTTACTGGAGGTACCTAGTGGGCTAGTTGGACCCTAGGGACCCTCAGGATTCAAATGAACTTAATCTCCCAACTAAAAATGGACACAGGGCGTGTTTACACAGTGGTGAAGGGAGGGGACGGGGCCTGAGTTAACGTGTGCAAAAACGCCCTGTGGTCTGTTTTAAGAGGTAGTTTTAATCCCCATGCCCTATTATACACTAGGGGCTTACAGAGGAGGTCATGCTAATCACAGGGGGACCCCAACGCATAATGTTCCCTAGTGTATGTAGGTGTTTTCACTGTATTCTAAGTGTCTTTTAACATAGCACTGGCTCTAGGACTGGTTAGTCAGACTCAGTTACCACCAGTATCCGTCTGAAAAAGTTGAGGGTACAGGATGATTTTGCAACAAGGCTTCTTTCTGCTCTTCTTTTTGTTCTTTCTGCACGTTATCCTTCTTCCTGCACTTATCTTCGTATTTGAGGACTTCTGTTGCTTCTTTCTGCACTTCTTTTGTTTCTTTCTGTGCATTTTTTCTTCTTTCTTCACATGTCCTATCTCTGTAGGCATAGTTAGAAATTAGCATTTAAAAAACCTTTGAAATTCACAGAAAAAACCATAGGTTTCAGGCACGTTATAGTTAGGAATTAGCATTTAAAAAACCTCAGAAATTCACTAAAAAAACCATAGGTTTCAGGGGTGTTATAGTTAGCTGGACTTTTCACTTGTACAAAACCATTGAAATTCCCCCGTTATAGTTAGTTCAGCTAACTATAACTCGCGCGCCCGCAATGCACTGCTGATGACGTCACATATTACATCACTCATGACATGGTCAGTGACATCACTCATGACATCACTGATGACATCTCAAATGACATCACTGATGACATCACTGATGACATCATACTTGTGATAGAGTGGCAGACCTCCTCTCACCCTAATATAACCTTTGATACACACATTCAAAAATAGAGACTAAAATTTTCAAAACAATGGACATTCCAATACCAGTTACAACAACCTCTTCAGTAATTCTAAGATCCACATACACATCCACTCATTCACCAACAGTCCTATACAGTCACTCACACGTGTACTCACTCATCATATGTACTCATACACCTATACATCCTGTTACACAATGCCACTCATCCATAGAGTTACTCACACACATAGTCACTCATGCTAATAAAGAATCAAACATACATATACTTGCATATACAGTTATACACACACCACCATACTTACTTCTACGGAAACTTACACATACTTAGTCTTTTAAACAATCACTTATAGAAACACATACTTATTCATACAGGAACTCTTTCAATCTCTCACTCTCACATATACTCACATATATACACCAATAGTCACATATACTAGTTTAAAACATATGTAGTTACTCATAAAGACACTATTGAGACAGTCATTGACTCACTAACACACCCATACACACACTCATCCACCCATACAGTCCTGCACACATGCTGTGTTCAACACATACAAACAGTGAGTCACTCATTCATGCACCTATGCACTACGTAATACCCCCCACCGAACCATGCAGACACTCAGACTGATACTCAAAAAAACAACTAATAACCTATATAGACACCCATGTAGCTACTCACCAACCCATGCAGCCACTTATACACAAAGTGAGAGACTGATACAGATATTTACATATTTAAACATTACTCACTAAGCCATGTATTCACTATGATACACTTAATCAGTCAGTTACACAATCAATTTTTCAAAAACAAATCATCCATTTAGACACTTATATACCCATTTATTCTTCCATCGACCTTGAGATATACATATATAAAACATATTTAATTTTCAGAAAAACACACATTCACTGGATGATGTCATCAGTGATGTCATCAGTGATGTCATTTGAGATGTCATCAGTGATGTCATGAGTGATGTCACTGACCATGTCATGAGTGATGTAATATGTGACGTCATCAGCAGTGCATTGCGGGCGCGCGAGTTATAGTTAGCTGAACTAACTATAACGGGGGAATTTCAATGGTTTTGTACAAGTGAAAAGTCCAGCTAACTATAACACCCCTGAAACCTATGGTTTTTTTAGTGAATATATATATAGATAGATATAGATATAGATATAGATATAGATATAGATATAGATATAGATATATATTACCACGAAATCCTTTTAATATTTTTTATTGGCACGACCTTGAATAGATCTTTTCAAATTAGTGCCTCATGCAGCATTTTTTTTTTTCATGGATAACTTCATTTAACGGTAGGCGGCTCTGCATCCTCGTACTTTTACATATAGACAACGAACATGCGCATGGAGGAGTCGCAAGATGGCGAGTCGTGCTCTACCCCAGAAACGCTGTGAAAGGCCTCGGCTGTCAAGAGCCTGACTGGACGCCCCTGACGTACTCACAGAGTCTGTTTGTGCCAAGCTCTGTGAGCCCCACCGCCTATTTATAGACCACACTCTTTTCCCGTTTCAAAAAAAAAAAAAGAAATGTTGACTTTTTAACAGTCACATCAGCGCTATGAAAACACAAGGGCCTTCCGCCATGAAGCTGCAACAGTGCGAGCAGGGGCAGCAACAAACAAGGCCATCCAGGCCGCTTCGAAACTGGAGAGACGCCCTCTCTGCACAGTTTATTTATTTTGTAAACACAGTATATTTATCTGTTGTTTCTGATATACACATCTTTTTTGATTCACAAGAGCGCATGTCATGTGAGATGCGACAAACACTTTGCCGCTTGCACACCCGTAACAAAATGCAAGCCGGAAACAGAAGAGTCTGTACAAACTGATGGTTATTATGGTTTGTTTTCCCAGTTTAATAAGTCCATACTTGTTGCTAGCGCCTTTTTGTATACATCTGTTCCACTTACTATCAATGCTCTGTCATTAAAGCTAGTTCTGTGGTGCAGACAATGTTATTCGGAATCGGGCCGGGGAAGGCAACAAACCCTTCCTGCTGTTTTGTACTCTTCATAAGGCCATATCCAGATTGAGCTGTGTTATGTTACCTTGGCTACCACCTTCCCCGACCAAGTTACATAATTCTGTGCACATTGTCACCCTACACCCCACTCCGCACCAGTGGTGGTATTTAACCCTGTTACGTTGAAACTACGTCCCTGCAGCTCTCACCTGCACAGCACCATCCCTACTTACGAGATATGTTCAGTAACGGACACGCACTATGCAATCCAATAGGTGTTGCTTGTAATTAACAATGGCTTTTAATTTTATAAAGGCATTGCCATTTACAATGACAATAGCTTCAAAATTCGTTGTTGCGAGACCTATTGCATTGTAAATGCTTGTTTTTAAATTTTTTGCCATGGCGCCTGCTTGCCTGAAAGAAATGTAAATGTGCGCAACTGGTCAATTTTCAAATGTAAAGGCTACTTGGAAGCCGGTATTGGCTATAATTGATGAAATCACTTGAAGCTTTCTGATGGCACAGATATATTCTTTTCGCATATTATTGCTCAGGGAGTTACCAGCTGAACTGTAAAGTGTGTGCTTTTAAAGGGAGTTATAAAAATGTGCTATGTACACAGTCTGGGTATTACTAAAATCTATATTTTGGAAGCATGTTTTTTTTTTAATCTCAAAGCTTGTTGTGCATTTTGTAGTAGCCTATCTTCTACTAAGTGTAAAACGTAAGATTAAAGTAATGACTTTGGTTACAGAATAGAAACAGACTTATGCAGAGAATAAAGCAATAGAGGTGTCGTACAGTAGGATAATGGATTCCCCATCGAATAACTTAACTTGCATTGATTTTAAATTTAATTTAAGATTAAAGTAATGACTTTGTTTACAGAATATAAACAAACAGACATGCAGAGCATAAAGCAATAGAGGTGTCATACAGTACGATACTGGATTTCCCATTTTTTTTTTAAAAAATTAACTTGCATTCATTTTGAGTTTAAGCTGTGGTTAGCATATATGTAGCAACCTGAAGGAAAAACATCGAAAATGGTTACAACATATTCAGAATTTTTTAGCCCCATCTTTGACCCCGCCCCACGCTCATTCAACCAGACCAGATTGCGCACATCATTACAATTCATAATTCTTTTTTAATGCACTTCGACCGTTGCGGTCCAGTTCGTAAATAGCAACAGTGAAGTGTCGAACGAGCACTGGCATCACGTTCTTAGCGAAAGCACGGCACTACCTGGCACACACTCAAGCCTCACCCGATTCCTGCCCTATCTCCGCTTGTGGCGGGGGCACCGGAGGCGGCGAAAGGCGGACGGACCCCGCTGACCAGATGCGTCCTTGGGTTTGCGGTAATGTCTCTCTGGAGCGCCGGCAGACCGCGAGCACAACGGTAGCTTTTTAAATTGCGCACGTGTTTACCTCCCTCGCGTACAAGTACGCCGGCCTATGTTCCTTTCTGCGCATGCGTACGCGCTTTACTACGGCGTGTGTCCGCGCGATAATAAAACATAATAAAACATGCTTTTAAACGTGAGCCCAGGATGGATAAAATGACGGATGTTTGAGGATTTTTCGTGGAAGAGCCTTTATTATCAATTCTCTTGTAGAGGGCAACCTAGAAATAAAACATGTAATATGCCACCACTTTATTTCAAGCATGGTCCACTGGTAATGTTACCTGTTTACTGCTTTCTTTTTCCCTTTCCTTCTTTGCATTCTTTTCTCTCTTTTTAGCGCTCTCTCTCCATTGGCTACTCACTTATATTTTCTTTACTATTGTAGTGGCAGAGTGAGGGAGGCGAAACGCATGTGTTGGAGAAATAACACTTTATTATTCTTAGTGCTCAGTACAACGGCCCACGGGGAGCAGGCGGGGAGACAACCGCTAGTGAAGATTCCGCGCTCCCGTCTGCCGATCCGCCGCGCCCCGCTGACGTCACGGCCGACCTCGAAGTGCGATTGGCCGTGACGTCAGGAGGGCAGGCGAACAGCGAGGAAAGACTGCGTTCGTCCCCGCGGAGCTAGTCCGCTAACATCATGTACAACATCTCCCTTATCAACAGAAAAAATAAATAGAACACATTATCATCTCATAACAAAGTCATCAAATCTCTTGGGTGCCCTGACATGCCGTGTCGGCCTGCTAGGGGTAACATACGGGGTTTGTGCCACCCCACCAACACCTGTACCGCTTTGGCCCGGGCTCCCCATGCTGCGACTGTCACACCTCCCTGGTCTGGGGCCTGCGCCCATTTGCCTCTCAACACCTCCCGTGCCATGCCATGTGCTCCCGCTCGTAAGTGCGCTTCCGCATCCGGCCCAACCCTGTGCGGGGGAATTGCCCCCAACCTCATCATCGCACATACTTACGCCGGTGACCTCATTGTCTTGCCATTCAAGCACACTATCATCGCTCTCGGACTCACGCATGTGACCACTTTTCAGGATGATTTCCTCTTGCCCAGCTTTGAGCTTGACTATGTCGTCCTTGCTACGCCATCCCCCACCTTCCAGACACACGGCCCCTCTGGTTGCTCCGTGTACCCGCAATGGGGTTTGAAATACGGATTCCCCCTTCATTACTTTGTAGGGCTTCTTCACCAGTACCCAATCTCCCTGCGCAATTTCCTTCGGTTTGGCTCTGTTAACCATGTCAGCATACTGTTTGTTGCTCTCTTGCTTAGCCACTATGCGCTCCTTGACTCTCAACCCCTCTTCCTGTATATCCTCCGTTCCATCCCTCATGTCATACCACTTGTTGAATTTGGGGGTAAGCTCGCTCATGCACCGTCTCCCTCTCATCAAATAGAACGGCGTATGTCCTGTGACTTCATTAGGCGTGTTATGGAAAGTGTGCACCTTATCAGCCAAAAACGCCTTCACGTTCATTTGAGACGCAACAGCCTGTTGGATACCTTCTTTAAGGAACCTGTTCATCCGCTCGACCTGCCCATTGCTCTTCGGGCTGTACAGTGGAGTCTTCTCCTGCTTGATTCCTAGCTTGGCCAGGAAATCCGTCATCTGCCGGGATACCAACTGGGTACCATTGTCGGAAACCATGATCTTCGGCTGCCCCTCCGTCGCGAAGATTTTCTTCAGCACCTTGATCACCCGGTCAGTAGTAACCTCCCTAACGAACTTGTAGTGGATCCACTTTGAGAAGTAGTCCGTAAGGACAATGAGATGCCTGCAGTCATCCGGCAGTATGGTAAACGGGCCTGCGAAATCTATGGCAATCTTGCACCATGGGCCGACCGGAATGTCCACCATCTGCAGTTCCCCCTTGGCCGTCTTCCAATGTTTGTCGGCTCTCAAACACGGCCCGCATCTATCAATGAAGCCGCAGACGTCGCTGCACATCCCCGGCCACCAGTAGTACTGCTTGAGGAGGTTTTTGGTGGCTGTACTCCCCGGGTGCCCCCTGTGAGCAATCCTGATCAGCTTGTCCCTCAGACCTTCCGGGGGCACAAACAGTTCATGCCTTTTCAGGAAGCCATCTTCAATCGTAAGTTCCGCGCTTATCTGCTGGAAACATCTGAGTGCCCCGTGCAAGTTCCGGACTGGAGGCCAATGAGTCGTCAAGTGGTCCACTACCCTTCGGATGGTCACGTCTTTTTCCTGGGCAGCCAGCCATTCTTCCTCAGAGATAGACCCCTCGCAAATGGCCGTCGCGTCTACCATCGCCACCACACACTCCGTGTCGTCCAGGGAACCTTCTTCCTCGCCGGCGATAGGCAAGCGCGATAGGCAATCCGCCCTGCTGTTGAGGCCACCCTTGATGTGTCTGATGCTGAAGTGGTATTCCTGCAATTTGGACAGCAAGCGCAGGAGTCTCGAGCTGGCTTTTCCATTACCGCGGCCTTCGCCGTCCATCATATAAATCAACGGTTTGTGATCCGTGACTAGCTCGAACTCTTTGCCCCACAAATAGTTCTTCAGTTTCTCCACTGCCCAGACGCACGCGAGCGTCTCCCGCTCAATAGTGCTATAATGTTTCTCCGCGTCGCTCAGCGACCGGGATATGAACGCGATGGTGCTCTCCTTCTTCCCTTGGAATTGGCAGAACACTGCGCCGATACCTTTGGTGCTGGCATCGACAGTGATGACATTCCGGTGATCCTTGTTGTAAGGCTGTAACACTGGAGCCGCAACAATGGCCAGCTTAACTGATTCGAAGGCAGCTCGTTGTTCCTGCGCCCATACGTACTTTTCGTTCTTCCGCAGCAGTTTCCTAAGAGGCTCCACTGTGAGTGCGTAACCCTGCATGAACTTCGAGTAGTACTCGCTGAGCCCCAGGAATGACCGCAAGGCGTCCTTATCTCCGGGACATGGGGCCTCTCGAATGGCCTTCACCAGGTCCTCCTTGGGCGCAATACCATCCGGAGTCAGAACGTACCCCAGATAGTCTATCCTGCCCTCCATGAACTTGCACTTGTCCTTGGAGACCGTCATCCCTTTCTCCCGCAGGATCTCCAGCACCGTGCCCAGCAGCTCCAGGTGCCCCTTCTCATCCTCCGTGTGGATCAGGATGTCATCCTGGAATGCTTCGACGCCCTTCATGTCGCAGAAAAGCAAGTCCATCATCTTCTGGAAGACACCCGACGCTGATGCAAGGCCGAAGGGGAGCCGGACGTACCTGTACGCTCCGAACGAAGGTAATGAAGGTGGTCAGTTTTTTGGACTCCTACGTGAGACACACCTGGTGGTATGCTGACTTCAGGTCTATCACGGTGAAGAACTTGGACCCTGACGTGGACGACAGAATTTCTTGGATGTTGGGCAGCGGATGGCAGTTCACTAGGATATTTTTGTTCAAGGACCGCAGGTCCACACATAGACGAATGTGCCCTGTCCTCTTCTTCTTGGACACCACTATCGCGGACACCCATTCTGATGCGCCTGCCTCCTCTATCACGCCTTCCTGCTTCAACTTATCGAGGACCTTCTTCAGTTCCCCTCTGACAGAGAGAGGGACAATTCTGACCTTATGCTTTATCGGTATTGCCCCTTCTTTCAACTGTATGGCGTGTACAAACCCTCTCACACGCCCCACCTCATTCTTAAAAACTGACTCAAATTCGCCAATGACCTCAGCCAATCCCCCATGCACTTCGCCAGGTTGTATGTAGCCAACCCAGTCATCACGCAGAACAATGGGATTGTCGGCTCCCGGGACTAGCATCACACCCAGCTTCGCCAGGTCCTTCCACCCCACAAGGCTTCTCCCTTTCTCAGCCACATAGACCTTCGTCATCACAGTGCGCCCTCGAAAGGTGAGTGTATCGCAGAAAAACCCTTTCATCACAATATCCTGTTCCCCAAAGGCCTTGGGATTCACATCAGTCTCACGCAACCGCACTCCCTGCCACTTCGCATCAAACGTGGTGTCAGATATCAGGGTTATAGGTGAACCAGAGTCAGCCGTAAACTGCAGCTCTACAGCACCAATCATAACGGAGCCAATAGGCCCCTTCACTCTGCCGTCCTCGGCATCAATGGACAACACTATGTCCGCACTCGCCTCCGCATCGCTATCACTCACTGAGCTCACTTTCATGCCCCCACCCGGTTTCCTTGTCTTGCACACAGCTGCAAAATGGCCCACCTTCCTGCATTTAGTGCAGCTCTTGGTCAGAGCCGGGCAAGACTTGCTATCAGCCAAGTGGTCCCGCGCCCCACATCTAAAGCAGGCGAACGGCCTCCTGCCACCCCCTCTATCACTTGCTGCTTTGTCGGGAGTCCTTGACACACTTTTACTTTTGTCCTGCACGTAGCACACCGTCGAAGCCTGACTTGTGCATGCAAGCTCCCTAGTGGACACCATGGAGCGCTCAATGGCCTTCGCAATGGCCACCACATCCTTCAGGGAAGGGTTTCTACATGACAGCAATCTCTCCTGCACATTCTTAGAGTGGCAATAGAACACCACCTGATCTCTGATGTAAGTATCGGTCATCTCCGCAAATTCACAGTCTTGCGCCAGAACGCGTAAGCAGGCAATGTACTCCTCAATAGTCTCTCCTTCCTCCTGTCGCCGCAGAGCAAACTTATGGCGCCCCACCATGATGTTACCTTCCTCGGAATACTGCAGTTCAAGCCGCTTAACCGCCTCTTGATACACATTCAGAGGAGCGGGAGCCCCGGGGGGGTCCACGAACACTGGCAGACTGTCAAAAACTTCCTGGCCGGCCTTCCCCAGCAGTCCGAACAATAGCGCCTTTTTGCGCGCGGGGCTATATCCCTCGCCGTCTATGGAAACGATATAGTTCTCAAACGCACGTAGCCACCCCTTCCATTTCATGCACGGCTTACCAGGAGAATCAAGGAACAGAGGAGGTACGCAGATGTTGACCGGCTGAGCCATCGTCGGAGGTCAGGGACCGCAGCAGGAGGACGACGACCACAAGGACAGCCACCGGACAGGCACGGCTGGCAGCACGACCTGGAACCTCAGCACGCAGAACTGGACCACGCCTGCAGATGCACCAGCAAGTAGGGCCCCACGCCCACCGGAGCACACTGGGTGGGACAGGGAAGGATGATCCTCACGGCACACCTCCTGGGCACACGAGACAGCAAGGGCCAGCACTCCAGCCCCCTCAGCAAGCAGCAGACTGTACCGCCGAGGACCAGAGGGGACACGCAGCATCCAGCCAGCAGCAGGATGGACCAAACGTCGTCAGGATGCCCACGTGGTTGCCAGAGGACCAGCAGAGGGCAGCACCGCAGCAATGGAGGAGCACGAGGGGCTCAGGGCACCGGATTCCCCACGTGGGCCGCACGGCATCAATTAACCCTCGTCGCCATTTGTAGTGGCAGAGTGAGGGAGGCGAAACGCATGTGTTGGAGAAATAACACTTTATTATTCTTAGTGCTCAGTACAACGGCCCACGGGGAGCAGGCGGGGAGACAACCGCTAGTGCAGATTCCGCGCTCCATTCTGCCGATCCGCCGCGCCCCGCTGACGTCACGGCCGACCTCGAAGTGCGATTGGCCGTGACGTCAGGAGGGCAGGCGAACAGCGAGGAAAGACTGCGTTCGTCCCCGCGGAGCTAGTCCGCTAACATCATGTACAACAACTATTTCACCCTTTTTCTTTCTGTATACATGTCTGACTCCTTTGCCACCACTTGGCTCCCACCACAAAACGGACATTGTAAATTCTGTCCCGAAGTGTTACTAGCATCTGCATTGCAGGCTGCAAGTCACACTTAAAAGTAAAGAAGAGCCATAAAAGTTAACAAATGTAACTGATGGAGTGAAAGTCTCATTCAAATTGTAGGGGTGCATCATAATCATGTGTAGATCGCACCCATATATAATCTTGTGTTGGGAAAAGTGAGGTGTTAGACTAGTGAAATGTATTAACGTAATATTGTGATGTATTTTAGGTTACTGAGAAGTATGGAGAAATTAATGTAGGAAATGGATATAACTAGTAGAAAACGTTAATGTGAAGAACTTTTGTTGCGCAATTGATATCTTCATACTAAATGTGTTTAACAAAGCTACTGCAACAAGTGGTAGATGTATTCATTTAAATGCAATAGAGTTATGTTAATCTGTGATGCCGAAGTAATGTGTTCTTATGTTAGCTAAAATCGTAGGCCAGAAATGCAAGCCCCTGAAAACTATAGATTTAAAATGAACGTTCTGAATTTCATGTGCACTGTGGAAACAGTTTTTTCTCACATTTCCATTACAGGTGGAAAGCTATTTCGTTAGGGAAAATTAATGTCTTTGTTTTAGGAACGGGGAAAGGAGAGGAGAAGTTACAGTTACATGGCTCGAAGGTGATAAAGCCGGAGATGGTTTCACATGGGAAAAGGCATGAGAACCAAGGACAAATGCTGCAAGAATTCACGTGAAGAACATCGTAGAAGGTTGCCTATGACAGTGCCTATTGTGAACCGATCTCATGCTGTGTATTCTGAGAAAGATACCTGTGGATAATTGAATGTTGGAAATAGGGAAAATAGCCCACTTCTTCCTTGCCTCCAGAGGGAGAGCATCTTAGAACAAGCTCTTTCTTCTGTGATAGTGGCTTTATGCTCCTTGACCTTTTTGATGTTGGAGAGACTTAGTCCCACTCTATCTATGGATCCAACTCCTAGAGTTCTCACTGCTCCTAGAACTCAATCCTGTATAGACACTTTTTCCATGGGCATGAGAGCAACAATATTAGACCGTTTCCTTTCTATTGAACATATGTTTCTGTAGCTGCAATCACACTTTGACAATCATATGTACCAAGTCTCTTGTTCTTTACCTTAAGTAAGTGATCAGACGTTGAGTATTTCTTTTAAGATCCTTTATTTAAACAAACATCATTTTTTCTTGCAGACCGAGCCAACGCGTTTCATCCCTTATAGACACATAATCATGGGCCTAAAAGGATTTATTTGCATATATAAGAATCAATGCATTGTTTTGATTTAAAAATAAAATTTACAATTTTATATTACCATTTTATATACTTTTTCCAGTCTTTTGTTATTTTTCCAAAGCTTTTTTACATAAAAACAATGAATAATCATGAAAGGTATATAGACAGACATTTCCATGTCACTTTTACGGGATCACCCCATGGATCCATTGTTACTGTTCTTTATCTTAAAGTGTTTCAGTACTGGCAAATATATCCCATCCCTTGTGCGACTGATTTTAGCTAATCTGTTTTTGTATTTTATCTTCTATGGTCATGATTTCCATTATTAAACAGACAAACCAAAAGAAGAATTTTATATATAGAAGGACCAAATTCTTACTTACAAATATTTGAAGCTGTATTCTGGTATTTCGATTATTTAAATCCTGATCATTATATTCTGTTAGTCCCACTGTCAAGAGATACATACATTACTTTTTTAGTTTTAGTTCCTAATCACTTTTTGATTCCCTAATCTCCCACTGTTTTCTTTTAGTATTCATATGTAAATGTAAATGTAAATGTACAGATATTTATATAGCGCAAATCACCAACCGGTCTCTAAGCGCTTGCTTAGGGAACCCGTCCTGGTATTCCCCTGTGAGATAACCCAGCAGGGCATCCACAAGGTGAAAGCCAGGCATCCCGCCGCGAGGGGCCATTGTGGAGATTAAGCAAGCTATTGCCCAGAGTCGCAGAGTGTGAACCCATGAATCGAGTATGCACTGGAGTGAGAATTATCGAGTCCATGGACAATTTATGGACTCAAGACCCAGCCGAGCCAGGAATTGAACCCTGGTCCCGGGCTGACCTCTGCTTCCAGGTCTGCCTACTCTAACCAGTGAGCCACACTTCTCCACCCTCTTGTGCATCTGGTCGCTGTAATTTTATCAATTTCATCATTCATTCCAAACCTCTACAGCTCTCATTGTGCTTTCCAACTTACAAACCACATCTTCCCCTTGCCATATTAAAATTATGGTCCATTTTTTGACATACCACGACAGTTCATGTTCTGACATCCGAACAACAAGTCTTACTTTCATGCCTTTTTGTTACCCTTTCACACTTTCACCATACCCCCCTATTTCTCCTTCTGTCCATTCGATGTACTTTGTGCTCCCGTGGTGACATCCAAACACTTGAATACTCTCCGTCTCCTTTGAGTTTCTTTTATAGAGGTTCCCTTCTGTAACTCATTTCACCTGAGATCAACTTGTGAAAATCTCTCGATTTCCACTGTCTTGCGGCCTCCATTTTAACATGTATTTCTCACCGATATCTTTCCTCAAACTGAAGTATTTGTATATGTTTTCAACCCCCCTCCCCCCACTCAGTCATTAATTCCATGCCTGTTTCTCCGGACCATTTCTCATTTTTTCATTAAGATTTATAAATCTTTAGGCATTAGTTAACTCATTGTGTTTTTGTTGCTCCCAACTGTTTTTCATGCTCCATTTTGTGTATACCTCCCCCTTTCCCACTTCCACAAGCATATTTTGTTCCTATCAGTCGGCTTCGTACATGGATGCCATCTTAACCTGCCTTACTGTCTATACGATTCCCGGAACCATGCTGCTTCAGATTGCCTATTTTTACATTGTAACAGAACTTTTTCAGTTTGTTCAACCCCATTCTGCAAACATAACATTCAGAACATACATAATTCCCCTTTGGTTGCGAAGGCAACCACTCCTTACTGCTGTCCCTGGGTGGGCGTAGGTAACTACGTGTAACCATGCCCCTAACCGTGGCCATTCTCCTGTAGGTCACATTGTTCTTTAGGTCTCGGCTAAACAGCGCATGCTCTGTCTCTTTGAGACATGCTGGTTCTACTCTGTGAGGTTAGAGCCTACCCAGATGCTTCCCATTTGCTGGCTGCATTGTCACTCTCCTATTCTTTCTCCTCATTTGTCCATGGCATGCATTGTCAGGCCTCTTACTATGTTTAGCCATCCCTGAGAGCATAGACTAAGAACAATATAAATACACTGGATACCATTTTAGCATGTGGTGAGGGACTACTTCTTCTTTGTTGAAAATCAATTGACACTCTTGGTCTTTTTCTTATCTCCTCATATTTGCTGTATATTCCAAGACTGGGGTAAAATGTCAGACACTGCCTGTCTTCGCTTGTTCTGTTATCTTTGCTTTCATCCCACTTAAAGCCCTGTACATATGGATTATGGGATGTGCTGCTCAACATACAAGACATGTGAAAGTGGAATTTGTGCATTTTGCCAAAGCAAAATTGTGCAAAAGTCCGCTAATTTATTTTAAAAGCTCAGTGAAGCAATCTGAAAATTACTGACATTTATTTATTCGGGAAAGAGTCTTATGACATAATTTTCCACTCACTTGTCACCTTGAAGTAGACGTGTGGTTTAAATTCCAGTTTTATATTTTTAATGTATATTAAATGACCAAATGCCTCACTAACGGACTCCGCTAAAAAACACACACACAGTGACACCATGTCCTGTTGGTGTTTACAAATAAGTGCTGGAGCCAAGCACCAGCAAACACCGGAACAAATTAAACACTTCATGATGCATTTTTAAATAACAGCAAAAATAATACTGCCCCACAGTGCTAAAAATATGTAGTGTGCTTACCGATAGAACAGTACTTTTTTAATAGCGTGCCTCTTGGTACAAGCAGTTTTGGGTGCTGTAGCACTGTAGCACAATACAGCCAAAAAAAGTCAGTGTTCAGTTGCTATGGGACATACTTTAAAACTCCTGAATCAGTGTAATGGTGAAATTTTATTCTGGTAGCATGAGGAGGACCTGTCTGAAATATGGCAAGGATCTTAAACACAATGGTGGGAATAATATCCCTGAGGTGGGGTTTCAAACAGGGTTACACATGAGATGCCTGCCTATCTTACAGTGGCGTAGCAAAAAGGATCCGTGGATGACGGATCAAAAGAACCTAGCCAAGGACGTACGGGTGGTTCACCTATTGGGTGAAAACCAACCTCTGTTAGCCGAAAAGAAAAAATTATTTTCTTGAGTCCCCTCACTCACCCAGGGTTGCCCCTAGGTGACATGCTTCATCATTGGGGCCATCCCAAGCATCTACTGCTTGGGGCGTGCTGCGACTTGCGGAGTTATGTAGGAGCACTTATTTTGTGAGGATATGTGTAGTGCAGTGTAGGGGGAGTGGTGTAAGTGATATATAAAAATGTACCTAACTAGTGAGCCAAAGTTTTATTCCTCCTCCCAGTTGGCAAGGATAAAAAGGGGTTAATTAAAGGGAAAAATAACTGTTATTTAATTATAATCCCTAGTATTGTGCCGACATGTTTCGAGGTTTCCCGTAAACCTCTTCTTCAGGACAACAAAGGGACCAGCCCCTTGTGTACCACTCCGTGCAGGACCTATAGTTAAGTGAAAATAAAGATAATGAATGCACACCTATTGTGTGAGAATTTCGAAAAAATACATACGGTTGATTCTGAACACGTAGTATCTGTCATGGAGAAGAAAAAGCAAAATGCAAGTTATTATATACTGCCTGCCCACCACTCCTGTGGGCAGGTTATGGCATTCTGCTGCGCGTAAATGAAGGTACTTCATAAAATGTTGTAAGTGCCCTTGAAAGTAACAGTAATATAGTGCTTCGATCCTGCGTGTATTAATATACAACACTTGACATCACTATTGTGAGAAAGCAAAATATGTTAAAAACACTTGTGATCATGGACAAAACAGGACGCACACAACATGAAACATAATAACAATTTATTTTATTTTATGGCCAAATTGCGCCTCATGGTCTGTCTGGGTGGAGGGGCCTGTAGAACCCTATATTGTAATAAGAAGAATACACAAAGAAGTGCAATTATAGGGATTTGTTTCAAACCGTTCCTCTCTTTTAAGCATCCCTTGCACTGAAAAATGGTAAGAAATGCGGTGAGAATACGGGAAAAAGAGTTTCTGGATTTCCTGTAGGGAGAAAAAGTCTTACTGTGCTCAGCAACCCTCCGTCAATACGACCTACTCGTTCCCAGGGTGGACCGCATCTTAGCGTGTCTGTGCCTCAGTACCGGTAGAAATAGTCTTTCAAAACAGCCGAGTCATGTCTTCATGCTGTTAAAGACTAGTACGTGTCTTGTTTCATTTGGAAATGGTCCGCCATGTTGCTAGGATTTTTGTGTCTCTTGTCTTACTGCAAAAACGGAGTCGCCTCTGAATGTCTAAATTATTTATTTATGTACAGTAGTCCCTCCTTCGAAAATTTAGAATTATAGAGAGACATCAGGTAACATTATGAAAAAATGTGGGAGGTTGGTATCGAACCCTGGTCTTAGGGACACTGTGAGGCTCTACAATGGTGGCCATATTGGAGTGGTCATAAATAGCAAGAGGCTGTTCCTCATACAGTTTCCAGTTTAAAAGAATGAGGTGTAAATATCAAAGTTCCTTATTTTTTGATTCTTGTAGAGTGGTCCCCGTTTTACAGACAAATGTCTGAGGTATAGGAACACGCCAGGTAGGGTTTTTTTGACGAGAGGAAAACTAATTTGGGTCTCAAAAATACTGGCTGTTTTAGGGTGGTTGTACATCAATAGACAGCCTGGGGATGTTTTCTCACACATAATTTTGGTTATTACAAAACGACCTACTTTCAAAACTATGGCTGTTACTTAGGTCTGTTATTCTTAAGATAGGTGTTATATTGTGCAATTTTCCTACGGTTGTACGCTTGCTGGCTGAAAGTTTTGTTAATTGATGAGGTTTCATCTTAAATTTGAGATTGCCATCTGTCTGAGGTGTTGGGGTTCATTTATCTAGTGAATTGGCCACATAGTATACTCTCGTTCAAGCCAGTGATGTCGGTGCGTAACCTGAAAACCCATCTTTGCTCCTTCTCTAGGAGCATCTGTTCCAAGTTATCACAGGGTTTAATATGTTCTAACACTACCCACCGCATGTCATTTGGGGTGTGTTGCTTCTCATTGAAATGTGACGTCATTCTGGTACTTGCCCTATGGCATCGGATGTTGCTCCGATGTTTGTAAATTCTTGTGCTCACTTTCCTGGTGGTCATACCCACATAGTGTAGGTCACAGCAGCATGTAATCAGATATACAACTCCTATAGTGTTGCAAGTGGTAAAGTTTCGCAACTCCCATGATTTCCCTGTATTGAAAGTGACCCTCTTGGTAGTTGTGGTGAGATGGCATACACTACAGTTACCACATGGGTAGGTGACATGTTGGTAAAGTACTGATTACCTGTTGGTTACTTTTGTTTTGTGGCTTCGGGTGTGTGTGTACCAATATATCCTTCAGATTTTTGCCCCTCTTATGTGAGAACATTGGTGTTGGTATGTTCAAGTTGCCACTGTTTAGAATCTGCCAATGTTTTTTTACCAGCTTGGAGACTTTGTCTGATGCTATACTGAAGGTAGTAATACAGAGGGGTCTTTTGTCTTTTTCATTCTCTTGTTTATCATATGTTTCCAGAAGAGCGTCCCTAGAATTATTTCGTCCCCTTTTCCTTGCCTTTGCAATGATTTTGGAGGGGTATTTTAGTTTTTTCAGTTTTTCTGCTAGGTCTTTTGCCTGCTTATCATAATCCAATGTTTCTGTGCAGTTTGTCCTAAGTCTAAGGAACTGTCCCCAGGGGAGATTATCTTTCAGATGTCGTGGATGAAAGCTGTCGTAAAGTAAGAGTCAGATTTTCGCGGTTGGTTTAAAGTGAATTGTGGTTTTGAGTGTACCATCTACTGCATAGATGTTAAGGTCAAGAAAAACTAACTCAGACTTACTCATTGTGTGGGTGAACTTTAGAAAGGGGTCCCGTAGGTTGAGCCACTTCAGGAAGATGTTGGCCTCTGTTTCGTCTCCCCTCCATATTACCAGGTTGTCATCAATGTATCTCTTCCATTCCACAACCTTCTGGCGATGTGGGTTTTGGTCTGATAGGATCTTTTGTTCCTCTAGATGATGGATGTACAATCCAGCCACACTCAGCGCGACAGTACTACCCACGCTGGTACCGTGTTGTTGTTGAAAAAGGGATTCTTCAAAACGGAAGTAGTACTCAGTCAGCGCCCATTTGCAGCATTCTAGGACCACATGCTGTGGTGTATGGTAGGGCCATCTTGACCCATACAGGATTTCCTCAAGAATATCCATAGTTTCTTTGTGTGGCAAGCTTGTATAAAGACTCTCCACATCTAGGCCAATCAGGCTGTTGCATGTAGGATCAAACTGGAGGTCCCTCAGTAGGCCAAGTACAGCTTTGGTGTCCTTCAGATAGGTGTTAGTGTTTTGTATAAGTGGACGTAGGAAGACGTCTGCAAGCTTGGAAAGTGGTTCCAGGATGGATCCGATCCCGGAAACAATAGGTCGTCCCGTTGGATTCTCCACTGATTTATGTATCTTAGGGATTGTGTAGAAATACATAGGGGGTATTTACTAATGTTTTGTGCTCGTGTGACACTAAGCATTGCATCAATTTACTGATCATTATGAAAACCCACAGTTGGATCAAAGTTGTGCAACACCACGCGAGCAATCACGCAATCCTAGGTAAATCTAGGCTTTAAAGATTTGTTTCATGAATGTGACTTTCAAGTACGAAGATGTACGTACACCCACACACTTAAAACTCACTGTTCTTCCATTGTGAATTTTTATTTGGCATACATATAGACCACAATCTGATTGTGAATCTCTGAAGTAAAGCAGGAAAAATGTTTCTCAACATCGTCATTACACAATTCTTTTTTTAAAGTGATGAAAGTGTACGTCCTATGCACAGAAAATCAGGAAGCACGCCAGTTATGTTATTAATTAATTGTAGAAAATACTATTTTAAGGGAAATATTACACCCAGTCTTAACACAGAATTAACAGCCAGAATTGTATGAGGAACTGACGTGAAAATTCAGATGGGTTCTTTATGGGGATGCTATAGAGTGCAGTGCATTGTACGAGTTAAATTAGATGCAGGAAATTATATCTAGAAGGGCAGCTGCCTTGTGCTGGGAGCCATCCAAAACTAGTGTTTGCTGGGCAGATTGAGTTACAAGCATTTCTTTCAAATATGAGCAGGGAGATATATAATTTTTGTTTGAGCTGAAATCACGTTTCATTTAATGGGCCTGTGATATAAAAGATAAATATTGAAATAAACAGAAATAAATACTACATTACCATATGAACTTTAAATGTATTTTCGTGCACCAGGCAAAGCCAACACATTGGAATATCCGAAAGAAAAACGTACCTGTTGCACTGATAGGTCAGTGGAATTGTTTTACTAGGTAAAAAGGCTCAGTGAGTTAACCACTCTGCTGAAAAACACTTTGTGACTTGCAGATTTTTATTCTTAATCCTGGCATACCCAGCTAGCCTTCCATTCTTCCATGTCGCCCAATTGAGAACCATTATATTACCGTAAGATATGTAATTGACAGCTCTTTAAAACTACAGGCATGCGGTATGAAGCAACATATTAAAAAAGTGCTAATGCAAAATTTCACTAGAAGAGTTTCTCTCTTATCTAAACTGGTCCCCAAATTCTCTTAATATTTTAACACCGGCAGGTAATTTGGCATCGAAATTTGAAGAATCAACAGTTTAAAAAAGAAAAACAAACACGAGAGTGATGTAGAAAAAATACCAGGGGGCAGCACATTAGTATCCACCATGGTTTATAGTGTAGGCACTCAGTGCAATTAGCTTTTATACCTAATAAACATGTTTGCTACTTCATAGAGTTTTATACAATCCACTTTCGAATTAACCCACTAAATGGTACTCGGTTAGCATCCTGACAAAGAGTAGAGGCCGACCGTGCCTTGTCAGCTTTCAACATGATGCCACAGATTGCTTCAATGTAGGATTGTTACAACCAGTTTTACCAGTCATTAGGAGTTCTGCTACATCTTTATTTGTAAACGGAACGCGGAACAATGCAAACTTTCACCCCAAGGCACAGATCTGGGTTTAATCAATCATTTGTTTGCTCACCATACCACCCCAGCTTGGCCCCAGCCATATGCAAATCAGTCTTGACTCTGCTTCCCATGGGAGCATTCCAGCCCAAACTGCCATCCCTGGACTGGAAACAAACATTCTGGGTCCAGTTTCAGGGTATCACCCCTCATCAACCATGCTAGCTTGAAACCAGTGGCACAGTGAGCATGAGATTCATGTCTGGGCACACCCTTCCCACTTAGGGTAACAAATGCAAAAAGAAGAAATGAAGGACAGAAAACTGAACAAATCAAACATTCACCACCAGCTACAGATCTGAGTTTAATCTATTGTTTTTTTGCTCACCATGACACCACAGTTTGGACCCAGTCATCTGCAAATCAGTCTTGACCCTGCTCCCCATGGGAACAGTCCAGCCTGAAGTGGCAGGCCAGGTCCTCCCTAGACCGGAAACAAGCATCCTGGGACAATTTTTGTGGTATCTACCCTCATCAGCTAGGTTGGCTTGAATCCAGTGGCACAGTGGGCAGGGTACCTATGTCTGGTTATACCCTTCCTACTTAAGACTACAAATGCGAAAAGAGCAAATGATGGATAGAATACTGAACAAATCAAACATTTACCCTCAGTCACAAATAGTTTTTGCCACCCCAGTTTGGCCCTAGCCATATGCAAATCAGCCTTCACCCTGCTTCCCATGGAAAGAGTCCAGTCAGAACTGCCAGGTCAGATCAGGTCATCCCTGGACCGGATATAAGCATCTGGGACCGGTTGCGAAGTTTCTCCCTTCATCAACCAGGCTAACTTGAATCCAATGGCACAGTGAGCACGGGACCCACATCTGGGCATACCCTTCCCACTTAGGGTGACAAATAATAAAAGAATAAATGATGGACAGAATGCTGAACAAATAAGACATTAACCCCCAGTCACAGATTTGTTCAGCATTCTTCTCCTTCCTATTGCGAGGTGGAGGGGATTTACTCGGGCCGCTGGCCCCCTTTTATACCCCCTCGCCCTCACTAGCTCACCTCGTGATTGGTAGGGGGCTCGCCATGCTGGAGGGACCAATTATGGCCCCCGCCAGCCTAGCTGGCATGCAAATGGGAGTGCGGGGGAGGGCTTCCCGCCTCCGGATGGCGTTTTACCCGGGCCTCCATCGGGTCCGGCTTCGCCTACTTGGCCCGGGTTCTAAAGATGGGTTCTGAAACGTAACGTGCGTCCGTGTTAGCAAAATCAACGAGAAGTCAGAAAACAAAAAAGGAGGCTGAAGTACAAAGAAACTAATTCAGGGCTCATGGAACAATAATGTATTGCAGGAGGCTTTATACTCCTTGACATATTGCGGTGAACTAGTGCAACCATTCTGTTAGACGGCTGTTTATTATTTATACTAATATGATGTGTGATAATTTTACCTTTGACCTCAGTTAATATTTGCAATCATTCCAATGCACGTACTTTTTGGAAGAATGATGTACAATAAATCATCATATAGTGAAAAATACCAACATTTGTCTATGAGTACTGATTTAGGGGTACCAGAAGGTACAGCTTCTATTTGTTAGATTCTGTTACAGGTTTGTCCAACTCCTAATTTTCCCACCTATCTGATAGTGGGGATCTACCAGGTGTGATCCCAATAGTGTTTTTGAATACTACAACCCTGTTATTTCTGATGCCTGACGCAGTGTACAAAAGACTAGTTACTGTTTCACCCTACAGCACGGTGGGTGTAGGAGGGGAAGCTGATGGGTGAGTGGCAGCATGGCCCACCAAAGCACCACTAAAAGCAGGGAAGGTGAGAGGTGTAAGAAAACTGTATTCGAACCACATTCGAAGATGGCTGCCATGTATCCTCACTGTATATGCCGCCCACGCACCATATGGTGGTGGCGGCCCAGTTTCTGGCTCTTGTGCTGTGCCACCGGTGCCACAACAGCCCCAGATTTGCACTTTGGACTCCTGTCTACATTATTGTTTTCGACCCTCTGAGTTAGGAACAGGGACTGGCGATATATTAATACTAAATTACTGGGATAGACCTCTCGTTTAGTATGAAGTATCTCAACAGCCACTGCACTTTCCTCTTGAGCAGGGTTGGTGGGCCAGCCACAACATACTTGTTGCTCCAGCGCTATATAAGACCCATCCGCCACATGACAGTAGCCACAATCTGGCGCCAGATATAAATGGCTGTAAGTTTCGAAGGGGATCTTTCTGAAGTGGTTATTTTACTGCAACACTTCAGCTACAGTTTCCCTTGGTGGCAGCAGGTCTGTGTGTTTTTTACTATTCCTGTTAAGTATACCCTTGATTTTAACAGCACTGGTTGCAATACAGTAATACTGCGAGCAATTAACTGTGGCAATCTATGCAAAAATATTTGGATATAGCTGTCACTTAGTCAAAGTTTTTTTTGGTATACCTCAGAAAACATAGCATAAAGAGGTCACTAGAACATAAAATGGTAGCCACCCTCAATGTGATCTAAGCAGTTGTTGCAGAACCCGACCTTCTTGGAGCGAGGATTCCATTTATATGTAAAATATTCTTGTACACTGATTGCTTTAAAACATTTTAACAACCCTACATTTCTTCCCTATATAAAGATGCATTTTTGCACTGGGGTTTATATACTTGCATAGCTGGAGGAACCCTTTGCCACCCTAAGGTTCTTGAAAAGTGAGTGATTTTGCTCAATCATGAAAATTCTGGACCTATTTAATGTATTTATTTTAGGTCACATGACATCTTAATCCTCAGACAGTTAAATCTTCAACTTTCTCAAACAGTGAAACATTCAATTTGAGGTTCTTCTTTGAAAGGCATTGCAGCGTCTTCCCAGCCTGGGTACCCACCAATGACCACACCACACACAAAGCTTAATATCACACGTCTTTATTCTGCTGCACGTAACTGCAAACTCAACATTCTAAAACAAGCTTTCATGGCATTGCTCTCTGACACCTACATCTTAGCTCTACGTAATAGGTTAGGAGCAAAAAGGGTTCCATCATAAAACATTGCAAGACACTACAGACATCATCTTAGTTTTTGAAATGTTGATAGCCAAAATCCTTATACCACAGAATTCCCTGAATTTTTCTAGGCGATGCTGGAAGCTCTGGACGTCTTTAACCCCTTGCGTGCACTTGACGGAACCACGCCGTCAAGAGCCACGGGCGGCGTGTGCTCATGACGGCGTGGTTCCATCATGCAGCGGCCGTTGGTGGCCGCTCCTCCCACGCGGCACTAATTCCCCGCCAGTGCGGGCGAAATAGAGAGTGGGCGGAGTCGTGACGGAACCACGCCGTCATGAGCACAGCTCGCCCGTGACTCATGACGGCGTGGTTCCGTCATGAGCATGGCGGCGCCGCGCTCACCCCTCACCCCCCCCAGCACTGCGGCGGAATTCGCGCCGCAGCGAAGGGGTTAAAACCAGCAAAACATTATCCACATAGAGCAAAATAAAGATATTTGAGCCACCTAGAGCCAGTGAATCAAATACCCCTTGTTTAGTATCAGAACTACCTGGATGACGTAAAATGAATAACAACATAAATGGCAATGGCAATTACATCAAACGATCTGCAGCATGAATGCAAGACATCGGGAGCTGTCAAAAACAATGATTGACTACTTACAAGAGGAGCCACCCAATCTGATGTGTCCACACACATTGAGGGCTTAAAGGTTAAACTGGACCCCAGGGATGGCAACCAGAGGGACACCTGGGCAGGGGCGGCTCCTCCATTTGAGCAAAGGAGCGTCACCCCACAAGCCCCAGAGCTGAAAACTAAAATGATAAATTAAGTTTATTTATTACCATTTTATTTTCCAGCAGCCCATCCCAACCTAAGGCGGAACCTGGAAAGGCTGCCGGGCGGTACTACGCTGTTAGCGCTGCACATTCCCGCATTTTAAAGACTGAATTGAACTGTTCTAACTAATCGCCATTTTAATTATTTGCATTATTTTAATCTTTTTTAATTCATTTTAAGCTTACTTTATTTTGCTCACTTACCTAGTATTAGCAGGCTGCACCCAGTTTCCCCGCCCCGGTCCATCGCGGCTGTGTGCCGTTTGTGTGGAGCAAAAACAATGTACATAGGGACATAGGTCAGTTCATGTGAAAGATTTATTTCCACAATAATAGTATTCAGGTGCTCACACAATAAGTGAAAGAAGTGTGACGTGCAGAGTGATAGTGAAGTTTAAAATTACGGCATCGCATTGAAAACAATTGTAGAAAACTCATCAAGAAACTTTTTATTTAATAGGAAGAGTTTATGTTGTAAGAGGTCAACGGCGTTTCGATCTCAATTGTTCGAGATCATCATCAGGACATATAACAGGTGAGCAAGCTGAATCTAAAATGAGGAAAAACAGGCAATTTAATTGCACCGGACGCACACCAGTTTCTAATTCGTGTTTTAATCCCTCTTTCACAGTACGTGACAATCTCACGCCCGAATCTCAAGCGCTCTAAACCGGGTGAACTCGTCTACCCTCAGCTGCTAATTGAAGCTTTCATTTGTTTTGCCAGCAACTCAGCCATTTTTTGCCTTATGGATCACTGTACCAGTAAGTCTACACTTAGTGATCTCCTTCCTTTTCTCCCTTTAAGCGCTTTGCCATCTAGTTTCATCTGCGCATTCGACCGCACCTAGAAACACCTTCCTACTAGCGCGATATCATTTCTTTAAAATTCACCTATGTTTGCGCAATCAGTTGCAGCATTTATTTTGCTCTCCTTTTGAATACGTTCACCACTCGTAATTAACATCATCGTTTTTCAATCGCTACTGAATAACGCACAAACTTCTCTTAACTCATGTGTTCCTACACCTACCTTGACCCTTTGGCATGGTTGGAAATATCACATATAGTATAATACTACAAACACCCCTATACCAATATATAATATTCATATATGTCCATGTGTTTAATGTTAAATATAGGATCCTTTGAATGTTTTTATTTTGCACTAACTGTAGGGATCAAACAATAGTTTATTAAATTGCCCGCTTTTCCTCATTTTAAATTCAGCTTGCTCACCTGTTATATGTCCTAATGATGATCTCGAACAATTGAGATCAAAACGCCGTTGACCTCTTACAACATAAACTCTATCTATTGTATAAAAAGTTTTTTGAGGAGTTTTCTACAATTGTTGTCAATGCGATGCCGTAATTTTAAACTTCACTATCACTCTGCACGTCACGCCTCTTTCACTTATTGTGTGAGCACCTGAATACTATTATTGTGGAAATAAATCTTTCACATGAACTGACCTATGTCCCTATCTACATTGTTTTTGCTCCCTTAAGAAAATTCAATTCTCTAGTCATAAGTGCTCTCCGTAGAATCGCTTTAATATTGGACCTTTTGGCCACACCAGAACCATTGTTCTTCTACCGCATTATTCACCCCTGGTTCACATATTGGGGTACCCTTGTTTTTCTTAAAACTTGTTTGTGTGGAGGACGGGGCAGGCAGCACCGGGACTCCGGTGAGGCACTTCCGGTCCAGGAGGGGGCGGAGGAACTTTCCCGCGCTTCCCCCTACATAGGGCCGATGTGTCAGCTTTCGCGCAGCGGACGCGCGCAGATGGGCGCGCCTAAGGCAAGCCCATGCTGGGACCAGGGGCCACGACCCCTGCTCCCCCCTACCCTGCAGAGACAGCATAAGCACTGTAGAACATTATTCAAGGGAGTCTTTGTTAGCAATATCCCTAAATCTGAGTCACAATAACACACTGTGCATGAAAACCCATCCAGGAAACACTGAGGGACCGTTTTCCTGCCGTGGCTGTAGGTGGCAACGTTTAGCACCTTCTGACCACTCCTACACAGAGACAAACGATCAGCAATCACTTAGATGTTTATATTTTAATGCCAGGCCGATACCTAGACATATTGCCGATATCTGGGACATCTTAAACAAGAGAAATCCCGACCTGGTTTTCATAACTGAAACATGATTAGGTGATAACAACCTCCCTGATATCGCCAACGCCCTACCCCTCAAATATAAAATAGTGAAACAAGATAGGCAGGGACGGAGGGGAGGGGGGCTGGCTATCTTGTTCAAAGACCATCTCGCCTGTCTCCACCCTGAAGTGGTGCCATTTGGAGAGCACGAAGTACTAACGTTTCAGGTATCCAGTGAAGGCCACACTTTGCTTGGGGGAGCAGTAATCTATAACCCTCCAGGCCACCAAGCTAAACTTTGTACTCAACTTTTCCCTTTATGCCTCAAATATAAACATTACCTAGTTATAGGAGATTTTAGTGTACACTTTGAGGAAGCACACAGTCCCGCAGCAGTGCTCCTCGAAAGAGATATGCAGATTCTCCAGCTCAAGCAATGGGTCAAAGGCCCCACACATATTGCCGGACATACTCTAGACCTATTATTTTCCAACATAGAGTCAACAAGCATCCAGGAGATTACTCCTGTATCTTGGACAGACCACTCACTCATATCTTTTACACTCATCCTGCCTGCGAATGCAACCAAACCCCTCAAGACTGTACGAGTGGCAAACAGAGCCTGGAAACTGGTCACTCAGGACCTGTTCCAGGCCCATTTTTTCCCAGATAACCTAACCACTCAAGATACTCTTCCAGCTAATGCGGAAGCAATACAATTTGAAGCTGAGATCACCAGTACCCAAACTTAAATCTAAACTAACAAATAAACCTCTATCTGAGAAGTGGTACTCACAGGATCTCAAGATACTGAAAAGGAAGTGTAAATCATTAGATCATTCCTGGAGGCTGTCTTAACAGGAAACAGACAGAACAAGATATAGGGCTGAATTAAGGATCTATAATAATGCCATCAAGAAAGCAAAGAAGACTTACTTCGCTCAACGGTTAAACGAGAATCGCAACTCGGCAAAATAATTATTCTGAGTAGTGAAGGAGCTCTGCAAACCAGCCAGCCTGTCGCAAACTTTGTCTCCTTCAGAGGAAAACTGTGAAAAGATCAGCAAATTCTTCGCTGATAAGATCAGCAAAATTAATTCCTCATTTGACACTAACTCTTCCTTAGCCGCAACCAACTGTGAACACCTACCCCCACATCCAGAGGTCGCAATACGGATGGGCAACTTCTCCCCTCGAATTAGAGGTTGAGAGAGCCATGCTGGAAGTAAAATCAGGATCCCCCCTCGACACATGCCCCCACTTTATATTCTCCCAGATTACATCAACAATATGACCTTATGTTACTCACCTACCTAATAGATCCCTGGACACAGCAGTATTTCCAGAAATATGGAAACAGGCTGTAGTGACTCCTCTGCTGAAGAAAGCTGGGAACAAATGTTCATAACCCAGAGAACTATCGGCCCATTTCTCAACTCCCATACCTCTCTAAGGTCTTAGAAAAGCTGGTGCACAGACAACTGTCCAACTACTTGGAGGTCAACGAACTGCTGGACTGTTCTCAGACTGACTTTAGAGCCACTAACAGTACAGAGGCCACTCTCCTAGCCGTCTTAGACGACATAAGATCACTGACTGATCAAGGAAAGGCGGTTGCCCTGATCTTATTGGACCTGTCGGCGGCGTTTGACATGGTCTCACACAATCTCCTGTTGGAAATTCTCTATGAAAAGGGTATCTGCGCCAAAGCTCTTCAGTGTCTTAACTCCTTTCTGAGGAACAGAACTCAGATGGTACAAATGGGCCAGTTCTCCTCGAAACCAAAAAACATCAGCTGTGGTGTTCCCCAAGGAGCCTCCCTGAGCCCAACACTTTTTAATGCCTATGTGTCATCTCTGGCATTGATAAGTAGGAAATGGGGCTTCAGCATCTGCTCCTATGCGGATGACACACAGCTGATGATAACCATTGAAGAAAGGCATAAGGACACCAGGGTTAAGTTAAATAACTGCCTCTCAGAGATGGCAACTTGGATGTCCGAACACTGCCTTAAGCTAAACGCAGGTAAATCGGAAATACTGCTTTTCGGAGGAGCTAACCTAATCTGGGATGCCACTTGGTGGCCACGATCCTTGGGAGATGCCCCAGTGCCCAAACAATGCACAAAAAACTTCGGTATAACCATCAACAACACCCTGTCCATGCATGATCATGTGCGGGTTCTGTGTGGAAGAGGTTTTGCGATTTTACAGCTCCTAAGAAGGCTTTTTCCGTGGATCCCTTTAGAATGTAGAAGGACGGTTACACAGGCATTACTCATCAGCAGATTAGATTATGGAAATGCACTGTATGTGGGCATGGTAGACCTTTTGGTGAGACCTTTTCTCATGCCAACAAGTGCTGCAAAATGCGGCTGCTAAGCTTGTGTGTAACAAAAGCGGATTTAGTTAAGCGTCTGCATGCATGAAACAGCTCCACTGGCTACCTATGCGCCAAAGAGCAAGATTCAAGTTGCTGAGTCATGCGCACAAGGCACTGCATAACCTTGGGCCTAGAATTCTCCAGAATAAAATCGAATTCTACGTCCCCACGAGGTGCTTAAGATCAAGACACCAAGCACTAGCCAGGCCCAAGCGTATAAAGAAAGTAAGAGCAGGAGGCCGATCATTCTCATACGTGGCGGCTAAACACTGGAATGAATTACCTCAGGACTTGCATCTCACTGAGAACTATGTAACGTTCAGAACAAAACTAAAAACCCAGCTTTTTTCTACAACTTAAGTGTAAGCAGCTGAAGGCACCCAATATAACCTACCATGTGTTCCGCAAGACAGCGCCGTGATATTCGTCAGGATGAATGTTGCGCTTTATAAATAAAAACAAATAAAAAATAAGTGTCAGGACAGTGCGGGGCCAGCACAGCTGAGTGGCAGCAGCAGGGATCTGTGCGCTTTAAAGTACGCATGTCTCTTTTGCTGGGCATCTTGGGACAGCCAGCCAGACCTGTGCATTTTAAAGTTCTCTAACCTAGCTGTCTTAGACTGCTGGGTTAGAGAAAGCTCAGGCCTCCAGTGCTCTTAGGAGCGCTGGGAGAACTTGCACTATCTAATCCTGGCAGTGCTTTCATGCTGAGAGAGCAACGCCAGGATTGGGTAGTGCAATTTCATGCATCAGGAGGTTCCTTGGAGAGACCCGAGTGAGGAGGACATTGTGCTGCGAAGGTAAGTGAACTTATTTTTTTTGGTCTATCTCTAAAGGAAGCATCTAAATATTTAGACGATGTGGTGGTTCGCCTTTTCCCATTAAAATTTGAAAGGAGGCTTCCAGAAATCCTGTCAAAACACCAAATATAAGGGTTTCGCCCTAAGTGTTAAGTATTTTTGTAACAGGAAATTGAATGTAAAAGTACAATTAAAAGAACTAATCTTTTTTGTTTTTTTAATCTGTCTATCCATTGCAATGCCCACTCATATGTTAATATTTCTTAGCACTGAGATCTATTTTGTAATTTAAGTCGTACTAACCATCACCGTATTCCTGAGCAATGTGTTATCAGAGTAGAATGTTAGGGAAAAACACAGCTCACTAGCAACTGAGTAGCCTTCAGGCACTTAAGAAAAGACGGACTGCTAAAAAAAAGTGCTGACAAAATTGTTCGATTTGGCACCACAGAGAAATGAACCATGAGCGTTTTACATATAACAAATGATTTTAAAAAGCGCCTGGCCCATAAGTTTTAGGTCTGTTCTGGAGTCACAATCCAATTGTTCTTTTTCGCAGCATGAAAGTGTAAAGGGGTGAAAATTCATTTATTTACAGCCAATTACTAATTGGTTCACATCGATATATAAGAACTCACAAACAACTAGATAGGGGTAGTTAGTTTATTACAAAGCCAAAAACAACTGGACCTAGAGACACCTCAAAACTAGTGATTAAAAATACAAAGGAATTAGCATGAAGCCAAATCGCTGTATCCAATTAAAACGATGCAACATAAACAAAACTATTACTTCAAGAAGTAGAATACAGAGAATCACGAAGCATGAGTCCAAGTTGCCCTGCATCGAGGGTTGAAGAGTAAAAAGCATTAAATCTATCCCTACCCATCACTAAGGTGGCATCCCTACCTAGCATTTCAGTAAAAGAGTTAGGTGTCAGTGCGTGGATTTTTCCTAAGAAGTCTCTCCACAATCAAATGAGTCTAGCAGCATGACGCCTCTAACACAAAGGAAACACAAGAAGATGATGGACGGAGTGCTGAAACTTTTTAGACACTCACCTCCATTCACAGATCTTGATTGAATCCATCATCGTTCTTTAGCCCAGTTCAGACCCAGCTATGAGCAAATCAGCCTTGACCCAGTGCCTCATGGGAACAGTCCTGTCCACCGGTCCCAGGATGCTTGGTTCCTGTCCAGTGAAGAACTGGCTTGGCAGTTTGGGCTGGACTATTCCCAAGAGGAATACGGTCAAGACTGATTTGCAAATGGCTGGGTCTGAACTGGGGTGGCAAAGTAAGCTAAAGAAGGATGATGGATTCAACCCAGGTCTGTGACTGGGGTGAGTGTCTGAAAAGTTTCAGCACTCCGTTCATCATCTCCTTGTGTTTGCCTCTATCACAAAGACAGAGCTCGTTCTGAGTAGCTCTCTCTCTGAAGGTAAAATGGAAAAGGGCTGCTTTCCCTAACTCCAATATGCAATTATTAGCCGGTATCAATCCCAAGTTGCACCTCGGATCACACCATCCACCCTGGGTAAGGTTCTGAAGGTATTTTTCCATGATGTCGACAGTGTACCTTCATCCCTACAATTTGTCCTTGGTTCAGGCCTTCTCCCATGTAAAACGCAATGACCTTCCTTTATCGACCCCGGGCACATGATTGTAACTTTTTCTCTCCTTGTCTGACTAGTTTAAAAAAAGACATTAATCTATCTTAGAGAGCACTTCTTATCCTGCAACACAAAACATAAGAAAGAAAAAATTCACAGTACACATGAAATTCAACATTTAATCCAAAGCGAGATTTGTCAGGGACTTGAATTTCAGGCCTACGATTTCTTTAGCCAATGTAAGAACGTACTACATGAAAACTGAAATAAATCAATTGCAATATAAATGAATACATCTACCACGTATAGGAATAACATTACTTTAAACACATTTTGCATATAAATCGTGTCAGGTACACAACACAGTGGTCTAGAATACACCACATTACTATGTTAATACGTTTCACAAGTGTAAGACTTCATGTTTTCTAACACTGGATTATGTGCGGCTGTGTTCACCATGTGATTATAATGCACCCCTGCAAGATAAGTAAAATTTCCGTCACATCAATTTGAAAAGCATTCTTCAAATTTTATGAATCTTCTCATTCAATGCTTAACTGAAATTTTACCTGGCTCCACCCCATCCACGTGAGTACAGGCTATTGATGCTGTCCTGTGGAACACCCACTTTAAGCCTGTGTTACTACAGGGTTGGGCTGCTCACTCGCAGGCCACCTATTGAGAGCCTTTAAAACTGCATGGTGCTGACTTCCTAGACACCTAGTAACAGTCCGGGGTACCACACCCCCCTTGTGCTGCTCACTCTCGGACCAACTGGTGCCAGCCTGTGGTACTTCAGGCTGGTATTCTTCATTCTCGAGACCCCCTAGTAACAGCCTGCTTTTGATCATCTCTCTAAAGACACCTAGTAGCAGCCTGTCCTCCTTCGGGCAGATATTGTTCACTCCAGGGTAGGGGTTTCCTAACTTATTTGTAATGAAAGCTAATTTATTAGTGTTGTAAAAGTGACCACATCAGACAACATTACATTAGTGCCCATCATATGCAAGATTACGAACAGTGGTCACCAGTGGCGAAACGATAGTGCCCCTGGAGAATGTAATTTTGGGCCCTTGAGTCTCCAATTTACCACAAATATACATTGTCTGTGAGCTGAATGGGAGCCCCCCCCCTATAAATGGCTAGGGTCCGCTTGGAAGGCTCAGCCAGTGGCCCCCACTTAGCGGCTGGGACTGCAGGAGCCACTTTTACACCCCTGGTGATCACATCAGTGCATCAGCTAGGGCTGCCAGCAGTAATGTAAAAAATAATTTGTCAAATTGTTGTGCCCCTACGTAGGCAATACATAACAGTCATAGCTGCACTGCCCCTGGCACCAACATATTAGTTATAAGCCTGTCCAGTGCCACATCATTTATCACTTAAATATCACTTTTAGATATTTTTGGGAAATGTAGCCATTCTTCTCAAAACATCTGCTTATGAGTTCTGAAAATCCACACATTTGTTCCTCAAATACACTCACTCAATTTGGTATGCATATTAGTTCAAGTAAGAAAAAACTTATAATTTCGTAGGCTGTGTTGTGTACAGGAGAACTACTTACAGGCAGCTGGACCGCAGGCTTGAGCTACTCACTTCTGGAACACCTAGTAACTGCCTGCTCTGCTACAGGCCTGAGCTGCTCACTTCCGGAACACTTGTTAACCACCTGCTCTGCTTCGGGCTGGTGCTGCTCAATTCCAGAACAGCTGGTAACCGCCTGCTCTACTGCGGGTTTGTGCTGCTCATTTCCAGAACACCTGGTAACTGCTTGCTCTACTGCATGCTTGTGTTGCTCACTTACGGAACACCTAACAACCACCTGCTCCACTGCGGGCTTGGGTTGCTCACTTCCAGAACACCTGGTAACTGCCTTCTCTACTGCAGGCTTGTGCTGCTCACTTCTGTAACCCCCAATTACCACCTGCTCTCCTGTGGGCTTGTGCTGCTCACTTCCGGAGCACCTGGGAACCGCCTGCTCTACTGCAGGCTTGTGCTGTTCACTTCCCGAACACTTGGTAACCGCCTGCTCTACTGCAGACTTGAGCTGCTCACTTCCAGAACACCTTGTAACTGCCTTCTCTACTGCAGGCTTGTGCTGCTCACTTCTGGAAAACCTAGTAACTGTCTGCTCTACTGAGGGATTGTGCTGCTAACTTCTGGAACACCTAGTAACTTCCTGCTCAATAGTATTCAGGTGCTCACACAATAAGTGACAAAAAGTGTGATGTGAAAAAGTGATGGTGATATTAAAATAAAGACATTGCATTGATCTGACCTGAATACTATTGTTTTGGGGGAAAACAAATATCTGTGATATATTGACCTACATGTCCCTCAGTATATTACTCGTCGCTCCCCTAAAGAATTAACTTCCTACTCTCAAATGTGGTGGCCCCCACAGCATCACTTTTTTTTAAACGGACCATCTGGTCATTCCAATAGAGCATACTGAGATAAAGAATAGTTTAAACATCTTATCTCAGTTTTTTTGGTTGAGCCTAGAGTCAGCGCGCAAGCGCTGCTCTGGTGAAGATCTGCTGTAGTTCACTACGTGAGAAAAGCAACGCCCACTTCCCTGCCCATATTTTTCATTGGCTTGTGTCATTGTCCGTCCTAAATGCTGGCTACTGATTCATCAATAGGCTTGTTAGTGCCTCCTTAGTACGGCCATGACGTCATTTGTCACCTCCCATGGCTACTGGCCCCTTTACTTGGTTGTTACACGGTGCGTGTACTTTTTATTTATTGAGTTTCTCTTTCTGTCGACAGGTTCCTGCGTGGACACCTCCGCTTTAAATTCAGCACACCGTGCATGCTTTCCCTTTCACTCTGCGGGCGCCATTCTTCCTCCTCCCTCCACCATCCCTTCTCCATTAATGCTCCTTGTGTGCCTTGTTTTTTCCACGGGACGCAGTGTCCACTTTATACTGTTCGCATTTTTTATTGAAATACTATTCTCTATATTGGAACAGCCCTCTCAATCTCTCCCTCTGCAGCACACATGGCGCTACTTAATCACCAGCTGCAGCTAGTGGTCCTACTCAACATCCGCTTCGTCACTTTCAGGTGGGCAGCCGGCCATGGATGAGGGGGAGGAGGAAGGATCTGTAAACTTCCCCAGGATGTGGGTAAGGTAAGCACTCCCAATATAATAACTCAACATTGTCGGGGGAAGGTTTGTCTTTGTTTAAATAGCAGTAGTTTGTAATATTGAACAGCTCTTCAAGTATGTTCCTCTTCATTAGCTTGCCGACTGCTTTCACGTGTCCCAACTATATATTTTAATTACCCAGCTGCTCAGACTGAAACATCTGCACGATGTGCTCTCTGCTTTTTAGGCAACATGGAGTGTGGAGCCGAGTAGCAGAGTGATGTGAAAGTAAGCGATAAGGCTCGAAGACAATGCGATGGAAGGTTGGGAGCAGAAGAACAGACAAGTCATGCGGAGCTTGACAACTGTTTACCCATTGCCACACTAAAACAGTCACACGCTCTCCCATCTGGGAACATAATTTCTTACAAGAACAACAGTCAAGAATTCCAGGTGCTCTGCCCCTAATGAAAGAAGTACATTGAGCTCACATTGTGCCCACTTTTACACAAGTCCATATTCTATGTTAATGGCTAAAGCCGGGTGTTCCCGCTGCTCTCCACCCGGGGTAACATATCTATCTGGCTCCTCTCCCCACCATAACACCAGAGCCAGCCCTCCTCACCATGGAGGAGTTTCAAATGTTCCGGCTCGGTAAAGTGGGTAATGGGGTACCCAAGGAGACCCCTGCTGCTGTTTTCCTGGTGCAGCAGAAGAGCCTGATGGCAGGTATCAACAACAACAAGTGCTTCAGTATCCTGGAGAGAGGCCTAACTCCTTAACTGTCCATCTTCACACCCTTCCTCCATATCCTAAGATCATATGATCGCGTCACATTCCATAACTAATAAACCTTTCTTGTACTACCTACTAGTCCCATCTCACCTATCAACTCACCTGCTACAACATTTCAGAACTCCTCTGCTAATATACACAGGCCCATTATGCAACCCCTCCTTGTCTTTCATTTAAACCTCTCTCTACCCAAAAACACACCTGGCCACCGGCATATAATATAGTATTTCTTTCACAGATTATTTCTCTCTACTGCTTCCTATACAAGTTCTTTCCAGGTTGTCAGAGGGTGTCTTCCACAACCGCAATGCCACTACATGCGCCTCCCACAAAATCCGACCCAAGCCAGCATGTCACAAACTCAGTAAATGACATTGCAATTTACAATGCCAATAGCTCAAACTCCACCAATGCGAGACCAATTTGCATTGCAAATGCACCAGCTACTCACTCATTGGTGAAAAGGGGCATGGAAGAAAAAGGGGAATGGGTTCAATGGAGAGGGAGATGCACAAGGGGAGGTAAATCAGTGGCTATTTTGGCTCACACTTTTCTGCATTTATTACACTAGCCACAGCGGAAACAGGCTCGGTGCAGACGTTCAGTGAGCTACTGTAGTCCTTTGTCTATCTCAACTTCTGTAGTTCTGCGGGCACGGCATAAATACGTGTATCTTCTGGAGTAAGAGCCGTCCTTAGGTTTTATGCAGAGTGTTGAACAGTGGCCGTTAAGGGTAGTTGTTCCAGTTCTAGAGTTTTGTTAGGAGCCGGCAGCGGTAATCATAAAAAATATTAGCAGCGCCTGGCTATAGGAAGGGGCGCCATCTTGGGCATCTCGGAGCCGTCTAAAGGTTAGAGGCTAGTCGCCCTGTCCCATGGGCGCACCTAATCACTTAGTAGGATATTGAACGTATGCCTTCTGACATGTTGTGAACGCATTTCTAAGGGTTTCATTTTAAACTTTAAAAATATACAGTTCATCTTGTGATTGACCTTATCGAATGTAGTGACCATCTACCTCCACATTGCCCTGGTCATTTGGTACATCTTGGCAATGAAGTTAGTATTATTGGAATTCAATCTGTTTCACCCAGTGGTCGAAGTGGGGGAAAAAAGCATTTGCAATGCAATAGGTCTCGCATGTACGCGGGTTTGAGCTATTGGCATTGAAAAGGACAATGCCTTTTATTTATGTTTTGGTTTTCAAAACATAAATAAAAGGCTTTGTCGTTTACAATGCCAATTGCTTAAACTCGCTTAAATGCGAGATCTATTGCATTGCAAATGCTTGTCTATAATCTCGTGACAATTTTTCCCTGACAGCCAAAGCACTAGGCTGCTGCTAAGATCTGTGTGACCTCCAACTGTTCCCTTCAAGGACACAAGTCACACAAAGGGAACTCAATGTCCATTAAGTGAGGCATTTGCATCACCACTTGCAGGCTACTTCTCCATACAGCGAAGCACATAGTAAGTGTGCACTGTCACTGCTGTAGGGTCCAGTGTCAGCACACTGAGGTGGACCAGATGGAAGGATTCCCTCAGACTTGCCCAGATTCCAGACTTTATAATAAATAAATAAATAAAATGTCTTATAATTAAATACAAAAAATAAAGGGGTGGATGAGAGTATGGGTCAGTGGACAGTTGGATGGATGAGTGGGTTGTGTGTGTGGATGGATGTGCTGGAGGAAGGGGTGGATGGGTGGATGGATCGGTGGGTGGTGGATGGATGAATGTATAGATGGATGGAGGAACGGACGGATTGAAGGATGAAAATGGAGATGATAGGTTGATGGATGGATGGACGGACAGATGGATTGATGGATGGAGATGGATGGGTGGCTGAATGCCTAATTAGCAATGAGAAGATTCAGACTTCATGTCCACCACAGCTAGAACTTTGAAAACCACAATTCTGTGCTCTGGAAACTCTTACAGCACCACTATGCACTGCCATAAAAGTTGTCCTTAAGTATTTCACATTGAAATTAAATTATTTCCTTTATGGAATGATTTAATGACTGTATTAATCCCCATTGTTTGTTCTTCAAATTTCATTAAATCAAACAAAAAGGTGTTTTAAACTGTCATTTTCACATTCTTTGAAACTTGAGGCTCTCTCAGCAGTGTTTGAGTATTCATTTAACATAGGGTTTTTCTGGGATAACCAGGGTTGGTATGCGATAGTGGTGCTGAGAATGTGGTGTCTTGTAGAAGAACATTAATGCTTCTTGACATTATGGATAGAGTCTTGGTTAGGGAAGAGGGATGCTGCACATAGATATAAAAATAATGACATATAAAAAAAAATTAACACGCTGGGTTTGTTCTATGTTTCTTCTGATAGTTTAACTCGGTCTCTCGTGTGTTCCCAGTCATTGTGTAATAGTGGCTTAAGTCTGAAGAAAGAAGAAGCAGAATTGACAAAGACAGCTGGAGTGTGCAGATGAGTACAGCACCCCTAAGAGGGGGCCAGTGTTTACAGTGGGTAGAAAACCTAAAGTTGTTGGAATCATGGCTACTTTGTTACACAAGAAACAAACTCACTGAAGCCCCTCCATTTTGTCTCCAAAGTAAATTATCCTACTTTATTTATGTTCAGCGTGAGGACTTTTCATTGTTGACCTACTAGAATAACTCTGCTCATCTCAGTTACTTCTTGCAGCTTTCTGACCATGTCTTCTTTGGGTTGTTTGCAGTCTGTCCCTGGTGTCTGTCAATGGAGAAGGAACAATGGACCTGAATACTGGAGGCAACAGAACATGCTGGATTCAGAGCACCACAAAATCTGACTTTGTTTTTACTTGGTTTGAAATTAAAGGGTCTATCGGTCTCTTTATATCAGCTGATGGTAGTCTAATTGAGTGCTACTTTGAAGAGTATAGGAATATTCTCTTTCCAGGTCAATGTCACATAAGTTTTGACATGAATCCAGATCTTTCCAAAGCAAAGCTTTCCTGACATTAACTGGGCACAGGTTCCACCAAGAGGTAGAAGACCTGTTCACCCATGAAGATAGCAATGATACTTGTTTGAAGTACACAAATCGACCTTTCTATAATTTTGTGAAATATTGTTACACGATATAAAACATAACTCAAAACTTTGCAATCCACCAAGAGACGCCAATCCCACTTTCCTTTCTAGGGAACATTCATTTTCGCTTAATCACGATCATTTTAATCACGATCATTTTTATTAGAATTGTCAAACCGATGTAGACTGAGTTGAACCCATCATTAGCTCTCAAAATGGGCTTCTGCAGTATGACTTCTATTTTACTTAAAATATTGTTATCATGTCTGATGGAGGTGGGAGAGTGCCTGGCAAGATGACCTCCTGTTTGTAACTCCCGTAAGCTCCCGCCACGAAGCCAACAATCCTGCACAATCTTTGCTCATCCACTACTGTAGAACGCCAGTGCGGTGGCCTGGGGACTTAGGTAGTGGAGAACATTCGCGGTGGCCCCACTGTGACTGCGCGGAGGCACTCCAATACACATCAACGCGAAAGCCGAGTGGGACAGCCCTTGAGGGCTGCAACTGGCAAGCATGAAGTTCCTGCTGGCGCGCCCGCCAGGCAATTACTCGCTCTGGACTGGGGGCCACTGGACTTTCCCCCTTTGGACTCGTTGCACAAAGGTGTGCCTGATGGCTGGAGGCTGCTGACCTCCTCTTGGGGTGACCCCTGAAACATAGGACCTACCGGAGAACGGACGGGGGGGTTGAATTGGGAATGGCCCTGCTCCCACTATGCCGCGGTGAGTGAGCGGCTTTGCTCCAGGACCGGACACTGCCACGTGCCTATCACAGCTGCTGTGGGTGCCGTCTCGTTCTCCGAGCAGCGTCTGGTTGAGTGTGTGTCTCCCAAGGCCGGCGACCACACTTCTCCGTGAGCGCTGATCTACGGAAGCCCCAAACCTTAGCTGACTTGGGCAGGGCGCCGCACAATGTACACACAACCCTAACTCTGAGGAAATGCCCAGCTTCCTTCATTGATCGTTTGGGCACCCTCTGATGCCTCCTGCCCAACGGATGCAGTGGGCCCCTCTTTACATGACATATTGATTTTGCACATGTTTGCTGAAATTGCTGGCACACATCACAAATCTGATCATCTAACGTACCTGTTCCCGGGGAATAACATTACCATTGACAACTGGCCTGCACAAGCACCTCGCTGGGACAGGGGAGGGTTTGACCCCGGTGCCACAAGACTGGCCCCTAGTTTCTAAAGCTGAGATCTGCGGTGAATCTTAGTGTGGGCTTTTATTCTGCTGCACTCACCTGCACCCTTTGTTTGGTATAGGAATAGGGATAGGGACAGGCACAGCATGTGGCCACACTCCTTTGAGAAACTGCAGAGGCATGTGTGGGGACCCTAGTGGTGAGACAAGGGGTCCTCCGGCACTGTGTGTGGGGGTGAGATCCCGGGCCCCCAGGTTGATTGAGCCCTGAGTAGGGGCGGTGAGACCCTGGTTGCATTTGGGAGAGTTCTGTGGCTGTCCCAGTGTGGCGGCCGCTGGGAGACCAACCTTCTTGGTGTGATTTGTGCCCCCCACACAGCCGGTTGCTCATCCAGTGCTGTTTAGGACTCGACCTAAGCTGAGAGAGCGAGTGTAGCCCTGCCTGCCCGACACACCACAACATCACCTACAAGGAAAAGTCCGAGATCAATCATCTGGGCCTGGACCTTCACAAGGTTGCAGATTGCACCGCGGCAGTGGAGGAGGATGTGTATGCTTTGAAACCCGAGGTTAAATTGCTAAGATCTCCAGTCGAAGAACTGAAATGCAATGCCATGCATACGGTGGAGTGCTTGGAGGATGCGGAAGGGCATTCTAGACGCAATAATATTTGACTTGTGGGCTTCCCGGAGTGGGCTGAGGGCCCTTCTACAGAGCTCTTCCTAGAAGAATGAATTACAAAAACCCTCAGGCCCCCGACATTGTCTAACTTCTTCACCATTGTGCAGGGGGCACAGGGAGCTGGCAGGGGTCCCACGCCTGAGGGCACCACCTTGAGCCAAGTTAGCTTGTTTATTTAACGATAGAGAGCGCAATGCTATCCTACAAAATGTGCACACTCGCAGCCCCCACCAGATATGAGAACAAACAATTTTTTATTTATCATGATTACACTCGCAAAGTCCAGACCCTGGGCAATAACTTTCTGTCGGTGAAACTAAGACTGAGAGAATGCAATACGAAGGACAACTTGTTGTTTCCCCCCAAACTGCTCATACAGCACGATGGAAAGGTGCATTTCTACAAGTGGGGACTCGTGGATTGGCTGCACATCCTGGATTGGGGAAATTGTAAGTGTTTCTGGAGGTCGGTGAACCCTAAGGTGCAATGCTCTGGCCACAACAAGAAGACGCCCCAGGAGTGCCTCAAGTGCCTGAGAGCCCCTGCTACAGATTGAATCCTTGTTTACCCGGATGGCACCCTTCGATCGAAGGTTCCTGACTTGATGGATGGAGCCGCCGTTTCCCAGAAACGACTGGTGCCTGATACTTTGAGCAACAGCACAGATACTGGCTAGTGCCGGCTGGGGCCTGGGTGATCCCACACGTGCCCTGACACACACAAGCATGTATTGTTTGATTTAGACTCACTGTGACCAGACGTTTATCTACCCAGGTCCAATGGAGTAATGATGCCTGCACCCGCTGAACTGTGGTGGTATGAGGTAACGTGGCAGAAGCTACGGCCTGCACACAGTGCCTTCCTGCAATGTGCCATCACTATATATATGCTTGAATGTTTATATAAATGTGCCCTGTTCACTGATTTCCATGAGCTGCTGGTGTATACATGACGACTAGCCTTCTCACTAACTGTTAGACAATATGTGGAGGGTAGATCACTCTTTTCCTTTGCTCAGCATTGGGTGGTTGAATGGGAGGACCTGAAGGTCCTGTGACCAATTGAGATTCACCCCTCACTGAAATACCCTCTGCAACCTGCAATACTTATCACATGTACTTCACGTACCCTGTCTTGATTAGGATCAGTATGCACTGCCCTTTTTGTACATCGAAAAGCCCTGTGATTCTGTCAGGTGCAAATATTTGTAACGTGTGCTTGCTAAAGTGGGGTTGTGCCCCAAATTCATAGCTTGGATCAAGCCACTATACACCGAACTGCAGGTGAGAATCCCAACGGGGCTCCTTGTCTCAGAGGGTATTCAGTTAAAGCGGAGTATCCAACAGGGTTGCCCCTTCTTCCTCCTACTGTCCACCCTTGCGATACAGCCAGTGACGTACAGATTGCAGCAGGTGCCACAGGGCTTGGGAAGTACAACTGGATCTGTCAACACATGTAGTATCACTATATACTGTTGACACTATGGCGTACTTTTGCCAACCGGACTTCTCAGCCCCGATTATGTTAAATGCGATGAGGGGATTCGGAGAGCTCTCTGGGTTGTATGTGAATCGCCTTAAACCTCTATTGATCGCAGTGGGGCAGCTAAGGGGAGTGGAGCTTGTGTGGCTTCCTGCAGCAGGCCTCCTATGGAAGATGGATGACGTGTATTTTCTGGGTGTGTACATAGTGCATGGGGTGCAACAGCACCAGCACTCAATATGTGTCGCTTGCTCACTAGCCTTCCCCATCCATTCATTTTTGGCACACTCTGAAATTTTCCCTAATGGGGCAAATAGCTTTAATTAAAATGGTGCTACTCCCTTGTTGTGTGTATGTACTGCAAAGCACTAAGTATGAGATTCTTGCAGTGTTTTCCGGGAACTATACCGCCTCCTGCTCGAATTACTGTGGTTGGGGAAAAGACGTAGGGTAGGCTTGGCCATGCTACAATTGGAATTCGACAGAGGTGGCATAGAGGCACCAGACCTCGACATGTACCATTTGGCATCACACCTGCAACACACGGTTCACTGGTTTGATGAGGAACCAAATTGGGAAATGTCTCTACTGTCGGTCACATATAGCTATGCTGATCTGGGTGCTTTGTTGTAAGGTTTGTTATTGCTAGGTTTACCAATAAAGTGCACGTGTCACCCTCGCTGGGGTCTCTCTGCGCTATAGTAGTTCTAAAGATTGGTCCAAATCCAGAGTGGAACGTGTCAGACAGCTAAAAGAGCCAGGTCTTGAGGGATTTCTTGAACTGTTTAAAGTCAGTACATACACGAAGATTCCAGTACTGGGTGGCTAAATTTGAGAAGGAGCGCCCACCATATTTGATGGTAACAAGAATTTGCACCTGGACCTAAGACACCGTGTAGGGGCATACCATCGTAGTTTACACTGCAGATAGGGTGGGCCACTTACGTACAAGGCTTTGTGGACCAGACAAAGAAGTTTAAATACGGCCTGTTTTTATGGGCAACAAGTGGAGGGATCTAAGGATAGGTTCTGAGGGCGCACGTGGTGAAAGATGACTAACTACCACCTGATGTTTGGAAGACAGTACTTCATTCATGGCTAACATTGGGCACTCCCATAGTCCAAGGGGCTAATTATAAGGACCTGGAGTAGGGATTTCCTTGTCTGCAATGCCAGCCACTGGAAGACCTTCCTGAGAAGGCGCATGACTCCAAAGCAGGATCTCGCGATGGAATTCACATGTTCCCTCATAGAGAGATTTTCATCAACCAAGATTCCCAGGTTTCTTGCTGTTGCTCTTGGGGTGGGAGCTGGGCCCAGGCACTGAGACCTCCAGTCCTCCTACCACATAAAATGAGCTTTTCTGAAGAGCACAATCTCAGTTTTGCTTGTGTTTATCTGGTAGCAGTTGGACTGTTTCCAAGAGGCAATCTTATCCATACAGTTCCGGAATATCTCTTTAGTAGAGTCCAGATTAAGTCCCATTGTGATAATTAATTGTGTGCCCTCTGCATAAGAGAAGTCCTCAAACCCAAATTATTTTATCACTTGGGCCAGAAGGGCCACATGGATGTTAAAAAGCGTGGAGCTCAAAGAAGACCCCCTATGGCACCCCCCTGTCCAAGGCTATAGTTTGAGAACAAAACGACTCTAGCTGTACTGCATGGGTACACTCACTCAGAAATTTTTTCAGCCATCTCAGGGCCTTCCCCCGACACCTATATCCTCCAGTCTTTGAATTAAGACTGAGTGGGAGATGTTGTTGAAAGCTGCAGAAAGCGCTAAAAGCATCAGCATCACTCAGTTCCTGTCATCTAAGGAGGGTCTTATGTCATCTAAGACTTCCACCAATGCAGTTACTGTACTAAAAGAAGCTCGAAAGCCTGATTGGGAGGGCTCAAGCATGAAATATCTTTCCAAAATATCTGTTAATTGTGAATTCACAAGCATTTCCATAACTTTCCCAAGAAAAAAAAGTAGCGAGATGGGTCTGAAATTTGCTAATATTTTAGGGTCTGCAGTGGTTTTTTTTATATGGGTTTACTCCTAGCTGATTTCTACTTAAGAGGAAATGTTTCCAGGCTCAGGATGAGGTTAAATAACTGAGTGAGGACGGAAGGAGTGCTGGAACCACAGTTGCCATAATATAAGGAGGTGTTAGGTCCTCTGGTGATCCCGACTTGATTTTATTTACCAGCATATTGGTTTAGTCTGGGTTCACATTGTTAAACTTCTCCAGGTGACCAGGACAGGATGTTTCAGTGGGGGTGTGAGCAGCCCTGGTTACCTCCATGCTCTTTTTTTTTACGGAAGTACTAATAATTCTGGCAATTTCATCCTCAAAATAGCTGGTCAGCTCATTAGTAAAGTATTTGTAAGCTCTATTACTTTGTGGTAACAGAACACCTGGTTCTTGGCCTCATGTGGTCAAACTGGTGTGTAGGCAATGGGAACGGGTGGTGCGGTGGTGCTTTGCACCTTATGCACCGGACCTGGAAGTATGGAAAATCAGGCTGTCACACAAATAACACAGCCGATGGCCATAGACTGCTGGCGGGCTGTCTTTGTTTGGATGATTTATACCCGGCGGGCCGCTTCATTTCATTACCTGACGCAATCAAAAAGTTTCATCTAGGAGGAGGACAGTTCTTTCAATATGCAAAGACTGCGGCCACTGTACGTGAAATATGGCCAGGGTTCCCGGAGGTCCCGGAACCCTCTCAGACACTTGTTATTATGTTGGTAATGTCGGGAGGTCGAAGACTCATCACACACATATACCGTGTCCTCTGAAGAGACATGTCACAAATCCCCTTAAAGATCGAAGACATGTGGCGTCAGATATGCGAATTTCCCATCACCTCTGCAGAATGGACTAAGGTGCAAGAGGTATAAGTAAATTCGAGATTTAAACTTATCCAATGCAACATAGTCCATATTGCTTACCTCTCCCCCAAACTACTACATGCTATTTACCTGGACAGGGACACTGGGTGTGTGCGATGCAGGCACACGCCAGCAGATTTTTTCTATGTTGTGTGGGGTTGTCCTTGAATCACACCTTTTTGGGATGAGAAATTACAACATTTACACAGGATCATAGACTGGATGATCTCTAGAGAGCTAAATAATTGTTTACAGAGTCTAGTCCCCATGAAGAAAAAAATGGAAACTTAGCAGACGCTTTGTAATACTTGAGTAGACACTAGCCTAGCGACGCATAGCAGTTAGAGTGCTAAGCCCTAGGCCTCTCTTGTCGGCTGAGTGGCTGAGAGATATAACAGTATGGGTCAGGGAGGAAAAAAACATGAAAAAGATGAGACGCAACAATAGACTGGCAGATGACTTACTTGGATGGGGGGCAATGATTCGCAACTTGACTACTGATAACACCGATGCCTCCTCTGCTACTGGGAGAACACCAGAGGAAGAGACTCCTGGAACTGTTGACTCACATGGTAACTGAGATGCTTGAGCTCTAGAATAGACTGAATGACATACTGGTGGTGTCGACATATCTCTTCTCTAGTGCCTTGAAACGGTCGCACAGGGCTGCTGTGCTATGACTGCTATGATACCCCCCGCAGGGGCGAGGGGTATCATTGTCTTATCACTTTGTCCGTTTCCTTCTTATCTGGTTGTACTTCTTTGACTTCATCGGCATGTGATTCTAGTGTATGGAACTGCACATGAGCTGACTGTCTCCCTCAGATTGCTACTACTGTTGGGATGTGAGGGGTCAATGGAAACCCTGGGCTGTGCATTGATGTTGTATGTCCTATAGCACTGCATGTTATTGAAATGCTAATAAAAATATTTTTTTGTAAAATCATGCTAGATGGAATCGATCTTCACATAGAAAAAAGAGGAAGCTCTACACCAGCATGGGTCATAACCATCTATATGGACTTTTGCCTGAAAGCTGCTGGTTAATGGACTTTCAGCAGGGCAGCCAAAAATGTGTCCCACTAAAACTAAAAAATGTCTTCATTTTTCTTGGATATCTTTTCTTTTTCCCCAGGCTTTTCTCAAAGCATTTTTAACATCCTTGTTCCTGAGAGTATAAATGAGGGGGTTTAACATTGGAATGATAACAGCATAAAAGAATGAGTACAGCTGATCCTCACCATGTGCGTACATTGACATTGGCCTGAGGTAGGCACAGAGGATGGTCATGTAGAAGAGGAAAACCGCAGAGAGGTGGGCAGAGCAGGTGGAGAAGGCTCGACTCCGCCCAGCAGCCGAACGGATGTTCAAGATGGTGGAAATGATTAGGGTGTAGGAGGTCATGGTCAATAGAGTGGAGCCAATCCCCAGAGGGGCCCCCAATGCAAATGTCATGATGACAATGATGTAGCTGTCACCGCATGTCAGCTTCATTAGTGCAGTCAGGTCACAGAAGAAGTGCCTCAGTTGGCGCGAGTCGCAGAAAGATAAACGGGAGGTGAAGAAGGGGTGAGGCACGGCATCGACCATGCCAATCAGCCATGAGATGGCACTCAGCTTAACACAAGTCCTCTTGCTCATGATGGTGGTGTAGCGCAGGGGGTTGCAAATGGCGACATAGCGGTCATATGCCATGGTGGTAAGTAGAACAGACTCTGTGCTCACAAAGAACAGAAAGAAGTAAAGTTGTGCAATGCAGGCTTTAAAAGGAAGGGTCTTCAAATCAGTCAAATGGACCGACATTGCTTTAGGGAGGGTGACAGAGATGGAGCACAGGTCTAAGAAGGACATCTGCCCTAGGAAGTAGTACATAGGTGTGTGCAGCTGAGGACTGATACAGATGATGCCGAGGACCACTGAATTCCCCACCACAGTGATCAAGTAGATCAGAAAAAGAGCAGCAAAGATTGGGATCTGAAGCTCTGGACGGTTGGAAAGTCCAAGGATGACAAAGTCGGTTGTTGAGGTGCCGTTATCCCCTTGCATTGCCTGGAGGAATCAGATAAACAAGGGACGAAGGACAAGCTGTAAAGGGCAGAGTACAATATTACATCACTCATTGCATAAGTGTAGCACTATCCAACTCTGGATCTTATTGTATTTTCCATGTGTAGTGATTTACAATCATACATGTTCATAAAGTTTTTTGTTTGGGAATGTTTTGGAGGTCTCAGAATTGTGGGATTCTCATGATATTTTGTCCTTCTTTCCCTCATCCTAGTAAGTCAACTATTGGCCTTATGTACAAAAACATGATTTTGTGATTCCTTATTGGTAAAAAATAGCGATTGGCTAATCAGAATTTTTTTTAAAACATGCACTTGTACACCAAGGCCTTAAATTATGATTCCTTGGGATTCATGTTTTCATAACAGTGATTCACAATTATGTGCAGTTTGCAAATTCTGCTCTGACTCATAGCTGTCATCAGCAGTAGAGGAAATGAGCCTTTAGGAGGTCAGCAGGCCAAAGGAGAAGACCACTGAGAAAGTTTCCTGGTAGAAACTACTTGCCTCCAGGCCTATCCTGCCCCATGAGTAGCCAGAGCACCAAGGGCTGGATTCACAAAGGGCCTCTGCACTTGTGGTGGAGGTCCTGCAGTCTTGGAAGGACGAGCACACTCATGGCGGGACCTTTGCGTTGCTGTTTCTTATTGCGGAGGTCCCACCACGATTGTGTGCTGCCCTTCACAATTGTGGGCACCCCGTTATGACTGTGGGGCCTCCATCACGAGTGCAGAGGCCCTTTATGAATCAGGTCCCGTAAATGATGGTAGTAGGATGTGAAAACCAAAAATTTGCAATCAGGAGTGGAAATTTTAACTGAGCAGCAAATAGTCGCAAATGACAAATTACTTGGCAAGGCCTCGTTAGCCGAGTCTGAGGCTACAAAAAGACTGATATGGTCCAAGGTAGGGGATCAATAGGGGTGGTGTAGTAATAGGATTGTGGAAGAGATCTGCAAGCGGTGGTCCGACCTCTGTTCATGCTCTGAAATAAACTTGTTCCAAGAAGGCCAGAGGCTGCAGGGTACAGGAGGTTGCCTGAATACTGAACCATCACTCACACCCCTGCAGGAGTGCTATAGCTGTCCGCAACAGCACGGAGTCCAGGAGGTAAGGGAAATGTATTAAGGTCTTGGTGATATATATATATATATTTTTAAGTTGGGTAAATGTAAAAGTAGTTAAAACACCATACTTACATACTTTACAGCCACTCACTCGATACATTAACAAAAATACTGACTATGTTCCCATATTCATTACAAGTTTATGAAATGGACACTAATGCAATACATCATGGTACATGCAATACATATTGCAAAAGTAACTGCATGCCCTTAGGCCAAGCTAACTAATAAAGGTATATAGCGTACATACAACTATGTGTAGTAGAACAATTTGTTTACTTAACACACTCTTCAAAATACTATTTACCATATATACCATTACTATCAGAATAATATGAATAAAATGGCTTTGACATGTTTGAAAGTGTAAATTCATACTTTGTCTCATACTTCTTACACAATATGTCAGTGACATAATCTGTTCAGATTCTTTACAGCTTAGACACTACCTGAAGTCTCATGGGGCCCAAAAGCCCAACAAACCGGAGAAGAAGGTAGCACCGAACCTGGGAGAATGAGATCTGTAGATACGAAAAGGGCAAGTTATTTACTGACAGATAAATAGCATCGTGCACAAAGGCCGACTCCAGGGCAGTGCAGTTGATGAAGTCGCACTTGGCGCTGACTTCAGGGGGTGACGTGTTCAGAAATAACTTGCATTTAAAAAGCACCTGCTGCAGAGTTCCTTGGGTGTCCAGCAATTTTCAGGCAATGTGGGAAAGTGGAATATTAAGTGGTATGGTTGTGAGACCTTACCATGCAATATTATCACAATTTCTCAAAGATGATCCGTGGATTCAACAAAAATAATTCTTAGCTCAGTCCTGGTATTGTGGCAAAGAGCAGTCAGATATTACAGGAGGAACATTTGTTATGCATTCTATTGTACCATTATGGTGCATAAGTAATTGACACAACTTGTTAACAATCTGACACCAATTTATAAACATATAGCTTATTTGTATGTGAATTTAGACACCAAAACAAACTTTGTATCATACATATACCAGGAGTGTTGAATGATAAAAACTTTAGAAAATAAATGCATATAATATTGCAGATTTTTTAACATTGCAGTCAATGGGGAAATCTGCAGTGACACTCGGTCACTTCAAAGTTGAGTTACTTTCTACCCTCGGTGGATAGAGGTCTTTGGGGGGCCAGGGCCAAGTTTCAACAGTCAGATCTTTTATCTTGCTCGGGGAGTCCGGGTGGAGAGGTAAATTCCAAGTTGTCAGTCGGCTTTAAAAGGGGCTTTTAACATTGCAGTTAATGGGAAAAGCTGCTTAGTGAAAATCAGTTACTTCGGGTTTGAGTTACTTTCTACCCTCACAGGATAGAACTCTTTGGAGGCCAGGACCAAGTTTCAATAGTCAGATTACTTTTATCTTGCTTGGGTAGTCCGGTTGAAGAGGTAGCCTCCAAGCTGTCAGTGGGCCTTAAACAGCGCTTTTAACATTGCGGTCAATGGGAAAGACTGCTTAGTGACATTCGGTCAATTCAGAGTCGAGTTACTTTCCAACCTCGCAGGGTAGAGGCCCTTGGGTTCCCAGAATCAGGGTCTAGGGTCAATGTTACCTTGTTCGGGGAGTCCGGTGCAGAGGTAGCTCTAAGTGCTTTAAACTGGTTATGCCAAAGATGCTTTTACTGTACAGACAATGCACCAGAAAGGGGATGCAACAGCACAAGAGCGGGGTCATTTCTGACATTGGGCACAGGTGTTGTGAAGTGCCCTCTTAATGCAGAATGGACTATGGGGTTGGTTGGTTGCCGGACTAGTGACCAGCAAGTCTTGGTTGCGGTAAATGTTACAAAAAGGAACTTCAACGGCTGGAGGTCCAGGGGAGAGCAGTAGAGGTTTGAAACTTTAAAGACAGCTGGACAACAACCTCCAGAATGCACTTCACCACTTTACTTTGGCTGAACTCTCGGAGGGCCCGATGGCCAGTGCTTCTTTGGATTTTGCACATCATTTTACCTGCAGTTTGCAGAAGACTGGTCCCACTAGTCCAGGAGAGTCTAAAGGTGCTTCTGGCTTCCAGAGGGATCCCACTGCCAGGGAGTACCGAGTTTTGGCCACGGACAAAAGTCGATCACACAGTTCCAAGCTGGGTTGCAACAGGGATCAAGTGCCCCTCTTTTGCTTTGATGCAGGGAGCAAAGTCTTGTTGTCACTGAAAACGGTCTTCTTAGTGTCCTTTCTTAAAGCTGGTAAATTAGAACTGAGGGTCTGGTGCCAAAGGGATCCCTTAAATCTTGAGTTTAGGGGAATTAGGGATGTGGGAGCAATTAGCCAAAGGGCAGCTAGTCCCTTACAGCTATCTATCCCTGAGGTGACCACATTCGGTGGAGTAGGTCACATTTACTACCCACAGCCCACTATTTCTGCCCTCCTAAAGATGGCAGAAATCAACTTTATTTGTACAGATCAGGCTGCTCACCCTGGAGGTATGGCCACCTCCTGCACACTTAATTTCTTGCCTTGCGTGGATCCTAGCATGTTTGGCTTAAGGGGAGGCTGTTTTTCTCCTCTGTGGGATATTCCAGATTCATAACACAGCAGGTAAACTATTTGAAGCTCACTGCTCTGATTGTCACTTCATTAGCCCTGGTTGGGAGGAAGGTGTGACCTCCTTTCTGTCTAAGCCTGTGTCCTGACTCCTGGGAGTGCTCACACTGCCTGGCAGGTGATCAGAAGCCTGATTTAGCAGCAGCTGAGGCTGGAAAACCCGGACCTGTCAGCCTAAGCATATGTCAGCTGCGGTAACCAGGTGGGCAAACACGAGGTAGCCACCTGGGTGCATGCCAGCCTTCCCTTGACCCCAGATTAGTGTCAGGGGAGAGAAGGCATGTTGTTGTACACCAAACCCATCATATTTAGCTGATGCCATAAGGGAGTTAGCAACCCGGATCTGCCTGGGCGCTAGTCTCATGTTATCCCATGGACTACCTACCACTTATTGTGTACTTTAGTGGTAAAGTCACTATAGAGACGTACACGCTTGCAATTTCATATCTAGACTCTAAATATACTTAAATATACTGCACCCTGCCTCTTGGGCTCACAAGACCTTATCTAGGGGGGGCTGAAATATAGCTAGAGCAGTTCTGTGACTTTGTGACTTTGTCACACATGGTGAGGACAAAGTCAAAATGGAACAGTGAACACTGTGTCTGCAGTCTGCAATGGCAGGCCTGCTGTCGTTTGTTTACTTGGGTCACTCAGGGTGGCACAACTTGTGCTGCAAGCTCTGAATATACCCCTTTACCAAACATGTCCTGGGTACCACAGTACCATACCAGAGATTTACAAGGGGAAATGTCCTTGTCAATTGGGAATGCCAATTACACATGTCACTTTTAGGGAGGGAGCACTGGCGATGTAGCCTGGGTGACAGGCTTCAGTGCACTGTCAGAGTCGTAAACCAGCATCTAGTAGTCCAAATGGGTGCTATAAGTTGACGGACATCCACAAAATTAGCAATTATTTGAAATGACCTTAAATAAGATAAATATAAAGGGGAATTTCAAAGGAGTCAAAAAATTTAAAAAAAGCGGATTCAAGCAAGCCTGGCTGAAGACGGCTGAAATGCCAGAAACCGGTCCTAGGAAACTTGTTTCCGGTCCAGGGAAGGCATGGCTTGGCAGTTCGGGCTGGACTGTTCCCATGAGGCACAGGGTCAGACTGATTTGCATATGGCCATGTCTGAACTGGGGTGGCAGAGTGGGCTAAAGAACGGTGATGGATCAAACCCATATCTGTTGACTGGGTGTGAGTGTTTGATTGGTTCTGATGCTCCGTCCATCACCACCCCCTTTTGTACCACTTTGTTTGCCATAAGTTGGCAGAGTATGCTCAGACGTGAGTCCCTTGCTCACTTTGCCACTGGATTCAAGCAAGCCTGGCTGAAGACGGCTGAAATGCCAGAAACCGGTCCTAGGAAGCTTGTTTCCAGTCCAGGGAAGGCATGGCTTGGCAGTTCGGGCTGGACTGTTCCCATGAGGCACAGGGTCAGACTGATTTGCATATGGCCATGTCTGAACTGGGGTGGCAGAGTGGGCTAAAGAACGGTGATGGATCAAACCCAGATCTGTTGACTGGGTGTGAGTGTTTGATTGGTTCTGATGCTCCGTCCATCACCACCCCCTTTTGTACCACTTTGTTTGCCATAAGTTGGCAGGGTATGCTCAGACGTGAGTCCCTTGCTCACTTTGCCACTGGATTCAAGCAAGCCTGGCTGAAGACGGCTGAAATGCCAGAAACCGGTCCTAGGAAGCTTGTTTCCGGTCCAGGGAAGGCATGGCTTGGCAGTTCGGGCTGGACTGTTCCCATGAGGCACAGGGTCAGACTGATTTGCATATGGCCATGTCTGAACTGGGGTGGCAGAGTGGGCTAAAGAACGGTGATGGATCAAACCCAGATCTGTTGACTGGGTGTGAGTGTTTGATTGGTTCTGATGCTCCGTCCATCACCACCCCCTTTTGTACCACGTGGTATTATATAGGATGTTCATTTCATATATAATACTTCTGGCACATAACACTCAGCGGTCGGCAGCGAACTGTAACTTACATCTCCTATGTTCACATAAGACATATCTGCTACAAAGGTTATCTATCACCAGTACTGTGCAGCTAATAAACTGGGCATGGAATAACTGAAGAGATCTGTCCCATGCTGCTGGTCTTTTGGAGGACTTTAATCTAGTCACCTCGGCAGTTCCCAAATAACTATACACTATGGCCACTCCCTGACGTTGCACAATGACACTCCAATATGGGATGGTAGTAACAATGCCCATCTCAGTAGATCTCTCCACTTCTCTCTCCCTCCATCCATGCCAGCTCGGCCCCAACTATACTCAAAGTGTCTGAATGGCCAACCCAGTGCAGTAACCAGAGAAGCTGACTTTTATCATGAAAAATGCTGCAAAGAGAGCTGCAGAGCAATTAAAAGCTGGTAGAGTACTGAAAAACCATATACTGCACATCTGTGCCTCTCACACAACATCATCCACCACACAACTGTGTACTGCATCCCATAGCACACTATCTGCACCTCAGTGGTCATCATGCACCACATGGAAACACTTCCCACGCAGGATCACAAAGCAAAGACAACACCATTCCAGCCATACACCCTTTGTGGCGTAGCTTGTTGCCCTTGTTGGTCAGCAGTTCAGTACCCCACATGAGGATGGAAAGTGCTATAACAAATGCATCAATAGAATACAATATAATATTTAGTATTGGTGCATTACCAAGATTTGTTTTGATTGTATTAAAATATTTGCTTCCATCTTACTTTGAAATTACAAAACAAAATGTTCTTCATAACTGCTGAAATATTTTTCAATATGTATACTGTTCCTTTACTGGTATTTCAATTGTGTTGTGTACTAGAAAAAATATGGCTCAGTCTTTCGTTTTGCACTCACAGTACCCTAGGGAGATTGTCACCTAGTTCACTTTAGAACATTCTACCACTTTGCAGTCAGAGAAAGAAAAGAAAAGAAAATCTCCATATTGAAAGAATAGACAGCAATTTATCAGAAGACATAACCTGACTTTTCACCTCTGTCTTGCAGCATAGCAAATGTGACAAGACATCTCCTGAGGGCGCTTTCTGGGAATAAGTGTGGCACCCCTGACCCCCAGACCTCAAACCTTTTATGTTTTAAAGAAGAGAATCAGAGAAAGACTGCCCTGCCAACCTTGGACCTGGTAGAAAGAGGATACTCTGAAGTTAGACTGCACCTGCTGATCCTTGGGCTTGCAATGAGAAGGCTGTGCCTGTTGTGCCCTGCTTAAGGAGGAGTCATCCCTGAATCCCAGTCAGAAGAGACTCCAAGAGTCAGTTTGCTGTCTTCGGTGCTTAATAGGTAAAATATTAAGTGCTAGGGCCTTGCTCAGGAGGCCACTGCAGCTTCCATCACCCACTGCCCCTGACATCGGTGCCAATAACATCACCAAATGTAACTACTAAACATTGCACTCCTACAATTGTGACAATCTAGACTATTCTAGGTCACCCAAAGCTATAACAATGGTGTGGGTGGCATTAATTATTCATTCTTAATGTAGATTGAATTATCAAACATTATTGTTGTGCTCATCTCAAAATTAGTACTCGCAAGAAAAGAAACCCACTGCCTAACAAGTATTATACAATTGCTAGTCGTCACTGATATAAAAAAAACACAAATGTCTCATAGTCCCCCAGGAAAGAACTCAAAGGAGTGTGATAAAATTATTTTTTATAACCAGGATAGGAAAAACAAACAATCAATTTTTTGGAATAAGTTATCTCAAATGTATTATATCAAATCAAAAACAACCATAATGATATTAAGTAGATGGATATAACATGAAACAGAATAACAAAATACCCAGGCGCAACAAACACACTAGTCAACACTCACACAATCAGATCCGATACCAGACTCATTCTTTCACACATGCCACGGAATCAATCATATCCAGTAAGTTCACAGGGTAACCTCTAGGGGTGACCCCCTTCTGACACAGTGAATAAAACTTGGTAAACACAAAATGTAAACTGGTAAAACAAATGGTGTCAACACTGTATGTATTTCATTGCTTAAGATAACAAGTTAATGCAATACATTTAATACAATGTTGTTGATATCATAGACCAAAACTCAGAGGGGAGACAGGAGGAACAAAGAAGCTCCAGCGCCAACGCATGTTTCGGTGTGTGACCCCGATTGTGGCTCTCAACTTCTTCAGGGTGCAATAACGGGGGGAGATGAAAGAGGAAGCGTCTGGGAAGTAAAAACAACTATTCTTATAAGGTGCCATGTCAGTCACAGAATACATCAATTAAACACAGCAACAGAATTGATAAAGACATGAGGACTTGGACATAGTACAAGTGTATAGAAAGATAAAAAGATTTTCAAACAAAATCTGGGAGACGTGCAAAAGATACATTATAGGGAGAAAAGAAGATAGTGAAATTACATAGAGAGACAAAAATTCCGGTGACGAGACTGGAGAAAAGTGCATCCACACCATAAGGCCAGTGGTTACGATAAAGAGTCTATGGCTCACATGCATCAAAAAATGAATTTGCGTTTCCTTATAGCAATAAATAAGGAATCGCTATTACGGAATAACAAAACCCAATGCAGCAATAAATTCAGTAAAAATTTGCGATTCGGTAAAATTCACTAATATCATTAGCGATTACCTGTTTACCAAATCTGTAATTGCAAATTCGCTATTACAGAATCGCTAATTGCGAATTACCCATATTGCTGCATTGAGATACCATCACAACCAGGAAGTGATTTACTGAATGCACACACCTGTACACACGGAGAGTCTGAGGAGGAGGAAGACTAGTGGAGCTCACCTTGGAGAAATCGTGTTTGAAGCAGAAGCTGTGACAAAACAACACCATGGCCACAGAAAAAGTGCAAAATAAAAGAGAAGGCAGGAAGAGAAAGATAAAATTCAGTGAACAGGAACTTAAAGTCCTCACTGAGGAAGTGCTGTTGAACCATGACCAGCTGTTTGGGAAACTATCCTTGCATGTTGCTGAGTCTATCAAGAGACAGATTTGGCTTGGGATACAAGCTAAGGTCAATGCTGTGGGGGGTAACACATTGTGATATCCCTAACCTGCTTAAAAAATGGTACAACCTGAGTAGCTGAGCTAAAGAGAGGGTGGAAGAAAGTCTAGCCGCTGAAAAAAAAACAGGAGGGGGACCATCTACCGATCTTGCAAACACCCCACTGGAGGACATGGTGGAATCCACTCTCCAGCCAGAGGCAGTCGTCGGGATTACACAGATCAACACCTCTGAACATGCGGGTACCTCCCAAGATAAGAGCACAGCTAAACATATCTTTATGTCAAATGTAACTCAATCTGCCCCAAATTCATACTCTGCGTAGTGTAGCACACCTGGGTCAAGTCCACCTTTTACTTGCAATGCCCTAATGCACTGTGGGAGTTGTATACAGACAAATGTAAGGGCAAGGCATGGAGGGACTAACATAGCTTTACTGCAGCAGCGTACAGCAAGGAAGGGACTACAGTAGACTTTGTACATTACATAAGTAACTTTAATAGACCTTTGCAGGCGCTATGTTACAAACATGTGCAAATAAAAAGTAACTGAACTTGCACTGTTTTCAATCACAGATGCAGCACAGGAGAGTGACGTGGCTGACGGCCACGAGTCAGAGGGACATATGGAATAGCCTGATGAGGGACCTGAACCACCAGCATCCTCACAAACACCTGCTCCCACGCACTGAAGGAGAATAGTCCAACCACTGCCTGATCTGGAGAGTGATGAGGACAGCAAAACAGGAGCTCACACACAGCATCCTGCCCATACACCACCACCACCACCAGAGGTAAAAATGTGGCTCTGTTCCATGCAGTTCCGCAGGCGAAGGCCCAGGGCACTGACGTCTGCAGAAGACAATGGTGCACCTGCCTGCAGTGGGCTTGAGGCCAAGATTCTGAGGGTCCAGCGCCTGCAAGGAAGGAATATGCGGATTATGCAGGGCCAACTGGGAACAATGGCAACACACATGGGTGGAATACATGACTGCCTGAGAGAGCTAACAACTGCGGTAGTAGAAGGGCACAGTGAAAAACTTGACCGTGTTGCAACAGCCATAGAAGATATGTGCAGGGTCATCCAGGCTGGGCATGTCTTTTTTTTAATTTATTTTTTCAAAAACCTTTATTGACACATTCTGCATATACAAATTACATGCAGCAGGTCATTAACAGAATATCATAAACATAATGATAATACAATCATACACAAGCATATGTCTGTGCAACACGGAAATGGCACCACAAATAACATAATGCTAAAGGAGATGATTTCATCACTGTAAAGATAGAGGCAGGCACTGCCAAAGGGGGAGGCTGAGACGTGAGAATGAGCAATCACTGACCAGCACTGGCGGCCGCAACGGGTGGAGTGCCAGCGGGGAGCGCGGGAGAGGCAGTGTGGCTCAGGTGAGGTCGGGAGTGGAGGTATGTCACCAGGGGGCCCCATATGTCTATTGGACAGGATCGCGCAGGTAGTAAGTCCCAGAATTCTGATAACAGGGTCTGACATCGTGAGGCGTCTTCGAGCCAATGAGAGAACTGAGGCGCCGGTCTGCGACCCCAGCACATGGCCACCCTACGCCTAGCGAGAACGAGCAGCATAGCTATTAGGCGTCGGGAAGAGTCCGGGCAAAATTTAACAAAGCCAAGCAGGCACAACGGTGGGTCCGGCTGTAAATGGCGGCACAGACCGCCATCCAGAACTCCGAAACCTTTAGGCACAACCATGCCAGATGAGCAAAATCCGTGGCAGGGGCAGAGCAGCGCATGCAACTATCGTTAGGTATGAGTCCCAGTTTGTGGAGCTGAACAGGAGTGCGGTATAGCCTATGCAAATATTTAAAATGTATAAGACGAAGACGGTAATTAGGTGATAGTTTCTTCGTCTGGTTGCAGCAATAGAGCCAGTCAGCCTGAGCAATATCCATGCCCAAGGCCTCACCCCAAGCCAAGCGCGCCCGGTCAGTAGAGATGGAGGTGGACGATAACGTAAGAGCGTATAAAGGCTGAGCATGTCTCAAATGGCAGGAGGCATCACAATTCAATGGGGCGCATGCACAGTTACACCAGGGCAATTATTAGGCTGAGTACTACTACAGCTCAGCTTTCCAGGCGTGCTGTTAGCATGTAGGTGGAGATGAGCCACTGCTGTGGGGATGTGACCAGGGGCCTCATCCAGGTCACCACTGCTGTGAAAGGACTCCAGACAGCAGCAGCTAGTGGAAACCTCATGCATGCAGGGGGGCAGTGAGGAGGCCTCCAGCCTCAGCAGCCTACTGTAACCTGTGGCACATACCAGGAGGCGCAGTACCTGGAGTCACGCCGGCACAGAAGGCTCAATGATGGATGTAGCTGAGCCTTTCAGAAAGGGCCACAGGAGTGCGTGGCAGGAACAAAAAGACATTTGGACATGTACAAATTTGGTGCTGTAACCAGAACCATGTAACTTGTTCACACTGAAGTTTCAGTGCCAAGGCAATGACATTTAACTGTCTGTACACACACTGCTCTTGTCTGCACATGGTATGTGTGCCTCAACACAACCACACAATTATAATTATCACAATAAACCTTTAAGCAAATACTGTGTTGTTTTGTGATTACCCACCTTAAAAGTAATGTTGCGTGATTTCTGCCTGTCTCCGTCTCCCCTCTGCTGCATTTGGATCGCATGCTGCTTGGGGTGGTTGTCTTGGCTGTATGTCTAGTTCTGGCTCGCTATCAGAGTCTTCCAGGGGAATGCCCCTATTAGTGGCTATGATGTGCAACATTGCACATGTTGCAACAATTTTACAGCAAGTCTCCGACCTATACTGTAAAGCCCCACCGGTTTTGTGGAGGACGCGAAACCTTGATTTGAGTACACCAAATGTCCTCTCAATCACATTGTGTGTCACAATGTGTGCCTCATTGTATCGCTGCTCCCTTTGTGTAGAAGGATTCAGATGTGGAGTGAGGATGAAAGACCTCACAGCGTATGCGCTATCACCTACAGGATGTGAAAAATAAATATACAATTGTCACTGCTATGGCGGACAGATGTGCAAGACAGTGTTACATCTGTTTACCCAGCAAATATCCTTCTCCATATTCACCCACCAGTAGACGTCTGTGTATGCCACTATGCCGGAAGATATAGGAGTCATGTGCACTGCCAGGGTAACTTGCCACTATGTCTGTGATTATTGTTTTTGAATTGCAGATTACTTGAATGTTCAGTGAATGGTATGATTTCCGGTTTCGGTAGATATACTCATTCACTAAGGGGGGACATATGGGTACATGCGTTCCATCAATGCAACCAATGACATGTGGAAATTGTGCAACCTAATAAAAATCTAATTTAGTTTGCAGCAATTCCTTTGGTGTTGTGGGGAACCTAATGTGGTGGTGTATCCTCTGTACCATGGCATTTAGGAAAGAGTTGAAAAAGCGCGATAGGGCACTTTGAGAGACACCTCCAGCTGCAGCAATTACTCCTTGGAAGGTCCCTGAAGCTAGGAGATGCAGAGAACACTGGACCTGCAAATAGTTTGGGGTGGCATGTGTCCTGCGAGTCTGATGCTGCAGTATTGGGTCTAACTCAGCAATGATATCAGAGAGTATGGCAGCATTCAGCCTATATTTATCATAAATCTCTTCCTCCGTCTGCCCTAGCAAAGTGACGCGCACTCTGAAAATTCTCTCCTGTATCCTCCTTCTTCTCTGTGCTGCTGCTCTTAGCCTCATCCTCCTCGCCATGACGTAGAGCACAGCCATTGTGAAACATTCTGATGCATTCTGGGACTGTTTAAGTAGTTTGATGATGATTTTACCAGCTGATATGATTTGTTCTTATTTAAGAAATGAAATTTGAGATTCTTAACTTAACTTATTCTGTATTTGCGAATTCTTGTTGCATTCGACTTTGGGATTTCTTATTAGCGATTACCTAATACGGAATCGCTGTTACCGATTCGGTATTTTGGTAGTCGCTAATCTTGCGAAAAATAGAGATATTCTGCGAATTTGCTTCATGCATCGGAACAAGCTATTTTGCGATCTCAAAAGGTATTTTTTAGAAATTCGCAACATTTGCGATTGCAAATTAGCTTGATACATGTGGGCCTGTGTGTAGAACAGCCAAAAGGCTATTACCTTATCAACCACACGTGAAAAATTCCCATTAAAAAAGACACTGAACTATACCTAGGTTTTGACACAAACAATCGATGACACGTCGTGGATGTCACTGTAAAGCCCCAAAATGAGGGGTAGGACAGGGATCCTATAGAAAGATAGAGAGGTAAAAACAAACTTTTACTGGGGGCATGGCTTGGACACTGATGAAGATGACTGCCTCTACGTGAAGCTCTGTTGTAGACCGGGAATCCGCGTTTCCTCCAGGCGGCTCCTATACTCCTACTTCGCCTGGATTGAAGTCTCAGAGGATATGAAGGGCACTTGAATGCATTCTGCATGAAGAGGACGCCCATGGTGAGCGTATGCTGATGTTTTTTCTGTTTCCTCGTCGTGCGTGTTTCTCCCTCACGGGACGCGCTCCCGCCATTTTGTCTTCCCTGATTGGCCGCCTCAATTTTGCATATACATACAGCCACAATGACTAATGATATGACACTTTTTACACCTTTTGGGCATTTTTATTATAACATTTGGATTATACAAGTGCCATATCCAGTCAGCAGAAAATGTCTATGAGGAATTCCTCTTAATTTACAGCACACTTCCATTTTAGAGCGTTTTCTCTACTGGTCACTGTTTATTTTTGCCTTTGAGCTTCCTGACTGCCATTTCAAGATTTTCTTGTGGCTTATTTGCCCTCTTGGAAAATAATTTTATTGGTCTTTTTGGAATTTGCCTTTTTCCTCGTATTTTGGTCTGTGAGGTTTTTGCCTTATTATCTGCTCCTTGTCCAACTTATAATTTCTTCAGCTTCACAGAACTTGCAGCTTGTGTTGTTTGTTTATGGGGAAAACAAGATCTGTCGGACGTATTGTTGAGGTTCCTCCTACCTCTCCATCATTGGTGGACTACTGTCCTTTCAGTATTCTTCTAGACAATATGGAGGAGTCAGAGCAAAGTGCATGACCACTCTCAGTGAGTCCAACACCAGCTAGCACTCCACTCCCCTCTTCTAAACTTGCGTCTAAGTTGCCCACCTCCTCGTTACTTTCATCAAGTAAATGAATCGAGAACAATCCACCCTCACCTCCTGTATCTCCACATCCAATATCCATGGAATTAATCCTCGAGGAAATACAGGCGCTTAAACTATACATGAAAGAAACAAACATACGTCTTCACCACCTTGATGACAAATGGTCTAGTATGGAACACAACGTTACTCAACTAGAGCACCGAGTAGACTCTGTTCAATCTGTTATCAATCAGGTTCCTCTTATCTATGTGGATATCGTAAAAATACAAGTTGAACCCCTTGAAAATCGTAACAGACGCAGTAATTTGCATATTTATGGTCAAGCGGAGGGACTCGAAGGGCCTAATCCTCTTTCCTTTATTCAATCCTTTCTTCCAAAGGTTCTTGGCTTTCCTGAACTTCCAACACTGAACATCCAAAGAGCACATCGTCTGGACCACAACCGTTGTTTATCCTCCTCTTCAACCAAACCAAGAGTAATTATAATCTATTTTGTTTTTAATATACTGATCTACTAAAGGTTTTACAGGCAGCAAAATCTAAAGGCAAAATCACATGGCAAGGATCTACTCTTTTTTTTTTCAAGATTATACTAAGATTATGCTAAAGCTACGGCGGATAGGAGGAAGAAGTTCTTGGACATGAGACCTGCACTTTGATGTTTGAATGCCAGATGTGGCTTTTTTCACCATTGCCTCTTTAAAGTGACTTATAAGAACAAAACCGCAAACTATGAGGACCCTGTGCTATTGCAACAGTTTTTGAACAATTGTAGAAAAGAAGAAATGGAAGTTGCCTGATTATCTACTTCTTAATTTTCGTTATATCTGTCTTTTAAATATATCTTGTTTGTTTGTCATGTTTTTATTATTGTGCCAGATGCAGTCTTAATGGCTAACCAATGTGACTGTTTAATTCCATCTGGATGTTGTCTTCTCTTTCCCATTTTTCATCCTGGAGTTTACTGGTTGGCAGTGTTGTCTTCAATATGTGGCTTCACCACCCTCATGTTCTGTATATGTTTTTGGTATATCCTTTTGTTTATTCTTTGTATTGCTTCTGTCTCTATCTTTCCTATTTTCTTTCTTTTCTTCTATTATCTTTCTATCTCCTTTTTCCTGGATCTGTCTTAAATATATTTTGTATTTTTCATCTCTCCTTCTCCTTCTCTTTTGCTTTTTCTCAATTGAATATCACTTCTTTCTCATGAATACACTTTTCTCTCGAATACTATCCATCTTTAAAAGTATATTGTTGTTTCATTTCTCACTCAATCCTATCACATACATGATGTTGATGCATTTGACTAATTATTGGCATTTGTTTAAAAGTTTAAGGCTATGATTTTTTGTATAGATGACTTCAAGATTTATATCTTGGAATATTAAAAGTTTAGCATCACCGATAAAATGCCAAAGGGTTTTGTTGCATATTTCTGGTTTAAAAGGTGATATTGTTTTATTGCAGGAGATCCATGTAACTCAGAAGAATTTTTCTAAACTCAATCCTCAGTGAGCTGGTAATATTTTTGCTTCTCCTAGATCGGGGCAACGCAATGTTTTTGCTATGCTATGTCATAAACGTTTAGATATCCACATTGTAGATCAAGATGCTGACACCGAGGGTAGATGGGATCCTGCTTCTTTGTTAATCAATTAAATATCTATGACAATTTTTAATTTATATGCTCCCACAAATCCAGATAAATAGTTTTGGCCCCAAATTATGTGTAAATTAATGGCTTATAATGATGATTATTTATTAGTTGACGGAGACTGTGTAATATGGTCTTTGATCCCATTATTGATAGATGCTCCAAAACTAAATTAATTCCTTCACATGTACATTCTCAATTTACATCTACTATACATCAAATGACTCTCAGTGATACCTGGAGATTATGTGATCCTACACTTCAAGAATATTCTTTTTTTCTCTCCTGTACATTCTTCTCAATCTAGAATTGATTACTTGTTCATATCTAAATGACTTATACAGCATGTGTCTCATTCTGATGCAGGCTCCATATTATTTCAGATCACGCTCCTGTCTCATTAGACTTAGATCTACTCCCACCTATTAAAAGAATTAGAAGCTGGAGATTCAATAACTCTCTTCTTTTAAATCCCAATTTTATTCAAGGTTTTCAATAATTTGCTGACATATATTTTTTAGAAAATGAAACTCCAGGTAGTTCTCCTCAGATTGTTTGGGACGCCTTTAAAGCTGCCTCTAGAGATTTCATTATTTCTTTCATAGCCCGTAAAAAGAAGTCTTCTTTTAATAATATCCAATGGATTAATTTATTTATTAAACAACTATAGTATGCTTTTTACTCTACCAATTCTAAAACGTGTCTTGAAGAACTCATTAAGGCTACATTTGCTTTCAATAAACTTTCTACAGAAATAGCTAATTCGTATTTACATAAATCTAGTGAAAAATATTATGGTGGTAAAAATAACGCAGGGAAACTCCTCACTAATTACCTAAAGAATAAAGAAGAACGCACCAGGATTGAATTTCTTCTAACCTCAAAAAATGAAGATATCCTTTCAGAATTCTCTCATTACTTCCAATCTCTCTATACTACATAGTCTTCTCCTCATCAAGAAGATATCCTTCAATGTTTGTCCCAGAATTCTTACTCCTGAATTACATCAACTCATTCTTTACTATATATCTTCCCAGTATTCTGGAGGGTCTTTTCAAGATGCTTTAATATGTCTTCTTCCTAAAGAGAACAAAGACCATACATTGTGCAAAAACTACAGGCCTATTTCCTTAATCAATCTAGACTATGACATTTGCGAAAATACTTGCCCTACGCTTGGATTCTTTATTACCCCAACTAATTGGGAAGAAACAATATGGTTTTGTAATAGTTAGACATATATCAGATAATATTAGATTATTTTTTAATGTCCTAAGTATGTCCAAATCTTATAAATATTATTTGGCTGCGGTTTCTTTAGATACCGAAACTTTTTTATCGATTTTGTTTCTCTTTCATTTTATTCACACTTTCCTGGTTTGGCTTGGTTTGTAAATTTATTAATTATGTATCTTTGCTATATTCTTCTCCTAAATCTTCTATTTTAGCTAACAGGCTCATTTCTTTGTCATTCTCCCTAAATAGAGGTGTCAAACAAGGTTGGCCTTTATCTCCCAATCTTGTTTATTCTTGCTCTAGAGTCCTTTTTAATACAAATTAGGATAAATTCACACATGAAAAGTTTTTCTTATGGCGACAAGCAGTTAAAACTTTCAGTTTATGCGGATGACATTTTACTTTTTATTTCACAGCCACAGACCTCTATACCAGCTTTTTTGACAGTAGTAGGTAATTTTCTTTCATCTCAGGATATACACTAAATACTTTCCTTAAATAAATTGTGTTTCTATGCTGATTTTATATCTTCTTCTTTCCACTGGAATTCAGATAAAATAAAGTATCTTGGACTATGGATCACTACTTCAATTTAAAAAACTGTTAATTTAAATCTGAAGGAATTACAGTCAACATTACTTTTGTCTACATCTCAATGGCACCCTTTATTTTTATCATTGTAGGGTCATTTTGATACTATAAAAATGATGTTAGTTCCTATAATATTATTTTATGTAGCTAATATTCCTATAAATATTTCTAACTTACAATATAGGAAATATATTAGATTTTATCAAAGTTTTTATGGCACAATAAAAGGGCTAGTATGTCTCTTTGTAAACTCAAAAGACCTAAACACGTTGGTGGTGTTAACTTTCTGGATTTCCATTCTTACCAAATGGCTTTCTTTCTTAAACATTCTTCCTTTTTGTTGTCTGACAATGATTCTACAGCCTATCCCTTATGGGTTGATATTGAAAAATCTTTTCTTCAGCCTTTCTCTTTTGAGGAATATCTTTACTTTTCTCAAAAACCCTTATCATTATCTTTCCCTATTTTTAAAAATGCCTTTAAAGTTTTCCATTCTATTTTAATTTCTTATCAAAGTGCTGAAATACAATTCTTAAATTAATCAATTTCGTATAATAAGCATTTTAAGATCCATAATAAATGCATTTTCTGTAAAGACTGGTTTGCTAAAGGACTTAGATGGACTTCTCAACTTTTTCAAGATGATGTTTACATTCCATTTTCAAAGGCCCAAATCCGCTTTTTCTTTTCCTCCTGCTATCAATACAAATACTTATCTTTAATCTCTGCTGTTCAATCCTCTTACAATCGACTTCTACCTAATCGCATTCCTAACTCCCCTCCATCTCATATAAAGTCGATTTTATGTAATTCTCCTTCTGAATCTCAAATTTATAAATATTTAGGGCCATATGTAGGTAGCTAAATATCGGCCGGTAACGGCCGAAAATCGGTAATTTTCCCGTTACCGACCGGTATTTAGCCCTTTCTAATGTAGGAGGCAGGTTTTAAGGATTCGGTAATTCACCGATTCCTTATTTTAAGGAATCGGTAAAATACCGAATCCTTAAAAGCTATGTAGGAGGCACTCAAGGAGTGCATTTTTGCATTCAGGATTCGTTATTTACCACCAACTACAAGTTGGTGGTAAATACCGAATACCTTTAAGAAAGCAATAATTTGCTTTTCTCAAGGTGCCATGTGGCAGACATACAAGCCCTTAGGGCATGTATGTGCGCCACATGTGCACACATGCACGATTCAGGGGTGTAACAGGGTGTCAATGTGACACCCTGCCACCCTTGAATATGCTCCCCCTCTTACCGATTTGGTATTTACCGAATCGGTAATAGTGAATGGCTTCCCATTCATTCCGATAGGCCTCCAGGCCCATAGGAATGAATGGGAAGGTGATTCCTTATTACCGAATCGGTATTACCGATTCGGTAATAACGAATATTACCGATTCGGTATTTTTTACCGAATTATTAGCTACATATGAAATACCGATTCCTAAATACCGAATCGGTAAAATTCGGTATTTAGGAATCGGTATTTCATAATTACCTACATCGGGCCCTTAATGTCTTCAGACACTCGAGATAAAACATAGGTAGAATGTCTTTGGGAATCTGACTCACAATTCTCTTTTTCAATTCCAGTATGGAATAAAATCTGGAATAAAATATGGAAATGCTCTAGAGCAGCAAAAACAACTCAAACTTTATTCTTCGTTTAAAATAAACTAATAATTACACCTTTTAAATTACATAGAATAGATCCTAACACTCCATCTACCTGTTGTTCATGCACTGCCACTTCAGCAGATCGCAAACACATGTTATTTGAATTTCCCTCTATTCATATCTTCTGGATATGAATTTTGCAACAGATAAATGCTATTTTTCACACACAGGTCCCATTTTCTTTACTTAATATTTTCCTGGGATCCCTATCAGAGGATTGACCATCTCAATCTTGTGACTTTCGTATAGTTGACTTGCTTCTTGCTGTAGCCTTCCAACAGATTACCAAGTTCTGGAAAGATGCGTCATCTGTATCTTTTCAAGCATGGTGGTATGGAGTCTGCTATAATCACAGACTAGATAGAGCACATGTACACCAAATTACACTTGCCTTTGAAAGGGATCTTCTGTGGTTACCCATAACAAATCTCTTAAATGTTTCTGCCTACACATGTTTATATAATCTGTACATTGAAGAAGTACCTAAACCTCCATGAATGTATTTATTCTTGTTATTATATATAGTATTCTATCTGCCAAGTCTTATATTTACTTAGTTAATAATACTGGTATATAGTTGTGTGCATTCTTTGATGGTATATGATTGTTCTTTCTCTTCTTCTTTCCTCCTTTCTCTCTTTGTCCTTTTTCTCTCTTTTCTTTTCTTTTTTTTAAAAAGTATTCATTTCATATTTATTGTATATTTTTTGTTTCATTCTACTGTATTTGCATACTTTCCTAAATAAACTTTTATTTTTAAACTTTAAAAAAATAATGCTTTTCTAAATATGTGACTCAGCATTTCTATTGCCTTCATTGTAATGCATCATGATGAAAATGTGTTGCAAAAGTTAGGTGCAACGACTTACATATATGATTTTTTCAGTAGCGGTACAAGACATTAGGATTATGAAAATGTGAAAATGATTTTAGTAAAATTAATTTTAAAAATAATTTACATGCATGGATGTTGAAATTTTGTGGAACGAGACCACATTTAACCTTGGTTATTTTTATGTAATAACACATTGAAAAACATTACTATCATCGCCTTATATGAAATGCTTGATTTATTTTATTATGTTTGATTCTAATTAGGTGTTTACTTTACTGAAAATGACAAATCAGTTTTAAATAATTAATTCATTTTCTTTCCTAAGCTGAGTCATTTCATAACTTAATACAATGGACTTTTCACATTTCTTTGAATGCTGCGGTATCTGTTCTGTATGTGCAACATTTCGGATAACTAAGGCCATTTTTTAGTGGTTACTGTGGGGTAAATTGGTGAGAATATGACCCCTGTACAGACACCATGGATGGCACATTGTTACATTTATTTGTTGATTAACCTGTGAGTAGTAAAAGGACAGTTGTTTCTCTTGAAATGCATGAGAAATCATCTAGGAGTATCAAATCTTGTGCCTTACCATCTGAAGAGCAACCACATGATGATCTGACCATTATGAAATGATGATTGCTCTTATGAAGTGTCATAAAGACTATAAAAGAGGAGACCCAAAAATAGGGGCAGCGCACTCTATTTTCCTTCTTGTGCAGAGAAGGCTTTTTGGAACTCTCAGACCTATGCTATTACTATGATTTGAGAACCATCCTCGTGGCTCTTGCTTGTGGACCACCATTGCTGATGCTGCTGCACTTAGCAGACTGATTTAATTCCTTATTTGCCAACTTGTTTTTCTATGCCCGGTGTTTTTGCCCTTGCTAATGATTTTGCCTACTGAACTTTCATGTACTGTCTGGTGAGCAACCATATATTGCCCTTTTCCCTTTTAGCCCAAGCCCATGGATTTGTCTTTTGCTTTATAATCTTTTGAATGCTATTAACAGAAGAAACCATCCTTCTACCTTTGATGGTGGTAGGAATCTGTAACTTGGAATTGATGTGAGTCTTAAAAACCATTCTTCTGCATGTCAATGATGGTAGGAATCTGTAACTTTGTAGCCGTGATCCTTTTCTGGATTCGAAACTTTAACAAAATGTGTGGTTTCATACTCGCTTGTAAGCTGTACGATTCTTGACTGAAATGCTTAAAATTATACTTATTTGCATTGATTTTGGATCATTAATACAATAACAAAACTGTGCTATTTAACTTGGATTTTAAATGCGTAATAGAGAGAACATTAGACTGTTTTCAGAACATAAAGTTCTGCTGCTTTTATTCTCTGTTGACAGCAGAACTCTTAGTGTGTATAATCGTGCTTAGACTGAATTTCTTCAGGAGGTTGGATCGACCCATTGCAATACTTTATTTATATAACATGATTCTGAGAGTGGTGTATTTGAACCTTATCTTAGATTTGTAATTTGGCTACGAATTAATGGTCATCATTGGGTGGCCAACGTGGTTTTGGATATCCTAATTTCCACCCCTCACTATCGGTGGAGAAAGATCCATCAGAGGACCATTGTCTCTGTGGTAAAGTGTAATGATGAGAGTTGACTGATTGTAAACGGCCCATTATGGTTAGAGTAGTGAGAGAATCTGTAAAAACATGTTTGCTGGACCTGAGGAGATGGGACCAACAAAACAGGATACCCGACAAAAATAATGTCATAGACAGGCTATATGTAACAAGCTGCTAACTGACCATGGGTTGATAGATACATGGAGATTATTGCACCCAACCAATTGTGGCTGTACATTTATCTAACATGCCCATGAGATTTAATCTGGTATAGAATAATATATCCTGACCAGCACATCCTTATTACAGAATGTGAGCTGATGTGAAATCTTAGAAGCAAGGAGTGACCAACCACTGGATAATTTACACTCAATCGATAACGGTTATTTATATTTTTATAGCATGACAAATCACCCGTGAGGGTCTCAAGGCTCTGAGTTTGCTGGTCGGTTGAACAACCAGGTTTTGAGTCCTTTCCTGAACTCCTGGAGCGATGAAGCAGTCCTGAGCGGAAGGGGAAGATTGTTCAAAACCTTGGCCGCTAGGTGGGAGGATGAGCGACCTCAACTGTTGCTTTGCCGGATCCAGGTGGGGGAGGGGAGGGGTGTAAGCGAAGGATTGGGAGGTGGAGTCTGGTCTGTTGGTGGACAGTGATGCACTTGTTGATGTATACTGACCCTGTATTGTGCACGGCTTTGTGTGTGTGGGTCAGCATTTTGAACTGACACCTCGTCTGGATTGGGAGCTAGTGCAGTTTTTTGGGATGTGGTGTGATGTGTGTTTATCTGGAGAGGTCAAGGATGAGGCTTGCTGCTGAGTTCTGTATTGTCTGTAGTCTCTTCAATAGGCGTTTGGTGATACCTAGGGAGACTGTGTTCCCATAGTCCAATCTACTTGTGATGAGGACCCGCATGATTGTCTTTCTGGTCCTGACCAGGAGCCACCTGAAGAGCAGAGCATGTGTAGAGTGTTGAAATGGTTGAGCAAACTGCCTTTACTTGTTCCCTCATGGATAGCTTGTTACCCATTATGATCCCAAGAATATGGGCATAGTCTGTGGGGGCAGGTGGTGGGCCGAGGACCACCGGCCACCTTGTGTGGTTCCATGGCAACGGGTTGTTTCCAAAGATGAGGACTTCTGCTTTGTTTAGATTGATCTTGAGACAGTTGTCCTTCATCAAGTTGGTGATGTTTACCATGCATCTGTGGAAATTGGTTTTGTTGATGGTGGGGTCTTCAGACAGTAAGAGGCTAAGTTGTTTGTCATCAGTATATGAGATGATGTTGTGTCCTTGTGATCTGATTGTGTCTGCTAGGTGGGTTATGTATGTGCTGAGGATCTCCTTGGGTTCCGAGGTGAAGGTGAGAGACTGATCTTCTAGGTTCTACCAGTGAGAAAGAAGGCAACCCATTTGAGGGCATCTCCCTGGAATCTGATGTGGTGGAGTTTGTTTATCGGGATGTGATGGGAGACGGTGCAAAAGGTGGCTGAAAGCTCAAGGAGGATGAGGACCTCTGTCTTGCCACAGTCCAGAAGGGTACTGATATTGTGAGTGGCTGTGATTAGGGCTGTCTCAGTCCTGTGGTTGTCCCTGAATCCGGATTAAGAGGTGTCCAGGAGGTGGTTATTTGCCAAATGTGTGGTGAGCTGTTGATTGATAGCCTTTTTGAGTACTTTTGCTGGAAAGGCAAACATCGAGATAGGCCGGTAGTTTTTTGTTTCTGTTGGGTCAGCTGAAGGTTTTTTTCAGAAGGGGCCGCACTTCAGCGTGTTTCCAGATACCAGGGAAGTAGGTCATGATGATGGAGGTGCTCAGTACTCTCTATAGTTCATCGTCAATGTACTTGCATCCTAGGTTGTCACTACACTTGACCTGAGGTGTATTGGAAATCCCAATGAACTAAGGTGCTTGCCTGCAAATATAAATAAATACCCTACAGACAAAAGATACTACAGGCACACATTGCTATATATATAGCAGAAAACAAGGCTAAAGTATGGTCCGCGTAGCTGTTATGGCCAGCCGGCACAGCAAATTGGAGATGGCTGATAGTCCAAAATGAACTCTTCCATCCTGAAATTACATAAGAAATATAACACTCAACACAATACCACTCCAAACCCACACTTGCTACACAAACAAGAGAGAGAGAAATATAATCTTATCATCCTTCTTTCTGCCAAAGCCGAACAGACATTAGTGAAGCTCAAATGGTGTCATTACAAAAGAGGGGAAAAGCAGGTTAGCTACTGGCAGCCCAGCTTCAAAAAAGAGAGTCCTAGATAGCAATTGGGGGCCATTAAAGACAAAGACAGCCTATTGCACTCGCACCCAGTGGAGTTAACTAAGATATTGGCATCATACTGTAGAGGGCTGTAAGGTCCAGCCCAGGGAGACGTGCAACACTTCTTCAATCATTTAAAATGACCTGTTGTATCTCCTGGAGCCAGGAGCATCCTGGAGGTTGAGGTCACTAGACAAGAAAATGCTCAAGTCAAACTTTCTGACATGCAAATCACCTGGGGAAGATTGCTTCCCCATAGAATTCTTAAAATTGGGAAAAGATCTGATAATTGACATGCTTTATGAGACATTCTAAGAGGCAGAATAAACAGGACATCTAGGGCATGAAGCAACTATATCTCTAATTCCGAAGGAGGGTGAGGATACATTGGAGTGTGGCAGCAATTGCCCAATCTCACCCCTTAAATCTGAAATTAAAATGTCAGTGAAAGTACTGGACGCAAGACTGTTTAGGCTGACCACAGCACTAACACACAAGTCACAGGTAGCCAACAAGAAATACTTGCCGTTTCAGTGGATGCTAATAGAGTGTTAGACAGAGTGAACTAAAACTATCTCTTTTTCACCATGGACAGAATAACCATGATGCAGTATTTTATGTCAAGAGTCAAATAGCCCTTCACATATACAACTTCACAAGAGTCATGTGGAGGATTCTTGTCAGAAACAATTTCTATAAAACCAAGGTACTGACAGGGACATTCATTATTTCCCTGCTTTTAAAAGACCAAAAACACCATCTCGTACTTGCCCTGTAAAGCTGATCTATCTGTGCCAGACTGCCCAAACTTCCAGCCCAACACTGAAGCCAGTGAGAGAGAGAGAGAGTTATTGCTCACAGTATCTTAGTTGTGCTGTCTGCACATGCACTAACTCAAATAAACTGGGGGCCTCATTTATGGCAATTTCGCATAGGGAAGCGCAGCAAAGCACCTTACTGCACTACCCTATGCCAAAGTGAAAGGGCATGAATGCACTGTATTTAAGGAATACAGTGCTTTCCTGTCCTTTCTCCCTATACTGGTGCCGTTTCGGCAGCCTAGCACCAATGTTGCATGCACGATTGTTTTTGTGCAGGAAGGGGCACCTTCCTGCACAAAACCAATCTATTGAGGCATTTTTCTTTTTCTCTGTGTGCTGCAGAATGCACAGGAAACAACAAGGAAAAATAAACGAATAAGTGCTCTCATGTAAATTGTATTGCTGATTGGTTTATCCATGACTGGCATATTTGATTTACTAGTAAGTCCCTAGTAAAGTGCACTAGGTGTGCCCAGGGCCTGTAAATAACAGCTACTAGTGGGCCTGCAGCACTTACTGTGCCACCCACATGAGTAGCCCTGCAAACATGTCTAAGGCCTGCCACTGCATTGTCTGTGAGTGTAGTTTTAAATTGCCAGTTCGATCTGGTAAGTGCACCCACCTGCCAGGCCCAAATATTCCATATATTACATTTAAGGCACCCCTAAGGTAGACCCAAGGCAGTCCCATGGGCAGGGAGCAGTGTATTTAAAAGGTAGGCCATGTTCTGGTGTGTTTACAAGTCCTAATAGTGAAATACTGCTCATTTATTTTTTCACTATTGCAAGGCCTAGCTCTCCCATAGGGTAACATGGGGATTGCCTTGACATTTCTTTTAAGTGTAATCTCCCATTGGGAGCAGGTAGAGATTTGGCGTTCAGGGTATCTGAACTCACAATTTAAAGATACATCTTTTGGTGAAATTGGTTTTGGAATTGCGTGTTTGAAAGTGCCACTTTTAGAAAGTGGGCATTTTCTTGCTAAACCATTCTGTGCCGCTGCCTTTCTGTAGAATACACGTCTGAATTAGCTGACTGTTGGGCTCTTGCACATTCACTCTAATACAGTTACACAAAGGGAGCTGAGGAGTGCCTTGGATATCCTGATGGGCCGTCATAAGGCTGATGGGCCTTCCTGAGCTAGAGTGGTGGGAAGAGTTGTCACTGACACCAGAATAGGGCTGTGCATGTCCTCACAAAAAGCTGTCTCCACCCCCCTGTAGTGTGTCTGGAGCCAGGTCAGGGAAAGGCAGGGTCTTGTGCACTACAAATACCTTCCTTTGAAGTTTGCCTACTTCAAAGGCAGGAAGGAGAATAAGTATTTGCCATGAATAAGAGCTGGATGATGTATGAGGGACTGCCACTCTGCTTGTTGCATTGTTTTGCCGACCTGCTGCTTGCTGCTCCTGTCCTGATCTGTCCTCCTTTCCAAAGTTCTCCAAGGCCTTGTGCATGCTTGCCTCCTGTTAAGAAGTCTAAAGGAAAGCAAAGACTTCACCTACATCTTGCTAAAAGCGCCTGGACGTGTCTGCTGGGAGTCTAGAATGCCAAGTGGTGCCAAATCCAGTTCCTGGGACCTTGGAATCATATGGATGGTGCTGCATCCCAAGAAAAGCAACTCCGACGCCATCAGTGACGTTGGTGACTCCACCAGAGCTGACGGCACCTCTGACTAGAGTGAGAGTTCCTACTTGGACAGGGTGCAAACCACTGATATCTAGAGACCCCGATTCAGAGAGCGCTTCCCCAGGCTTACATGACTTTGTTAATCTGGGGCAGCATCAAATTCCATGGATGATGCATTGAAAAACCCACCACAAGGCCCATGGAATACCTCTCAGGTGCAGAGTAAGGCGACGCTGCGATTTGTGCTGCGTCGCCTTACTCATGATCTATGAGGCAACCCAAAGCCACACAGGGTGGCTGTGAGCAGCTTCATAAGTCGATTTGAGAGCCCTGCTTCACGCATGTACCTCTTTAGGTGCTGCAACATTGATGCAGGGCTCTCAAAAATAAACCACTGATTGCCTACAGTTTGTGCATTAAATCAGAAAAAATTCTGATTTAAATGTTTGTGTTTGGAAAGAGCACAAACATAACCACAGGCATGCAGCTCTGCCCTGCACAAGCACACATCTTCATGATACGATCCCAATGTGAAATGTGGTATTGCAAAGTTACAAGGAGTGCAGCAAGAGCTTCCACTAGGAGTGTGCAAACTTATAAGACAGTGCATTCTTGCACAGATCCTGAGTATTGGCCTACCTCAGACATGCCAACCCAGTCAGTGCCACAATGTGTCACATGATATCGACTTCCTTCCCGTAGACACCTTTGAGAACCTGAACTCTCATGGAAGCAGGGAGGTTGAGACGCAAAACCTCTACACTGTGTGAGTTATCATCTCCTACTTGTATGCTTTCAGCAGGCGAAGTCCATTACTGACTATGATAAAAATATGGTAAAAACGATATTATGGCATATGAATTTCAAGGACATGAATATTTTTGTAGATAAACATTGCATTTCCAATGTGGACAATTGTTATCAAATTTCTTTTGCAGTATTTGACATATATTTAGCTTTTATCATCTATTACGTTAAGTTGTGTGCCTTTGTATTTCTATTAAAGTCATCTTGCTGATGGCTCAGTGGGTTAAGTAGTTGCTGCTGGGTCAATAGTTGACAGACTTGCAGAATGCACACATCCCATTATTATCTCATAGTCTATTTATCGGGAGCTAGTAAATTGGGGGCAAGAGTCAAACCAGTCAATCAACCAATATTCATTATTCAATTTAAAAAAAATTAAATCATAAAAGTCAAAAACAGTATAAAACAATACATAGAGATCAGCCTCAGCACAAATTAAAATTTGGATTGCTTTAGAACCCAAGAAAAGTATTGTGATAGAAAAAATATACTGTGGATGTAGTTAAAAACTGTAGCTACAATAATGCAGGTCTAACTTGGATAAAATTCATAGGCTTTACGAGTGGGTGTATAAGTTTAAATTGCAAATGATTGTATTTCTGGCACATCATAACAATGTCTGAAGTGCCATTAACTGAGACATTATCACAATTACACAAGGCCATCATTGAGTCCGTAAAACAGCTGTGATTAGAAGGCACTAGTAGCGGAACCAAGTTAAGCCTAAAACATGTCAATAGACGTCGCTTGTTGCGGGACAAATTCCAAGTAAGATAGGGCTCCAGTCTACTGACAGTTTTTACCAGTATCCCATGACACACTTCATGTTTGTGTAGTGCCATGACCTCACGGTCTGCTGCCATCTTGTCTTTGAATGCATCTTTGACCCATCTTTGATCGGGTTTAGCTATACTACTTAGATTGGTATAAAGTTCAGGTTTCCATAACATTTCATGTTAGAGGAGATATAGGCCTGGCATGGAAACAAGGAAGAGTTATCCATATTCATGCAATCGTGGGTGATCAGTCTTTTAAGACCTAACTCCTCCATTGTCCAATCTGAGAGCCAGAGCTTCAGGGGACAGAGCCGTAGGTGATCAATATTATAGCCCAAACCCAGCACTTTGTGTAAAACAGCCATTTAAAGTGCTGAATATTACTTAAATAATGGTAGTACTATTACCTTTTTGTATTTCTTCTAACATCCTCAGAGGGTACAATTTATCTTGATGCTTGGCAAAAATTCTCCAACACCATCATATTTATGATACAATATCCTCAGTAAATATCAACCCCCAGTGTAGTATGTATGGCAATGCACAGGTGGGGAACTAAAAAACAACCACCCCTGGCCACAACGCATCATTCCGAAAGGGTTGTAGATCTACTGTCACCCGAAGCACATTAGTAACATTCAGATTGGAAGTTCGGAAGTGGGATTTGCCTTGGCCTGGGGTGATGTAGAGTGGGCAGAAACAACCAACGAGGAGTGGAGGGTCTAAGGGAACATTTAAAGACCAGACATGGATATATTATGATCCCCAAATAGAAACTCACATAACAACCAAACTATCCACGGGTCTAATGAGTCTGAACAGACCCTAAAAGAACTACAGACCTAAATACCTGTGATCCTATTAACAGAGGAAAATCCTTAGAACAGGAAAATCCTTAGAAAAGGATGGATTCCCATCACTCACCGAGGTGACATGCTTCATCACCTGGGATCTCCTCCTAGTTAAACATTCTGGTTGTTATGTAGAGTGGGCAGACCCACAAATTACAGGGGGACCTGGACCAGAGCCGAACCAAAGGACTGGCTCGGCTCTAAGAGCCTGCGCTCGAGCCGAGCCATGAAAATATTTGGCATGTAAACCATGCAACAAACATTATGTAAAAATATGACACTGTCTCTTCAAAACAGAGAAAGTATTTCTTCAACACGCGGAAGCGTTTCACCGTAGTCTATCAGATGACATCACGCCAGTGAGAGGTATTTTTTAAAAGTGATTGTTTTTAAACATGGACTGAACATTACTGCCCTCTTGTTTTAACTAAAATGCCACTAGTGAACTAAGAGGAAAGTCAGTTGTCAAATGTAAGTAATATGTGGCCTAGTTTGGCATTATACATGTTGAAACATTATAGTTTTTTAAATCAAACACAAGAGACTATTATACTGAGTATATCCTGAACTCAGTGCTTTGAAGGTGTTCTCATACGTGCTAATAAAGAGGAAGGAGGTTCGGTGAAATACAATAATTGCCTATGATCACACAGTTTGGTCAAGTGGGGAAGCCAGGATTGAGCCCAGGTGTTCTACTTTCACATTGTGTATTTCAGGCTCTAGATGGATGTCTTTTGCTCTCTCCTGGTTTGCATCAAAGGTTAAGCTTTGTCTTTAATTCCTGGCGCATGAGCTTAGCGTATGGGAGGCAGGCAGAAGCCACATAAAGGCTCAGCTCGTCTTGTGATTTAGGGTCCAGGGGGGCCTCGAGCTGAGTCAGAGCCAGGCGTCTTGGGCTCAGTAACAGTGCGTCCATTAGGGCGCTGGGGCGTTCACCCACAAGCTGCGCCCGCAGCTCCCTCGGCGGCTCTGTCTGAACTGACAATGCATGTCAGTCAGCATGATGCCGGACCCCCCACTCCCTTCAGGGTCTGGGCGTTCCGGCATCATGCTGACTGACATGCATTGTCAGACCAGGGGGCGATGCGGAGCGCACAGCAGGCAGCAGCACAAGTGCGCATGTTGGGTTTAGGTCGGAGAATTTTTCCGACCACCCCAGTCATGCGCACTAGTGTTTGCTCTGGCTGGCGGCTGCGCATTAGGCGAGCGGGGGTTGATCAACACCACTACCCTCGGTCTCCTAATGGGCAGGCGGCGAGTATCCCTGCTAAGCCAATCCTGACGCTGCTGGAGCAGCATCAGTATTGGCTGAGAGGGTTTGCCAGTGCCGCGGCTGCCGCTGTTCCTGTTCAGAAGTTGAATGCGCCAATGCAGGACCCCGGCCCAGGTCAGGTAAGTTTTCCTTTTTTTTTATTTTAATTTTAAACTACCCCGGGCAGGCACCGCGGAGGGGTTTTAAGGGGGGTGGATCTGCATTCGGCCGGAGCTTCTCTGCTGGGATGGACACAACAGCATCCGCAAAATGTATTGGCATAGGAAATAGGTTAGAAGGCTATTGGCTTTCCTAATGCTGCTTTGAGGTCGACAACCTGCCCCAGGAGGCTGCTCGACTGTGGGGTTTGGGAGGGAAGTCTCCCCCTCCAGCTTTGGAAAGCTCGGTTCGTACCTTGGTTTTCCCACGTGAGCTGGTTGTTCTGCATATAACTCTTATGGGGGGGCTGTACTTCCCCCTCTGGTACAGACTCTCACATGTGCACAGCGATGCGCCCCTCGACAGCCTCTGGGTCGCGTGCTTAGCATTCCTTACAAACCACAAACAGCAGCTTTTGTTTTTTAAATCTTTCCTGGCGATCCGTGGCCCCCAATATTCGCAGTCTAGGATCGGTTTCACATAGAGGAGGGCCCAACCTGGCCTCTAGTGGCCCACTCCGTGGCCTGGCCATTGTGACCCACAGCTGACCCGGAGTGCCAGTTGAGACCTTGTCTCTCTGCCCCTCAGACCCCTTGGAGAGGTCTATGCTGTGCAAATCTATGGGATGTTCTATACCAATGTTTTCAGTCGGGCTTGTGTGCACACGCTCCAGATGTTGGGCTGGCCATCCGAGGCCTGGCACTCGAGCTGAACATAAAATGCACGCATAACGTTGACGAGGTTTTCATGGTGAGTTCAGCTGGTGCGCTGGTCCTTCAGTGGGCACGGACTCAGGCCACCCTGTGTGTCTGCCCGGCTCTGTTGGCTTTTGTGTGTAAATGAATGTGTAGCTTGTGCATGACTCCTAATCCAGGAGTTTGGCTCGTTTAATGCTGTGTTGACTTTTGGCACGTGAGGCAAGCAAGCCAAGCGGGCCACTGGGAAGACAGAGGTAATTTGCCCAGGATCACGCGGTTGGGACATTCTGACATTATAAGAACTCTGTTTCCTTGTACTCCACTAGACTCCTAGCAGCGAAACCAAATAAGATATACATTTTCGGGTCGTTAAGATCTCTCTAAAGGTTGTTTTCCAGTTGTATGTGTCTAGTATGTAGGATTGTGTTTCTGCCTACCATGTCATTATGTATATGCAGGTGAAGTCCTGGCTTTGTGGTGAGCCCACGTGGCTTACCATTGCTCAGACGAGTCCTCTCCTTTTAGACGTCACTGCCTCGTGGTTTCCCTTCCTGTGACTCACTGGGGGCCCTAGGAATTATGCGATTCTGCAGCTCAGGCCTTTCCTGCGTAAAGATGGATTTTCCGTACTTGCCACATAATTTACAATCGTCTGCACAATATGCAGATTTCAACAAAAAATAGTTCAAGTGGATCAACCGTTAGTACAGAAAAGTGCTGCGTGTGGTTCAAGGTCAGTGGCAGACCTTTTAAAAAGTAAGTGGCCGTCCTTCGGTGGCTGGCTGCTGTATAGAAGTATTAAAAGGCAAATTGTAAAGTGAAACTTTTGCCCTGACGATATCAATGCATGTTAACATAAATTAGTCACATAATTCTGCCACAGAATGTGCCACATTACGCCTCATTCTTTACCATTTCTTGCCACATAATCTAGAATGACCCTGCTGCATAATTGGGTTCTCCATTGCCGCATAATTGCATTGGCCCTGCTTATCAGGCACAGTGCCCAGCTTTCGTGAGCTGGTATTTCTTCGTTTCCACAAAATGCTTTTATTTTGTAGACTGGTGGGTCGTGCTTTGCCATCAGGAGTAGGACACCAGGCTCTCCGTTGTGGGCTGGTTTTTTGTTGGTTTCAGTGCCACATCTAGTGGTGACTGCGTTCCGAGAGGGAAACACGACAACAGAAGGATTTGGCATTGGCCAAGCTTGATTGGTGGGAAGTTCGGAGAAAGTTTTGGGTCCTGGAATCTTGCGCGTGGACGGACCACGGAAAGAAGAATGCGGCCGACTAGGATTTGGGGGTGAGTACTGGGATTCCTCCCAGCATGCCCCGCCGCTGGTGTCATTTAACCAAAGTGACTCGTATTTCGGGGTGTTTTAAGGGCTGCACCTCTCCCCTTTCAACGTATTTGTAGACATCTCTGTTTAGTAAGTGACAGCCCTTCACACCATCCCTCCTCTGGCTAAGAGGGTTGGAAGAACTTCAGACAAACCAAGCTGAGCATCGGTGTTCTATTGTCTGTAAAGCTCGCGTGATCTGTCTTCACCAAAATACATCGCGATGTGCAAAAAAATCATCACGTAACCCCTCCCACCGCACTCTGGAATTTTTGTATTCGAACTGTACAGGGGCAGATTTATAACAGACTTGCGCCACTTTTACGCCGCCGTTGCGTCACTTTTGTGACGCAGCAGCAGCGTAAACCCTGCGCCATGTTGCGCCCCATTTACAACGTGACGCATCTAGGGAGATGCGTCACGTTGTAAAGCTTGCGCCACATGTGGGCGTACCTGCACAGGGGGGGCGTTCCGGCGCAGGTACGCCTCCGAAAAGTGCCTGAGTGAAATCTACAAGATTTCACTCAGTCACTTTTCCGGCCATGCTGCGTCAAAACCCTGCGCCTGCTTGAAGCAGGCGTAAGGATTGACGCAGCATTGTAACGATAGGGCACCCCCGAGCCTTGCTGGAGCTGCGTCGCACTTGCGACGCAACTCCAGCAATGCACCAACCTTCCACCATCAGATGCGTCACGCATCTGTTTATCCTTGCGCCACGATGCGCTGCATTGTAAATGCGGCGCATCTATTGTGGCGCAAGGGTAAACTTGTGTGACGCATCTTCCCTGGCGCATCCATGCTGATTTGCAGGGATGCGTCAGGGAACATAAATCTGCCCCTAAGTATTTTTGTTAATAGCGTACCACCTTTAACAGAGGGAGTCACAAGGTTTTCTTTGGTTGTTCGATTTGTTGTCATATTTTTGCAGTCGGTGGTGCTAACTATACTTTGAATGTTGTTTTAGTTATTAGAAATTGTGCAAATATCTACAAATACCTTTTCGCGCAGACTGTTGTCTCTAAAGGAAAACGTGTGTCATTCTCACAGTCTCTTTTGGTAAAAGATAACAAAATACTGTATTTATGTCCACCATCGTAGAAGTGGTTGCAAAAATTGAATGGGTTATTCCCACAGTTTTTTTTCCAAACCATTTTGTTGGGGTTTTGCACATTCGGGTGATGCTTTAGCTAGTAAATGTTCGTCTTCTATATATATCTATGGTATATAACAACATGGGAATTGACAATTAAATATTTTGTAGAACTAAGACAACCCCAAACCATTATCCCTCCCACCCCTCCCCTGGAGTGTCCATGATTCGCTACTACTTCCACCGCTTTTTAACGAAAATGATACAATTTCATGTCTCCTCTTAAATTAGTTGCTTTATGCAACCTTAGGAAGAATTAGGAAGGCGTTTTATGGTTAGGTTGGTTGCATAGATCAGTGGTGATATACTCTTTCCACTTGTCGCCTCTTCGTTGTAAAGGGTAAGAACGCATGTGTAAAGTTGGATTCATTCTCATATTCCCCACCCCACGCTTTCAAAACTTTAGTCACTGTCTGTTGCCTTTATGCCAAAACAACAGTGTTTCCCTCACCTACTAATGTCTTTAGAATTAATAAGCAACGTTTTTATATCAAGGAATAGGAGTCAAATAAAGCAAACTGTATTATTTTCCATCTCGCTCTTGGGGCGAGGTGACCTGACCCCTCTTTCACAGTGTTGTGTGCTTTACTTTGTTTTTCTTCACATATGGCACTCAAATGCTTGTTTACATCTCCAAAGTAGATATTCCAGGTCCCCTGCAAGGCAGTCTCTACATACTTTTATATTTATCCCCCTACTCGCTTCTTCTCACCATTTGCTTTTTCTTTGTCTCACTCTCTCTCATCCCTTTGCGTATCCCTCCCTCCCCCCAGCTCATCTGCTGCCCTCTTCTTCCCCCATCAAACTTTCCTGGTTTCCTTTTCCTTATCCCTTTAAGTTAAATTGCATCTCTTACCAAACTTCCAAACACCTCTGGCAAAACACTTATAAGGTCCCAGAGGCGAGACCTATTGGCTATGGCAATGCTTGGAGCGCCTTCCCATGCATCTGGAGTTGCTGTATGGTTGAGTCTGTTCCAGCATTGAGCACCTCTTCTGGATAACGAGAAATTGTGTAGTTGCATCTTTCTCTACATTGAGCTCTTCTGCTGGCTTAAGACATGCTGTATGTTCGTGTCTGTCCCTGCACTGAGCTCCTCTCCTGGCTTAAGGCATGCTGTATGTTTGTGTCTGTCCGAAACTGAGCACCTGTCCTGGCTCAAGAGGTGCTGTATGTTCGTGTCTGTCCCTGCACTGAGCTCCTCTCCTGGCTTAAGGCATGCTGTATGTTTGTGTCTGTCCGAAACTGAGCACCTGTCCTGGCTCAAGAGGTGCTGTATGTTCGTGTCTGTCCCTGCACTGAGCTCCTCTCCTGGCTTAAGGCATGCTGTATGTTTGTGTCTGTGCAAAACTGAGCACCTGTCCTGGCTCAAGAGGTACTGTATGTTTCTGTCTTTGTTAGAACAGATTCACAATTACTTTATTAACCTAACTGCTTTCTCAAATTTGCTTGAAAATGCACCATTTGCTTACTCTTTTTTCAAAAAAGTTCTTGGGGGAAAACCCCCCCAAACACCCTGTAGGTGGTTCGGGCTCACTCACAACACTCGCTTGCTATAGTGATGTACAACTATTTTTTACGCCTCACCACTTTCAAATGTCACCAGCCGTCACTTACTGGCACATATTTGGAGGCTGAAACTATTTATTTTTTCAACAGAATTTGACCAAGATCAACACAGAGAATGATTTTTAAAAAAATGAGACAGGAGGAAGAGAAGGACTGGAAAACAATAATAAATGGAAAACGCAGGGAGGCAGGAGAGGGTATCAAAACAAAGCTTACTTGATATTTGGTGTTTCTGTTACTCGACTGCACTGGCGAAGAGCACCTAAAAAAACTACTGGCCCAGGTATGCATTGTATTTTTTACAAATTGGGCACTCTTTTTGCCTGCCATGGTGGTTATGAGAGAGTCACTGTAATTAAACCCTTCAGCGCGGCGCGGATTTCCGCGCCACGCTGAAGATTCCGTGCGCGGGCGGGGCCATGACGGAACGGTTCCGTCATGCGCACAGCGTAACCGACGTGCATGACGGAACCGTTCCGTCATGCGCGTCGAAGGGGTTAATACAAATCAACAAAACCTTTTGCTGTTTGCTTGTTGGTGGATCACTTCCATGCAGGTTGTCATGGGGCAGCAAATAAACTATAGTGGGCACTGTCCTTACACTGCTAACCCAAAATAGACACTGAAACCTCGAGCCCACGCCCCAGCAGAAGAGGCATCCGTGTTGCAGGCACCATCTTCCACAAATCACGGCATCATGGAGCACGGGGTGTCATGTGATACAGGTATTTCCTATTCATCCCCAGGTCTCTTGGCCCTCTCCAGGTCCCAGGTTTTCATATAAGCAATGTCTACTTCTGCTTGGGCTCCAGAATCCTTGCAATAAACCAGGACTGTGCAAAGCTGTACATTTCCCTCGAAAACTCTTCCTATTCTTGTGAAAACTACAATTGTACCCACAACTCGCAAACCTTTCTGTATCTGGACTCTGGCGTTGAAACTGGGAAGCGAGAAAACACTGTTAAACCTTAACTTGCGAACAGAACATACGTTTCAGCGCCAACTATCACTCCTGCGGAAACGCTTCCAGATTGCAAGCATCGACTGCTTCATGACATGGATATACCGAAAGCAAAAAACTCCACGAGCTTCAGGAAGGAGGGTAACTGGGATCTAGGGTGGGGTTGGGTATTAAAAACTCAGCAGGTCCCTACAATATCGATGCATGTAGGACTCAGCTGGAGTCCCAGGCCTCTGCGGATGGTCACCTTCAGAGGAAACAGTGATGAGGACCCTGGACATCTATGTAGAGCCATCCGACTGAGTCACTGGGCATCCATGACCACAAGGAACTTTGTGAGTCTGTGGTGCATTTTGTGTCTCCAACGTCCCCGCCGCAGTAGACTCAGAAATAACTGTGTTTATAGTTGTTTCCCTTCTGCCTCCAGGTCATCTCTTCCATATCCTCCCCACCTCGCCTTTTGGGTTCTCTTGCCCTCACTTCACCAAATAAGCTTATTATTATATTTTTGAATAAAATTGTACATAATTATATGAGATATTTGTATGACAATTCTTAGTTTACTATGAAATTCTGTAAGACCCAAAACAAACAGCATGGAAACATTACCCCCTGGTCTCACACAGGGGGAGGAACATGGATTCCACAATCACAAGTGTGGACTGAACTGTAAACATAATCTCTGTACTGGGCTGAACTCCTAGCTGGCTCTTTGAAATGGGATGTAAGGGAGCAACTCAGACTGTGCTGCAAGTTCACTCTTTGGAACAGACTGCAAGCTTGCACTTAGAACTGGACAGCCATCTCACACTTTGGAATGGGCTGCAAGCTCACACTTAAAATAGCCTGCAAGCTTGCACTTAGAACTGGGCAGCCATCTCACACTTTGGAATGGGCTGCAAGCTCACACTTAGAAATAGGCTGCAAGCTTGCACTTAGAACTGGACAGCCATCTCACACTTTGGAATGGGCTGCAAGCTCACACTTAAAATAGCCTGCAAGCTTGCACTTAGAACTGGGCAGCCATCTCACACTTTGGAATGGGCTGCAAGCTCACACTTAGAAATAGGCTGCAAGCTTGCACTTAGAACTGGACAGCCATCTCACACTTTGGAATGGGCTGCAAGCTCACACTTAAAATAGGCTGCAAGCTTGCACTTAGAACTGGGCAGCCATCTCACACTTTGGAATGGGCTGCAAGCTCACACTTAGAAATAGGCTGCAAGCTTGCACTTAGAACTGGGCAGCCATCTCACACTTTGGAATGGGCTGCAAGCTCACACTTAGAAATAGGCTGCATGCTTGCACTTAGAACTGGGCAGCCATCTCACACTTTGGAATGGGCTGCAAGCTCACACTTAGAAATAGGCTGCAAGCTTGCACTTAGAACTGGACAGCCATCTCACACTTTGGAATGGGCTGCAAGCTCACACTTAAAATAGCCTGCAAGCTTGCACTTAGAACTGGGCAGCCATCTCACACTTTGGAATGGGCTGCAAGCTCACACTTAAAATAGGCTGCAAGCTTGCACTTAGAACTGGGCAGCCATCTCACACTTTGGAATGGGCTGCAAGCTCACACTTAGAAATAGGCTGCAAGCTTGCACTTAGAACTGGGCAGCCATCTCACACTTTGGAATGGGCTGCAAGCTCACACTTAGAAATAGGCTGCATGCTTGCACTTAGAACTGGGCAGCCATCTCACACTTTGGAATGGGCTGCAAGCTCACACTTAGAAATAGGCTGCAAGCTTGCACTTAGAACTGGACAGCCATCTCACACTTTGGAATGGGCTGCAAGCTCACACTTAGAAATAGGCTGCATGCTTGCACTTAGAACTGGGCAGCCATCTCACACTTTGGAATGGGCTGCAAGCTCACACTTAGAAATAGGCTGCAAGCTTGCACTTAGAACTGGACAGCCATCTCACACTTTGGAATGGGCTGCAAGCTCACACTTAAAATAGGCTGCAAGCTTGCACTTAGAACTGGGCAGCCATCTCACACTTTGGAATGGGCTGCAAGCTCACACTTAGAAATAGGCTGCAAGCTTGCACTTAGAACTGGACAGCCATCTCACACTTTGGAATGGGCTGCAAGCTCACACTTAAAATAGGCTGCAAGCTTGCACTTAGAACTGGGCAGCCATCTCACACTTTGGAATGGGCTGCAAGCTCACACTTAAAATAGGCTGCAAGCTTGCACTTAGAACTGGGCAGCCATCTCACACTTTGGAATGGGCTGCAAGCTCACACTTAGAAATAGGCTGCAAGCTTGCACTTAGAACTGGACAGCCATCTCACACTTTGGAATGGGCTGCAAGCTCACACTTAAAATAGGCTGCAAGCTTGCACTTAGAACTGGGCAGCCATCTCACACTTTGGAATGGGCTGCAAGCTCACACTTAAAATAGGCTGCAAGCTTGCACTTAGAACTGGGCAGCCATCTCACACTTTGGAATGGGCTTCAAGCGTGCACTTAGGAACGACTGCAAGCTTTCACTTAGAACTGGATAGCCAGCTCACACTTTGGAATGAACTGCAAGCTTGCACTTAGGGGCAGACTACAAGCATTGAGTTAGTACTGGATACGCATCTCACACTTGAATGAGCTTGCACTTAGGAACAGACTGCAAGCTTGCACTTCAAGCTGACTAGCCAGCTCACACTTTAGAATGAACTGCAAGCTCCCACTTAGGAACAGACTCCAAGCTTGCACTAAGCTGAATAGCCAGCTCACACTTTAGAATGAACTGCAAGCTCGCACTTAGAGACAGACTGTAATCCTACACTTAGAACTGGTTAGGCGGCTTACACTTTGGATTTAGCTGCATGCTCACACTTAGGGATGGTTTTGCAAGCTTGAACTTAGAACTGCCCAGCCATCTCACACGTTGGAATGATCTGCAAGTTCATAGTTTAAATTGGACTGAAGCTTACATTTAGGAACGGTCTGCAAGCTCACTCTTAGAAATAGACTGGAAGCTCAATGAGAAGCAGTTCATTTCATCCTTTCAAACTGGGGTTCAGAGAGGCAGTAGTACAGATGGCAATTTACTGGTCCTTGCAACACTTGTAGATGAAACCACGACACGGACGGGCCGGTCACTACACGTTGCCTTTATAGACTTCACCCCGGCGTTTGACAACATCTGTAGAGGCAGATTATGGGCGAAGCTGACACAGTGGGAGATTCTGCTCTTCTGCTAAGAGCAGTTATCAGCCTTAACACGGATCCCTGGGTCAAGATTAAGCTAACATCCAAATGGGCAACCTCAGAAAAAAATCTATACGAGCAAAGGACTGAAACAAGCATGTATGTGGGCACCCGTGCTATTTAAACTCTATCTAGATGATATGGAATGGGTAACACGCAGGTTGCACCATACTTCTAGACCAAACAGTAATATAAGTGTAAAGGTCTCTGGATGGATTAGCAGCTCACTGGAATGGAAATAATGCCAAGATAAACAGGGGGAAGGAAATATTGGCCCTTTTGGCTTTGCAATAGAGAAAAGGGGTGGCTGGCAAATCAACAATTAAAAAATAGAAAAGGCTTCTGCCTAGGAGTACCCGGGCATGTGGTTTGAAGATATAGGTCATTCCTCAGTCTGTAAGCAAGCCCTCAGCAATGCAACTCAGGGGCATATCTACAAGCCCCTATCGCCACCACAATGTCACCTATAGTGATGTTGTGGTGGTGATAGGGGCTGTGCCGTATGTACAATGCAGCGTTAAGTCACTAAACGTGGATTAAAGCCGCCTTGTACATAAGTCCCCCTGTCACACTATGGTTAGCGTGAAAGGGGTGGGCAGTGGGTTTTGCGGTGGGCGTTCCAGCACAACACCCATTCGTTTTGACACTGCCCCCTATGTACAAGGGTGGCACACATAGAAGGCAATTCCAAAATTAAGACCTAGTAAAAACTGGTCTTAAGTTGGTAAAATGAGGAGAAATGCATTATTTCCCCTCGTTTTTGCTTTTTTCATGTGTGCTGCCATGTGCAGCACACTTAGAAAGATCAAAATGCCATGGTTTGTTTATGTGTAGGAAGGTGTCCCTTCCTGGACAAAAACAAACTTTTCAAAAAAATTCCATTTTGTCACTTTCATGTGTGCTGCATGAAGCAGCACGCATGAAAGTGACAGAATGGCATTTCTAGGTTTGTTTATGTGCAGGAAGGGACACCTTCCTACACATGAACAATCCTCCCCTGCACGCAGACTCCCTTGCACTCTGGTGCAAGGTGCCTGCGTTGGCACTAAGTTGCTAAACTTAGCGCCATCGCAAGGGGAAAACGCAAGGCTGCCCCACATTCTTGTAAATATGGTGCAGCCTTGCATTTCAGAAGTGGAGGAGAGAGGCGTTAAGCCAGGAAGGCTAACGCCTCTTTCCGCCACTTCCTTTTACATATCCCCCTCAGTCTCTTAATCCTGCATTCTTGCACCTGATAAAGGACATAACACAGCGCCAAATTATTGTCAGGACTGATGGATATGGAAGAGCGTGCCCAAAATCCCCGTACCAAATTTGCCTCACCCCTTTATAAATCCCACCTGTGCCTCCGTATTTCAGTCACCCCACGGCGCTGGGTCACAAAGGCAGCTGATGGGCTGCAGGTTTGGCCTAATTCCTCTAGAAGCCCATGGATCCGGAAAAATGAGGAGAGCCCAGAGCGCATGTGCAGACTTTGGACTGTTGCCCAATAGCATCAGCGCAGACTGCCAGTACCTGCCAACAGCTCCTTACACGGTGGAACCTCTGGCTCAAACCTCCATTTAGACCTTCCTGTCGAAGAGCCTGTAATACTGCTGTGGCAATGTGCCAATCAGGGCGCTTAAAAGCAGGTTTTCAAAGTTCATGAACCTGCCAGGCTACCAAAGAACTGAGCAGGGCCACTGCGAGGACCAACCAGGAGGCTCTGTACCATCAACAGCCGAGTTTCATTGGTTCTACCTGCCAGGCTGAAGCCACAGGGGATCCCACAAAGATGTAAACCACATGACGGCAGAGGCGCACCTTTTGGTCCATGGATAACGCCATCAAGAGCTCGCAGTCCATTTGAACTGTTATTACCTCGTATCCACCATATTTCTACCTCTTCTTTTTGCATTTGGATCCTATGAATTTGGAAAAATTTTAATGAATTCTAGAATAAATGATTTCCTGCAAGCTCACACTGTGATCCGGACTGGCATCGCACACTGGGAGGGGCTATAAGCTAACACTTCGAATGGTGCTCTCTTCTTCAACACATAGGCTCTCGGTTCTTTACAAGCAGCTGAAATGTACATACTTACAATAATGCCTTATGAGCAATACAGAAAGTCACACTGCGCAAGCGCAGTTCTCTAATGGAGAGACCTTAGGTTTCCAGATTCCACGAGAAGGGATTGTGAAGAGCAGTATATTTTCTTTGCTTCCGGATACTTTTGCCCTGCTTACCTCACAACAAATTCCAGTCGTTATTATCCCTACAAACCCAGCACTACAAGTACCACAATGCAAATAAAACACAGCTGCTGTGGCACTTAGAATGCAAGCCATCACACAGCCTGAAGTATCTATGCCCACAGTGACCTCTGGACACCCAGCGGCTCTTACCAGGTGAATGAGAGGGCTCTGGTGAGAAGGCAGGGTGGGTCCTTCTCCTAAAGGGGGCCCATGCATGGGTTGCCCCCCTCTGGGTCCTAGCCAGGGAGCTGTAGATGGGCTAAAGATGGGCCCATCTGGTGTGACTCCTAGCCAGGTCCAAGGCAGGAGGAGCTGCCTGCTTATGAAGACAATCCAAGCTCCAGGGAGCTTCCAAAGGGCTTGCTCATGAGAACTCGGCAACCAGCCAGACACAGCTTTCTCTCTTCTTTAAAATGTTGGTAAAGAATTGTTACAGATTGTTAATTAACACTTCTGTCCCCTGTGGACGTGCTCTCTCCCTTTTGACGCAAACTCTTCAATTCTTCTTTTCATCTGTGCTGTGTAAAGCAAAATGATTAATAATTATATTATATAAATAAAAAAAAAGTAGACAAATTGATTGTCATACACTTCTCAGGTAAAGATCTTTAAACAAAACAACCTCAACAAAATAGTTTCTGATACTCTCTATCCCACTTTGCTTCCAAAATACTTGAGCATAGAATTACTAAAAGTCATGCAACGCATTGCCTCTAAAGTTGCTGCGCTGCGTTGCGTGAGCAGGAGACAGCAAAACAGCGCCATATCAACTAAGATGTGGAGCTGTTCTGCTCTCTCACTGTGGTGGAGCTCTTTGTTGTGGTAAGCATAATTTTGTACAGGAAAATAGACCTCCTTGTACAAAAACTATGCGTTAAGGCATTTCTCTCTTCCTAAGTATGCTGCACAATGCAGCACACGTGCAAAGAGGGGAAAAACAAGGCGAAATGACATTTTTCTCCTTGTTACACCTGCCTCAAGGAGGTGCAGGATGTTGGCATAAATCCCTGTCTACAATTCTTTCAAGATAGAGATTAGTGTCAAACCCTGTGCGACATTGCAAGAGAATGCCCGTGCACGACCCATGGAATACCCCTTTGATGCAATGTAATGCAAGGAAGCTCATTGCGCAGCTTTGCTTTACTTTTGCATTGGATTTTAAATATCAACACAACAATTTGCATCGGATTTGTGTTAAAAAAGTAATGGAAACCTGATGCAAGGTTGTTGGTCATACTTCCCAGTAAAAACTGTGCTGTTGTTGGACAACATAAACGTCAGGATTGTGCCAGACTGATTCCGTGCGCACCCTCAGGAAATGTTGGCCTGTAGTCCTGCTAGCTCACAGTGCACCATCTGTACGCCTAACCTTGCAGGATTACAAACCATGGGGTGACCCAGATTGAAACCGAAGGACCTGGATAATACAAACAAACCATGGTCCAATCAGGGCAAGCATCCAGAACACGGAGAGATGATTGCATCACTCTCTCCTAGCAGTATAGTTTACATTTCATATATTGCTAGGAGATAGTGATACAATCATCTCTCCTTGTTTTGTTTGCTTGTCTCGATCGGACCATTGTTTGTTTGTATCATAAACTTACAGGATCGCAGATGTATGTGCAACCTCAGAACATGACAATTCTGATCCCCGAAGGAAATCATGGTACCAGATCTAGAACCCTTTTGCTCTAGTCACCTATGCATACCCAAAGAAATACACAATCTCCAGTTTCAATATTTATTGAAGTACGAAGATTCCTGAGTAAAATGCTTGTGCTGCAATAATCAAGAAGAAGAAACAGAATAATGTGATTAATATTATGAGAATAGTGAAAAAGATAAACAATGCCACCATCTTACTACAACAATGAATATATGCGGGCATACAAGTACTGGGTTTAGTGCACTTCTACCTCACGCTCCCTAACCTAGCGTTGCCTAGGGTGTGTGATCTCAGAACGTCCCCTTCTATTTGAAGAATTATTTTGTATAAATGATGCAGGACACTCACTCTTGTATCAGGAATTTCTACCTGGCAACCTCATTCAACGTTACTCCCGCCAGACAGTTATCAGGTTCTGGTGAACTATTGTGATTTCTGCATCATTGTCCAGCATGGTCAGTGCCCATTCCCTGCTCAGAAGCAGCGTCCTCAATATCTGTGCCATGTTTCTCTTTGAGATTAGCTACCTTCTTCTTTTTGAATTTAGGTTTTGACTGTTTATGTGTGTCTTTTTAACGATGTAGTCAGATGAGCGTTGTGAGTCCTTCTTTGGTTTTACATTCTACTCTGCTCTGCGTTCTGATACCACTCTCTCCAATCATTCACTCCCGAAAGGAACAAGATGAACATGTATCAGTATCCTGATACCTGTCAGGCATTTTAATATTCTCACGGTTGCGCAAATGATAGCACTTTTCAGTAGCCTCCTGTGAGGTAGATCCACCCTGTTATTTAGTCTTTTCTTTATTTTCTTATTATCCCACTTCTTCTTTGTAGAAGAATTGGGTGCTTCCTTTGAGTATTCCTTTTCAGAATTACTCTTAATTTGTGGTTTACTAGGTCTCGCTCCCAAATTATCTCTACCCACATTTGAGTGGGTTTCTTCGACAAATGTTGGTAATTCATGCTCCTGCTGTGCTGTAGCAAAATTTGTGAGCTGCTGGCATGTAACCAATGCTGCTGCCTCCCCTCTTATGTTACTTGCCATAATGGCGGATTCTGCGGCAAAGTTTCCAATCAGTTCTATCCCCAAATCCAGGGCAGGCACTGCCCGAACACATTTTGTATTTGTTTAAGCACTTCTGGCGAAACAGCTAATGAGGGGGTGCCATGTGTTCTGGTATATACTGCAGCAAAGACTATCGCCCACATGGCGCAGTCTTCCACAAGTGAAACCATTCCCATTGGCAAACATATGGTAAGAATTCTGTTTTTTTCCTGCGGTCCCCTATGGGGAAACACAGCTTCAATCTGACTTGTTTTTTGTGCAATCCAGGATAGACTCTTTTCTACCGTATGGTGAGTATTTTGCGCATAACTGCATTATGTAGTAGTTATAGTATAATTTAGAGCCTTGGAATCTCACTGTGTGAAAGTTCCATGTTGAGCAGAGAATGTTGATTTGGCAGTTGATGTTTAGACGCTGCCTGAGATGTGTCCCAGGTAGTTTGTAACCAGATAAAATAAAGAAGGACATGTTTATGAAAGAAGGTTTCCAGAGACTTTGGTAACAGATAATGGTAAACAGTTCATGTCTAGTGAGGTAGAAAAAGTTGAGAAAACTAGTGGAATTAAGCATTTGAAAAGCTCAATGTATCATTCTCAAATCAATGGTATAGTGGAGAGAATGAACAGGGTGTTGGGGCAGTGTATACAGTGGGCTATCCCTAACAAATGTGTTGTAGCCAATGCAGTCAAAACAATGTTATGGTTTTATTGCACTACGCCGGATTTAAATACTGGGGTGTCACCGTTTGAGTTGTTGCAGGGTCGCAGAGCCACTACCATTTTTTACCCTGGTTGGATGAGTAAATGGGTCAAACATGGTCAGTGGATGGATGCTAGTGTTAGGAGACATGTTGACGTTGCGCAAAGCAAACAGAAAGGGTATTTTGATGAAAAGAAAAAGGTTAAAGAAATTAAGATTGTAGTGGGAGATTTGGTTCGAGTGAAAAAACCGACATATGTGAGGAAGGGTGGATCCAAGTTTGGTCCACCCACCAAGGTTGTAGAAGTGAATGGTGATTCTGTGAAGATTGAAAATGGTTAACGATGGAACAGTTGTTGGTTGGTTAAGACGAATTGTGTTGAATAAAGGTGTTGTGGTTAAAACAATGATTGTGAAAATTTACAAACGAAGATGGAGCATGGTGGTATGGAACACAGTTGGAGAGTAAGGAATAATTGGATCCAATATAGAAATTTATGTTTTTACCCTCTGGTGTGTCTGTTGTCATTAGGTTGGGTGATGTATAGTTTTGTTTCCTTTGGAAATCTGTGCCTAGCCTGAATTTATTTGTTTTTATATTTAGCTTAAGTTTGTTTTTTATAATGCATGTTTGTCTTTATTTAAAAAGTGAAACCTATGTAGTAGTTTATAGTAGAATTTAGAGCCTTAGGAATATCACTATGTGAGAGTTCTATGTTGAGCAGAGAATGTTGATTTGGCAGTTGATGTTTAGACACTGCCTGAGATGTGTCTCAGGTGGTTTGTTGCCAGATACAAATGAAGAAAACTGAAGAAACTCACTGTGACTCTGTGTCCATTTACTACACATTAAATAGTCTGTGAACTAATCCCTAGTATAGCCAATTGTGGTTGTGAAGCTTGAGCAGTCCTCTCAGGATTGACAGCCATTGATTGCATGACAGACTGGGTCAGGCATCTATATAAGCCAAATCGACCTGTGTACAATCGTCTTAATTGTGGTGCTGTCATATTAGCTATATTTGGATGTGGTGTGTGACCTGCTACGACTGGCCATGTTGCTCCCTCATTAGTAAGTGGACCTAGTCTAACTTCTCCTGTAGTGTGTGTTAGGGCGCCTTTAAACCAGTTTCTGTGTTCTTGATTTGTTAATGGTATTTCTACTTCTTTGTAAGCTGAATAGTTATTTGGAATGTCAGCTGGAGTGTTCCATGGTCTGTCATCTGCTACTGGGAATGTAACGCATGAACAGAATGCCTCCATCCTAAATGCTACGTGAGCCTCTACCACAAAGTTAACATCCCAGCCATAAGTGTGAGATCATATTTTAGTTGCTTCTAAGTAAATGCATGTCTGCATTTCTCAGGTATGTAATGTGCTGCTGAATTGGACATAAGAATGTGTGGAATTCAGAAAGGGTACCACTATGGGGTAATCCTTTGAAAGATTCAAGTTTGAACAACCTGCAGCCAATACATACGAGTCACCTACTCAGCAGAGGTGGATTTTCCAAAACACCAACGACATCTCCTGTTAATAGGTGAGTAGGGCTCTTTGGATATACAAAAGAAAACTACTCAGGTGATCTATTAAATAAGACACCAAGCTAAAATGTTGGGCATCATGTCGTGTGGCTTTATACTTCCCAGTAAAAACTGTGCGTTTGTTAGACAACATAAATGTTAGGATTTTGCCAGGGTAGCAGATGTATGTGCAACCTTAGAACATGACAATCCTGATCCCTGAAGGAAATCGTGGTAACAGATCTAGATCCTTTTGCTTTAGTCACTTATGCATACCCAAAGAAATACACAAGAATTACACAATCTGCAGTTTTAATATCTATTGGAGCATGGTGAATCTTGAGTAAAATACGTGTGCTGCAATAATCAAGAGGAATAAACAGAATAATGTGATTAACATTATGAGAATGGTGAAAAAGATTAACAGTTCCACCATTTTTCTAGAACAGTGAATATATGCAGGCATATAAGTACTGTGTATAGTGTACTCCTACCTAGCGCTCCCTAACTTAGTGTTGCCTAGAGTGGGTGATCTGCCAAATCCCTGCTGGGCAACTCAACTCTGTTTACCTGTGGGTAAATTTCATCAGGTTGTTCGTCTTTATGTAGAGTTGGACATCCCTCGTGTCAGTACACAGGAATCAGCTGAGCTGGAAATCTGGCATGCGGTGACCTCGCAGTGTCAGCTCAGTGCTCCTCTGCCCTAACAAGGAAGTGATTCTGTTTATTGAATAAAAGCCCACCCATGTGTTTGTGTTGAAACCCAGGTTAGGCCATAATTGTTTATTCTAGGATGATAGCTTTGTCACCTACTGGACAACAACAACGACATTTGCGGAGGAAACTTTATCCCATGTAGTTGTACAGAATGTTCAAGGTTTCGTGATATTGAGCCTTCGAAGTAGAAATGTAAGCAGTGCAGATTCATGGACTGTTATTTTGCATTGTCACACATGCAAATGTATGTCTAAAGTTGTCATGTTTTAAAGGGTAGGCAACTACATGTGCCAGTAAATGGTATTTGCTTCTTACTCGGCCTATCTTGGCAATGTAACAAGGTCTTTGTAAATATGGTTCAAGGTTTATGTGTGTCATGCAGAGTGTCCTTAAATGGGAGAGGAAGAAGAGGCTGGAATTTGGTGCGCAGGAGTCCTGACTGCAGAGGAAGACTTTTTACGGGGATGCTGGACACATGAAAATGGTGTTTTAAAAACGAAGATTCTTGACGTGGTTTATTTTGATGAATAACATTGTGTTTATATAGGATAGTAATTTATGACAAGAAGGAAGGTCTGGCAAGAAATACTCTCTTAGCTGTGTGTACTCCCAAAGGGACCTTTACTATTATAACTCTACTTGAGACAATACATCTTTGTTAATTTCATTGATGGCTAAGGATTTCATGCCACATTCAACATCCAAGTATCTACATCCTATGAATGTCAATGGTCCACTTGGCCAGCGGGGAGTTTAACTTTCCACAAAAACAGCTTTTAGGTGTGGTAAGGCCGTATCCCCTGAGCAGTCTCAAAATATATTCTGAGCAGTATCAAAATATATTGTAGTGCCTTCTGAGGTCGCCAGGTAAGATGATTATAAATCTTATGCTCTCCTGATCAATGTTCTTTACTGTTGTTAACACAACACAGCACTGTTGAAGGCCTTCCTGTGTAACATTTAAGATCACCGAATAACCAGGGAAGATCTTGAAATAAACAATATCAAGATCTTTTAAAGTCAATTAGTAGTCCTGTGTTTTGTGAACAACACTAAAGAACATTGATCAGTAGACATAATATTTATAATCATCTTACCTGGAGACTCAGATTCTGTCTAGTTTTCCATCACTTCAGCTGGAGAAAGCTGCCTGAGCTAAGGCTGTTAAATAGTTCCTAAAGAGAACCTTCTCACAGTATGTGTTCATCCTTCGGTGTGGAATGTACTTGTTTTAAGATGTTATTCAATTAGTATGTGAAATAGTTGAAATAAGCAAGGACATCACGAGCAGAATGCACACATTGCTGATAGCTGGGGCAGGTTTGCCTTTGCTATATACAAAGCTCACCACTGAAGGAGTCTTCATTAAATTCATGAACCACCTCCCCTCCTGCCTGGGGAAATTTGTTAAAGATTGAGAGTTTCGTACCAAGGATCTCTGCTGTCAAAAAGAACTGAGGCTCTCGATCAGCAGCCAATATAAGGCCTGATGTGATATGGAGGCCCCTCACTCCTTATAGGTGTTTACTTATTTACCATTAGATGATTTCTTTGTTCTTGTCTATATTCACCTTCCATCTGACATGTTTTCCAGTTCTAGAGGAGCAACATTATCAAGATTCATGCTGCAAAGTGGTCATTTTTAACCTTAAGTTTATTTAAATGGTATTTTTTAAATGTAAAACATTGGAAAGTCAGCACATTGCACCTTTGGTAGGCTGCATAGTGTGTCTACATTTAAAAATTCAATTTCAAATATAAATCTGTCTTACATATATATTTCTTTAAAATGTGTTCCGCATGGAACAATTCTTTTGCTATCGGCTTTAATGGAGATTCCTGTGATTCAGAACTAGGGTTACAAATACATAACTTTCCCTTGTATCTTGCTTGGCATGAATTAGCATTCCCAAGGCATCCTTTTGCCCTTTCTATAGATGAGCTAAGCTCTATGATTGTGGGGAATGTGTTGACTAAATTGGATATGCTCTTTGCTCAGTTTGGCACCTCTGAGTGCTGAGAGCTCAAGCCAGATGCTGACCTGGATGGTGAGTTGGACCCTGTTCTCCAAGAGTAGGATCATTCAGAAACCAACTGCAAGAATATTAAGAGAGATATGTTCGAGGAGTCGATTAGTCCTCTTGATGACAACCAGGCTTCCAGGAATTCGTCCTTCCTTTTGCTTCTTATGAGATTCAGGGAAAACCAGGCATTTTGACTGTTGTTATGCTTCATGAGTTCCGAGCTTTCTCCTTCAACAAGGTTTCCACAATGAATGAAGGGATCCTAAGAGAGTATTTGTCTTTCAGTGACTAACAATGGAACTTCAATCGAGGTTTGAATCAGAATTTCCTGGTACCCTCAAGGTGAACTATCTGCCTTACTAACATCTACTGACAGATTTCAGTGACTGCTGAGGTACCTTCCCAGGGTGTAATATCAATTGAAGCAAGACTACTTGTTTATAAAACTTGCATGGCTCATTCTGAGATACCTTCTCTTTACACCATTTAGGACCTTACTTAAAGCTTTTTGGACCGTGTACTCCACTACAAGTCTGGCAGAGTATCCTGTCCACCAAACACTTGGGCTGCCCACTCTATTTTGAGTTGGGCAAACTGCTATGTTTCTGCTGCCAGATCTTCCATCGGCTCCACTGGTGGAAACCATTCACTGATGGCCCATGGGTCAAAGGATGTGAAACCGTCCACTCTATTGAGGGAGGATATTGCAGCATCAGGTTTTCCTGTTTGAGACCACCAGGAAAAGCCTGGTGGTATTGAAGATTTAAAAATATAAAATGACCCCCTCATGCTGGGTGAAAACACATGGGTGTCAGGACAATTTGCTTAAGGTTGTTTTCAAAAACAAACTCAGATTTTGAAAGTTTTTTATTTTAAAACAAAAAACATTGTAGGTTTGCAGCATTAAATATGGTGGCCACTCAACAAAGTGACAGTGCCTTTGTTGAACCCTCTTCAGCTGTTGCCCTGATGAAAAGTGTTACAAATTGAGGTTTCCAGTTGGCAGAGTAAACACCCTCTCCAAGAAGGAGCCACAATCCTAGTCAGGGTAAGTCACATACAAATTGTAAATTAACCTGTGCTCGACCTATAGTAGATCGGCACAGAACAGTCGGGCTGCAATGTGTAAAGAATGTGTGCACACATTAGTTACAGTAACACAGGGCAAACACCACAAAAATACTCCACACCAGTTTATAAAAATAGAGAATATTTATCTGAGTAAAACAAGACCAAAATGACAACAATCCAATTAGTAGAAGGCAATATGAATTTTTAAAGATTACATTCCAAAACAGTGCTTAGAAGTCAATAGTGATAAAAGGTTACTTAAGGTCATGCTAGACTGGGGTTAATCCAAAGTGCAGGCTAACCGAGATGAAGGGCAGACTGGCTACAGGACCCATGCAGGGGTCCGCTGAAAAAGTACCTTTATAAGGAGTAAGCATTGGCGTCAAAGACTCAAAGCGTCGGTTCTGAGTCATGCAGGCAGGTCGATGTGTCAGAGTGGAGCCTCACAGTCGGTGTTGAAGGATCAGCGCTGTGTCGAAGTTGAGCCTTACAGTGGTGTCTTTGGATTGGTGCTGCTTCATCGTCGAATCTCACAATTGGGAACTGTTTTGTTGTCAAATGGCCACTGCGTCAACATTGGAGAGCATGGCTCAAGTTCCAATCAGAGGTCTCTGCATTGATTTTTGTAGAAAACAGCTGCAGAACTCACTTCTGAGGCTCAGTACTGGAGGGGGACCTCAGGCAAGGGTAGGACTCACAGATGACACAGTCCAGCAGAACCAGCAGGGTTGCAGGAAGTCTTTTGTGACCCTGAGACTTAAGAGAACAGGAGGCAAGCCAACAAGTCCTTGGAGAAACTTGTGTTCAAGGATTTAGAGAACATGTCCAGAACTTCTCACTCACAGGCAAGAAGCATCAGGCAGCAGGCGCACACAGCAGAGCAGGTAGCAAGGTGACAGTTCCTCCTACAGCACATTAACTCTTCTTCCAGGCAGAATGTCCTTGGTTCAAGCAAGCTTTGATTTGGTGGTGTCAGGGGCCCCGTACATATACCCAATTGTGCTTTTGAAGATTACAAGGTCCCTACCTTTCCCTCCGTGGTTCCAGATTCACTATATATGGGGGTATGCAGATCTTTGTGTGGGGACTGGCACAACCCTATTCAGGTGCAAGTGTCAGCCCCTCCCCCAATATACCTCAGGAAGGTCCATCAGCCTGGTGATGGGCCATCAGGATGCACATGTCCCTTTGTGTGTGACTGTCTAGCGGGAATGCACAAAGCCAAGCTGTCACCCAACCCAGACATATATTCAGGGACAGGCAACGAGCGTTGACAGGAACCACACAGTGGTGCTTGTAAAAGAACCTTTAAGAACAAAGGGTTCCAATGTGTCCTTTTTTTACCAACCTCGTAAATATTGTTAAATGTATGTCTCTAAACCAACTATAACATGTTTAAGACATTTTCTGAGCAATAGTGGTTGGATTATGAAATTCCTACTCTCTTCTGGATCTCTATTGCCTCATTGAATTGCTGTTTTCTGACACTGTGCAAAATACCACTGTTTCCTTCACTCAAGGTTCCTACCTAAATATATGCAATTCTTTTGTTGTGTGACTGTTAGTGAGATAGTAGTGTGGATATGATTATGGTATGCCTGACTGTTTAAGATTATGTTAGGATGCAACTGGTATGAGGATGTTTTAACCATTCTGCCTCAACTTATCCATTTGAACAGAATACATTCATGTTACTATGTTAATTGTCTTGCTTTAATGCACATGTATATATAGAAGAAAATTCAAAAATTGTATAAATTGTCCTGTATTTGTTACATCTTGAATAAAAAATATTATTTTTCTGTATTTTTCTATCTTCTACTATGGAGTTTATTTAGACAGGCACACTCTCATGTGCACTGTCATTTTGATTCTCCTCCCCTGACTAGAGATTTACCTTCAGACACTTAGAGACTCTTGCACTCTGTTCTATTCATAGGCAGGTGACACCTTTTATCTTCCAGTGGAGGGTTCTGTCTTTAAAGTAAGACAAGGGCAACTTTCTTAAAGCAGCATTTTCAGGCTTAAAATTTAAAATCCGACTTCACTATAAGTTGTGATTTTAAATTGTGAGTCCAGAGAGGCCAAACTCTCTTTTATGGAAATCCCAATGTTACCCTATGGGAGAGATAGGCCTTGTAGTAGAGATAAACACATTTAGCAGTTTCACTACTAGGACATGGAAAACTCAATAGTGCTTGCCCTACCTTTTAAATACACTGCACCCTGCTCTTAAGGCTGCTTAGGGCCTGTCTTAGGGTTGACTTATATGTAATGAAAGGAAAGGTTTGGGATTGGCAAGTAGGTTAACTTGCCAGGTCGAAATGGCAGTTTAGACTGCCCACACTCTACAGTGGCAGGCCTGAGCCATCATTAATGGGGCTACTGAAGTGGGTGACACAATCAGTGCTGTAGGCCGACTACCAGCATTTCATTTACAGGCCCTGGACACATGTAGTGCAGTTTATTAGGGACATATACGTAAATAAATCTGCTAATTGTGGACAAGCCAATGTTACCATGTTGTAAGTAGAGAGCATATGCACTTTAGCACTGGTTAGCAGTGGTATAGTGCCCACAGTACCAAAGCCAACAAAAACAAATTCAGTAAAAAGGAGAGGAGGAAGACAAAATGTTTGGGAGTGACCCGGCAGAAAGGGCCAGGTCCAACACATGCCATCCATATTCTGGTTCAGCCTCCCGTTATTATTTGTAGGCATCGATTATGAGTCCCCATTTGTTTGTGCAGGGATCGCCATTAAACCTGAAGCAAAGTATACCACAGGTGGTAATTACTAGATGGGATAAATTCCTTATGGTGGCTACATTTTGGCTGGTCAAAGCTGCTGGAATCTAAAAATAAAAACATCAATCAATCAATCAATCAATCAATCAATCAATCAATCAATCAGTAACTTGTAAAGCGCACTACTTACCCGTGAGGGTCTCAAGGCGCTGAGGGGAGGGGGGTGCTGCTACTGCTTGAAAAGCCAGGTCTTGAGGAGTTTTCTGAAGGTGAGCAGGTCTTGGGTCTGCCGCAGATGGGTAGGGAGGGTGTTCCAGGTCTTGGCGGCGAGGAAGGAGAAGGATCTGCCACCGGCGGTTGTTCGTTGGATGCACGGGACGGCGGCGAGGGCGAGGATGGCGGAGTGGAGCTGGCGGGTGGGGGTGTAGAAGCTGAGTCTGCTGTTCAGGTAGGCTGGTCCGGTGTTGTGGAGTGCTTTTTGTGCGTGGGTGAGGAGCTTGAAGGTGATCCTCTTGTTGACAGGGAGCCAGTGCAGGTCTCTTAGGTGGGGGGTGATAAAGCTGCGACGAGGGATGTTAAGGATCAGGCAGGCGGAGGCGTTTTGGATGCGTTGCAGTCGTCGTAGGTGTTTGGCCAGGATTCCTGCGTAGAGTGCGTCGCCGTAGTCCAGCCTGCTGCTGACGAGGGCTTGGGTCACCGTTCTTCTGGTTTCGGACGGGATCCACTTGTAGATCCTGCGGAACATGCGGAGGGTGTTGTAGCAGGAGGAGGAGATGGCGTTGACCTGCTTCGACATGGAGAGGGAGGAATCGAGGATGAATCCTAGGTTACGTGCGTGGTCCGTGGGTGTCGGTGCTGTTCCTAGTGTGGTCGGCCACCAGGAGTCGTCCCAGGCAGAGGGGGTGGGGCCGAGGATGAGGACCTCCATCTTGTCCGAGTTCAGTTTCTGACGGCTGCTCCTCATCCACTCGGCGACAGCGGAGGTTGGTTTTAGTGGCGTGCGGGTCCTTGGTGAGGGAGAGGATGAGCTGGGTGTCGTCGGCGTAGGAGATGATGTTCAGGTCATGCTGGCGGGCCACTTGTGCGAGGGGGGCCATGTACGTTGAACAAGGTCGGGCTGAGGGATGAGCCCTGGGGTACACCGCAGATGATGTCGGTGGCTTTGGATCGGAAGGGTGGGAGGTGGACTCTTTGGGTTCTGCCGGAGAGGAAGGATGTGGTCCAGTCTAGGGCCTTCTCCTGGATTCCGGTTTCTTGGAGGCGTGTCCTTAGTGTGCGGTGGCAGACCGTGTTGAAGGCGGCTGACAGGTCCAGGAGGATGAGTGCTGATGTTTCGCCATTGTCTAATTGGCGCCTGATGCCGTCTGTGGCGGCGATGAGGGCTGTCTCGGTGCTGTGGTTTCGTCTGAATCCGGACTGGGACGGGTCTAAGATGTTGTTGTCCTCGAGGTGACGGGTCAGTTGCATGTTGGCAATTTTCTCGATGACCTTCAGGGGGATGGGCCTGAAGTTCTTGAGGTCCGCCTTGGGCATCTTGAGGAGGGCGTTGATTTCGGCGTGCTTCCAGCTTTCCTGGAATGTCGCTGTCTCGAAGGAGATGTTGATGACCTTCTGTAGTTGGGGTGCGATGGTTGCGTCTGCTTTGTTGAATACGTGGTGTGGGCAAGGGTCTGACAGTGATCCTGAGTGGATGGAGTTCATGACCTTGCGTGTCTCGTTGTCGTTGACGCAGGACCAGGAGTTCAGCCGGTTGGTGCAGATGGTGTTCGCGGGGGGGGTGGGGTCTGGGCAGGCGAGGTGTTGAAGCTGTCGTGGATGTCAGCGATCTTGCGATGGAAGAAGGTTGCCAGTGAGTCGCACAGATCTTGCGAGGGTGGGATGTCGTTGGTGTTGGAGAGTTCTTTCACTATGCTGAATGGCTGTTTGCTGTCGTGTGCGTTGTTGTCCAGGCGGGTTTTGAAGGAAGATCTCTTGGCTGTTCTGATGAGTTGGTGATGTCTGCGGGTGGCATCCTTGTGGGCTGCATGGCTGTCCGGTGTGCGATCGTGGAGCCATTTCTTCTCCAGTTTCCGGCATGTACGTTTGGAGGTCTTTAGCTCTTCGGTGAACCAGGTGGTTTTCTTGCTGGTGTGGCTGTTGCGGGACCAGGGTGTTGGCGCAGTCGTCGATCCACTATCTGAGGTTGTGAGCGGCGGCGTCTGGGTCGGTGAGGTCGCTGGGTGGGTTCTGGGCAAGGGTATGGGTCAGCTGGTCTTCAGTGACTTTGCTCCAGTAGCGGCGAGGCAGTTGTTGGGTGCGGTGGTGCATGGTTTGTTTCTTGAAGGTGAAATGGATGCGCCGGTGGTCGGTCCAGTGGAGTTCAGTGGTGTGGTTGAAGGTGACGTGGGTGCTTGTGGAGAAGACGGGGTCAAGCGTGTGGCCGGTGGCGTGGGTGGGTTCTGTGACGAGTTGTCTGAGGTCGAGGTTGGCGAGGCTGTCGGTCAGGGTGGCGGAGCTGGCATTGTTGTTGTTCTTGAGGTGGAAGTTCAGGTCCCCGAGGAGGATGTAGTCCGTGGAGGCGAGTGCGTGGGTGCTGGCGAGGTCTGCGATGGAGTCGCTGAACAGAGCCCGAGGACCGGGGGGTCTGTAGATGAGTGTTCCTCTGAGGGTGGTGTTGGGGTCTGTGTGGATCCGGAAGTGCAGGTGTTCGGCGGTGTTGAGGGTGTCATCTGCGTGGGTGTAGACCTAGAGGGTGGACTTGTGGACGATGGCTAGGCATCCTCCCATTCTGTTGGCACAGTCCCTGCGGGTGATCTTGTAGCCGTCCGGGATGGCTATGGCGATGTCGGGTGCCGATGAATCATTCCACCAGGTCTCGGTCAGGAAGGCAACGTCTGGGGCGGAGGTGTCGAACACATCTGGGTAATTCAGTCTATTGGTGACAATGGAATGTTTTTATTTGTGCCTTTTGTATTATGTGCTTGATTTCAGCAAAAACAAATTCTGTGTGCATTTGCACAATTTATCTTCTATTCGCATTCTATCTGAACAGTAAAAGTCTTTCCAGCCAAGTTACCAGGGGGGCTGATTCTCCATTAGGGCTCTGGGCCTGCGCCCCCTGAAATTATTTCCTTCACATTCCTGTACAAATATTAAACAGATCAATTTATTAAAATATACGATAGTATCTCTAAACAAATTGATGTATTTAAGTCTGGGCTATGTGTCCCAGACTGCCTGCTCCACCTCGCTCTGAATCAGGAAACGGAAGCCAGGCAGTAAATCGACTTTCTGAACAGTGACGCCCTTCATAATGAATCATTGGAGTCTATGGCAGTATTCTCTATAGAGCTCTAACAAAGAAGGTATGCAGTTCCTAATACACAGGTTATGTTAATGTAGAGTGAACTCTAGTAAATATTAGAGTGTAAGAGGGGAGAAGAAACTTCTCCTAGTTGGAATAAGACCCTCACACACCCAGCCAGCTAGGTGTCATGCTTCATCATCGGGTCTGCTCCTTATCGGGGCGGCGCTGCAATCCCCGATCGGCACCCAAGTAGGGGCCTTCCTGACGGAGATCTTTTTTCCAGAAGCCGATTGGTGAAGTGCAAGTGAGGGCCCTAAAATTGGTGTAGGTGATAGTGATGTGTGTGTGAAGAATCTAAAATAGGGGAGGTGGTCCACTCAGAAATATTTTAATGAACGTGGCCCCAACCCTAATTAAAAATAATACGACAAACCAACGCTATAACCAACTGCAAGGATGCTGGTTAATAGCGTCTGTCAGATGGTCAACATGTTTCTTGCCTTGTAGTCAATTTAGACGGCAATTCATCAGGACCAGAATAACTACCTACACTTAAGTGGTGGTGGTCTATGGTAAAGTATACTATTGACCACCCTTACAGCACCCAAAGAAAGTGTGGTACCTGTAACTCAAAAAACATAACCTGCAAAAAATAGATTGACAGATTCATCAATACAAATCAATAGATTATTCACTAGATATTGACAAGACATGCAACGTGAATTTGATACAAAGCTCACGCTCTTAGAGGTTCATAACATGCTTGATGACGTGTCTGTCATACAGTGAATTAAAACAACTAAAATAAATGCAGCCAGAGAAGCACACAAGGAAGTTCACTCACCCATTATGGTCATGGCAGAGGTGTTTCAGATCCAGCTAGTGGAGACACTAAGTTGTAGTGTCCTAATAATAAGGGGAACGAAATGAAGAGAAACATGATTGATACACATGGACTGAGCGCAGAGTCCGGCGCCAACGCCCGAGGTCACAAAAGACACAGCAACCCAAAGTGTCACATGGGATAACTAAAAATAAAACAAAGTTGTGCCACGCCTCCATTGCAGGGCACACAAAGTAAGGTAAGGTAATAATGTTCATGGACACAGGTAGGCGTCTCGTGGTGCCTAGCTAGCTTCAATTCAGCCCACAGCCCCACGAGGTGAGGACAGGGTCGTAAACATAGCTCGCCATTGCCTCACACGAGGATGCCAGGTCGCGTCTCCACCTCAGAACACAACGCATATTAGCGGTGCAACCAAACTATCAGAATAAGCAGAGACTCGCGCAGTTAACAGTGCAACAAAAGTAATAGTTCTGGGCGATGTTACTGTCAACCATCACAGAGTCGGTGCCATAAAGTTGTGCAACGAACCTAAACAATGTGGTCCCAAGTGTGTGGGAGGACGCGGCACACAAACAAAGGAAGGGGAATGACAAAACTAAATCCACTACTCACGGTTTCCAAAAAACGGAGGTGCCGGTAGACCTACCCCACGTCGCTGGTCCGGGATTCACACGAGTGTGCTACAGGTGGGCGTGTGATATAACGGAACAGGCGTGCAATGGAAGAAGGACTTCCGGGTCACTCATTGGAAAAGGGACTACAGAGCCCTTATCGAGGATGCGCCATCTTGGTATGGGAACAGCCGTGTTGCCTTCACAACCAAACGAGCCGAAGCCCCGGACTCGCCACACACTCCCAAGCATACAGCCAAGTTGCTCTAAAAAATGCTCGGGTAGGTGGGGGTTTGGAAAGGAGGCGGATTTGGATGGAATGGGTAACCAAAGGCTCGTGATGCCTATGGTGTGCTGCTCATAAGCACCTTGTGGTGTATGTAAATACTGACACCGTAGAGTGACAAAATTGTAAGCGACCCCTAGCAAGGTGTCTAAATTTGTATTTACTCTTCTCTATGTTGTTATTGGGAAAGGAAGCATAGTGGAATAAGAATGTGCCATAGACCATATATGGAATAAAGCATCAAACATAGAACAAAGACCAACCCCGGACAGGAGTCCCGGTGGTCATAGCAAGCACCTATGATAATACATGAGTGTAGTTCTTATGTACTAGAAATATCAAAGGGGATTACTAGAGGAACGGGTTAGGCCAAGTGGAAGACTTCAGAACCCAATGTTCATTATTTGTCAGTAAAGGGGGGTAATGTCAGAACAAGAAAACATTTCATAATGTTATCACATCAAGAGTGTTTTAGGTCAGAAGGCTCCACGGTATATTCTCATTTAACCCAGTTTTATCAGTGGCCAATCTTAGAACCCATCGTTGTTCAATGCGGAATAAAGCATGTTTAGTTATTCCGGGATGGGTTTCTAATACACCCCATTCAAAAGACTCTGGTGAATGTTGTGTGTCTTTAAAATGTGTGGTCATCTTGGTGTTGTTCTTCATGCATCTGAAATTGCTTCTATGCTCCATTATGCGTGTTTTCACCTGTCTCGTGGTCATGCCAATGTAGAGTAATTCGCATTTACATCGCAGCAAATAGATGCAGTTGGAGGAATTACAGTTGGTGTGTGCATTTAAGGTCCATGTGACCCCATTAGGAAAATCCAGTTTTTTTGTCACTTTGGTAAGGTGGCAGACAGAGCATGAACCGCAAGGATAGTGGCCTGTGACCGGGGGAAGACCCCATAAGGTACTTTGGCGAATGGTAGCTTGTTTTCTCGGCCTAGTGTGGATGAGGATATCTTTGATGTTATTTGTTCGTTTAAAGGCAAAACGAGGGATAGGTAAATCAAGTGTGCCTATGTTCAAGATGTTCCAATGTTTACGAATAATTTTTCTTATTCGATGTGAGTCAGGGGTAAATGTAGTGATACAGGTCATCGCTGGGTCGGGTACTTTGACCCTGTCTTCCAGCAGGTTATCACGGTTGTTGAATAAAGCTCTTTTACGAGCAGTGTCAACGATCTTCTTGGGATATTCACGCTTTAGGAGATCTTTCTTTAGTGTGTGTGATTCATTCTTATAATCAGAGAGGTTACTACAGTTTCTTCGAATACGAAGGAACTGTCCGAAAGGTAAGTTCTGTCTCAAAGTTTTTGGATGATGACTACTAAAAAGTAGGAGACTATTCCTATCGGTTGGTTTGCGGTAGAGGGTTGTAGAGATGTTATCACCCTCTAATCTGATTGTGAGGTCAAGGAAGGGGATTGTTGAGGAAGAGATAGTATTGGTAAATCTCAAATAAGGGTTCAGGGTATTAATCCATGAACAAAACTCAACACATTTTGCTCTGTCCCCTTTCCAAAGAATGAAGATGTCGTCAATAAATCTTTTCCACATCCCAATGTTTTGTAGGTATGGGTTTCTGGTGTGAAAAATCTCCCTGTCTTCGAACGCCGACATGTACATACATGCCAGGCTCGGCGCAAATGTGCTGCCCATCGATGTACCCTGTGTTTGGTGGTAAAGTTGGGAATTGAACTCGAAGAAGTTTTCTGTCAATGCTAGAGTAGCACACTCTAGTATGAAGGCTACTGGTGTCTGCGAGTGCCATTCGCTGTTGGACAAGGCATCTTCAATCACATCAAGGGTAGCTCTCTGTGGGATATTAGTGTATAATGCCTCAACATCCAGTGTGACCAGGAGGTCGATTGATTCTGGATGTTGGGCACTCTCCAGTAGACGGAGCATATCCGTGGTGTCCCTGATAAAGGATGGTGTTTGCCTGACCAGTGGTTGGATAAAGTGGTCTACAAACTTAGACAGTGGTTCCAAAATTGAACCGATCCCTGAGATAATGGGGCGTCCAGGGACCGGGGTAGTGTTTTTGTGAATCTTTGGTAGGCAATAAAAGTAAGGAGTAATTGGTTCCTTGGTTATGAGAAACTCAGCTTCTTTTTTGGTAATCCACCCTTGTGTTTCAGCAGTGAAAACCATTGTAGAGATTATTCTGCTCAATCTGGGGGTGGGATCTTCTCCAATTGGAGTGTAAAACTTCCTGTCACTTAGTTGCCTATTACATTCTACATTGTAGTCTGTGGTAGACATGATGACGGTGGCCCCACCCTTGTCAGCCTGTTTTATGGTAATGCTGGAATCATTAGCCAGATTTTTGATGGTTATTTCTTCCTCACGAGTCAGATTATGAAACGGGGTTGAAAACGTCCTGTTGTTTAGGTCTTGCAGTACTGCTTTCTCAAAAGTCAATACTTCATTGGGAACCATACTGTTGTTTGGTGTGAATGTGGAAGGTCTATGTAGACCTGAGTCATTGTTAGATGCTGGTGTTAGGTTCTGAAAAAAGGCTTGTAAGCGAATTTTTCGGAAAAAGCCCTGTATCTCACATAGGTCTCGAAACCTGTCACTCTTGTGAGGCAATGGCGGGCTATGTTTACGACCCTGTCCTCACCTCGTGGGGCTGTGGGCTGAATTGAAGCTAGCTAGGCACCACGAGACGCCTACCTGTGTCCATGAACATTATTACCTTACCTTACTTTGTGTGCCCTGCAATGGAGGCGTGGCACAACTTTGTTTTATTTTTAGTTATCCCATGTGACACTTTGGGTTGCTGTGTCTTTTGTGACCTCGGGCGTTGGCGCCGGACTCTGCGCTCAGTCCATGTGTATCAATCATGTTTCTCTTCATTTCGTTCCCCTTATTATTAGGACACTACAACTTAGTGTCTCCACTAGCTGGATCTGAAACACCTCTGCCATGACCATAATGGGTGAGTGAACTTCCTTGTGTGCTTCTCTGGCTGCATTTATTTTAGTTGTTTTAATTCACTGTATGACAGACACGTCATCAAGCATGTTATGAACCTCTAAGAGCATGAGCTTTGTATCAAATTCACGTTGCATGTCTTGTCAATATCTAGTGAATAATCTATTGATTTGTATTGATGAATCTGTCAATCTATTTTTTTGCAGGTTATGTTTTTTGAGTTACAGGTACCACACTTTCTTTGGGTGCTGTAAGGGTGGTCAATAGTATACTTTACCATAGACCACCACCACTTAAGTGTAGGTAGTTATTCTGGTCCTGATGAATTGCCGTCTAAATTGACTACAAGGCAAGAAACATGTTGACCATCTGACAGACGCTATTAACCAGCATCCTTGCAGTTGGTTATAGCGTTGGTTTGTCGTATTATTTTTAATTAGGGTTGGGGCCACGTTCATTAAAATATTTCTGAGTGGACCACCTCCCCTATTTTAGATTCTTCACACACACATCACTATCACCTACACCAATTTTAGGGCCCTCACTTGCACTTCACCAATCGGCTTCTGGAAAAAAGATCTCCGTCAGGAAGGCCCCTACTTGGGTGCCGATCGGGGATTGCAGCGCCGCCCCGATAAGGAGCAGACCCGATGATGAAGCATGACACCTAGCTGGCTGGGTGTGTGAGGGTCTTATTCCAACTAGGAGAAGTTTCTTCTCCCCTCTTACACTCTAATATTTACTAGAGTTCACTCTACATTAACATAACCTGTGTATTAGGAACTGCATACCTTCTTTGTTAGAGCTCTATTTACGGACCTGTATGCTGGACCTGGTTAAATAATTGTCCATCTATCCCCCCCTTTTGAAATAATATAGTATTCTCTATAGGCCAGTGACGCTGTCAATGTCATGGTTTGGGGTGTTGGAGTCTCTGTCCCTGCGTGAGAGCAGCAGTCCATCATTCCCAGGCATCAAACGTAAGAGTGGATGCAAGCACCATGCATGTCTGCTTTGGTGCCTTGTCCTCTGTAATGGTGAGTGTTAGAATGCTAATCTTCTGTTATGTATATTGTACTGAGACCCCTCACCATGCAAACCTCCCCTACTGTGACACCCCAGGCCCTGGCTGCATGTCACTGACACTGTTAGAATTGGAGGTGCAGCATTTGTTCCCCTGTGAAATGGATGCAAAAGATGAGCAGGCTGGTGTTCTTGCTCACTTGTGAAGTTGATCCACATATTCGAGTCAAGGGCAAAGTAGAGATATGTGATTACAATAGAGAGTTATCTGCTGTATGACACTACAACTGGCCAGATCTTCATGTCCTTACCAGCATTAATGCCAAAACATGGATTGATTTATAAACAATGAGTGTTAAAAATGTTAAGGCAATGCACGTCAGTGATTCAGTTCCTCTCTTATTTCAAGTTTTACTTAATTTTACCTCCCTCAAGAGTTAGCTATTTAACATGTTATGTTTCTTTCTGTATTTGTTCCATGCCTACTTTGAGCTGTGCAGGTGTTTATGATGGGCTTTGATTGAGAGCTCTGCCGATGATGCTGAAGCCAAAGCAAAGTGCCTGTCAGTGGGTTGGCCTTTCTGCAGAGCACTCAGATCAATGGTCATGTATTCGGGTGGTAATTGCAATTTTGTGAAAATGTGTGTGAAGGCGGTGCACAGACGGCAAAATATTTACAGGGCAAAAGCAAATGTAAATATATTGCTTAAATGTGAGTGAGTGCAGTGTATGTTTAGACGTGGTGAAGTGAGGCAGATGAAAGGAAGTGCATTCAGGGAAGATGCGAAAAGAGGGTGCTGAAGTGGAAAGAGAAGTGGTTGAAGATGTGCAGATAATTTTTCAATTTTTGTATCCAGGCTGGACTCCACATTTATCAATTAAGCTTGCCCACGTTGCTCACTACATAAAAGTCATGCCAAACTTTTATGCTCACCACTTTCAAACGTTTCCAGCCCCACTGCATGTTACTAAATTTTTAAATAACTGAAGTATCTTATCTGCTGCTGACAGCCAGTTACCTGATGTGAATTCCATGATATTAATAGATCGCTTGGCTTAACTACAGTGTGGTTTGTATAATGAATCATATTTTCACTTTAAATGCTCTTTAACTGCTGTTGTATTTGAGGTTTGAGGGATTCAAACAGACAAGCACTACCTGATGGGAACGGGGCACTGGAAATCAGAGTCTTATACCTTTTGTATACTTCTGTAGTTTTGGGACATCTACTTTATCACTATAGATTAAATGTAGTTTTGAAATTACAACTGGAATACATGACCACTGTTCTGTGTGCGCTCTGCAGTGAGGCCAACCCACTGACAGGCACTTTGTTTTGGCTTCAGCGTTATTGTCAAACCCCACAAAAAAAGCCCCTCATAAACACCTGCACAGCTCAAAGTATGCACATGAAAAATACATATAGAAGTATCACAAGATTAAATAGTTAACTCATTAGGGAGGTAAGATTAAGTAAAACTTGAAATAAGAGAGGATAAAATCACTGACATGCATTGCCGTTAAGGTTTTTAACACTCATTGTTAATAAATCAATCCATGTTTTTAGCATTAATGTTGTTTAAAGACATGGAGATCTGGCCAGTTTTAATGTCATACAGCAGATAACTGTCTATTGTAAGCACATATCTCTACTTTGCCGATGACTCGGGTATTTGGATCAACTTCAAAACGGAACAAGAACACCAGCCTGCTCATCTTTTGCATCCATTTCAAAGAGTAACAAATGCTGCATATCCACTTCTAACAGAGTCAGTGGCATGCAGCCAGGGCCTTGGGTGTCACAGTAGAGGAGGTTAGCGTGGCAAGGGTTCTCAGTACAATATACATAACAGTAGACTTGCATTCTAACACCTATACCGAGGACAATGCGCCAAAACACATGTGCATGGTCCGTGCATCCACTCCTGTGTGTGAAAAACGGGAAAGCCTGGGAATTATGGATGTCTATTTTCATGCAGGGACAAAGGCTCCAACGCCCTAAACCATGACACTGACAGTGTCACTGGCCTATAGAGATTACTGCCATAGACTACAATGGAAATGATTCATTATGAATGGCTTTAGAGCAGTAAGCCCTGCATCATGCGTCACAGTTCAGAAAGTTGATTTACTGCCTGGCTCCACCTCCTGATTCAGAGTGAGGCGGGGCAGGCAACCTGGGACACACAGCCCAGGCTTAAATACATCGATTTGTTTAGACATACTATCGTATTTCTGAATAATTCGATCTATTTAGTAATTCGTTTTTATTGTTTGATTCATTAAAATCATACAATGTAGCATCAAAAAACATAGTTTCATTATAAAAACAATACATTCAGCACAAGGAGCTAAAAGTCGTACCTTTATTTTGGCAGGAAAGTTCACATATAATAAAAACAGTATATGATTGGAAGCATTTGATTTGTCCTTATTGTAGGCCTAAAAATCATGCTGTTATATATACGGCGAGGATTATATATAATGAAATCAATGATTTTAGGCACATATAGTTTGCCCTTCTTACAGATCCTTTTTAAAATACCTTTTATTAAAAAATTGGATCATAAAATCTGATTTCCTTCTCACCATTGCCGAGGATCATAAATGTATATCTTTTCTAAGTACTAATCGTGCTGTACCAAATACATTGTATGTTTAATTAATTTAAAAGCCTTTTAACAGTAGATCAGCAAATTTAGACCGCCAAATTGTTTTAATCACAAGAGTCTAGTTTCCTCTTTGCTAGAGTTAACATTTTAGCAAAATTTGACATAATGACTGTCTCCATTGGCTTAAAACACTCTATTAGAGCTTGTCTGCAGGTTCGAACTCCTCGAGTATTGAAGTGTTTCTTCAAATATCCCCTTCTTTCTTCCATCAATGCTGGGCATATGCAGACTATGTGGATAATGTTTTCGTCCCCATTTTTGCATAGTCGAAAGGACACAGATTTGAAGACCACAACCATGGCATTGCATGAGTTGGTCCTGGAAGAAAGCCAAATCTTGCTTTAATAAATGTGTTTTTTAGATTTGTAGAGCAAGGTGCTAGGTAAAACTGTGATTTTTATACTCATTCAAAATCATCCATGCATGTGGTCTGTTTGAGAACGAATCTTTGTCTTTCAGCAGTGAAGTTTGTTTTGTTATTCTGTTGATAACATTTTTTAAAGACTCTGGTGTTATAGAAATATCCCAAATTGCATGTGCTGATAACTCGTCTAATGCTGTTTGTAAATATTTCCAAAATTGTGACTTTTGATTTAATCGTATTTCTTGCCAGTGATTGACACATTAGGTTAGAAGTATTTATTTTAATTTTTTTCCATACCTTTAAATATTTGCCCTTCCTTGCAATGAGCTGATTGGCTACAGCAAATTCTAACCTGATTTGTGCATGTGATGCATTACAGGGAAGCTGGAATAGAAGCTTAAAAAAGTAGTAATAACGTTATTTAAGGTTATGGAGTCCTTACCACAAAGTGCTTCACTACCGTAAGTGATACTGAACAACAATTTTACATTTATAAACTTTAGCAAAAGAAGATAACTAGGCCTTCCCAAAGACCTCTGCAACGTACGAAATGCCATAATAAAGGTGTTGCTTCTCCTTAGCAGGTCTGTTTTATATTGCCGAAATGAGCACTTATTGTCAAACAGAACTCCAAGGTATTTGTAGGTTTTTACTTTCTCTGATTGGCAGTTTTGCATATACCATTTATGGTTATAGTTTTTCTGCACCTTGTTATTGACTTCCATTACTTTTGTTTTAGCTTCATTTATTACCATACCATGTTCCATGAAGTATGTTGATATACTATTTATAAGACGTCGTAGGCCTAACTTTGTTTGGCTTAAAAATATGACTTCATTAGCATATAATTCATTTGATAAATGTCTTCCTGCTAGTTTAGGTGGATGAGCATTTTCTTTGTCCAAAGCTTCTGTTAGGTCCGATAACAACAAATTAAATAAGTGTGGCGCAAGAGCACACCCTTGTCTTAATCCCAGGGATGTTTCAATTTTTCTTGATAAATGTGAGCCCTCGCCCAATGGAACTCTTGCGCAAGTGTCAGAATACAGTAATTTAATTGCTTTTAGGCGGCTAGCTGGAATACCTTGTGTCTCCAATTTTTTCCAGAGGATTTGACGATGTACACAACCAAAGGCAGATTTAAAATCCACGAAGCATAAATACAATGGTTGATTCTTCAATTTACATTTGTCAATTAATATTGAAAGTGCTAAAATGTTAATTGCCGTGCCTTGCCCTTGCATAAAACCTGATTGATTTGGCGGAATTATCTGCTTCTTTTGTGCCCATTCTGATAGTTCTGTCAGGAGGATTCCTGCAAAGAGTTTAGCCTCTGTATCTTGTAACATGATTGAATGATAATTTGTTGGTGTGCCCAGTCACCACTTTCATAAATAGGTGATATTACAGAGCCTTTTCATGACTCCGGTGAAGTCGATTATTGAAGTACTTTATTAAGAACTCATGTCAGATAACCTGCCCAGACTGGAGGATTCTCTTATTGTCTTATTGGCTCTATTCAAATTGTTGAACGTTTTCCAGAACTCTCTTGAGTTATTCCTTTTACTAGCATATAGGGCTTTTGCCCAGAGGGCCTGTTTTTCTTGAGATTGTTCTTCCCAAATTAACCTTTTCAGGTCAGTATTAGTCCTCTTTAATTTGCAACTGCATTCTTGATTGTCAGGCCACTTCTTTATTAATTTCAATATTCTGTTATGATTTCTTTTCAATAAATGCCATCTACAAGACAATTTAGTCCTCGTTAGTGCTTGAGATTTATTACTTAGTTGCTGTTTATTACATTGTTTCGGAGTATAGGTTGCCATTAGTTTCTTTGTAACAAGATCCCATTTTCCTGATACAGTAAGAGATTCTCGTACAAAGCAGTGTTCAACGAATGATAGCGTGTTTTTCGTAGTTGAGGCTTAAAAGGCTTCCGACCAATAAAGCCTCCTGTAGTTTACCGTTGTAATCGCTCCCAGAAGTGTCTTATACTTCTGATGTCTTAAACATTGGAGTTTTAGCACCATTATTTGTTGACCTTGATCATTCCCATTTGTTTTTGCAATCCAGAAAGAGGATATCATCTGAAATAAACTTAGGGAAATTACTGAGTAGTCAGTTCATGATTTTTTGCCAAGTGAATGGCATGTCCATGCTGAAGGAATATCTTGGTGAAACTGCACATTTAAGACTCTTAGGCCAAGATATTCTAGGTTTTTTACTACGTGCTTACCAACTACACTACTTGTCCCCTTAAAATCGTGGATAAGTCGGTGTTTAGGGATCGCCCATAGCTAATCCTGTTGTAGTACAATATAATCTCTAGTATATGACTACAACAGGTTCATATTGAAGTCACCTGAGATGATAATTTTAGATTGTGTTTCTTTGCTCTGTTGGTGCAATCATATGGTAATAAGGTTACTGGTCATTATTTTCTTAGAACTAACATCGGGGTGAATATATGTGTTTATTAGTAACAGGGATTTTATATTATTTTTATCTTTGAAAGCTTAACTCTTAAAAAAATGTGATTATTTAAAGCTATTAGCTCGCTTTCCACTTTTCGATCTATTGTTTTGAAGGTTGCTGGGCCCCCACAGGATCGCCCATATTTTCTTACTTTTGTGGCCGGTGTGTAGTATCCGATAAAACCTTCTAGCTTAAAAGATTAGGAGGACCAGATTTCTTGAAGCAAAATAATATGAAAATTACCAGCCGTAGCAGTCAGATGCTCCTTTTGAATCTTTGATCATATACCTTTTATGTTCCATGAGCAAATTTTTATTGTTTCCCTTTTATTAAATGTTTTTTTCTGATCACCGTGGGGTGGATTCTGTCAGATAATCAATGAAATGAAAGTTAGCGCACACTAAGGGTAAACAATCGAATCATATTTCATTCAAATAAAAAATTGTGGCGTGCTACTCATAGACGAGGAAGCCCACCTCGCAATCAAAACAGCAATATTTCTGGTGAACAGGCACCAGTGTACTGAGTGCACTGCGGTGGAAAGGAACAGTTGCAGTATTCTTGAGCAGCTAGACAAAATTACCATGAGTTTAAACTTATTTAAACAACAATCTAATAAACAATCAACGCTAGGTTTGTAGCAAAATCACTGTATTAGAAAAATGAAAACACAGTAACTGTTCAATTAAACATGGCATCAATCTGCGAACAGTGAAGCAAATGAAGCATGATGATACAGTCAATGACAAACTGCGCAGAGGCAGTGAACTTTATCGTCAGTTCTAAAGAAAATCAAAACAAGCCCAATGCATTTCGGGATCGTTTCAGCACGACAGCCCTTGTTAGGCAATCGGATTATTTGTTTACATCGCAGTCCTTTCTCAGTTACCTTGACAGGTCATGCTCCGCGCGTCTCTGTTTTTTTCACACACCTCATTGTTTTCCAACTTTATTTTACACACCACAGGCTGCCGTCACATTTCTATGTGCGTTTTCCTGCACATACCTTTGTCCTCTCTTTATCTCCACCACGTCCGTCAGGACGTGCCCGCGTAGCACGTCCATTTAAACATCCGGTTTGTCAGTTTCTGATATCCGTTTTTTCGGAGGTTTCCAGTTTGCGTAGTTCGTCGGCAGTTTGAGTCTTCGCCTAATCAGAGGATTTCAGCCCTTGTTGCCTTACAGCAGTGTTCTACTTGGTCAGATGGTAAGTTTCCATTCCCCCTTTTTTTTTTTTTTTTTGCATATATTCCGATCCACCGGCAGCATTACGGTTTCTCGCTACATCCCGTTTTTCTCTTTTTCCACCTCACAGCCAGCCTGAGTACTTCCATACCTTTGAGTCCGGCCATTGACTCGGCTACACCACAGTGCCACAGCACTTCATTACACCTTTCAGCAGTAAGTCGTTTTCGGTTTTGGTCTTGATTTAATTTATTTCACCATGAGCTGGTTTTTAGATCATTTCTTTCCACACAGCGTCCTGTGGCCTTCTGCGTTTTCTGTCCACCCCGTATTGATCATCATCGTCTCTTGAAAATCTGTAAGAATTGGAGTTTTGTTTGTTTTTCCACCCAGTTTCACTGCACGGGTGACTCCTCTTAAATGTGTTTCACAAACACTTCGGTTATCTTGGGGTACTCTGCACATTCTATTCAGTTTCAATTATACTGAGGACTGACTCGTTTTTTTTCTTCTACCTGCTATCACTTATTGTTTTCTCACGATATTTTTACTGAATTGCTACTGTCTGATCTAGACCAGTTTCCAATTCCCTGTGCCTTGATACGATGCATCATGTCAATGTTTTATTATAAGAATTGTTATTCACTTGTATAGCAATGGCTTTCAATGTTGTTTTTTTCATTTTTTACAGCTGCCCCTGAAGAAGGGATGTGAATCATCCCGAAATGCATTGGGCTTGTTTTGATTTTCTTTAGAACTGACGATAAAGTTCACTGCCTCTGCGCAGTTTGTCATTGACTGTATCATCATGCTTCATTTGCTTCACTGTTCGCAGATTGATGCCATGTTTAATTGAACAGTTACTGTGTTTTCATTTTTCTAATACAGTGATTTTGCTACAAACCTAGCGTTGATTGTTTATTAGATTGTTGTTTAAATAAGTTTAAACTCATGGTAATTTTGTCTAGCTGCTCAAGAATACTGCAACTGTTCCTTTCCACCGCAGTGCACTCAGTACACTGGTGTCTGTTCACCAGAAATATTGCTGTGGATTCTGTCAGGCCTGAGTCGCCCCATGTAGGGCTGCTGTCAACCAACCTAGTTTTAGTTTTGTCACCATATCTTTTTTGTGCTCAGTTATAAGTGTTGATCTTTGGCTAATTGTTTTACCAATAGGATTTTTCAATATTGAAAATGCCTGCCTGTTTTCCATCCTATTCCATTGATACTATGATTTTTTGGGGGGAAGTAAATGGGCTTGGTTAGAGGGTTGACACGGCTTAGTAATTTTTATTCCCCAGTTCAAAAAAATTATATATTCCTGGAGGATTTGTTCTGCTAGTCCAGTACATTTCCAGGTTACCAGTGTCAGTTCTTGATTATTTTCTTTGTTGGGTAGGAATCCAATCGATTCTATATTTTCGCTTCTGATTTTTTCTAGCAATGGAATTGCCTTGAAAAGTCTAATAATATTTCCCCGATTCAAGATGTTGTGCTCGCCCTGGATAGATATTCTGGTTTGGAAATAAGTTGTCTCATTCCTTCTTTGTGTTCCTGGCTTCTACTCTTTTTATCACCAAATTCAAGAGTTGTATAAAGTTTTTTGGGCTAAATCTTTAGCTGATTTGGTGACTAAAACATTTGGCATACTCCTGTATAAGCATCTGCCAAATGTTTTCCAGTTTGTTGTCTATTTAATTGTTGGTTCATGATTAACCTACCAGTTGTATTGTCTGCAAAGCCTCATATTTCCAGGGGTGTTTCAATACTCCTGAGTTATCTAGACTAGTGGCTGTTTGCTTTTCTTTTAATAATTAGCAATTTACCCTCTTGTTTTTACCGTCCGTTCCAGCTTGATGGTTTGGTGTTGTATTTAAATTCTTTACTTTTTTGGTGAATCAATTAGATCAGGCATTACTTCACTTTCATCTACAGGGATAATTTCAGCCGGGTTTTTGTTAAATTAAGGATAATGCATTTTCTTTAATTCTGTAATTTTGCCAGGCTGATTTTGACTTTCTCCAAAAAGATTATTTGATTTATTTATGTTGTTCCCTGTTGGTATTGTTGTTATTTTGGGGGGGGGTACTACTAAAGTACTGTATTTAGCTTGTTTCTTGCTTTTCATTGTTTTTTTCTCTGTATTTTTGTCATTAGAAATGGAAGAGAAATTGGAGGAGTAAGTGCTTCCATTTCTACTGGATCTTCTATCTTTTTATCCAATGAGTCTGTTTTAGTTTGAAGGGTTGGTTTGTTACTTATGTATATTTCATCCTTTACTTGCTGCTTCGAGTATACCTTTTTTGCTTTGAATATGTAAGTTTCCTCTTAGATCCTCAATCATTGTGCTCAGAACTTCTGGGATTGTGGGCAATTTATTGATCAAGGGTGCACAGTGAAGTCAATATATGAGGCTGATGGCTGTGTTTGAGACTGTATTATCAAGTTGTTTAGCATGCACAACATCTGATCTATACCCGCCACTGAGAATGCCATGGCGTTAAGGAGATCAATTTGGACTTCTATTTTATTTGATTGGTACATTATGGCTTCTAATGCCAGGTGAGAAGTTCTAAAGACTAAGTCCCAAATTGCCCCTGAGTCCTAATTTCTAGAGGCCAGGGATCCTAGGTCTTGGCCACTCTCAGAAGTGCGTTGCTTTTTGTTCACACATAGGGGGCTTGATTGTTGTTGTTCTTTCTTTTTTGACTGAATGAATCGCATGCTGATGTTCCAGTTGTTATTTTGGCAAGGTGTACTCCAACGTTGCAAATTATCAGATTTTAACTGAGAAAGTTGAGGAAAGTTCATAGTTCCGCTAGGAATTATATGCTGAGGGTCCAGATCTCCTCCTGCCGTAAGGCTTTTTTTATTTTCCTGGTTTATTTGGGGAGAAGGTCCACTACAACTTTACAGTTTATGATATTTATGTTTACTTTGATTGGGAGTGTCGCCCCAGATGACAGAAATTGTCGAGAATCTCTTGCCAGTATTTCGGGTGAGATTAGGACCTCATGGAGCAGATGTGAGGTTGAGGATAATGTTAACATCTCCAGGTCTGTTATTTGCCCTATTGAGTGCCCTTATCTTCCTCTGACTTGGTTATCTGACCTAATGTTCAGGAGTCTTTATTGCTTGGTTTTAACATGTTGTTTCTGCCTCACTCTCTGGTTTAATTGGGGTTTGTAAATTGAATGATTCTGTTTGTAGGGTAAACATGGCTCCCGTTGGATCTTTCATAAAATCAAACTTGTTTGGAGTCTTCATTGAGTTTCCGGCCATACGTGCCATTGGAGATATTATCAACTGGTTTTCCCCTGCTAGTTTTGCTTTCACTTTATTTAGAGTTGTTGAGGATTGGAGGTTTTTTTTCCTCTTAATAGGGGAGAAAGAAAGTCTTTCCTTGCCTGATCACATAGCCCTGTTCGGTGGTGTCTAAGAATTTGGTTGTAGCTGCTTGAGGGCTAGTTTCCGTGTTGACAGCTTACTCTAAGTTTAGAGCATGCAAGGAGTGTCTCACCTCCTTTCACCCACTTATTACAAATTACCCTTCTTGGAAGGCTACATAGACTTTATTCGGGATTGCAGGAATTAGTTGGGAATTGAGTGCTAGGAGAGGTTTGCACTGATCGTCCTGCTATGTACAGGTCGCACCAGCCTAATGTCGGACGATTTTGTGCAACGGGTGGGCGGTGCTGTAGACTACTGCTCGTATTGTGCCCCCCTTGCTCCATTTGCTAATACTCACTTGATAGCCACAGCTAATTATATAGCAGCCCCCACCCCACACTTTATGCTCAGCTTGCCACTGGACTGACCAACGTAACAGGTTTGGCAGGCTGATTGACCTATAAAAATATTTGTCAAGTCAATAGAAAACTGGTGGCAGCTTGGCAGGTTAAAAAGCAGGAAAAAAAGTGTATAAAGTGTAGAAACTGAGCAAAGCCTGGGTTCTTGATAGGTAGTGGCAAGGAAATAGGAGCAGATAAAACCTGGATTGACAAAGACCCAGTTTTCCTCGCTGGGCCAATAACAAATTTTGACTGGGTCCTGCAGCAACCTGCAATTCAAAACTCGTCCTCTCTTCTGGTTGTAGACTCACCACCAAAATCCAGGGTACTATGTGGAGAACAAAGCAGCAATTACTCTTTTCCCTCGTGCGCCGGTACAACAGCCAGGAGGTTGCAGCTTCCACTGTCAATAGCTTCTTAGCCCAGCACCTGGCACCTGGCACCGGCTCCCGTGGCTCCTCAGCCTGACCTCAACTCTCCACCACTCTCTGCTCTCTGGAGTTGCTTTTCAATCTGGGCCTGGCGGTGCAGGTGGAGCAGGAGACCGGGCTTCAGGCCAAAGCAGTGCGGGTTGGCCAAGCGGGACTTCCCAGCAGTGGTCCGATGGCAGTGGCAGACAAGACCAGCAGCAGCGAACAGTCGTAAGCTCCTCTGTTGCGTGTGACATCGGCATCGGCTCTCGCATCCAATCATCAGCCAAGTCACTTCCAGGATCCTCTCCGAAACACTCCGTGATGCACAATGCTTGCTTTGATCCGTTTTGGTTGTAAATCACACGTGTTTCTGCCTATGCACCTGCAGTGCCCAAAGGGAGTGGGGGTGGGGTCACCGACCGGAGGCCTGTCCTTTCGCTTACCACTAATCTTTACCTATTCACAATTCTGTTTTCAGTTTGGTGGGCGTGAATCGATCTATTTATTATTTGTACAGGAATGTGAAGGAAATAATTTCATGGGAGCAAACCCCAGAGCCCTAATGGATAATCTGCCCCTGATTGCTAGGATGCCATCATTGAAGGTGTGATTTAGAGAAGGACCCAACCATCTGCTGCAGTGATGCAGCATCTTGAATCAGCTTAAACCATCTGAATAGCTAAATCTGTGAGCCAGTGAACAGAAAAAGTGGACCCCATACCCCCTACAGAACTGGTGGAAACAGAAAAGCGGTGACACAGAGGAGAATTCCTGAACACAAAAGAGTGGATGTAGATAACTAAGAGGCTACCGTACAAAGAGTAGACCCAGTAAGCAAGAAGGAATGGCTGTGGGCAGAAACGGGGTCCTCCATTTAAAGTTACGCTTTAAAAAAGTGACTCAGAGGCGGAACAAATCTTTTCCCTGCAGGAGATATTGTGTAGTGGGGATAGAAAAATAGACTGCGAAATGGTGCACACTGTGGAATGCCACCTACACATAGGGCCCTGAACCATTAAGCTCTTCTTACAATTGCCTTCTCACAACTCTAATGTTCAGTGAAACAAAGGACAGCGAGGGTGGGTCGGACTAGGAAGTATGGCAAATGAGTAAGGAACTGATACGACTGTCGCCATGGTGAATGCTATTTGCAGGTGGCTAAATGACTAACATCTTCCCTAACTCTTGAGTGAACCAGGCGTGTTCAGGTGGAGATGCCATGGGTGGGTAACACCCTATTGAATATGACACAAAATAAATGAATACCAACAGTAATAGAAAAGCAAACATAATTGCCTGGAATGTGAGAGGTCTTAATAGCATGAAAAAGGGTACAATGTTCAAGGGTATGTTAAGAGATGCTCACATCTCACTCCTGCATGAGAGTGATAAAGACAGAGGGTGCGGCCCTGCAAAGCATTGAAGGGGACAGACACGTCACACAAGTCTCTGCACATGACAGGGGATACTTTGAATGGTTCAGGCATGGGATCAGGTTTCAAAAACTGAGGAAGGTTAAGATAAAAAAAAGGGTGGGGAACTTAATAATAACAGGCAGGCTAGATGGCAAGGGAATTGCTTTATTGAATTTATATGCCCCAAATTCAGACCAGCACCCTCTATATAAATAAATATAACAGCACTTGCCTACCATAATACACTATCCGTTGATAGTAGGTCGGATTCCAACTGCTTCACAGATATGCAAATTGTCAGGTCACACGTGCCACTACCCACATCCTTCACACACTGCAAGGACACTAAACACCTGGTTAATGCAACGGGGTCTGGCTGATTCATGGAGGGCTCACCACCCAACATTAGGGATTACTCCTACTTGCACAAGGTCCATGTCAGATTAGATAAGACCAAATGTTCCCCCATAATACACAAGCAAGTTCAGAGTATGTGTTTCCCAGGCGCGATCTCTATATTCTAAAAACCTGAAATCGTTAGAAAATTGGACTACATTCAACTTTCCTTTATTTGCAAAAATTGTATTGAAATTTAGAATAATTTTTCTGCGCTATTATATCCCTTTTCGTATACATCTTCCCATATCCATAATAGATATTTTAAGCAGGGAAAGCACTATTACCTCTTAATTTATTTGAATTGTAAAAATCACCTTCTGTCAAGCGTTGATGGATGTGGTGGACCACCCGCTGCCATACTTTGCACAAAATGGCCAGTTTGGTTACACAAATAGATAACTCAAGAGATGTTTAGCCCATGAGCTATTTAGTTACATCAAGATCCAGACTGAGAATACAGCATTTCTGTACTTCCGACTTTAATATCACCCCTAAAACTATTAGTAAATGGAGGCCTGGCTTACCATCCATATGCCGCAGATACCAACGCCAGTCCACACATCGAGGACAGATGTCTACCAGCTGCCCTGAGATCAGATTTTATTGCGACTCAGTTATTGACACAATTTCTGAACCCAGTAACCCATGCCACCTAGCTGATCATGATGGCGGTAACACCTAGACTTAATAACATTTTGTGTTTCTTGCTATTCTAATAGCACACCTGCAGCCTGGAACTACTGAAAGGGCCCCAAACACTAATGAGTGGGTGTAAAAACTTCTCAGTATATTTCCATTTGCAGAACGCATGTTGAGAAAATAGCGGCAGCTGGGTATCAGAACTCAGTGCACCAACCAACTTAGGGGCATATTATCAAGCCAAGCGATACAATTATCGCCGCTTTAGCGACAGAAAACTGCCGCTAAAACGGCGATAATGGGCTTGATAATATGCTCTATGGAATTCCAATTGAAGCCCATGTTAAATGTGAAGGACGTCTAACATGGGCTTCAATTGGAATTCCATAGAGCATATTATCAAGCCCATTATCGCCGCTTTAGCAGCAGTTTTCTGCCGCTAAAGCGGCGATAATTTTAACGCCATCCTTGATAATATGCCCCACAGTCACTCATAAAGTTCCCTTTATCTCAGTGCTGCCCACCTCAAATGGCCAGCTGCCACATGGCCATTGATTGACTACAAAAAATTCAACAAGATGAGAGGCTTCACTATTATAAACAATATGCTTAGGGTGCCAATTCAATATCAAAGTGATATACAATTCAATTCAATACTCTCATTGTTAGAAAAAAAGTTTGTGTTTTATTATTCCTTTTTTTTTCTTCTTATCGCAATAGATTAGACGATGCAGCCAACGTATTTTGCCCTACAAGCATGGGCTTCTTCAGGGCACTCTAACTCATGTATCCTCGATCCAATTCCTCATATGTGGTAAGCTAAACGGCTAATCACGTCCATCAACTTGTGTCTCACACGTCTATATGACCTCCTATTGCTGTCCTCGATCCATTATTATGTTCCCAAAAAATTATATTATATCCAGGAGTAGTGATAGTTCAATTATGCCAAAAGTTTCAGCATGTTAGTTCAAGAATTTTGTTCACATAGGCCAAACTACTTAATTCTGCAGCACCATCCCATCTGCCACGTCTCAATTTGCGCCGCATTCCTATTAATGAGGGGTGAAACCCCAAAACCGGTCCCAGGATGTTTGTTTCCAGTCCAGGGAGGACCTCACATTTTGGGCTGGACTGTTTCCATGGGGAGCAGGGTCAAGTCTGATTTGCATATGGCTGGGGTCAAACTGGAATGGCATGGGGAGCAAGAAACTATGGATTCAGGCCCAGATCTCAGTACTGGGGTGAAAGTTTCACATTGTTCAACATTCTGTCCATCAATTGTTCTTTTTTCACTACTCTTCTAGAAAGGCATCACTACAGGGAGTTCAATAATGGCACCAATATAGGTCCCAAAACAATAGTTAAACTTGCCTTTATGGGTTCGTGGGGAGTTGTGGGTTGCACACACATGATTTTAATAAAATGCATTGTTAAGGTGACCCACATTTATAACATATTGTGAGCAAATATAGGGCCCAATTTACAGTGTGTCAAACATAGTACTTTGCCAAAACTCTGAGTCCTCCCACCCAATTTGAGATAGGCCCACTGTTAAATTTACACTATTGGAACAAAATGTACTCCATCTGTGTAAACCTTTCTTTGACGGTCTAAGGGAGAATGGGCTGTCGGGGGTAAGTGATCCAACTGCCCTCCGTATTTAGATTGCGCAGTCAGATGGCTTTGTTTTTACTGTACGTCACCGCAGAGCGGTCAGCGAAAGTAGCAAAAAAAAAACATTACCCCCACACGTTGTGAGGAAATTTCTGTGCTGTTGGGTTATTTCATTTTTACTTTTCCAAAAGTTTTACTTCTAAAAGTTTAATGTAAGAGTCTGGCACCAATGACAGATGAACACCAACATTTAAATTGCTTTGTGTGAACTGCTGTGGCGAAATTTCATACAAGCCCAAAGAGTTCACCTTGTGGCATGCAGAGAAAAGGCAGGGTGGCAAACGTAAAGCCCTCCACCATTCTGATTGCCTTTACCCCATCCATCAAACTCTATACAGGGACCGTAGACCACTTGACGCTCCTGTGTTTCTAAATGTTAAGACACACAGAATTGAATACCAACACCTCAACTCGACTCCTCATATTTTTTTTTGCAATGGTGTTTGAAGCAGAACAATTACATGTTAATAATTCGAAACTGCACTCAACAAAATCAGGGTCTGCAGGTCACTAACTCTCAGTTGAACAAGGCATTCACTAAACTTGAAAATACCTTGTTTTGAAGCTTTTAAAAGTGGTCTGGGATAAAGGGTAGAGGTGGATGTACCTACAAAAAAGGTTTTTATGTTTGAGATGATGAAGAAAATAATTCCCTCACAGTGGACCATGATGGCTCTTACGCAATCTTTGTGATAGGCCATTCCAAAGTGAAAGACCGTAAAACTACAACTGTTCAGAAAACCTTAAATCAATTCATAACCAGAAATGTTTTAATGCCATTAATATGTATTTGTTCATATCTTAGTGAGTGTAATAAATATCCTTTGCCCTAATACTTTGAATCTTTGATCCCCCTTTCAATGTAGACTAGGTATTGGTTTATGTGGGAAACTGATAATGCTTATTCCGAGATTATAGTGCTTAGCTTTTACACAAGAAGGGCAACTAGGTGGAAGGAAACAAGAAATGCAGAAAATAAACAACTTAATGATCCTACCAAGGCTTCCAAAGACACCTTTTGTGCAAAAAAACGATTACTAAACTGATGCTGATGAGTCCATTGGCCACTCTGAATACTTCACCTCATTTGTTATTGAGAAATAGGCCCCATCTGCAACAGAACAACTGTTACTGAGATGTGAGCAAAGATGAATTTACAGACTTTCCAGCACATTCATCAGACTCAACGAGGAAATCCCATGGACACAGTTGATGGCTAGATGAGGACCTGGACAGAGCACAACTTAACAAACACCATAAGATACTGTAAAAACCTTTCTGAACACAAGGATTTGGGGGTCCTTTACAACACAGGCAGAATATATGATGTTCTCTTAAAATACGAGCTTTATTTATAGGTACCCCTATGTTGGATACTGATCCAGTAATATCTGATAGGTATATCTAATTGTGGTTAAGGCTTCTGATTCACAGCATCAAGCCATATACTATCAGCGTTGTTTTATTCATGCGCTTTTAAGTTTTTCCATGTTTTACAGCATACATGTAAAAATGAGGTATGTCTTCTTCAAAGAAACTTAACTACAAACCTGACTCAGAGGATTCACCCCAGATTAACAACATATTAATTCCAGGATTGGTTAGCACCTGAATTCATGCCACTCCACCCTCGCAGCACTGACACTAATCTCCGGATTTCATTACCCAGAAGCCTGATGATCACCGGGGGAGATGCATCATGCCGAGCGCCTTCTCCTATATGGCAATGCACCACTTTCATCCTTAAACTGTCTGATTGAAATGATAAATTGTTCGGTGCTGGTCTGAGCAGCAGTATGTAGGTCACTTCAGCGGTGCAAGGTACTTGACACAGTAAGTTTATACATGTAGTTATTTTTTGTAAACCATGACACTCTCTAGGAGCAATCTGAAAGGGACAATTGAGGCCCTTGTGAGCACTTGAGTACCTTAAGCAAAATACATTTGATAGCTAAGTCCTTGGTGGGAGCACTTGTTGAAGTATCCGTATTGTTATATGGTTCTGAAGAAGGCCATTGGATGTAAATCATTGCCCACACCGAAACGTGTATTGACCATTTTTGGAGAAGTCCACAACGCTGCAACAGATAAAAATGAAAAGTTTTTTGTTGTTGTTTGTTTATTGTATGTGTAGTATGCTTGGTCACGGTATGAATGTACACGGACGTGCATTTATGGTGAGGCACTAGCTACGCTGTCAGTAATCCCTGTTGCTACTCGCTGATCAGCACAACTGCTTTTTAAAACTGCACAGTTCATTGCTAATTGAGGAAGCTTGCACTGTTCCTCTTTTTTAATCAAATCAAGCTCCTTAGACTTACCCAGTCGCTTGAGGCATTTACTTCCAGCGCTGCCACGCCATGCTTTCCATTGGTCTTAGCCCCGGTCCACCACGGCTTGTGCCGATTGAGCGGAGTGCTTCCCCCGACCAATAGTTGGACACCCCCTGAGAGTGACGCACATCCGGGGACGGCAGAGGCAGACCTTTGTCCCGCAAAATAGTATTTGAAGTGAATGCCGGCTCTGACGCGCAGCGGACGCGCGTTTATGGTGAGGCGCTAGCTACGCTGTCAGTAATCCCTGCTGCTACTCGCCGATCAGCACAACTGCTTTTTAAAACTGCACAGTTCATTGTTAATTGAGGAAGCTTGCACTGTTCCTCTTTTTTAATCAAATCACGATCCTTAGACTTACCCTGTCACTTGAGGCATTTACTTCGAGAGCTGCCGCGCTGTGCTTTCCATTGGTCTTAGCCCCGGTCCACCATGGCTTGTGCCGATTGAGTGGAGGGCTTCCCCGACCAATAGTTGGACCCCCCCCCCTGAGAGTGACGCACATCCGGGGATGGCAGAGGCGGGCCTTTGTCCCGCAAAATAGTATTTGAAGTGACTGCCGGCTCTGACGTGCAGCGGACGCACGTTTATGGTGAGGCGCTAGCTACGCTGTCAGTAATCCCTGCTGCTACTCGCCGATCAGCACAACTGTTTTTTAAAACTGCACAGTTCATTGTTAATTGAGGAAGCTTGCACTGTTCCTCTTTTTAATCAAATTACGATCCTTAGACTTACCCTGTCGCTTGAGGCATCTACTTCCAGCGCTGCCGCGCCGCGCTTTCCATTAGACTTAGCCCCGGTCCACCACGGCTTGTGCCGATTGAGTGGAGGGATTCCCACGACCAATAGTTGGACAGCCCCTGAGAGTGACACACATCCCGGGACGGCAGATGCGGGTCTTTGTCCCACAAAATAGTATTTGAAGTGAATGCTGGCTTTGACGCGCAGCGGACGCCCGTTTATGGTGAGGCGCTAGCTACGCTGTCAGTAATCCCTGCTGCTACTCGCCGATCAGCACAACTGCTTTTTAAAACTGCACAGTTCATTGGCAATTGAGGAAGCTTGCACTGTTCCTCTTTTTTAATCAAATCACGATCCTTAGACTTACCCTGTCGCTTGAGGCATATACTTCCAGCGCTGCAGTGCCATGCTTTCCATTGGTCTTAGCCCCGGTCCACCACGGCTTGTGCCGATTGAGTGGAGGGCTTCCCCCGACCAATAGTTGGACACCCCCTGAGAGTGACACACATCCGGGGACGGCAGAGGCGGGCCTTTGCCCCGCAAAATAGTATTTGAAGTGAATGCCGGCTCTAACGCACAGTGGACGCGGGCAGCAAGTGTGCCGCTGGAGCGCCAAAGGCGTGCCTAAGGCAAGCCCGTCTGCACCCGTCCGCGACTGGCCCGCGACCAGCCACGCTGCTCATTTTAAACTAGACTCGCGCATTATGCTATCCAAAACACAAATCCTTGAGCTTAACTAAACAACTTGCCACAAGCCAATATGTTTTCACCCCTGCATACTGGATCATGAGCCACACGAAGTGGAACTTAACTGTAAGTCCTGCCCCTTTAAATTTAACAAAGAAGTATTGGGAAGACAATGCAAAGCCCTTGCAGAAGTTACACCCTTAGAGCCTCGTACCGCCGGCTATAGCCCAACCTCCAAAATTAAAGCCTGCCTAATCAACTGTAGATCTCTCCCTAAACACGTAGATAACATCTGGCTACTACTTGATTCCAATTCTCTGGATCTCATCTTCCTAACAGAAACATGGATGAAAGAGAGATCTACCCCCGACATTTCAATGGCGATCCCAGAAAACTACAAAATAGTTTCAGAAAACCGGGAGGGTAATAGAGTGGGAGGCGGACTTGCAGTAATTATCAGAAAGGACTGGGAGATCTCACAAAGAAGAGTCGAACATACTGACCTGATAGAAGCACTATCCTTCAACATCACAATCTCCCCTAACCTCTCCATTGCGGGATTGCTGATCTACAGGCCACCAACTTCTAAGCCTTCTGAGCTATGGGAAATCTGCGAGCAGATCGCTGACCTCTCACTAAAATATACTAACTTCTTAGTACTAGGAGATTTTCATGTCCATATGGACAATGGTATATGTCCCATAGCTACCCAACTAGCAGAGACGCTAGCAGGACTGAACCTTAAACAACTAGTTCTCAAGCCCACACACAAGGCTGGTCATACCTTGGACCTTATTTTTACTAATATTCCCACCAAAATAACTGAAGATCCTATCCCTCTCCTAGGGTCAGATCTTAGTCTTATTCATTTTTATCTAACTACCTCCATAAACCACAATGTTATAAAACCTAAATACGAAGTTAAAAGGAATTGGAGGAACGTCACCCCCGAAGTACTAGGACCCATATTAGTAAACACCCCTCTGCTATGTACCGGAGACCCGAACAGCGACACTGCAATCTTTAACCAATGGATCACATCGGCCCTTGACCAAATAGCTCCCATGAAAACAATGAAACAGGCCAGGAACACACCTTCTGCCCCCTGGTTTACACCAACACTTTGAGCAGAAAAGAGCAGTTGTAAGAAACTTGAGGGAGGCTGGCGTTGAGCCTACGACCTTGAAGCAAAAAATGCATACAGAAAAGCAATAAAACAGTGTCACAAATTAAAACTTAATATTATTAAGGAACACATCGCCAATCAAATAAAAGCTACTGACAATTCCACTAAGGAAATTGTTTTAATTGTCCAGGGTTTCCTTAAACCAGAGGCACTTAAAAGTAAGGTTGTCCCTTCTGCCACACTTTGTGAGAATCTCTAGTTTTTTTTCCAGGAGAAGATCCAAGACATCTATGCAGCCTTTCCGGTGAAGGAACAGCCTATCACGCCATTACTTGGCCCCCTCCCAACAACAACATTGTCTGAATTTAGCTCCTTTGATTTGGTAACATCCCTCAAGCAGTTGGAAAAAACTAAATCCGGGTCTACACTTGACCCCTGCCCAGCCAGGTTTTTTAAAAACATTAGCACCACTGCTTAACCCTGCCTTAAACCAGCTCTGGATCACCTCGTTGGAAACTGGCATATCCATCTAGCTGGAAGATTGCTACTGTCCAACCAAATCTCAAAAAGGAGAACGCAGACCCCACAATTCTGAAAAATGTTAGACCTATCTCCCTCCTACCAGCACCTGCTAAGAATCTTGAAAAAGAAGTGCAAAAGCAAGTATCCACATTCCTCAAATCCAATAAACTACTCCACGACACCCAGTCGAGATTCAGAGCAGGATACAGCACGGAGACAGCACTACTTGAAGTAGCAGAAACTGTCAGGGAGACTATGGATAAAGGGAACTGTGCAATGCTGGTATTATTTGATCTCTCGGCAGCATTCAACACAGTCTCTCATAAGATCCTTTTAGACAGGCTTCAACAGTTAGGAGTAACAGGGACCACTTTAGCGTGGTTCAGTTCCTTCTTGGAAGGCCACTCCCAGAGAATCCGGCTGCATCCCCACACCTCTAACTCACGCCCCCTGATATGTGGAGTGCCTCAGGGCTCAGCACTTAGCCCAACCCTCTTTGATGTTTATCTCACCTTCCTTGCCCCTCTGGTAAAGCAACGCGGTGTTGTTGTTATCTCATATGCTGATGACACTCAGCTTGTGTTTTCCTTCCAAGATCACTCTGAGGCCGTATATTCAAACTTTAGGCAATGTCTCATGGACATCTTAGCATGGATGACAGCCAACTACCTAAAACTGAACACAGAAAAAACAGATGTGCTATTTTTCAACCAGCCCTCACCCCCACTATCAGATCTCTGGTGGCCCACAGAACTCAACCCGTCTCCCCTCCCAGTCTCGTCTGCAAGGAACCTAGGATTCAAACTAGATACCTCCTTGTCATGTAAGACCCAGATAGGCCAGGTTTCCTCGTCCTGCTTCTGGAAAATGAAGGCCCTCCGGGGATTCCTCTATTTTCTACCAATGGATTGCAGGAAAAAAATAGTCCATGCGGTGATCACATCACAACTTGATTATGCAAACAGTCTGTACTTGGTGCAGAACGCGGCAGCCAGGCTCATAAGGAACATCCCTCTACGACATCACATATCTCCTCATTTGCGTAGTCAACACTGGCTGCCTGTCAAGAGAACATCTGAATTTAAGGCACTAACTATTGCATACAGAGCACTTAATGACACTGGCCCACAATACCTAAAAAAGAGAGTTCGCAAATACCATCAGCCTAGGACCCTAAGATCCAATCATCGTGAATGCCTTGTCATCCCCCGTTTCTCTAAATCCAGAATTGGAGGACGGTCCTTTTCTGTCAAAACTGCAACCCTATGTTACGCCATGCCCGATCATATCAGAAAAGCCAAATCGGAACTCAACTTCTGGAAGGCTCTGAAGACTTGGCTCTTCAGCCTCCCTTGGCAAACTAGGGATCGACAACTCTAACCTGCCTTCACCTCCACTGTATCCGCAAGTGCCGGGACACCCCCATTGGGGGTAGCTGTGCGCTATACAAGCTTAAATACATACATTAAATTAAATACAATGTAGTGTATGATAGGGAGTGACCTTGAATGAGTGTATGAATGAATGGAATGATTTGGGGGGGGGGGGAGTTTCTCGATTTTATGCAAAATATAAACGTTTTTTCTTTATTGTGAAAAATATGTGCTTGTCGCAGTACATAGAAGGCAATGTTAAAATGGACATGCAGACTTTTCTATGAAATGTGTTTATCAAGACGAATGAATATTATAAATAATGTGATAAATCAACAAATATGGTCTGTAAAACGATATTGCATATGTAGCATACATTTGTTTGGAGATCCAGAACCATTAGCATTTGCAAGATACATGGTAACAATTATAGGTGGGAATTGTTCCTAATTTATTCTAATTTACTAGTTTTTCTCCCTTTCTTCCCAGACCTATAATTAATCATGTAGGTGAATACCTTCCTCTATGATGGGAGCTTTGAGTACATAAATGATGTGGGACCAATCCCTTGACACAGTAAGTGTCCATGATAACTGCACAACGGGTTTTGAGTGATGTTACAGGAGTATTCCGTATACGTTCAATGACATAGCCCTTGGCGGGAGCTTTGATAACGCAAATGCATGTTTTAGGATCTATAAGATCAATTGCCTCCAGCCTGGAGACTGAAACCTTGAGCGGGGCAGGACTCTAAGCCTCAGATTTCAGTGTGGTAGTAGCTGTCCATGCCCCTACGTTGCTGCCAGCGCCCAGAGGCACCATATTTACATTCACGGAGGTTACCGCTACACGCGAGACCGAAAGCGAAAAGTTGCACCCACAACACAGAAAGTTATTGGAGAGAAATTCCCTGTGGTTATGGCATGCCTTAGTGAAGATCATAAGGCCCAGTCAGCAGCTACGGCCTTTAAACCGTTCTGGTCCCTCATTAAGAAAGAGCTTATAAGACCTAAAAAACCTCACAGCAGCAAACCAAAATGGTTTAGTCAGGAGTGCTCCATTTCTAATCGCCAACTACGCCAGGCCCTTAAGGCCTTCCCCAGGAACATCCAAGAGGTGAGAGGTCTACGGAAGATTTATAAGCAAGCAATTGTAGCTAGAAACAAGCATTTGCAATACAATCGGTCTCGCCTTTGGGACCTTATATGTATTTAGCTATGCAGCACATTAGCCTGGGTGCTGAAATATCTACTGTTCTTTAACATGGAGGGAAAGTAAGCACCAAACTGTGTGACACGCCAGGTATGGGAACACATGGAGAGAAATATTGCCTTTCAGCAGGAAATGGTATAGTCCAAAGCTCTGTTTTTAATATAAATCAGGGCCTTCAGTGGTCATATCACTGAAAATATAAGATTTGAAAAAATTATTATTGTCTATGGGTGCTTGTGGAAGACAATTTCTATGGACTGGGATCTAGAGAATGCTAAAGTGATTCTGGTATTTTACTGAGCTCTGCTGGTCGTTTTCTATCAAGAAAGTTAAATAGAGGCAGTTGCCAGAAACATTGAAATAAGAAAGTCCCTCAGCAGAAAGCAATTCTGGTATTTTACTGACCTCTAGTGGTCGTTTTCTATCAAGACGTTTAAATTGAGGCAGCTGAACATTAAAAAAGTCCCTAAGCGGAAGCAGACAAGTCCTATGGCTGATCTCCAGAGCCCACAAAGTACATACACATATAAGCATATACTAAAGTATATGCAAGAGGTCTTGAATGCTCGACCTAAAAAGGAAGTCTGAAACCAGCATTGGGACTCCTTAGCCCTGACTGCTAAGAATAAGAATAGCATACTCTTGTCAGGATTGCCGCGCGCAGGACGCCGAGAGCGGTGACTTACTATCGCGCATGCGCAATAGCAGCACGACTGTAGAAAAGCCTGATGCACGATAACTCGGGGCTTCGCGTTCTAGTGTTGCCCCGCAGCTTTGACATCCGTTTCCTGTTTCCTGTTTCCGTATCCTGTTTCCGTCTCCGCGACGCCTAACGGCGTTCTCGTGCCTAGGACTTTTGTTCCTGTGAATAAGTCCTATTTTGCCTTTACAGAGCTCTGTTTTTTGTGAATTTTCACTATTAATTCCCTTGCTTTTGCCTCGTGCTCCGCCCGCCTGACTGGCTTTGCTGTCTCGAAGGCCTGCCAGGCACCCTTACGTGCTCCGCCCGCCTTTCCCCCAAGCGTTCCCGCTCCCGTCTTTCCTGTCTCTAATGACAGGACAGCATACTCAGCGCTCCGCCCGCCTTTCCGGAGTTACTTCCCGAGGGCCGGCCGGGTGTCTTGGGGTGCTTTTCCACCTGTCATTGGTCTCTCGCTCCTTCCCCTAACACCTCTGGTGCTCCTCTCAGCGTGTACTGTGTGCTCCTCCTGCCTTTCTGGACTTAGTATTCGAGGGCCAACCGGGCAATCATTACAAACCAAGTGTGGATGAACAAATTGTCGCCTCGTCATACAGACTACAGGAGGCTCTTTTCACCAGACTGTGGCTGCTCCGTGGCTACGTAGAACACTGGATCATCGTCCTGCTTGAAGAGCCGGTAACGGGGATGGGCATGTAGAAAGGGAAGGGGGGATGGCGATTAGAGGTTAATCACACTCATATATGTTTTCTATGTTTAGGATATAAACCGTAGATGAGAAGGACTCCTCCAAAGCTGGCTCACATAAAGCTTACTGTCATCTTCAAGTAGACGCTAGGTATTCTTATATGCACCTCCGTTTTTTTCCTGGTGAATACCTTTGTGCCCTATCTCTCCTCTTCTCAACCCTCTCACCCTGTTCTGATATTCTTTCCAGATACACTATCCCCAGTTATCCGGAGAACACAGCAGAGACAAGACACAATCTGCGTTGCGACATACAGAAGAGGCAGCTGGCAGTTGCTCCAGAGATTTCTTCCCCTCCTTTCTTGTTTTGTTTCCCTGCTTTCCCCTATTACCAGTGCTCTCTAGGGTCTGATAGAGGCATTAGGTGGTGGTGGAAGGCAGGGGTCTAGCAACGACTTCACCGCAAACTCTGTGACGCTCCTGCAGAATCTATTCCTGGTAAGATCCTTACAACTCTTTTGGGCAGCAGTAAAAGAAATTAAACAGTTCAAGCAGTCAAAGAATAATTTCAACATAACTAGTGAGGCCTGAGAGCAGTATTTTTCAAACATGTATGCACCAGTCTCTACAGACTCCGAATACACACCAGCCACAAATTTCATCCCAGTAGTGCTATCCTTGGGGGAAGTCGAGGAGACTATAAATCAGAGTATTGGGGAAAAGGCCCCTGGTCCTCATGCTGTAATGATTGATCTTTTCAAACACAACCCAGGATTTTGGCCTCCATTTGTTATTAAATGTTTTTTTCACAGCCTAGGACATTCTTCCTTGCTAAGTACATGGTCAACATCAATAATAGTACCAATCTTTAAGAACAGAAATCGCTCGGAACCAAGTTGTTACAGGCCAATCTCCTTAATTGACAACACACTAAAAATTCTGGGAACGGCCCTCTATAATTGGATAAAAGAATTGACAACTGAGAAGTCCATTTTTTTACCCATGTCAGAATGGCTTTGTAACTGAAATTGGCACTGTAGAACAGTTTCTTAATCTTAATTTACTGATTGGGAAACATACTATAGCACAAACTTCCCAATATATCTGACATTCATGGACCTGACCACAGCGTTCAACAGTATAAACCATTCGAAGCTGTGGTACACTCTTTTAATTCTTGGTATGGATGAAGCTCTGGTGCACTTTATAGCTTATTTGCACAGAGACATGAAATCCAGATTAAGAATAAACACTGATGGCGCGGTGTCCGGGGCAATTGGAATTTTTGGGGGAGTAATACAAGGCTCTATTTAAGCCCTACTTTTATTTATTTTACATATAATTGATCTCCACCCATTTTTACTCACTGCTACTCCTGATGTGCCAAATGTTAGGCTCCTTCCTGCCATCATTGCGATATGCTGATGATGCGGTACTAATGGCACATACGCCAAGGGCCTTACAACAGTTTTTGTATGGTTTTGTTAACTTCATGAAATCCTTGGATTTACGCACTAATTTTAATAAATACTACATAGTGATTTGTGGCCCAAAGAAGCTGAACTTGGAATTACTTAAAGTGGGGGTGTCCTCTTTAAAATGCACTCACACTTTTTCGTATTTGGGATTAATCTTTGCAGATAATGGGTTATGGACAGAACGTGTTACACAGAGCAACAATAAACTACCAAGAGTGGTCAATTCACTGTGTAGTTTACCTCAAACAAGGAGGGGAGGAGCCCATCTCCCACTCCTGCAGATTTCTAAAAGGCAGTGCAGATCAGCACCCACATACGGGGCAGAGGCATGGGGCATTAATAAGTGTATTTAGATCCAAGTAGAAGAAAATAGGTTTTGCAGAAGGGTCTTAGGGGTCTCTATTTCTTTCTCCAATTTTATCTGCCATGGTGAATTGAATATCCCCTTTATCGAAGACTATATATACGTTTGCCCGCCACTATTATGGCTAGCACTTTGGAGGAACATAGAGGTAAGTCTCACCAGATATATAATTTTAGATTGTCTCGTCTGGAAAAAAGGCAAGAGTATTCCATGGCTGGCGACCAACAAATCTCGATTACGGAAAGTGGGTTGCCAACATTTATTTGAAAATCTGGAAGGATCAAAAACTATAAGTAAAACAGAGGTCCAAGTAGCTCTGTACAAAGCCCCAGATAGACTTTTAACTGAGGTTCTAAAGCCAAGCGTAGCGGCATATATGAATTTAAGAGTGGGCAGATCAATTGCGATGTATTTAACACAACCTACGTTGCAATGGGAGAGATGTTTGCTGTTTTGTTTTAGGACGGGTGCTGTTAAATACAGGTTATGCATCCCCTCAGGATTTCAGGACATTGTGGATACCACCCCTTGTAATGGAATCTCAGGCCAAACGCTGTTACACTTTTTATTCTTTTGTGGTTTTTATTCTATTTATTCTAAAATAATGTTACTTCCTCTAATTAAGAGGTTTACCATTAGTGGTTATGGAGAAGCGTGTAGCAAGCTGTTTCAATTTAATGATGATGAGAGCATTTTTTCAGTGGAATCTTTTTTGAAAACTTCTGTTTAGACTTGCATGTCAATGAACACAAATTAGCAGCGGCCCATAGATGGTCTAAATGCCCCGGACATATATTTTAAACGTAATTATTATCTTATATGAAGTGTCAGTTTTTAATGTTTCTTGTGGTTTTAAAATGTACTTTTATGGACACTTCTGTATCCGAATAAAGATATAATTGAATTGAGTAGTGTTACAGGAGGATCCATATGCGTTCAAAGAAATAGGCCTTGGCGGGAGTTTTAAATATGAAAATGCATGAATCAGGATCTAAAAAAATCACCTGTCTCCTCCCTGCTGAACACATTTAACAACATTACACTGGGCGGGAGCTTTTAAAACGAAATGGGCATAAGAATGTTGACCTGTTAGGTCGGGTACCACTACTATACTATTTGAGGCTAAAACAAGTAGAAACATTTGACATTTTCTCAGCCTCACAACCAATAGCCTGACAGGAGTCAATGAGAAGAAACCCATGAGCGCCTGCATATTTCAAACAAATACACATGCAACAGCACGGTTTCTGGCAGGAGCTTTGATAACAAGAGACGCCGACCCGCTACAATGCTTGCCACTGCAATATTATTTGAAAAGAAGATAGGCGGCGGGTCTTCCGCCTCTACCACCTGAGGTACTGTTTTAGGGACATCAAGTAATTTGATGAGAATGACAAATAACAAACCTTTTATTTCACGTGTAATACTGGCAGATGGCCATTCATTTATGTCTTACCACAAGTATTTGACTACAGGGTGGCACCATGTGCCAGACACTCATTACTCCTGAACCACCCAATGATGGGTAAGATGTGGGAATGTGGGCTAAATGTTATTCACCTATGATTCAATGCATACATACACACGACATTGCTATGGTTCTATAGTATGGCATGTGAGCACTTTTAATAATTTGTGAGTCGTTGGATTCCGCTCACCAGTTTCCAGTTGGAGTAGGCAGGTACCTCTAAGGAAACTCCAAAAACTCTATTTTTCACAAACAAATCTATCTACTTGCACAACACAGGGTTGGAGGGTGTTTTGAAATAAACATATGTTGCCTCCTCTACCTGGCTTATAAACTAGTCGGTCCCTAGTAAATTTACAAATCTGTGGATCCCCTGGGAAACCACTTTTGACCCATTGGTTTGGGGGGAAAAAACTTTTTTGTCTGTTTGTTTTTCCCTCTTTACTTCAAGATACCCCCTGATTCAGAGAGTTCGGTCTCAGGTTAGAGCATTAAGGCTTACGTATGTGCATGAAGTGCATGAATAGAGATGCAGGGATACCCACACAGCCCTGACAAAGGCCCCAGACCTGGATGGCCTCTTGGTGTGGGCTGAAAACATGTTGGCAAAGTAAAAATAAAAATAAAAATCTGTGGCAATTGAGAAACTGATGCTCAATTAAAACTATGCATCTGATTTTGTTCATGTCCAAGGTACCCTACAAATAAAGAGGATTCCTTTGGGGTATACCACATGGCATTTTTAGCTTTTATTACCTGTCTGGATCCATGCTTTATCCAGAGAAACACTTTATATAAGAACTCCCATCTTTTTGGTTGAGTCTGCCCTGTGGTATTATCCTACCAGGGTGTGGATAGGCACCCATGATGAAGCATATCACAATTCAGTGAGGAGGGGGTCTATTGCAAAATCTTTGGGTGCTTTGGTAGGATCGTCTAGTGGTTTATTTTCTGCATTTCTTGTTTCCTTCTGCCTAGTTGCCCTATTTGTGTATAAGTGATTATTTGGGAGAATGCAACTAGGTATGTTTTCTCTCGCTCTCCCTGTGTGAGAAACGTATTGTGCATGGCTACCTGGTGATTTATAACTAGAGATACACTGCGGCTATTCTCTAGGTGCAAGAGTGACTGGACCACCCTACAGTGTGGGATCCTATGTTATTCATCAAAATATCCCTGAAAAACACAGGATAAAAAAACATTCTTTCAGATGGGGTGCCTCATTGCTCAGTAGGGTCATGTTATGAGTATCAATGACCTCCTCCAGTGTTTTGACATGAATTAGTACAGTGAAACCTATCTCACTTCTAGTCTATGGGGTCGGTTATAGCAAACCAGTGTGGTGCTGAGTCCCCAGCATAATGGAGGCTGTCCTGCTGCATTTATAGTTTCCTGCCATGTCAGCCGGAAATTTTCCCAAAAGTGCTTCCGCTGACACAACAGACTTTCTTGCGACAATGTAATATCGGCTGTTCCTTCTTTTTTTGGATTCACTGATGCAAGCCCTCAACATGTGGGTTTGTTTTGTTGAAACAAAATTGTAATTACCCTAATCCGCTGCAGGTATTCTTCCACAATGTGGGATCTTCAATAATTCTTATCACCTTTGTGACCTTGGTTTTATCTCCAGTCAATGCCTTTACTTGGCATAGCAGTTGCAAGCATGAGACAAGCATTTGCAAAGCCAACAGGTCAGGCCTTTCACTTAGACACAGTACCTCAAGTCATAACTAGAAGTCCTTCTCGAGTCAGAAGCAGCGGCTTGAAGTCTTTAACATTACAGTAATGAGTTCACATTGTAACTTACAATAGATGTTTGAGCGTTATGGAAATAGTTTATTATATCCTCCTCTGCATAGGTATTAGCCCTCACTGGGAAGTACAAGTGTCTAAACATTCCATTCTTGGGGAAACTGTTTTTAGGTGTATCTATACATGTTCAAGGGAAACATGCAGTCGCTCACAGTGAAAGCATCCAAAGGCTTTAGTGTGTTGGTCCATTGACCAACATTTTGTGCAATAAATGTAAGTGACATTTGAATTGGCCACTGGTGAAGGAGTGTTCATTGAGAGCCCCTATTATGTATGTTTTGTTTAAAATTTTTGGATAACATAAGGTAGACAAGACAGCTAAAGCTGTCTTTAAGCAAGACCTGATTATATATATAGGTGGCCGGTCTGAAGCAGGACAGGCCTTCTGACACTGGAAAGCGAGAGATGCTATGGGCAATGGGCCACCAGTAAAGGGTTTACAGCAGTAATGCAGCCTGAGGGTCCTACTTGGGAAATAACAGTTTAGAGCTAGGGGAACCAAGGATACAGTGGACGGGTCATTGGCAGATGTTCTATAAATGCCCATGATGACCCATGTGTATTTGTTTGATGAAAGAGTACACATGTTTTAGCTGCTTTGCTTTATAAAGTGAATTTTATCCCTGAATTTTGTATTGCGTAGTTTATTAGACACTTTTAATACTTGAACCGAATATATTTGCATTGTAATTGAAATATGGTTTTCAATTTAAACTTTAGACCTGGGCAAAGTGTAAATTATGCCAGCATAGTTCTTGTAATATTGGGAGTATCAAGTTACAATTATTAGGCAAAATGACACCACTTATAGTAATTACGTACCATTTGCAGTAAAAATTTACAGCGAACAGAATAATCGTGGTAAAAGTTTACATGAACGCAAGGGCACAATGGGGCATATTATCAAGCACGACGTTAAAATTATCGCCGGTTTAGCGGCAGAAAACTGCCGCTAAACCGGCGATAATAGGCTTGATAATATGCCCTGGAGAATTCCCATAGAAGCCCATGTTCACACCAGAACATGGGCTTCTATGGGAATTCCATAGAGCATATTATCACGCCCATTTTCCCCGGTTTACCGGCGATAATTTTTAACGCCATCCTTGATAATATGCCCCAATTTGTATTTGTATTTTGTATTTGGTATTTGTAAGGCGCATAAATCACCCTTAGGTTTCATAGCGCCAGCAGATACTCAGATAGGTGGACAGGAGGTCAGGCAGTGCTAGAATAGCCAGGTTCTTAGGTTTCTTCGGATCTTCAGGTGGTTAGGCTCTAGCCTCATAAATAAAGGTAGAGTGTTCCAGGTCTCTGGGGCTTTTTTAGAGAAGGATCTGTCACCGTTTCTAACTGTGCGTACTTTGGGAACGGTGAGGAGGTGCCTGCTAGTAGATCTGAGCGTTCTAGTCGGGCAGTTGTCTGTCAGCTTTTTAGCTAGGTATGTAGGACCTTTGCCATTGAGAGTCTTATGGACCAGACAGCAAGGTTTGAACTTAATGCGCTTTTTTATGGGGAGCCAGTGTAGTGACCTCAGGCAGAGGGCAGATGGGGTACGGGGGGAAAGGGAGCGCCATCCTGGCCGCAGTGTTTTGCATGACCTGGAGTTTAGTCAGGAGGGCTTCATTTATGGAGGCAAAAAGTGCATTGCCATAGTTCAGGCGGCTTATGATTAGTCCCTGCACTAAGGGCAGGCAGGAAGGGAGGGGAATCGGGGGCGTGGCTAGCGCCCGCGGATAATGGCGACGTTCCTGTAGCTCTCCCGGGTGGCGAGGTGCGGAGGAGCCGCGACGATACTCCCAACGTCTTTTACACACCTGGAAATCGTCAATTTGCCCTTCGGAATGGCTGGGGCACTGCTGGAGTGAATGTGAAGCTTCGTATTTGCCTTTATCTCTTCATATCTGTCGCCGTATGTGTGAGGCACCGGCATCAGTCACCGCGTCCGCCATTTTGTTTTTCGAGTTGAAGGAAATTCCTGCACTGGCGTGAACGGAGCTCCAACCATGGCGTTTTTTGTCTATTTAAGGTAATGGTGGACTGCCTTGACCATTCTTCATCTAAATAGCCTGCTGCACGCTTTGATGTGTTTTCTTCCCGTTTGAGCGAAGTTCTGGCTCTTTTTCGACCATTTTTCTTTTTATGCAATTTTTGTCTCACAGCTGGCTCTTCCTTCTTCCTCACAGTGTCACTGCATTATGTCTACACATTATTTTGCGAACTCTCTCCTTTATTGCTTACCAGGCATGAGCCATGTTCTTTCTCAAATTACACTTTGACATTTGTTCATTTACCTCATGAAGCTATATGCAGTTATTACATGTTCATAAAACTGCCATTTCACTGTTGCTCTTTTCTAATATTATTCTCCGTTGCCTGGCAGTATTATGACGATTTATACTTGCGCTCTATGCTGCTTGTTGCCTCATTTACAAGTTATTCTGTCCTGGATCTGCCATGAAGTTCTGATGCAGTGTTAACTTGGTCACGCTTCTGGATGTCTACGTCACCTTGTGCTGCTGTTCACTGTTTCCTCATCTTATCGCTACTACCTCTGTTCTAACACCTATGGGTAGACTGTACAAGGAGCTACGCAAGCCCTCTCCAACTCCTCGTAAATTTCTTCTTCACACAGGATCTAGATACAGCTGCCTAGAGATGGATGATTCCTCTGACCCATCGGTAAAGAGCCCTTCCTCAGTCTCGGCTCCACATACCAGTGGCGTCACTAAAGCTTCGACCAAAAGGCTGAAAAAGGATCCTCCATCTCCTCCCAAGCAAAGCTCTTCGGTGACGATGGATATACTTTTGGAAGAAATCAGGGCCTCACGTCCTTTTATTGAGGAAACTAAATCTACCCTTGAGGAGACCAAGTCTACTCTTCAGCTACTTTCCGACAAATGGTCAAGTATCGATGGTCGTGTTACCCATTTAGAACAACATGTTGATACTCTTGCTTCCTCAGTTGCCAAGGTTGACCCATTGTGTGCTCAGGTGACTGCGCTCCACAAACAAATTGAGAATTTGGAAAATAGAAGCAGGAGAAATAACCTCCGTATCTATGGCCTGGCGGAAAATTCAGAGGGATCTGATGCCTTAGCGTTTTTCAAATCCTTTCTACCGAAAATTCTTCAGTTACCAGACACTACTAGTCTGAACATCCAAAGGGCTCATCGGTTAGGTCCTCCTCCAACTAGCTTCTCATCCACACATCCTAAGAGACCGCGAGGTGTTATACTCTATTTTTTGGAATACACCGATCTACTCACCGTTTTGTCTGCTGCCAGGGCACTTCCTCGACTCACATGGTCTGGTAGTCGGCTTTTCTTTTCACAGGATTATGCAAAATCGACTGCTGATCGGCGTAAGGACTTCCTTTCACTCCGTCCACAGGTCCGATCTATGGGAGCGAAATATGGGCTTTTCCATCCTTGCCTATTCAAGGTGACTTTCGATAACAAGACTCTCACCTATGAGGATCCGCTGAAATTGAAGAGCTTTCTGTACTCTCATAGCGCTACCAGCATGGACACTGCTGCATCGTCTAGTTCTTAATATTTGGCTACAATTACCTGTACTGTATTCACGATTATTCGCTTTGTTCTTGATTGATCTGTTATGGCTGTTCTGTTTATACGATCCTCTCAGTTTGTTGTTTTTTCTCGGTTAACTGTTTATGTGCTTCACACCTAATGCTCTCCCTTTTCTTCCCCCCATTATTACAGATTTATTACAGATTTCCTTCTTCAAGCCACCATTTGCCTTCATGTACCCGGAGTTCGTTGCGGTTGTCTCCCCTCCCTGCCTTCCCTTGGGAGCTTATGGCTCGTCATTGCTCTATGTGGCCTTCACCCTCCTCCCCTTTTGTTAGTCTTCGACATTATGTAAGTTTCTTATCCTTCCTTTTCTGTTATATTGTTCTTTTTTTTATTCTTCTTTCTTCTTTATGCTCGCTAGTTCCTTCTTTCCTTTTGATCTTGATCAAATTTTTTCATCTCTCTTCGTTCCTGATCTTTTTTATCCTGCATTTCTGTGCTCTAACCTTCCCTCTCTTTCCTTACCTTGTTATTGGTTTTCACTTTTATGTTTTTCATGACATTATTCTCCTTTATCTTTGTTCTCTCATATTATCTCATATGAATGCTTCTCATACCATTTTCTTGGCTTATCTTTATACTTTTTCCTTTTTTGATATGTTGATATACTCTTCTTTTAACATTGTTCCATGCCTTTGAAAATATTTTCTTGGAATGTTAGAGGTTTGCACTCACCAATTAAAAGACAGAGAGTGTTATCTCATTTGACCACACTTAATGCAGATATCGCTTGTCTACAGGAATCACACTTGTCAGCAGTAGAATCTGCCAAACTGAAAAGAAGTTGGGTGGGTGAAGTGTATTTTTCTCCAGGCGATGGTAAACGTAATGGCGTTTTGATATTAATTAAAAAATCTCTCCCAATCCACTCAGTCACGCATTTCGCTGATATTTCAGGTAGATTGGTGTTAGTCAACTTTACTCTTGACAATGTTCCCCTTTCTATTTTAAATGTGTACGCCCCTACTTGTGGAGATCCCTCTTTTTGGTCCTCCTTAGCTCCGTTAATTACTCAACACTATGTTGATAATTTTATTCTAGTAGGGGACTGTAATGAAGTGTTTGACCCCTTTTTGGACCGCCACTCAACAGCACCTACATTCCTCATAAATCACAAAAAGCTTTTACTCACCTTATCGCACAATTCAAGTTTACTGATGCCTGGAGGCTTTGCAACCCCACTTCCCGAGAATACTCTTTCTTCTCACCCCCTCATCACACTCAATCTCGACTAGATTATTTTTTTCTCTCACGTCACCTTACTCAATCCCTCATTTCTTCTGATATTGGCTCCATTCTCATATCAGATCATGCCCCAGTTTCCATTACATTAGATGGGTTGCAAAATCCTAGTTCCTTTAAAAAATGGCGTTTCAACAATGCTCTTCTTCTTGATGCAGAATTTAAATCTTCTTTCACGTCTTTTTTTCATGAATATTTTTTGTTTAATCATACGGATGAGGTTCCATTCCCTGTAGTTTGGGATGCCTTTAAGGCGTCGGCTAGGGACTTTATCATTACTTATGTTTCTTGTAAACGGAAGAAAGCCCAGGAGGATACTACTGCTCTACTTTCCAAAATTAAGCATTTAGAGCACTTATATTTTACTTCTAACTCAAAAAATTGCCTAGACGATCTCGTTTCTGCCAAACTCCAATTTAACAAAGATTCTACATTCAATGCCTCTAATTTTCTCTTAAAATCTAGCGCCAAATTCTATGGGGGGCAGAATAAAGCCGGTAAACTATTGGCTAATTATTTAAAGGTCAAACATAACAAAGTTAACATTGAATCTGTTTATGGTCAAGATGGTTTGCTGAAGCATAAAAATGAGGACATCTTACAGGAATTTTTGCTTTTTTACAAAACATTATATACCTCTGAAGCATCTTCGTCTGAACAATCCATTTCCCACTTTTTGTCTACTATATCATGTCCTTTTGATACCCCCCCGGACCTTTCTTCTTTAGAATCTGATCTTACTCATAGGGATCTTCTTCATGCCCTTCATACTCTCAAACAGGGTAAAGCGCCGGGGCCGGACGGCTTTACTGTTGAATTCTTTTCCTATTTCTCAGACTTGCTAATTCCTAAATTGCATCTGCTTCTCTCCACTTTTCTACAAACTGGTTCGGCTTCTGTCTCATTCTCCGATGCTCTTATTTGTATTATTCCGAAGCCAGGTAAGGATTCGCAGCATTGTAAAAACTACCGCCCTATTTCTCTGGTAAACATTGACTACAAAATTTTCTCTAAGGTATTGGCTCTCCGTTTGGAATCTTCCTTACCCGAGCTCTTGGGGAAAGAACAATCTGGCTTTGTCAAGGGCAGATTGTTATCGGACAACACCAGATTATTTTTTGACGTTCTCTCTAAGACTTCGCATTGCCCTCACTCCCTTGCAGCCATAGCTTTGGATGCGGAAAAAGCTTTTGATCGAGTAGAGTGGCCTTATCTTTTTGCTACTCTTAAGTGGTTTGGTTTTGGACCGAGAATATCTTCCTTGATTTCCCTTCTTTATTCTCGTCCTAGAGCTGCTATTTCAGCGAATGGAGGCTTGTCCTCTTATTTTACGTTGGGAAGGGGGGTTCGGCAGGGATGCCCACTCTCTCCATTTTTGTTTAATCTTGCCCTAGAACCTTTTCTTTTACGAATTCGTCAGAATAATGATATTCATGGTTTTACTTTTAATGACTCCAACATTAAAATGGCAGCTTATGCTGATGATGTTTTGTTGTTTATGTCTCAGCCAGTCACCTCCGTCCCAGCATTTCTTGATGAAGTTCATTCCTTTGCTCTAGTTTCGGGTTATAAGCTAAATAAAGATAAATGCGAGATTTTACCACTTACTAAACAAACTTTCAAAGATGACTTTTCTCCTTCAGGTTTTACTTGGAACCCTAATTCTATTAAATATCTAGGCCTCCTCTTTCATTCCTCTCTTTCGGGTACAATTACTAAGTCTATGGAGGACTGTATACAAAAATTAACTACTCTTACTACCAAGTGGCACCCTCTTTATCTATCATGGTGGGGACGGTTGGATACCATCAAAATGATGCTCTCTCCAATTGTTTTGTTCACAGTTTCTAATATCCCACTCCCTATTCCCTTGAAATATTTCAAAAAGATCAATTCTATTCTATCTTCCTTTTTATGGGGTCATAAAAAATCTCGTATGTCTTTGCTTAAACTGATGCGTCCTAAAAAGGAGGGAGGGGTACATTTTCCTAACTTTTCCTTATACCATAAATCTTTCTTGTTACATCAAGTTTCTCATTGGCTTGAGGACATCTCATTAACGTCTCCTCTTTGGTTAACCTTGGAGCAGTCTTTCATTTTTCCCTTTTCTTTCAAAGAATATCTTATGTTCTCCCGAAGACCTCAATCCATTTCCACCCCTATTCTTAAGCACACTTCCAAGATTTTTCCTTGTCTACCTAATTCATCCTTTTTTGATCAACCTATTTGGCATAATACATCCATTTTAATAAACGGTAAGCCAATTTTTTGGGAAAACTTGGCGATCTCGCGGTCTTGTTTGGGTGAGGCAATTATTCCATCATACTCGTATCATCCCCTTTGACTTAGCTGCAACTTCTTTCAATCTTCCTCTTACTTTTCAAACCAAATATTTAGTATTGACTCACGCCTTACAGCAAGCCTATAATGCCCATCTTGCTGCACCTTCTTCATTAGCTCTCACACCTTCTGAAACACCTTCCTTGTACTCTTTACTTCTTACACATTCTAAAGCTTCCAAAATATATGCCTCTTTTCGCATTTTACCGTGTCCCCGCATCAAAACCACTACAGAAGAGCATTGGGAACGGGATTTTGAAACCTCATGGCCTGTTATGTTATGGGACAAATTGTGGTTAAAAATTCGTAGATCCTCCAGGGCGGCCAATACTACCCAAACACTATTTTTTATTTACAACCGTTTATTGTTTTCACCTCTCACCCTCAGCAGTCATTTCCCAGATACCTCAGATAAGTGTTGGTCCTGTTCCCTACCACATGCAGACCTTTTCCACATGCTTTTTGGTTGTCACCTTGTTCTTAAATTTTGGAAGCAGGTCTGGTCTCAAATCACCAAGATTTTCTCTTCCACTCATCCTTTTTCTCTATCTCACATTTTCTTAGGGAGTCTTTCTCCCATTTGGGAACATTGTACTAGTAGTATCAGAATAATTGATTTACTAATAGCTGTGGCATTTCAACAAATCACCAAAAACTGGAAGGATTTTACCAAATTATCTTACAAAGCGTGGTGGTATGCTGTTTGCTACTTGCTGTTTGCTACTAGATTAGACACTACTTTTGTTTATCCCTTAACTTTAGCTGTTAAACGAAGAGACTTATGGAATCCAGTAACAGTATTTTTTTACGTAAATGCCCGCGCCTCTCTGTCTTTGCTCCCGTTACAGCAAGAAGTTTCTAAACCTCCATGATTTCCTGTTTTTCTTAACATTGTATCTCTCGTATTCCTTGTTAAATGCTTCACCTCACATTATTTGCCAGTTATTGCTTATACTTTCTCTTATTCTGGGATAATTTATTGTATAATTATGTTATGATATTGTCATTACTTAACTAGCTGTTTTTCTTGTTTTTCTTTTTGTACTATGTAACATTTGAACATCTCTTATTTCAATAAAAATGTTTGAAACTAAAAAAGGAAGGGAGGGGAATCCATTTGAAGATTTTCTTAAGATTGCGCATGAGTCCAAAACTGGTGCGTGCCATGTTGTTAATGTGGTCGGCCATGGAGAGTTTGTTATCCAACATTATCCCCAGGTTCTGGGTGGCAGTTTTAAGTGGGGGACAGGGCCCTAAGGCCGGCGGCCACCATTCATCGGTCCATGATTTGTGTGCATTTCCAAAGAGCAGCATCTCTGTTTTGCCTGCATTGAGTAACAAATAGTTGTTTGTCATCCAATCTTTTATTGCGAGCATACATTGTTGGCATCTAGATTTGATATTGGGGGAGACAGGTCCTAGGGTGATTAGCAGTTGTGTGTTGTCTGCATAAGACAAGGTTTCAAAGCAGTGTGCATTGATTATCTTTGCTAGAGGGGACACGTATAAGTTTAAGAGCGTAGGATCCTTGGGGGACACCCTTATCGATTTCCTGATTTTTAGAGGAGAATTTTCCAATTTGGACCTTTGAGTGCCGCCCAGTCAGGTAGCTCTTAATCCAGAGTAGGGCTGGGCCTTCGACACCAACCTCAGCTAGAAGTTTTAGGAGAATGTTATGTGAGATGGTGTCGAAGGCAGCAGACAGATCAAGGAAAATCAGGATGGCGGATTTTCTTCAATCAAGGGCCAGTCTTATATTGTCCACGATTTCAAGTAGGGCTGTTTCAGTGCTGTGAAATGCTCTAAATCCTGATTGGGAGGGATCTAACAGATTATTATCTTCTAGATGTTTGTATAGTTGGTTGTTTATCAGGGATTCCATGACCTTACCAAACAATGGGAGGAGAGAGATTGAACGATAGTTTAAAGGTTGTTTTGGGTCGGCAGAGGGTTTTTTCAAAATAGGTCTGATGATGGCCTCTTTCCAGTGCGAAGGTACCGTAGAGTGGGATAGTGAAAGATTAAGGGTTCCAGTCAGGTAGGGGATAAAGGCTGACGCAATTTTGGATAGGATTTGAGACGATGCCGGGTTGGCTGGGGAGCCTGATTTAATTCTATTTATTGTGAGGGTTTCTTCGTCTTCTGTGAGTGTATGGAATTCCTTAAGAGCAGTGGTATGAGTGGATAGGGATGCATTAATTGTTTGCTCAGATAATAAATCAGTGTCAGTGGGTTGAGGGAATAATTTATGGATGTCGTTGATTTTATTGTAGAAGAAGGATGAAAGAGTGTTGACCCATTCTTGGGTCATAGTTATTGTCGGCTGACAAGAAGGGGGGTATGAGAATTCCTTAACTATTTTGTATAGTTCTCTGTGAGAGTTTGCAGCCTGGTCTATCCTGTTCCCCAGATAAACTTTTTTGGCCATGGCTAAAGCATTCATGTATTGCCGGTGAGATTTTTTATATTGTAGTCTGTCGGTTAAGTTTTTGGTGCGTTGCCATTTGCGTTCGTCCGCCCTGACAGCGATTTTAGTTGTCTTTAATTCTGGTGTTAACCATGGGGAGAGTTTGTTAGGACATCTGGTCAGTTTTCTAGGGGCAATGGTATCTAAGGCTATGGAAATAGCGAGATCTAAATCAATTGCTGCCTGGTTCGGTCGGTGAGCGTGTTGGTGGGGGAGGGGGAGAAATGAGTGGAAAAGGACTCCAGGCTAATCTTATTCCAGGGTCTGCTCAGCTTCAGTTCCATCCTGGGTTGGAGTTGGGTTGAGTTTACGTGGATGTGGAACTTAATTATTTAGTGGTCAGACCAGAGGACTGGTAATAGCTGGTCAATCTCCACTTTATGTGAGTTTGTGAATAGTAGATCAAGGGAGTGACCCGTGGTATGGGTGGGGCCGTCCACCAGTTGTCTTAGGCCTAGCGCGTTCATGCTAGTGATAAGGTCACTGGTGTGGGGTTCCTGTAGTAATTCAGCGTGGTAATTGAAGTCCCCCAATAGGATAAAGTTACCCGAGGACAGAGCATGTGGTGCAATAGTTTCAGTGAGCTTATTGACAAAATTTGTTTTATTTCCGGGGGGCCTATAGAGGAGGGCGCCTTTCCAAGACTCCTTACTCCCCAACTCAATTGTAAAGGTGCAGATTTCACCCCAGTCTGCTAAATGTGTGTCTTTAAGACGTAATTTAGTGTTAGACCTATGGGCAAAAGCAATTCCTCCTCCTCTTCTGTCAGTCCTGTCTAATCTGGTCATCTTATAGTCCAGGGGGAGGGCAACTGCAATGTCAGGTAATGATGAGTCTAGGAGCCAGGTTTCTGTGATAAAGAATAGATCTGGTTTATCTGAGTCTAATAGCGACCAGATTTCTAGCAAGTGCTTAGGGAGGGACCGAGCATTGCAGTACAGGCATGTTAGGAGCTTAGATGGTAGAGAGGCATACTCGAATTCGGGGTATTTAGTGCTACAGAAGGCTTTCGTTTGTTTCGGCTTAGCAAGGGGGGCTGGGCTGTAAGGCTATTGATGGGAAGGATAGGTGTGTTATCTGGTGGGCTGTAGGCTGTGCGACCTGTGTTCAAGGAGTGGAGCTCCTGGCTTGAGTATTTGAGAAAAGCCATTAGCGGTATGTAGGGTGAAGATTCCGGGCGCAAACGAACAGGGTGCCTGGCGTGTGGCGGCGGACAGGCGCGGATGGGCGCAGACCGGCTTGCCTTTGGCGCTCCTTTGGTGCGCCGCCGCTGCGCGCATCCGCTCTGCGCAATCGCTTTTAAACCGGGAGTGGGCGGGACCGCATCAGCAGTGTGTGGGGCACTGACCTTGCGTTTCACACAGGAAGTGAGTATTTTTGTGATGCTGGTGTTTTACCCCTCCGCACAATCGGCACAAGCCGCGACGGACCAGGGGGACACCAGAGATACGGGTGAGCAGCAGGAGTCAATACGAACAATTTTATATTTAAAAACACATAAAAGGTTTTGCTAAAACACTCTGACAGAGTCAGTGCTGCCTAACCTTCGCAATCTGGGAGGTTCTGTTTCTGGATGCAATCTGCTGCGCGCGTCTTCTCTGCGCACTCGCTTTTAAGCCGGGAGTGGGCGGGACTGCATCAGCAGTGTGTGGGGCACTGACCTTGCGTTTCACAAAGGAAGTGAGTATTTTTGTGATGTTGGTGTTTTGCCCCTCCGCGCAATCGGCACAAACCGCGACGAACCAGGGGGACACCAGAGATACAGGTGAGCAGCAGGAGTCAATACGAACGATTTTATATTTAAAAACACATACAAGGTTTTGCTAAAACACTCTGACAGAGTCAGTGCTGCCTAACCTTCGCAATCTGGGAGGTTCTGTTTCTGGATGCAATGTAACTTGACTGGGTATTGGTCGCAGTACTTCGTTTTTTTTGACTCTCTTTTAGCGCAACATTTGTTATTGCATCGAAAATTGACATAGGGATGCATTTCGTGCTATAATATAGTGCTATACGATGGATTTTGCATTTGTGGGTACTTATGTGTAATTTGATGTCATTTTGTTGAAATTGTACGTAAATTCACAGAAGCAAATACACTCATTTCCCACACCCCTAATAAACATGTAAGCGTATCCCACCGCCATTGAGAATCTGATACATTTTTGATACATCGCAGCAAGGATGCTGAGCAGTCAGACAGGCCACACGGATAAGGCATTGTGTATGTTTTTATTTGCTTTTCATTTGGAAAATATTTGAAACATTCTTCTCAAATGATGTCAGGTATTCATTTTATAGTTAAAGCTTCGTTTTCTCTATATTGTTTGTAGCTTTACTTCTCTCAATATTTGCAACAAGAAAATTAGCTCCAAGGACCGGCACAGCACATAACAGGTGTACGAAAGAATGTCCCCACACTGCTGAGAATTAGATAAGTTCCCCGGGCGCACCTGCGCGCGACAGCTTCGCTGGATTGTTAGTTTAATTATCAGCAGTAATCAGCGAGCGCTCTCCTCCCTGGAGGAGGCCAATCAGTCAATGCCAAGTTTCTTATTCAAGGGCTGCAGCTGATCTGAAGTAACTAGGAATGCGGGATCCACGCGGCTCGCATGGAATTAGCCCAGGTCTCCCGGGTGGCCTCGCGCATGAAACATCAGGCTGCAAAGGGACTCATTAAAAGTTTGATGAATCAAAGAGAAATCCACCTGTCTGTGCTGCTGCATTGTGTACCAGCAAGAAAATATAATGTCTTTTAAGGAGCCAGTAGATTTTCCTAACTCTCCGTCAAAGAAAAAAAGGCTCCCAACACACGGTTCATCAAGACCCCCACATCCCACGCCCCCATCTGTGGCACATTCTATGTAAATTGGGGACTTGACTCCAAGAAAAAGAGCTGGTGCTGCTGTAATCATGTGAAACAATATTTTAAAAACATTGCAATCTAGAAGCACTCCAGCAATGGTTCAATTTTGTCAATGTCAGGGCATGTTGTATTTGAACGTCATATGATGAATAGCACGAAGCAGTATACACAAAGAATCCATGAGGAATGTTCTCATATACAGAGTGAAGGGGATGAAAAATTATTGTATCGTACACTTTGTATTGTGCTTCATACCCATAAAATAGACCTCCAAAGCCTTTCCTCTGCTTGTTGTGCTAGATGAGAGATTTTTTTGGGGTGTGATGTTCGGAGATGCACTCTAAGGACCTGATTAAAACTTTTGGTAGAGCGATGGCACAGCGGTCCAATCTGCCGTGCCACCACTCTGCCGAAGGTCGCTGCATCAACCCACCAAATTGCAACTTTTAAGTAGTCTGGCAGGCAGGCCGCGTGGCAGGCCCAGGACGGTGACTCATTCAAAGGTAGCACTGCAATGGAAATGCCTCACAAAGTTCCTGCACGGCATGTACTCATGCCGTGCAGGAACTGTTGTGCATGCTCACAGAGGGGCATAGAAGGCACAGGGGGTGCTGTAGGGCTCTCTTTGTTTCCTCTCCTCCATGGTTTACATGGAGTAAAAACATCTATGTAACCCTGGAGGATTGGAAACTCGTAATATGCTTGGCAAGACCGCGGCGGCCCAGTCAAGTATATTGCGGTCTCCTGACTGCCACGCCACCTCCAGAGAATGCCCATCCCTGGTTGCGGTCCCTGGGCGGTCCGACTTCCCAACTTGTAATGTGGCAGTTGGACCACTGATGCGGCAGTTGCTGGACTACCACCATCGCGCCCCTTTGAGTCTCATAATTAGGGCCTAAGTGTGTCACAGATGACTTGTAGTTGTTCATATACATGAATGTGATGTATAAAGTGTGCAAGATACATAATCTAGGTTTGGGTGAGATATAATTTCAGGGGATGTGTGAGATATAGGATCACAGGTTGTGTGAGATATAGTATCAGAGGTTGTGTGAGATATTGGAATGTAGGTTGTGTGAGTACAAAATCATAGGTTGTGTGACAAATTGGATCACACAAATGTGTGAGATATAGGATCAGAGGTTGTGTGAGATATAAAATGACAGGTTTAGTGAGATGCAGGATCACAGACTGCATGAGATACAAAATCAAAATCACAGGTTGTGTGAGATATAGGATTGCAGGTTGTGTGAGATATAGGATCACAAGTTCCATGAGATCTAAGCAATCATTATGAGTTGCCTGGTAACTGGTACTATACATATTGCACACCATAAAATCAGACTGCAATTTGTTGGGTCCAATAATTACTATGCATACACATGTTTTCCCCAATATTATTGTAGAACATGCAGATTTTGGAATCTACCGCATCAAAATCCCAAAAAGTAAGGGGATTGGGTCAAGGTCCAGGGTTACTTTTTGCGTCTTTCACACCAGTTGGAAAAAGTAAAGAAAGAATCTTGGAGCCCTGGGACATTAGTTCAGTGATGGATAGCTTTACATTTGATGAGGCTTGCAAAAAGTCCACAATAAAGTGTTAGTCAGTGGACCTCAGCTGAGAATTGACTAGCGTGATCAATTTTGGCCTTGTACGCGCATGCTTATTTTCCAAGTAGTGGGGATATTTGTTTTTTTCATTCCCTCACCACCACCTTTTACTTGGCAAAACTTTAGAACTTTACTCTGAAAGGGTGCCTTTTGGTATTTGATATAAATCCATTCAAACATTTTCGATAAACTTGAGCTTAAACGGGTGCTTGGGGTGATCATGAAGGAGGTTTGAAAACAGGTATAGCTGGACTGTTGGTGTCCACATTTTTGTGATTGGACACTTTAAAGGGGACTAGGCAATCCTAATTGGCTGGCCACCACATGAACAATATGTTGTGGCAGCCATCTCAGGACTCAGGGACATGGTTCCTGCATCCAGAAAATAACTGAAAAGAACATTTAAGGGTTCTGGGTGAGCATACTCAGATTTCTTGGGGCATGTAGGGTAAGTCGTTTCTAAGGTATCCCCTTGAATTGGTTGGCCACAACATGGACAATGTGTAGTGGTAACCATTAAAAAGCCATGGCCATGGCCCTCATTGAAAAGCATTGTAGTGTTCAAAATAGTTTATTGCATTTTCATAATAAATCAACAATAACAAGAGACAATACAAAAATAGTACAGAAAAATACCCAATAACAGTAAACATAAAGAAGTTTAGCTTGAAATAATCATGATGGAGTCCATAGGCAAATATATAAAATATATGAGTTAGTTTGATAGAGTGAAACAGGTAACCAACCAGAAATACTGTTAAGCCAAATAGTTTTTCATGTATCAACAAAGAAAGAGATTGAACTGTCATTATTCCAAAATGTTGAGATCACATTAATGTTGGTTCCATGATAGATGGACATTTTTTTTATATAGTAGAGAGAAACCATGAGGTAAATTGGAAACAGTTTGAATATAAATTGATAAGTCTGATTTAACATTAGAAGGAATATTCTGAGGAAATGAATCTAAAATAGACTTACATAATGAATCATATTTGATAAAATCAGAGGAAGGTAAAATAAATTTTGTTTGCAAAACTTCAAATGATGAAAAAGCATTGTTACAATAAACATCCTTAAGGTAGAAAACACCAGCTTTAATCCATGAAGACCAATATCTAACATTTCTATTAAGTTTTATGACTGGGTTATACCATAGTGACGTATCTTCGGTAGAAGATATAGGTGATTGAAAAATTAAATCCAAATGATTACAAATTAGTTTGGTGGATTTTAGGATAACCGATTTATGAAAAAAGTGAGATTTATTAGACATAGTTAACAAATTGGGTAATGGAAAAGGTTCTATTAAAGTGTTTTCAATTAAAAGCCAAGTAGGTGGATTATTTAAAAAAGAATGGTTAAACCAAATAGAGCTGTGTTTTAAAATAAAAGCTTTATGATAATAAAAAAATTCTGGTAATCCAAAGCCTCCATTACACTTGTGTATTTTTAATTTTTTATAACTGATACGAGAAGATTTATTATTCCAAAGAAATTTGGAAAGGAGTTTATCTACTGTTTTATAAAACTTTAAAGGAAATTGAGTGGGAATCATGGCAAGAGTGTAAAAATGTTTTGGTGCAATAGTCATTTTTATAGATTCCATTCTACCCCACCATGAAAGATGATGTGAAGACCATTTGGTTGTTTTATCTTTAATATAATTTATGATGGAGTCACAGTTACGCGATATTGTTGATTTCATAGATGAAGAGAACTCATTTCCAAGATATTTCATTTTATCTTTTTGCCAAATGATATAATTCATGGGTATCATATCAGGAATACAATAAATATTTAAAGGAAAGAATTCAGTTTTATTAGTATTTAACTTATATCCAGAAACTGTGGAATAAAACGAAATAATTTCAAGTAGGGAAGGGAATGAGGATAAAGGATCACTAATAAATACCAGTACAGCATCAGCATATGCTAAAGTTTTAATAATAACATACTTGATATTAATTCCTGTAATATTATCAAGTTTTCTTATAGAAACAAGTAAGGGTTTGATACTGAGAAGAAACAAAACAGGGGAAAGGGCACAACCTTTTCTTGTACCTCTGAAAAGAGAAAACTGATTAGAAATGTGGCCGTTAATAAATAAACGAGCAGTAGGATTAGAGTATAAAGCAGAAATCATATGGATCAACATGTCACCAAAATTAAATGATAATAAAGTATGAAATAAAAACTGGCAGTGAATTTTATCAAAAGCTTTTTCAGCATCCAATGCAAGGATTCCCGATGGTAGAGATAAAGTGGGTCCCTGTTCAATAACGTGCAATATAGTTCTAGTATTAGTGGCAGAATATCTATTCTTCATAAAACCAGATTGATCTGGATGAATAATAGATTCTAACACAGAGGATAATCTAGAAGCAAGTATTTTGGCATACAATTTACAATCTTGGTTTCAATTCATAAGGCTTTATTCGGAGCTTGACAAAAGTCCATAAAAGCAGATCATACATAATAAACATCAATAATACACATAGACTGATAGCAAGAATAAGTCATAAAAGCTTCATCTAAGTGGTTAAAACAGAGGGGTGATAAAAACAGCAGTAACAATTTTAAAATATAATAATACTAGGCCAATCTTGGTTTATTAAAGAGATAGGACGATAATATGATACAAGGGTAGGGTCTTTATTAGGTTTGGGTAGTACAATAATTAAAGCCTCAGTAAAAGAACCAGTAGTAGTTCCCGTAGAATCAAAAAAAGTAAAAAGTTGAAATAAATGAGGGATAAGCTGTAACTGAAATTCTTGATAAAACTCAGCGGGAATGCCATCGGGACCAGAGGATTTTTTTTTTTTAAGAGATTTTATCCTACCTGCTTCTACTGTACCCCGCTACTGCTTTTACAGCAATACTTCACCCTGTACACCTGTTACTCTGGGTTGGAATTATCACCGGTGTAACAACATACAAAGTTACTTGGCCCTTCCTTGCTGCCCTGAATAGTCTCGGGAATACATTCCCGCATGACGAAACACGTGTCAGCTGGTTGTTGTTTCCTTTCTGCTTATGAAAATAATTAAATATACAACCTAAAGAACCTACTGATGTCTACCACTACTTACTTAACTTCCAAAAACTTAACGAAATAACTTTATTGTACATTCATATTCTAGCATGTGCCTAGGACTCTGTCTTTTGTTTCGCTGTGGGTCTGTACCCACACATTTACAGGGGTTGTTTTGGGTTTTCCCCTGACCTGTGTGCACCATTTTCTACTTTGTAGTTTCACACCCATTGCTTACCTGCCTGTGCGCCAATCTTCCTGTTCTATTCAAAACCCCTCGCAGAATCACTACTGTTCTGAATATTGACCTGCTGCATTCAAAAGTATGAAATGAAGAAAAGCAAAGAATCCCTCCCTCATTCACACCTGCACTTTCTGCCACAATATAAATCTCTGACCTTGATCAAGTTTGGCCCCGAGTCCACAAAACAGTGGCTCAGTCAGTGGACCATCACTAGGACAGCACACGTGTTCACAACCCAAGTCTAGGAAGATAGAACCTGTCTGAAAAGCATAATATAAACTTTCTCCCTCTGCCCATATTTTAAGTGCATGAAGGACTGACTCCCCAGACATCTTAGAAGTGCCTGCTGATGGTGAAATCGAACAGCACATTGATGTGTCAGACGGGTCCCCCCCGGCTTATGTTTTGGCAGTATGATGAAACCATGTCATTGAGATAGCATTGTTCCATTTTTGGTTGTCCACTAAAAGAGCATGGAAGAGCATGAGATTAGAATCCTACTTTTCAGAAATGATCTTGCCCAACTACTTTTCAAAGATAATAACATTCTCCTGACCTCTATTATGGAGAGTCTTAAAAATGTGCTGCATTAACTCACTCACTCAATTCATATAGTCACGTTAATTTTCCCTCATTTTCTATGCAAAGAAGCTGTTGCAATGGTTATTTTCATAGGTGAATGTATCAGATTTTCTTCTTTTATTATTGATTCATGTTATGTACACTTGACAGTACAGCCCTATGATGCTGAATCACACCCTGTCCAGTGTGGGCTTTTTTCCTGCCTGAAACCTATAAAGTGTGCCCTTTCTGAGATGTGCGCCAGAATTTTCCTTGCATTTCCACTGAGCAGTCTCTATCCACTTAGACTTTATACTCTCACTTTCAAAGGCAGTCTCCACATTAGACTGTCTTCTCATTTATACTTAGATCTTTTTTTCTCATTCCACAGAGTCAGACTCCATGTCAGCCCTCTTGCTGATCTATATTTTGACTTTCCTTGATTTATGAACAGAGTAGATTTACACTGGTTCCTTGCTGACCTATATGTTGTTTCTTGGTATTTACCTGCTTTTGGAAGATTATCTTATGTCTTATAGCTCTGTTAATTTACATTTTGAAGCATTGTTGATCCTGACTTGAATATGACTAACTACTTTTTATCTGCTGTAATGATGTACATTTTTTGATAAACCTGTATAGTTTTGATTTTGAATTTTGTCCTGCAACGGTTTTCTCTGTTTGCACGAGGGCAACCATCCATCCTTTTGGACTCACACAGCCCTAATCCTGCACATCAACCAAAAATATAGGGGTATGAGTGAATATATATATATATACATTACCTACTGGCGGTCGCCAGTAGGTAGTTATAGTTAGGACCCTCTTACCATAGGAAATCCGCAACATTCTATTTTGAATAACTTTGGCGCCGGTCGACGAATCCTCGCGAAATTTTCAAAATAGGTGGGGCGTTGAGCTCCGCTCCTACCCTGAAACTCTCGGGGGGATTCGTCAAGCGGGGGCTGAGATAAAAGGGGGGTCCCAAAACGCGTTTTTCCCATGCATTTTTCCATAGGACCTTTAGACAGAGCTACAGCCCGAACGGCTGAACAGAATTTAATGAAATTTGGCAGAGAGGTAGTCCTCAGGTCAAGGAAGTGCCTTTTGTAGGTTTGGTGTAAATCTGTTCAGTAGATTCTGAGAAAATAGCCTTTAAATCAATATATATATCTGAGCCAGCTTACGGTGTGCTTACGGTGCGCTTACCGTACGCGTACGGTGACGTGCGCGAGCGCGATTCTGATTGGCTGTTAGATCTTAGTAAACATTCGAATCGGTCGAAACCAGGAAGCGGCGGCCGCCATTTTCTCTCTCGGACTGTGACGGGGGGTTGAAAAACAAAGGGCAAAAACATGTAAAGGGGCTGTTTAGACAGCTCCCAAGCACCTAGCCATGTCGAGGGAGTCCCCATTTTTTCGAAAATTTCGCCGATTACGCTTACCGTACGCTTACGGTAATAAATAAAAATAAAAAAAATAAAAAATACACACTCTCCCCACCCCGTGTGCAAATGGTGCCCGATGTCATATGCAATGCACCATTTGTGCATTGCATATGACATCATAGCCAAACATATATTTTACCTGTCACAACGATGCTCATCATATGTCCTCCATGTGCGCACGGTGCGCGAAGCGCATCGTGCGTTCATGGCCCATCTAGCGTAACGTGGGCACGCGGTGCGCGAAGCGCACCGCGTGCTCACTGTGCGCGCACGTGCTCACACGTGCGCGCACGGCACGAACTGCGTTAAGTGGGCGCGCACGCCACGAATGGCGTAAAGTAACTTAGCATTTAAAAAACCGTACAAATTCACTGAAAAAAACATAGGTTTCACACACGTTATAGTTAGGAATTAGCATTTAAAAAACCTTGCAAATTCACTGAAAAAACCATAGGTTTCACACATGTTATATTTAGCTGGACATTTTACTGATAAAAAAACAATGAAATTCCCCCGTTATAGTTACTGTAGGCAACTATAACTCACGCGACCGTAATCCTCTGCTGATGACATATGTGTCTTTATGAAAAAAAAATATTTGTAATATATGTATAGCTAAAATTTAATGGAAGAAGACATGGGCAAATAAGTGTCTAAATAAAGTATTAGCATCAGCAGAGGATTGCGGTCGCGTGAGGTATAGTTGCCTACAGTAACTATAACGGGGGAATTTCATTGGTTTTTTATCAGTAAAATGTCCAGCTAACTATAACATGTGTGAAACCTATGGTTTTTTCAGTGAATATATATATATATATATATATATATATATATAAATATATATTCACTGAAAAAACCATAGGTTTCACACACGTTATAGTTACGAATTAGCATTTAAAAAACCTTGCAAATTCACTTAAAAAACCATAGGTTTCACACATGTTATAGTTAGCTGGACATTTCACTCGTAAAAAACCAATGAAATTCCCCCGTTATAGTTAGTGCAGGCAACTATAACTCACGCGACCGCAATCCTCTGCTGATGACGTCAGATATTACATCACTGTATTTAGACACTTATTTATCCATGTCTTCTTCCATTAATCTTTAGCTATACATATATTACAAATATTTATTTTTCATAAAGACACATATGTCATCAGTGATGTAATATCTGACGTCATCAGCAGAGGATTGCGGTCGCGTGAGTTATAGTTGCCTGCACTAACTATAACGGGGGAATTTCATTGGTTTTTTACGAGTGAAATGTCCAGCTAACTATAACATGTGTGAAACCTATGGTTTTTTAAGTGAATTTGCAAGGATTTTTAAATGCTAATTCGTAACTATAACGTGTGTGAAACCTATGGTTTTTCAGTGAATTTGTACGTTTTTTTAAATGCTAAGTTATGTATTTATTAATTATTTTTTTTTCAAGTTTTTCACCGTGCGTGCACCGTGCTGCTCTGTGGGCACTCGGTGCGCTTTGCGCACCGAGTGCCCACGGTTCGGCGTGCGCGCTCCGTGCGCGCCCCTCGCGATTTAAAAAAAAAAAATAATAATTGTTTTTTTCACCCTTGGGGGTCCTTTTGTGACCCCCTGACCAAGGCTAGGGGGTCAGGAACTGTCCTCTCTGCCCCCTTTTCACGTTCTCCACCTTTTTTATTCACCACCTCAGACTGCGAGAGACAAAATGGCGGCCACTTCCTAGTTTCGACCGATTTGAATGTTTACCGACATCTAACAACCAATCAGAATTGCGCTCGCGCACTGCAGGGTGCGCGCACAGTGCGCGCACGGTGCGCGCGTATAGATATTGATATGCTTTTAAATGCTATTTTCTCAGGAAATACTGAACAGATTTACACCAGACCTGCAAAAGGCACTTCCTTGACCTTATGGCTACCTCTCTGCCAAATTTCAAGTAATTCTGTTCAGCCGTTCGGGCTGTAGCTGTGTCTAAAGGTCCTATGGAAAAATGCATGGGGAAAATGCGTTTTGGGACCCCCCCTTTTTCTCGGCCCCCGCTTGACGAATCACCCTGAGACTTTCAGGGTAGGAGCTGAACGGAGCGCCCCATTAGTTTTGAAAATTTCACGAGGATTCGTCAACCGGCGCCAAAGTTATTCAAAATAGAATTTTGAGACTTCCTATGGAAACTAGGTTGTAACTATGACTATCTACTGGCGACCGCCAGTAGATAATATATATATATATATATATATATATATATATATATATATATATATATATATATATATATATATATATATTACCTACTGGCGGTCACCAGTAGGTAGTTATAGTTAGGACCTATATTCCATAGGAAATCTGCAACATTGTATTTGGAATAACGTTGGCGCCGATGGACGAATCTTCGCGTAATTTTCCAAACCTTTGGCCAGCTCCGGTCTGCTCCTACCCTGAAAATGTCACAGTGATTCGTCAAGCGGGGGCCGAGAAAAAAGGGGGGTCCCAAAACACGTTTTCCCCATGCATTTTCCCATAGGACCTGTTGACGCAGCTACAGCCCGAACTGCTGAACGGAATTACACCAAATTTGGCAAAGAGGTAGTCCTCAGTTCAGACTCGTGCCTTTTGCTTAAATGGTGTAAATCCGTTTAGTAGTTCCTGAGAAAATTAGAGTTAAAAAGATAGATATATCTGTGCGGAGCCTAACCACACATCTCATCGTGAGGTCTGATTGGCTGTCAGTACTTCATCCAAGAAGTGTTGGCAGCCATCTTGGGATATAAATGATAGCATCTCATTAAAAAGCATTGCAGTTAATAGAAGGTTTTAAGACTTTAGTTACATTATAAATCATTTGTTGATGGTACCATACTCATTTTAGGAATTGTGGTGTGTTCTAAGGTGATTTTACCATGTGAAAAAGCCTTCTGCTGTGATATCATGAATCATGTTTGAGAGAAAACTATTTTCTCATGCTTTTTCCACAGAGCTTTGGAAGGTGATCTATAAGCTAAACTGAGAGCATATTTTCTGTAAATTCACATCATCTTTCTCAGTCATGTGAGAATGAAGTCTGACATTCTCAGTAAAACATGTACATCCAACAAGGGCAGAGACTGTCAGTTGATTCCTTTGTGTTCTACTGCAGCTTCCCAGAGTGTTCTAAAGAACAACTAGAGCGCTAACAGTCCTATTTATGACAAACGTATTGCACACCTGAATCCATCTTGATTGGAATAAAGTGGTAACTCTTAAAACATTTAATTTAAAAAGGAACAAAATGAGGGGGTTCATTTTGCCATAGAAAGTATGATTAGTGCTGCAGAAAGAAAAATTAGGGCACATTTTGAGTGACTTCTCAAATCCTCTTCTATTTCATAAAAACATTCTGACATGCAGACTGAAACATGCACTTTGAATACCAGCAGCAGACTTCCCTGGTGAGCAGTAGCTTTACTACAGTGATCTAATGAGCAACTGGAGTGCTAAAATTCAGAATTTATGGCAAAAGTGTGACACATCTGAATGCCTTCTTGATGGAACCAAAGTAAAAAACTGAAAGTATTTCCTACTGAGGAGACTGCAGTAAATGAGGAAATTAGGAAACTTCAAAACAAGCTTCAAAACAAATAAATCTCCCAAGATGGGCACCAGAGACAAAAGAGCCCAAATGTAGCCCAAATATCACCCAGATGTAGCCCAAGTATAGCCCAATGACAGAATGTCTCAGAGTGTTCTAACGAACAACTAGAGCGCTAACAGTCTTACTTATGACAAAAGTATGGCACACCTGAAGCCATCTTGATTGGAATAAAGTGGTAACACTTAAAACATTTAATTTACAAAGAAACAAAATGAGGGGGTTCATTTTGCCGTAGAAATTATGATTAGTGCTGCAGAAAGAAAAATTAGGGCACATTTTGACTTCTCAAATCCTCTTCTATTTCATAAAAATATTCTGACATGCAGACTGAAACATGCACTTTGAATACCAGCAGCAGACTTCCCTGGTGAGCAGTAGCTTTACTACAATGATCTAAGGAGCAAATAGAGTGCTAACATTCAGAATTTATGGCAAATGTGTGACACATCTGAATGCCTTCTTGATGGAACCAAAGTAAAAAACTGAAAGTATTTCCTACTGAGGAGACTGCAGTAAATGAGGAAATTAGGAAACTTCATAACAAATACATCTCCCAAGATGGCCACCAGAGACAAAAGAGCCCACATGTAGCCCAAATATCACCCAGATGTAGCCCAAGTATAGTCCAATGACAGAATGTCCCAGAGTGTTCTTAAGAACAACTAGAGCGCTTACTGTCTTACTTATGACAAAAGTATGGCACACCTGAAGCCATCTTGATTGGAATAAACTGGTAACACTTAAAACATTTAATTTAAAAAGGAACACAACGAGGGGGTTCATTTTGCCATAGAAATTATGATTAGTGCTGAAGAAAGAAAAATTAGGGCACATTTTGACTTCTCAAATCCTCTTCTATTTCATTAAAAAATTCTGATATGCAGACTGAAACGTTCACTTTTAATACCAGCAGCAGACTTCCGTGGTGAGCAGTAGCTTTACTACAGTGATCTAATGAGCAACTAGAGTGCTAACATTCAGAATTTATGGCAAATGTGTGACATATCTGAATACCTTCTTGATGGAATCAAAGTAAAAAACTGAAAGCATTTCCTACTGAGGAGACTGTAGTAAATGAGGACATTAGGAAACGTCATAACAAATAAATCTCCCAAGATGGCCACCAGAGACAAAAGAGCCCAAATGCAGCACAAATATCACCCAGATGTAGCCCACATGTAGCCCAATGACAGAAGTGTGGAAAACACTTATTTTTTGTGTATTTGCAGTTTTATATAGTGCAGACTTGTCAGGTATTGGAGTGCTTTACATGAGCATTGGTTACATCACACAAAATCAAATTCATTTTGGTTGTAGACATGGGGAGATTAAGTGATTTGACCAGAATCACAGAATGTTGAGCTGAAGCCGAAACTCCAACCTGGTTCCCCAGTTGCAAAGTCTGCAGCTCTGTAAGTAACACCACATCCTCTCCCCTATGTGCAACATTTAATCAAGTGGTCAACTGGATAAAAAAACATAAAGATTACAAATAATTTAAAAGTTCTTTGTCGCTATTTGAAAACTCAGAAAATATGTCCTCATTTTAATTTTTTAGAGCACTAACCATAATTTTGATGCAAATAAGACCCTCTCATATATGTAATTTCTAAAGGAAATGCTCTAGGTATTACAGTTTTGATTACATCAAGATGACGTCAGGCGTTCCACACTTTTGTATTAAATATAGAATGTTAGCAATCTAGTTGTTCATTGGGATACTGTTGAGAGGCAGAGGCCAGGGGCACAGACTCTGAAAATTGAAGGCAGGTAGGAGAGTGCAGAGGGAACAATTTGACCACACTGGGCAGGCAGGAAGGGCAGTGGCAGCACAACAGACTATGGAGGGCAGTGGAAAGGGGGGCAGGGGCAACAAACCAACAATACAGGACTGGCAAGAGAGGCTGTGGCAATATAATAGACCATTGTGGGCAGAAGGAAGAGGCAGTGGTAGTACAACCATAAAATGCCAACAGACCCGTTTCAGCCAGGAAACGTCCAATGTTTTTAAGCTCAAATGGGCTTTATTTGATCTATCTCCTGTCTACAACCTACTCTTTTTCAATGTAACTCAAAGGGGAAAATCAATACTCCAGGTTTTTTTCAAAATCACCCTCTTACCAAGTTCAAAATGTTCACAAGTATGGTACATTGGATCATGGTAGGCAGGAGGAATTGGGGTAGGGACATGGACTCGGATAACAGAGGACAGGAGGGACATGGAGAGGAGCACCAAACTGACCCTACAGGGCAGGCATCAGGGTTTGCAGCAGCACAATACACCACACAGTGCATGCGGGACGGGAGTGCAGCACAACAATCCATAGAAAGTAATAGGGAGGGGACAGGACCAGGCACATGGACAACAGAGAACAGAGGGGAAAGAGGCAATGGTAGCTAGCTGACCATAATGGACAGACAGGAGAGAAAGCTGCAGCATAACAGACCATAAAGGGCAGGAGAGACGGATCAGGGGCATTACAATGGAACAGACAAGCCAGGAGGGAGGGAATAGGGGTCTGCACATGGAAACAGAGGGCTGGGGGCAAGGGGGCAGGGCAGGAGCAGCAAGATGACCATGGAGATCAGGCAAGGTGGGCACTAGAAACAAGACACTCCATGGAGAGCAACAGTGAGACTATGATGGCATACACACAGACCATGGAGGGAAGGTGGGAGGGGGTAAGGGGCAGCTAGCTGACCACACAGGGAAGGTGGGAGGGGCCATGGCAGCACAGAAGACCATGCATGGCAAGCGGGAGGGTTAGTGGCAGCACAATGGCTATGATGGGCAAGAAAGAGGGTGCAGGGGCATGCACAAAGGACCATGGATGATAGAAGGGAGGGTCAGGACCTGGGCACAGACAAGAGAGTTCAGGGGAAGGGGCCTCACAACAGACCGCGTGGGGCAGGCAGGAGGATCAGTTGCAGCACAAGAGACCAGGGAGGGCAGAAGGGTGTGCCAGAAAAATGGACCATGGAGGACAGGAGGAAGGGATAGGGGCATGGCATGTGGACAGGCAGGGTGGAGGTGGCAGGGACAGGTTACAGTCATCTGACAATGCTAGGCAGGTGGGAGGGGAGTGGCAGCTCAACAGAACACTCAGAGTAGATAGGAGTGGCAGGTCCATGGAACATTGTGGGCAAAAAGGATGGAGCGGGCATGCACAAAGACATCGGAGGGCAGGGGGAAGGAGAATAGGGGCAGCAAGCTAAGCACAGAGGCTAAGCAGGAGGTCGATGATGGGCCATAGAATTGGGCAATGGAGGGAAGGAGGAGTGGACTGGTACATCATGCTAAATGGAGGGCAGTGGCAGCACATCAGACCATGCATGGCAGGAGGGAGGAGGCTAGTCCATGGATTCAGACAACAGAGGATAGGGAGGAGGTGGATGGGGCAGCAAGCTAACTGTTCAGAGAAGGTGGGTATTAGGAACTTTATTGTTTTTAAAATGTGTGTCTGTGCGAACTACTTAAAATATGAACAAGTATGCAGCATAATCTCACTTTTATTCAGGAAGAAGAGGACGTTTGTGACTGTGACTCCGGGCTCACTTGGCAGAAATACCCCCTGACCCTCCACCCCCCATCTCAAAATGTAATACCCATGAAAAGGGTAGGTGGACGCAGAGTTATATAGAACACAGTCCTGAGAGCACGATTGAAAATGAAAACTAGATATAGTATATGGTATAAACTATGCAAAACTATGCACCAAAAAGTTTGATATAAGATGAACCGGGGCGTGAAATATAATATGCAATACATTGTGTGCAATGACAGATTCATTGGAGAGCGCGAGATAGCACAGGCACTAGCGCGTGCTATGCGATATGCGCCTTGGAGTGTAATATGCACTGTTGTGTAACCTAACTAGTCTCTAAAGTTGTAACATAAAATATGTGCTGGGGAGTGTAACGTTGCATATGCACTGTGACAAAGATATGGATCCAAGATTGTAATATGTATGGCATAGCGCTGTGCGTTATAACATAGGCATCGAGGAAGGCACGTTAGATGGGGCAATTTAACCCGTGCGAAGGCAAGTGTAGCATGACATATTCACGGGGTGGTGTTACAGTGCACATGGGCTAGAGAGTGTCATAGCATACACACTAGCTGGTGGAATACAACACAGAGGTGTGTGGCACTCGGTGGGCACTGGTGGGTGTAACACAGCATTGGGTTTAGCCAGGAGCACGCTGTGACTCTCAAGTGAGGTTCGTCTCCTTTCCAGAGAGTAAAATAAAAAGTATTACACATCCGGCGGTGGATGTGTGTTTTATTAACCGTGAGGGGGGTTTCTTGCATAGTTTGGTTGAATTTTTGTCGAATCCCCTTTGAATGGCTTGGTGTGCGTGTGTATTAAATGTGCCCGTCAATAGCTACCCATGTTTGTATAAATAAATGACAAGGGTGTCTACTTGGAAAAATACCCACCGGTGGGGGCACCGGGATTAGGCACGGTAGGGCGTTAGACACGTCAGAGCTTCAGTAGCGGTGTACATACATTCCACATGGATTCATTGTATGCATAGTCACCTTTTAATGAATATCACGCAAATCATCATGGTGATAGGTACATACGGTTTGTCCAGCATGTCCTAGGTGTTTCTATAAATACATATTTTTTAAACATAATAAAAAACAAAGACCGGCCCCGGGGGATGGGGTCCCCAGGGCCATAAGTGGCCTGAGGAGGGGGGCAACGCAGCCCTCCTCCTAAAGAATTTTAAAAAAAAGAAGGCCATGACCCGGGGGTTGGGGTCCCCGGGGCCGATTAAGGCCTTGGGAGGGGGGCACGCAGCCCCCTTCCAAATTTACTTTTTTCAACAAATAAAATTAGGGTGCAGGCCCTGGGGGATGGGGTCCCCAGGGCCAATAAATTAAAAAAAGAAGGGGGGCCACACAGCCCTCCTTCTTAAAAAATGTAAATAAATAAAAGACCGGCATCACGCCGGAGGCCACGCCCCCTCCTTGCAGCATTCTGCAACCGCGCCCCCTGGCCAGTTGTAAGATAGGGAATTAATTCCCCTTCAATACTGAGGGTCCCTGAGGGCCAACTAGCCCAACAGGTATCTCCAGTATGCGCCAGGGAGCTGCGTTGCAGACAGGTGTTCTGAGGCCACGCCCCTTTTTACACCTCTATGCAACGCAGCTCTGTGGTGCTTACTGGAGGTACCTAGTGGGCTAGTTTGACACTAGGGACCCTTCGGATTCAAGGGGACTTAATCCCTCAACTTAGAACGGCCACAGGGCGTGTTTACACAGTGGTGAAGGGAGGGGACGGGGCCGGAGGTGACGTGTGCAAACCCGTCCTGTGGCGCGTTTTAAGTTGGGGAAATAATTCCCTTTCAATCCTGAGGGACCCTGGGGGCCAACTAGCCCACCAGGTGTTTCCAGTAAGCGCCACTGCTCTGCGTTGCAGCGAGGTGGTGCAGGCCGTGCCCCTTTTTACACCTCTCTGCAATGGCGCTTACTGGACGTACCTACTGGGCTATTTTGCCCCTAGGGGCCCTCAGGATTCAAGGGGACTTAATCTCCCAACTTAAAACGGCCACAGGGCGTGTTTACACACTGGGGAAGGGAGGGATGGGGCCTGAGGAGACGTGTGCAAACACGCCCTATGGCGCGTTTTAAGTTGGGGAAATAATTCCCCTTCAATCCTGAGGGCCCCTGGGGGCTAACTAGCCCACCAGGTGCTTCCAGTAAGCGCCACTGAGCTGCGTTGCAGAGAGGTGGTCCAGGCCGTGCCACATTTTACACCTCTCTGCAACGCAGCTGTGTGGCCCTTACTGGAGGTACCTAGTGGGCTAGTTGGACCCTAGGGACCCTCAGGATTCAAGGGGACTTAATCTCCCAACTTAAAATGGCCACAGGGCGTGTTTACACAGTGGGGAAGGGAGGGGACGGGGTCTGAGGTGACGTGTGCCAACACGCCCTGTGGCGCGTTTTAAGAGGTAGTTTTAATCCCCTGCCCTATTATATACTAGGGGCTTACAGAGGAGGTCATGCTAATCACAGGGGGACCCCAAAGCATAGTGTTCCCTGGTGTATGTAGGTGTTTTCACTGTATTCTGTGTGTCTTTTAACATAGCACTGGCTCTAGGACTGGTTAGTCAGACTCAGTTACCACCAGTATCCGTCTGAAAAAGTTGAGGGTACAGGATGATTTTGCAACAAGGCTTCTTTCTGCTCTTCTGTTTGTTCTTTCTGCATGTTATCCTTCTTTCTGCACTTTTCTTCGTCTTTGAGGACTTCTGTTGCTTCTTTCTGCATTTCTTTTTTTTCTTTCTGTGCGTTTTTTCTTCTTTCTTCACATGTCCTATCTCTGTAAGCATAGTTAGCAATTAGCATTTAAAACCTTTGAAATTCACTGAAAAAACCATAGGTTTCAGGCACGTTATAGTTAGGAATTAGCATTTAAAAAACCTTAGAAATTCACTGAAAAAACCATAGGTTTCAGGGGCGTTATAGTTAGCTGGACTTTTCACTCGTACAAAACCATTGAAATTCCCCCTTTATAGTTAGTTCAGCTAACTCTAACTGGCACGCCAGCAATGCACTGCTGATGACTTCACATATTACATCACTCATGACATGGTCAGTGACATCACTGATGACATCTCAAATGACATCACTGATGACATCATCCTTGTGATAGAGTGGCAGACCTCCTCTCCCCCTAATATAACCTTTGCTACACACATTCAAAAATAGAAACTAACATTTTCAAAACAATGGACATACCAATATCAGTTACAACAACCTATTCAGTAATTCTAAGATCCAAATACACATCCACTCATTCACCAACAATCCTATACAGTCACTCATACATGTACTCACTCATCATATGTACTCATACACCTATACATCCTGTTACACAATGCCACTCATCCATAGAGTTACTCACACACATAGTCACTCATGCTAATAAAGAATCAAACATCCATTCACTTGCATATACAGTTATACACACACCACTACACTTACTTCTACAGAAACTTACACATACTTAGTCTTTTAAACAATCACTTATAGAAACACATACTTATTCATACAGGATGTTATGTTATTTATGACATATATTTATGCAAATTATGTAATTTTTATCTAACAAGGTCAGCAATAGTCTATGAAGGTTATCTAGTGATGGAACTCCATAGTCATTAGATGATTAGTGATCGAAGGTTAATAAACAACAATAAAGCGCTAACAAAGCAACTAAGGTTATGAAATATAGATAAAGGTTGAAGCAAGTTCAAATTTGAACATCTGTGTCAGTTGACCAAATTGATTAAGAATTAATGTCTTAAGATATAACAGCTTTTACCGCATGATTTGAATGTACTGATTTATTATCTGCAACTTTATGTGTAAATTCAAACTTGAAATACATAAAACTAGGTACGAGTTTGAATGATTTTTGTATGTCTATGTTTTCTTCAGGAAATATATTTGTGTTTAAATTGCCAATATATTGCAGCATAATTACATGTCTTATCTTATGTTTGTATCGTAATCATTGTCATGTGACAATTTATGGCCCTAATGTAGCGATATAAATCATGAAACACATGATGGCCAAGTATTTCTAAATTGTATGCAAAATAAAGGAAATTAATTATCAGAAGTGTCCCTCAAATAATTATTTACACAACTGCTGAATTTTGCAAACTAGTCAGGGCAGTCTGGTATACATATGGAGGTGCATCATGCCTGGTCATAGGGCGTGATTGCCTATTTCTGTACTATATCCTGCTGACATCAGATCTTGTAATCTAGTGCATCTGAGGGACTATTTTTCCTTCATTGCAACCTACACTATCTTCCTTTTATTCCTCCCCCACCCGATTTTTTTATAACAACATCAACCTAGTGCATGTGTGGCCAAGACCCTCTCTTGCTCTGAGTTTCGGCCACCAGGTGAACATCTTACAATTAGGGTTCTTAAATAACAAATTTTAATGTAAAGTTATTAGGGAATTTTATATACATATACTTATATATTTCGAGGGAGGAGTTAGAATATTAAATATGACTCCCACTGGATGTAATTTGAGATTTGTTGGATTGAAATTAAAATAGTTGGTTGTAGAGGAGTTTGAATAGTAAAGATAACTGACCCCACACCTTATCCAAATTAAATGCCCTTTCCCGCTTTTTTATTGAACTGTAGTTAAAATAGTAATTATGACCCCACACACATATGCATTTTTCCTAAAGGTATTGGTCTGGACGACAAACAGTAAACCTGAATGTATATACTTTAGCCAATGTTTCTTACACGACAGGTCTAATAGTAACTATGAATCCCCCTCCCCACCAACATATGCATTTCATCAATGTTTGTTGAACTGGAGTGAGGGTAGTAATTATGACCTTCACAAATATATGCATTTTGTGACAATGGTTGTCGAATTGAAATTAGAATGGTAAATATAACCCCCAACAGTATGCACTTTCCCCCGTATTTTTGGTATGGAATTAAGAGAGTAAATAGCCTTATCACAGTGTGTACACTTTCCCTAGCATCTGCAGAGCTGTAGTTACACTAGTAAATCAAACCCCCTATATATGCCCTTTTCCCAGTATTTGCTAGATTCCAGTTAGAACTGTAAATATAACTGCCACTCTTCGCTACCTTAAACATATGCACTTTGCTTAATGTTTGTTGATCTGGAGGTAGAATAGTAGATGACCCCCACCCCCTAATGCATGCGCTTTGCACACTGTTTGGTGGACTGTAGTCGAATTTGCATACATGTTCCTCCACCCCACAATATATGGACCTCCCCCAATAGTTGATGGTATTGAACTAGAATAGGAAATCTAACCCTTCTCCAAAAGCAAAGGTAACTCTCAATGTGTGCAATTTCTCCAGAGTTCTTTGGACTGGAGTCAGAATGGCAAATATGTATTCCAAATATATGCACTTCTTCTAATATTTGTTGGATTGGAGTTAGCATAATATATGGGGTCTGCACAAATATGCACTTTTGCCATTGTTTGTTTGAAATAGGAATAGTAAATGCAATGCCCATTGTATGCACATTCCCCAATGGTCTGGGTTCTTATTTTGCAGTAAGGTTCCAGCAAATTGAAAATCATTTAAAATCTTCTATACCTCTGTTTGCACAATGGCAAATCCCTTCACTAATCTCCTGGTCACGAGTAAACGGCATGACTGTTATGTTATAAGGTTTTTATATAGCGCCTATCACTGCCGGTCTCTAAGCGCTCAACAGAAAGAACATAGCATACTGTCACCTCGATACCCTCTGCCATCTCTAATTAAGCCGGGAATATTGCCTTTTTAAATTGGTACGTCTTAAGTTTTTTCCTTAAGGAAAGTAGCTGTGAATCTTCCTTCAGACTGGCCGGTAGCTCATTCCAAAGTTGTGTAAGAATCACTGAAAGGGCACTGCCTCCTTTAGTTTTTAATTTAAATCTGGGTTGAGTCAGATTGGAGGCATAACCTGAGCGCAAAGTTCTGCCGGGAACATATCTCCTCAGGTGCTGCTTAATGTACTCTGGGGCGTTGCCAAAGAGTGCCTTATGGGCTACACAGAGACATTTGAACTGAACCCTGAACTTCACAGGCAGCCAGTGCAGCTTCCAGAGGAGTGGGGTTGCATGTGAGTTTCTCGGTAGGGAAAAAATCAATCTGGCTGCGTCGTTCTGCACGACCTGCAGCTTCCTCAGCAGCTTCTGTGGTAGGCCGAGATACAGAGCGTTGCCGTAGTCCAGCCTCGAAATGACAGTCGCTGAAACGATGGTTTGTAAGGTGGAGGCTGAGAGAATAGGGATCAGCTTGCGTAATTGCCTCATCACGGCCGTGCAGGAGCCCACCACAGCCGAGACTTGAGGGGCCATGGTAAGATCCGCATCAATCTTTAGACCAAGGCTCTTTACCACGGTCCCAGGAGTGGGAGTTTTACCTAATTCTGGGGGCCAATACAGATCACCCCAGGGATTGGCCTGGTTGGTGAGCACCAGTACCTCCGTTTTCTCAGCATTCACCTTCAGGAGGTTGTTGGTCATCCAATTGACCGTGAATCTGAGCAAATTCCTCACTGATTCCTGGGCTTCCCTTGTTTCTTTCAGCTGCACCAGTAGCTGAGTATCATCAGCATAATTAAAGATTTCGCAGTTCCTACGCGTAAGCTCCTCCATCAGTGGTTGTAAGTAGATGTTAAAAAGTAAGGGGGATAGAGCAGACCCCTGGGGCACACCCCATGTCACCTCCCTAATCCCAGAAAGCTGATCACCCCTCTGGACCCTCTGAGTGCGTCCAGACAGGAAGGATTCTAACCACTTGAGCGCCTGTCCTGTTATCCCCAGCTTAGCAATACGGTCCAGCAAGATGGTATGGCTGACCGTATCAAATGCTGCCGACAGGTCTAGACGAATCAGAGCGCATGGCTGTTTCTTGTCTGCTCTGACTCTCAACTCATCGGTAACCGTAGCCATAACCAGTTCTGTACTATGCTGTGGCCGGAAACCAGCCTGCCTGGCATGGAGTAGATGGTGTTTCTCCAGATAGCTGGCTAAGGTGTTCAGGACGTGTTTTTCTAAGATTTTACTCAGAAGGGGCAGCTGGGAGATAGGCCTATAGTTTTTCAGTATCTTAGCACTGTCTCCCGCTTTCTTGAGGAGTGGGGAGACTCTGGCTTCCTTCAGCTGGGCTGGAAGGTAGCCCGCTTCTAGTGAGGCATTGAGTAAGTGCAGCAGCTGAGGCTGAATACCAGGCAAGGCCAATTTGAAAATTTTCAGGGGACAGGGATCTGTGCTGGAGCCTGATTTAACATGGCCGACAAGCTCCGCAAGCCGCGCTCCATCAATATACGACTGCAACATCTCCCTTGTTAAATTCTTGCACAACTCCTTCCCACCCTTGCACAGTTCAACTTCATTACCTCACTAGAATGAGAAGAACCCATGTCTCCTTATCAAGACAAGCTTTCTCTACTTCATCATCCACTACAGACATGGCTGGAGTGACTTCTGCTCATAATCAATCGTCGCAATCAACTCCGCATAAATCTTCCCACCTACCTCAACACCTAAAAGACTGAAACAAGACTCTCCATCTCCAGATAAATCATCTCCTACCATCTCCTTTGAGCTGTTATTGGACGAAATCCATGCCTTACGCCCGTTTGTGGAGGAGACGAACAGTAAGATGCAATTTCTGGAGGAAAAATGGTCTTCAATGGAGGGTAGGATCTCTACAGTGGAGCAACAACTTTCGGCTGTTCAAGGTGACTCACAAAGACTTTCCTCTCTGGAGGAAGACATTCGTAAACTCCAGCAACACACTGAACATTTGAAAAATCACAACAGGGGGAATAACCTACGAATTTATGAACTACCTGAAGCTTTGAAGGGGGATGATCCTGTCGCCTTTTTCACTTCTTTCCTACCGAAGCTACTAGATATGCCTACTTAAACGTCTCTCAATATCCAGAGGACCCAAAGACTCAACCCTAGTCTTTCGCTTTCTTTAGCCTCGGTCAGACCACGGGGAGTTATCATCCTCTTTTTGAAATTTACTGACCTACTCTCAGTTCTTTCTGCAGCCAGAGTCAAATGACAAATTTCTTGGCTTGGTCAGAGAGTTTTTCTATCTCAAGATGTCTCCAATGCTACAGCAACCAGCCACAAAGAGTTTCTTAGCCTTCTACCACCTCTTCGCTCATTGGGAGCCAGCTATGGCCTCGTTCATCCCATTCCAAAATCGTACTCTATCCTTTGAAGACCCTGCGGAACTTAGGAAGTTCATACACTCTCACAACCAACATGGATACTGCTGGACCTCCTAACGGTTGATATATTATATTCATCTTTGTATTCTGCTCACAGTTTTCATACGGTTACTGTATGATTTGAATATGTTATCTCTACTCCTGTTTTTATCCTCCCTACCTTTTTTGTATGTATTAATAAGGAACGTTTATATATATTATATGTGGTATTTCTCCAACATAATATAGTTACTATCAGAATTTTTTTGGGTTAATTGTTATGCTCTATAATACATATTTGTTTTTGTGTCTCTATACTGTCAAATATGTATCTTTTAATTTTTTCCTCTCCTTTTCTGAGCTCTATTAATACCTTCTTATATTTCACAGGTTCCGTCTGTCTCTTTTATTTTCTAATTTGTTTGGTCCGTCAACTCACTTCTATTTATTCTGGCGTGTTCCGGACTTCCTGGTTCGGATGTTTCATCTTCCGTTCAATGCCATTGCCTCAATCTTATCTCGTCCTTGTCCCCCTCAGGTATGTTTTTTCAGTCGTCCTTTTTGGATATGTACTGTCTTTCCTTATATTTTCCTCTTCCTTCTGTCTTTCCCACCTCCTTCACTATCTCTCTCTTTCCCCTTTTCAATTGGTAACTTCTTTCATTCTCCTATCACTGCATATTTCGTTCTGTATAATTCTTTAATGTTTTTGCATTCAGAGTTATCTCCTGGAATGTAAAAGGTTTTATTAATCCTATCAAAAGACAGAGAATCCTTTCCCATCTCGCCTCTTATAACCCTGATCTGGTTCTCCTACAAGAGACCCATCTCACAGAAATTGAGGCGTTAACATTAAAAAGAACCTGGGTGGGTACAGTTTTATTTTCTCCTTCTGATAATAAAAAAATGGTGTTCTAATCTTATGTCATAAGAAATTGAAATGTAAAGTGTTATCGCAGGAAATTAACACAGAAGGTAGATGGATACTAGCTAAATTGTTAATTAATTCTGTTTCTTTAACTGTTTTTAATATTTATGGTCCTACACTCCCGGATTGTTCCTTCTGGCCCCTGATTACACAAAAATGCATCCAATTTCAAGATGATCTCTTCATACTAGGAGGTGATTGCAATCAAATTGTAGATCCATTTCTTGATCGTCAATCTCAGGTCCGCTTTGTTCCCCATAAGACCCATAAACACTTTCTCGATACTATCTCTCAGGCAAATCTCATTGACTCTTGGAGACTCTCCCACCCGACACTCTGGATTTCTCTTTTTTCTCTCCTCCTCATGCATCCCTTTCTCGCCTAGACTATGTTTTTCTTGCTCAATCTTTGTCTCAAAATCTGCTATCTTCCTCTATTGAACCTATAGTTATCTCTGATCATGCCCCAATTCAATAAGATCTTGATTTGCTCCCTCCGCATCCCAAATCTTCTCAATGACGTTTTAATAATTCTCTTCTCTCAGACCCTCTTTTCTCTTTTCTCTTCCTCCTTTCGCTCCTTTACTAATTAATTCTTTGAAATTAACTATGACCCCAATTCCTCCCCCCATATCATTTGGGACTCTTTTAAGACTACTGCGAGAGGCTTTATTATAGACTTTGTCTAAAAAAAAAGAAACGTTTTCTTCAGCAACAGAAAGCTACTTTAGTGCATATTAAGCTCCTAGAACATGACTTTTATACCTCTTCGAAAGATTCAATCTCTCCAGATTTAATACGAGCTAAACTCGCTTTTAATAAAACTACCACTGACAATGCGTCCTCTGTGCTCCTTCGTAGTAGTGCCCGCTTCTATGGTGGTCGTAATAAAGCAGGGAAACTCTTGGCAAATTATCTCATAACACGCAAAGATCGCACCCTCATAGACTCTATTTATTCCTCTAATGATTCCCTTTGGCATAAAGATCAAGAAATATGAAATTAATTTAAACTTTTTTATCAAAATCTTTATACTCCAGAGTACCCTCCCTCCTCTTCTCTCATTAAAGCCTACCTTGATAAACTCCCTCCTCCCTCTAATACAAACCGTAATCTTTTTGATCTTGAAACTGATCTATCCCTTAATGAACTTTCCACTGCCGCCTTACATACACTCACTAAAAGGGAAAACTCCCGGCCCAGATGGGTTTTCTGTGGAATTGTATTTACATTTTTCTGAATTACTACTCCCAAAACTTTTAACACTTTTCCATTCATTTATTTAGCTGGTAAGACAGATGGCACCTTCCAAGAAGCCACAATCTGCCTCATTCATAAAGGTCGAGACCCTATATTTTGTAAGAAGTATTGCCCGATATCCTTGGTTAATGTTGATTATAAATTATTTGCCAAATCACTTGCTTTGCGTTTAGATCCCCTCATGCCTCATCTCATCGGTAAGGAGCAATGCAGTTTTGTCAAGGTTAGACATACCTCTGACAATTCCCGTCTTTTCCTTAATGTTTTTAATAAAATTCCTTCCCTTTCCACTTCTCTGGTGGCTATCTCTGTTGATTTGGAGAAAGCTTTTGATAGAGTAGACTGGTCCTTCCTATTTGCCAATGGAACAGTTTTGGCCCTAAACTGATCTCGCTTATCTCCTTACTATACTCTGCTCCTAAAGGTTCGGTATTTCTCATTGGTCGAGTCTCATCTTATTTTCCTCTCCAACGAGGTGTTCGTCAAGGATGCCCATTATTCCCTCTTCTCTTTGTTCTAGCTCTTGAACCCTTTCTGTCCTCTATTCGTAACAATATCTCCATTTCCGGTTTTCCTTATGGTGACCAACAGGTGAAACGTTTTGTGTATGCAGACAATCTTCTTTTATTTATTTATGCTCTTGAATCTTCTATTCCCCCTTTATTACTTGAATTTGACTCCTTTTCGCAAGTTTCTGGTTACAAAATTAATTCAGATAAAACAGAAATTTTCCCCCTCACAAAATGTTGTCTTCCCCATTCCTTTTCCTCCACTGGGTTCACTTGGAACAGTTCAAAAATTAAATATCTAGGTATATGGTTTTCCAATTCCATTGCTTCTTCAGTTAAACTAAATATGTCTGCAGTCTTGTCCCGAGTTGAGAAACTACTCTCTTCTTGGAACCCCCTTTTTCTTTCTTGGTGGGGCCGGTTAGATTCAATTAAAATGATGATTTTCCCGATTTAATTTATACACTCTCCATGCTCCCCATTCATATTCCTGCCTTCTAATTCAAGCGTATTGATTCCTGCCTCTCCAAATTTCTTTGGAAAAATAAAAAAGCCAGAATCGCCTTGTCTTCTCTTCGCAAGGCAAAATCTAATGGTGGTGTGAACTTCCCGGATTTCCGTTTCTATCACAAATCCTTTTCCCTTCGTCAGGCCTCGAAATGGCTCACATCTGATCCCTCCCCTCTTACTCCCCTCTAGCTCTCCAATGAACAAATTTTATTGTTACCCTTTTCTTTCAAAGAAGTTATGGCTTTGTCTGCCAAAACCCTTCCCTTCCCTTATTTAGACACACTTGATCCCTTTTGAAACCTTTAGTTCAACCCAATTCTATCTCTCGGAAATCCTTCTTAGATTCCTCTATTTGGCATAACTCTCTTATTCTCCTTAATAACAGACCTATTTTTTGGAAAGCATGGAGATTAAAAGGTATTATTTGGGTTAAACATTTCTTTAATGGTCTTTCACCATGTTCCTTCCCCCAATTCCAAGCTTTATTCCATTGCCCACGTTCCTTTTTTCAAAAGTTTACTATTCTTATTGGTGATTATTCTTGACGCTTACTATTCCCTTCCCTCTTCATCCCCTACTAATGTCCAAAACTCTCTTCTTAAAATACTCCTTTCTGTACCCAAAGCCTCCCTTATATACAAATATTTCTTAGCCCCCAATCCAGACCAGACTAAATCTAAATTGGAACTCTCTTGGGAAGCTGATCTGGGATGCGAAGGGTCTATCATGTTCTGGGATAAACTTTGGTCTAGAGCTTTAAAATTTTCTTGTTCTGCTTCTCTTACCCAATCTACATTCTTTCTTTATCACAGACTTTATCTTACCCCTGCCTCTATAGCCCGTTTCTCTTCTTCTATTGATTCTAACTGTTGGACTTGTGGTTCCTCTAATGCTTATCTTATACATCTTCTCTTCCTCTGTCCTTCAGTTTCCGACTTTTGGGGGAAGGTCTGGTCATATGTCTCCCGCCTGTTTAACATTTCCATACTGCATTCTATACCCCTCCTCTTCACTGGTAGTCTCTCTGATTCCTTAGATCTTCCCTCACATAGTCACAGCCGCCTTGATCTCATGCTTGCTCTAGCCTTCCAACACATTTCTCTCAATTGGAAAACCCTCACAAAACTTTCCACACAACACTGGTGGAATAGCCTCTGTCATTTTCATAGACTTGATGTTGCTTTCGCCTCCTCCTGTAAACCAATGGTCAATAGAGATCTCTTCTGGCTACCCCTTACTACCTATATAAATCAGATTGCCTTAAAAAACAACTTGCCTATATTCTCTGAAAATTTGAACCACCCCTTGAATGATGTTATCTCTGTTCTCTATTTTCCTGCCCATGTTGACTTAATATCTGGATTTAATTGATCAATAGCTCACTCATATTTATATGTAATATGCAATGTAATATGCAATTTCCTTTTATGCCATTGTGTTAAAACTCCCACCCCCCCTTCTCCCTGTTTTTTCTCCCTTTCCCACCCCATATAAAATTCCAAAAATTGCTTTTATTCTTCTCTTCATGTACTAGCCAATTATTTTGTTATACTGTTTTTACATTTCAATTCTGTATTGCTGGTATGTTATATTTTAATTGGTTATCAAATAACGCTTTTCAAACATAATAAAAGATAATTATTTTGGCCCATTAATGTCATATTGGGATTCTGGTCACATTCATAAATCACTCAACTTCTGGCCACATGGTTAACAATCATGTCAGGAGACACCTTCAATGGGATGGGTATTCTTTAGGTCATGGTTGCCCTTAATGTGCCCTCTATGAATGAGTATATACACATGGAGATGAGGGGTTGATCCTGAGTGGCTGGTGCAGTTCCCCTTTCTTTCTATGAACTTATCCATCACTCTCTCTTGCAGTCTGATCTGTGTCTCTGTACACTGGTCCACTTGCCACCCTTTAGCATTTCAAGACTCTCTGGCTATTAAAGTAAGTAAAGAACAGGCCAAAGAAGACTTCAGACTAGCAAAGATGAAGTCTCACCCAATCAACAGTAGGCCGAGCCTGCCCATTGAGCCAGAGTGTTGTGGGACCAACTATGGTTTACCTACACTCTCCACAGAAATAAATTTGTATTCCCATTTTTCTGATCTGATAACCTTCTAATGGGTCATGCCATGCGTATGTGACTATTTGTGGGTCTGATGGATGAATATCCAAACACAGGTCAGCATCTGCCGTAGCCCCACATTTTCATCATTCACAAGTCTTGATGCCTCTAATGCCCAAGTAATACCCTGTTTCCAAGAAATGACAGCTACCAACTAATAGAGTCCTTAAGATCCAGCCTACATTGGCACACCCAACATCATTACTTATTATTGAAATTACATTGCCCATTCTTTGGCCATAGCTGACAGGCACCACATGAACTAAACCCATTGATACCCCTGCCTCTTCATGCCACACGTTGTTGAGGTGTGTCACTCAGTGCCCTATCCTTCTGCTTCTCATTCTTTAGCCAACCATCAGAAGCTCATGTGGGTGGCACCATCTTCCCATGCACCTTTGCCAGATATGTCAGAGAGCAAGAGTGAAGCAGGCTTCTCACTACATAGTGACATCTTGGTGACTGTTGTTTCCAGAGAAGAAAAGCCTAAATTATCATTCAAACCACCGCTTCCCACGTTTAGTTGGGTTGAGGTCTTGTCTTCAGGGCTCTTCTCCTCTAACATCATTTGTCAGTGCACAAGGAGGGTACAGCCAGTGTATCTGGACAAGTCATGTGAAGAAAACTGAGGATGCTCGAGGTAGACAATAGGTTGGGAGCAATTACCTTCATTCTCTGCATACCCTTGAGAGCGTGCATCACTTCCTTAGGATCACCATAGCAAACTGTGGTGTTTTTAAACCCCACCTCAATACACATGAAGCTCATGCATGTGCACTCGGGCCTTTCCATGACACAAAATGCGAACCAGAGCAGGGACGTGTGGTTGGAGATGCACACCATGTGCACCTTTCCTTTGGATACGTCTGACTACTGTCAGATAACCAGGCTGTTGTGGATTGACAGTGGTGGCAGTGAGATGAATGTGGTAGTAGGACAGACCTTTTTACTTGTCGCCTGGATTAGAAGAGCAGCACAGATTATTTTTAAATGAGTCCATGCAGTACCCCACAATCGGGTCCTTCAGCCATCCATTTGGGACATGGATTTCACGTGTGTGTACTACTTCTGTGTGTGCGGCAGGCATATCTGAGCATGACTCCTGGGGCTGTGGCCACACTAGGTTCCATTTTGTGATATCTCAAATACATTTGACACGATACATGTTATATATTATACATGCATACATGATTTATTTGTGGTACCTCCGATTAGGTGTAGATTGGGCAGGCATGTGACTGGTTTGGATCAATGGGGTTCGCGGGTGCAGCGTCTTCTTGGCCTCCATCCATGGTGGCGAGGTTCCAGGATGGCATTGCAATTTGTGGATCTTGCCTTATTATTAGCAAAGGAAATGCCCGATAGCCCCTAGATTGAACACATGGCAAGAAGAGGTGGCCCACTGAGTGCTTGCGGAGAGTGATGCTCTTCATCGCGAGGAATACCGTGGCATGTGTAAAAACACCCATCTCCCTGGCGAGGGACATTCTCTTAGAGAGGTTTAGTACATGACTTGGTACCTGATTAATCAAAGTTTGCACATATTTTACAATAATCCCGCTACAGACTTGCTTTGTTGACCAGCGGTACAGTCAGTGATGCTCTGAGAACTCTTTCGGATGACGTACATAATAACTGCCTAGGCGGGTCCCCGCTCTATCCCCTGTCTGACTAAACATGGGTTTATTTCCTGCCTCCCCTCGCATGTTTATCTCTTTATTATCTCCCCTCTTGAGTGTTGCTGCATACTTGAATGTCATAGCTTAGTTGACACGCCTGATTGGTTGTGGGGAGGGGAGGGAAGGAGTTTATTGCTGCTTTGTTGTCACTATCCCGATAAATCCTGTATTGACTAAGACTCGTCTGAGCCTATAGCTAATGACATTTGTTGTATCGTTATTATTCCTATGTCGAACGTTGTCACTAGCAATGTCAAGGGACTACAAAAATGCAATCAAATATGTGTTAAAAAAAAACTTCCAGGGATCTGTGTGAGTGGGTCAAACTGAGTGAGCATTGTTAAGGGAGGAGACAGAGGGACGTTTGAAGCTAGGTTTTTCTTCCCTGCCATTTCCTGGCTCATTGTTCTCTCTATAGGATACCCCTCACATAATAATAGATAGTTAAGTGGGGCCCTCCCCTACCTTCCTGATCGTACTTGTGGCAAACTGGACTAGTAGCTAGACTAGTGGGCATGGAAATAGCAAAAGAGCAGAACTTTCCAGGATTGTTTGGAGACCTGGTTTGCTGGAATACTCAAAGGATGCACGGCTAAAGAAGGGACAGAAACTTCCAGCCTGTGTGCCAAGGCCCGAGACACCTGGGTGTGGGTGTCTGGGTCTGTACAGTTCATGTTATGTTATGTTATGTTATGTTATAACAATTTATATAGCGCAACAGCTGCCCCAACAAAGGGGCGTCCCGGCGCTCCTGACAAGGACTAAGCCCTCAAGACACCTTCCAACACAGATTAGACTTTGGGGAAGAGATGGGTCTTAAGGGCCTTCCTGAAAGGCAGATAATCCCTTAGACCACGAATAAATGCAGGGAGAGAATTCCACAGCCTGGCTGCCTTATACCTAAAAGATCTACCGTCTGCCCTGGTTTTCTTAACCCGTGGCACCTTCAACAGGTTTTGGCTAGAGGATCTAAGTTGGCGCGTGGGCTCATAAGGCTGGATCAGGTCTGTTAATATCTGTGGAGAAGCCAGCTTCCATGCCTTGAAGACCACACAAAGTGCCTTGAACTCTATACGTCTTTCCATAGGCAACCAGTGTAGTCTTCGAATTGCATCCGAGGCAGAGCTAGATCTACGTAGACCTAGCAACATTCTAGCCGCAGCGGTCTGGACTCTCTGTAACCTGTGGACCTCAACCTTATTGGCCCCCAAATAGAGAGTCAAAGCATAGTCCAGCCGTGACAGGATTGTGGCTTGAATAATCAGCTGTCTAGTAGGGGCATCAAAGAACTTAAAAATAGACTTAAAGCTCCTAAGCAGCCCAAAACATGTGCCAGCCACCTTCTTAGTCTGGGTTTGGTAGTTAAGATTGCTATCTACCCAAACACCGTGGTTTTTCACCACCGTCTTTGGAGGGGGTGCATGTCCAAGGCTCTGGGGCCACCAATCATTACTCCAAAGACCCTGGTCTTTCCCCGTCAGCAGAATTTCCGTTTTCTCAGCTTTTAGCTGCAAACAGTTGATGGTAAGCCAGTCCGCCACTGCTGCCAAATTGGTGCAGAAGCGGGCAGCGTCTAGGCTAGTACCCCTAACGGTATTGCTAGACAGGGCTACCACCAACTGTGTATCATCAGCATAAGAGTCAAGGGTCAAACCACGGCTCTTTGTGAGAAGAGCCAGTGGCAGCACGTAGATATTAAAAAGCAAAGGGCTCAAAGATGAGCCCTGAGGTACACCTTGTCTCACCTTGAAAGTCCCTGAGGAAAACGGGGGCACAGAAACCTCGAAAGTCCTATCCTCTAGGAAGGATGCCAGCCAGCGTAAGGCCAAGCCATTGATCCCAACCTCCTCTAATCGTCTCAGCAAAATGGCATGGGACACGGTGTCAAATGCGGCACTCAAGTCTAGCAGGATTAATGCCGCAGTGTGCCCATTATCCAAAGATGCCCAAAGATGTTCTGTCACGGCCAACAGTGCTGACTCAGTGCTGTGACCGGGGCGAAAGCCATTTTGCGAGGGATCCAAGATGTTATTAGAGGACAGGAGGTTGGAGAGCGTGGCATTGACATATGTCTCCAGAATCTTCGATGCGCAAGGTAGGTGGGAGATAGGCCTATAGTTCTCAGGATGATCTGGATCTAAGTTGGGTTTCTTTATTAAAGGCAGGACTTTGGCTATCTTCCAAGCAGTGGGCATGATTCCTGTGGTCAATGAAGCATTTAAGATGTCACACAGAGGGCCCTGAATTGTAGGAAGAAGCTTAAGAAAATGACCTGGCCTAAGCGGATCAAGGGGAGAACCAGATTTTATTTTAAATTAAATTAATTAGTTCATCGTACACCAAATAATGATTCGGATAGTAAAATTCACCCTACTACCAGCACTTATTTTTCCAGGATATCTTTCGCCAAAGGTCAGAAAAATATTTTAAAGTTAATTCTGCATAACTCAGAAATCTGTTCACCTCATATCAATATATAATATTCAAATCTAAAGTTCCCTTCCTTTTAATATCCTTAAAAGATGCAATCACAGTAAAAACAACAGTATATCCCATCAGTGGCCATCTTTCTTAGGGCATTATAGTGCTTAGCACAAAACAACTACAAGGCAAGCCAAAGAAGCAGGATAGCCTCCTCTCAATAGAAGGACACCTTGTCTCCCAGGGTGCATCTCGGTTGTAGTACTGTGATTTTTTTCTCTGTTTCTTGGTCATGCCCATAAGATGGTCTGATGTTACCAGGTGATATTGCAATTCTATTGGCAGCTGGCCTGAGCTCACTAACTTTGCATTTTTTATCAGAGGCTCATTTAGTTTGACTCTTTTGCCCTCTGTTCTGTGCACTCACTGTGGTCTACTTCTCTTTGGTATTATGGGCCTCATTTATGGCAGTTTGGAATAGGCACATTGAAAGTGAAGAGATGCACAGTATTAAAGCAATATGACACATCCCTGCCCTTTCTGCCTGCGCTGGTGCCATTTTGGCAGCTTAGCCCCAACGTAGGCCCCCTTGCACCGTAGACACCCTTGCACCATGGTGCAAGGGTGACTCCACTGACTGTAGGATTGTTTTTGTGCAGGAAGGGGCACCGTCCTGCACAAAAACTATTCCATGAGGTGGTATCCTCTTTCTATGTGTCCTTCATCCTGCAGAATGCAGCACAGAAATAGGAACAAATGAGGAGAAATTAACATATTTCTCCTCATTATGCCTCACCTCGCCCGGTGTACAGATTAGACGCTCCCCCAGGTTGTGGCAGCATCCAATCCCAGAGCTCAGAGTAAGGTGACGCTGCGATTTAGGCTGCGCTGCCCTACTCATGATTTATGAGGCCACTCATAGCCACGCAGGGTGGCTTTGAATGGCTTCATAGATCTTTGATAGTCCTGTGTCACGCAAGTACCATTTTATGTGGTGCATAAGTGATGTAGGGGGTCTCACAAACAAGCCTGTCCATGTATTATATGTTATCTCGAACTTGTGCTTCATACAGCAGATGCTGGAGTGACACCTAGGTCTTGTTGACTTGCCCGGCAGATGTGGCACACTGGAGATGGGTTGGTGTCTTCGAGTGGATACAGGGTTTCCTTTGTGCATTGGGTCTATCGCCTGAGATAGGAAGGTGATCCGGTCATATCGCGTTGAACTTGTTGCTACATCTAATCGTGCTTATGTTGCGACGAAGTATTTACATCGATATGGATTGCTTAGACCCATCAGAGGTGGGACACGTGCATTGGTGGATGGTGGTTCTTTGTGGAAAGAGAGTGGAGTGCTGTTTGGGGTTGCAGATGTTATGTTATGTTATGTTATGGTAGCTTGTATAGCGCATGGCTACCCCAGCAACGGGGCGTCCCAGCGCTTTGCAGACGGACTAGATACTGAGCAACCAGGCCAAAGGTAGGAAGAGCCACAGAGTCGGGCTAGAGAGTGGCAAATAGCCAGGTCTTAATTCTCTTCCTGAAGAGCAGATGATTCGTAATAACACGAATGGGTATTGAGTGAGCCCACTGAAGGATGGTCACTAAGTGTGACCCTGGTCATTCAACAAACAACTCTTTTTGCAGTAATTGTACAAGGGTCTTCATAAGTGGCCAGAGATGTGTGTGGATGGGGAAACATAGTTTACCCCACATTTTTTACTCCGCATGGCTTTACCCCACATTTTTTACACCGCTATAACTTTTACAACGCAGGGCTTTATGCCACCAAGCTGCTACAATGCATTCCCCAAAGTAACGCCCCCCTGGAGTTAGAATAATAATTGCGTTGGAATGGGAAATGCGTTGTAACAAATTGCGTTGTAAAGCCCTACGTTGTAAAATATTTTGTGGATGAAAAACTGCGGGTAAAAGCATGCAGGGTAAATGCATGCGGGGTAACATCACATATCCGTATGGGTGGGGCTGTCACACGTGGGACGTTTCTAGTGCAGCGATCAGTCATGGGGCAAAAGATGTGCTTCTACCAAGTCTTCTCAAGGTTGATGCAGCTAAACTGGATTGTCTCACCTAGAAGAATCGAGAGTCTCACAGAGAGCTGTACTATATAGAACATAAGCTGGTCTCAGTCATGTCTCCACATCCGACATGCCAAGTGAATTATAGTATACTTCATAAAAGCGCACTTGTGCTGTATTGCGAATAATTAATTCTCTTGCAAGGGTATTACAATTTACCAAAACAATGTGTTAACTACAATTATTTTTACAAATGTTTCTTGTTTTCATGGAGTGACTTATTTCATGATATTGACTGGTAAACATACAAATCAAATGTGAAGCCATGTGACGTCAGCAACAGTGACCAGAAACACACCAGTAATATTTTTGGGTGAAGCAGGTAGTTGCACTGTTTTTTTTTCAGCCTGAACACCATACACAACACATTGTGGATATGGAGTCACCACTTCTCTGACTTTCATGCATCACAATCTTTCCCAGGAGGAGGCAGAAAGGTCAATATGTACAAATATCACACCAAAATCCAACATTTCTATGCATATATTTTTATTCATTAAACAAAGTAACTACAAATCTACATGGTCAATTAAAAAATCAGGCTTTTCAATTAGAGTGATTTGATATTTTTGGAAACTTTAACCGAAAGCCAAACCTTTTGAGCCAAAGATGCTATTTTTCAGTCAACTGACCGATTTTCCTTGAAACAAAGGTGAGCATATTTGGTAGTGGAAGGTGGGATGTCGATGGAAGATAATGTCTGCACCACCAGCATTTTGCAAGACCAGCTGGGAATATAGGCAACTCGACACTAAGCCAACCCTACACACAGATTTTTTACCAGCTGCCTTATTATCAGGAGGATTTTTTGACATAGCATAAAATACCCAGAAAACAGGATGTCCATCGTCTAAGAAACGTGCTCATCATGGCCACGACAGCATATTAAGCCCCGCAATCTTGACTTTGTTTTCTCTGTTCTGCTGAAAAAGAAGAGGGAATGTTTGGTTACCCTGTTGTCCTCAATAAACATATGTACTCCTGAATACACTAAGAATTTGGCATTTCTTAGTGTATTTGCGCCTGTAGACCAAAGAGTGACATAGTTACATTTTTACTTATATTTGTATATCGTGCATCTAAGTGGAACCCAACCATGGCGCCAGTTTGCCACTATTAAAGTTATTTGCCTGTCACATCAATCACTGTGAAGTCCAGAACCCACCAATCGTATTAGACGTTCTCAAGTGTCCCGCACAGTTGATTGGTTCTGACTGCAAAGGTGGCTTCAAGCATAAGAGGACACTTTCCACTGGAGGCTGCTCTGAGAACTGCCAGGTCATGACATGCAGAGCAGCCAAAACGTCACCAGAGTTTATTTACCTGTAACCTACACTGAGCTGGACCACATTCTAATTGGTGAAGTAAGGTGAAGCTGGTGTGTTGCGTGTTGTTGTGGTTGTGGTGTGGTGGGTGACCTAGAATGCTTTAGTAAAATGTAGGCTTTGATTCTGTGAGGATGGGAACAGACACGTATGGCCAGGGTCGAGGGCTTGCCATTCACCTGTCATTTATGGTGTGTAGTTAGTAATGGGAGTTTCATTATGGGGCCCTTGATGGATGACTAGCTGGGCAGAGCCTGGTAGTTCTGTGTGGACAAATGTATAAATTCTTCTTCTTAGGTTGCCCTGTTAGTCATTCATGTAGGTATGATATTCAATCAATCAATCAATCAAAAACTTTATTTCGGCAATTACTGCCATAAAAGCACAATAAAATAACATTAAAAATACAACATCATAATATAGCTTAAAAATTAAGAGAAAGTAGGGAGTAGAGACAAATGATGGTACTTTTTACATTTTAGACCCAGCTAACAGGAAAATAGCAATAAAAGACGTTCACACTCCCACAGATTATTAAATACAAAAAAGCTTTGAGCATGGAGCGATATGTTAATTGAAGCAATTTTTATCCACGTAAGGGAAAATATCATCCTCAGGCACAAGTATGATATTAATAAATGTGAATAATTTGTCACGTAACGACTGTTTAGCGCCAACATGGATGGGATTTTGATGGACCGTATCACGTTTAAGGATATTTACAGAGCGTGCTTTGTGGTGGGAGTCCTGGAAAAGCTAGGTGATGTTTCTGAGGGCGAGAGAAGGGAGATACGTGGAGTTAAACTTCATGCAAAATAGCGGACATGAGCAATAACAAAAAATGATTTATGTGTTGGTGGGAGGCAGGAGCAATGCTAATGAAGGTCCACCAACGAGGCCAAAGGGCTCTAGGTGGGACAGCCCCAGGGCATCTTGTGAGGGTCTGAATAGGGATGTTAAGTGCATGCTGCAGAGAAGCCAGAGGTTACATACTACTGCAGCTTGTGGGACACTCTCCAATGGATCACATGAGCATGGGTTTGACTAAACTAAATGTTCTTTTGAAAATGGTATGAGAGGGTGGTCTGTTAAGCAAAGGGTCACCTTGAGAGTGCCTCTAACATGAGGTGGAGGTTAAAGGGGGTGAACCTTCCTACCACATTCGGGTAAAATAGCATGTGCTATGTAATGAGGATTACTGAAAAAGAAGGAAACGCCATGATTTCCTGCATATGTCTCTATGACCACGAAGCCTCGCAGTGTCGAGCAGTCATAAACAAAGCATGCCTCTGAACATGAGAGAAGACATCAACACGTAAATTATTCTCACCAGAATTGACGAGATTCTTTAAGGACGGCTGCTCTTTGTGGGTGGCGGTGGCTGGAATGCTTTCACTGCAGTTAAGACAGTGTCAATCTTCTGTGCCATGTCCCATGGCCCTTCCTTCTTGTTTACCGGGCAAGCTTTGCCTGCATTCGTTAGAATTTGGATGATCTTTGGCTTAGGAATTTTGTTGTCCTTGAGGAGCTTGTGGACAGTCTTCAGGGCCTCCAGACCAGCCTCCACCTTCTTCTTGAGGTTATTGAAAGCCTCTCTGACCTTCTCTTGGATCCTATTATTGAGGTTCTCCACTTCCTTACTCTTCTCTGGGACTTGTCTCTTGATCTCTGCTGCTATCCCGGTGATCAGGGCATTAAGCTGAGGGGGGATGTTGTCCATGGATGATGGATGGAAGTCACCTGGAGGAGATAGTGGGTGGGAATCATAAGAGGTAGCAGAGAAAGGAAAGGGAGCAGGGAGAAAGCACAAAGAGATGTTCACATTCATACTACCCACAGCCAGAGAGATCCAGACAGCCAAGAGCTCTGCTATCTAATGGGGATGGACAACGGTGGAGCACAATCGTAAGAAAAATATTTTTGCAATACCACAAAATTTGTTCTCAGTCTTTGCTTTCTTTCTATGTGATAGGTGAACAGCAGCGGTCTGTGGAGGGAGTTCCATGGGGCGGAAAGGCGGGACGAGGGAGGGGAAGGGTGGGGGGTACTAAACACCGGAATATGGATAATTGGAGGTAAGTAAACAATTAAATAAATAAAACGAATTTCGTAGCGCGCGCTGCACCGCATTTTATGATGCAGGGTGCGCTACGAAATTCGTTTTATTTAGTTAATTGTTTACTTACCTCCAATTATCCATGTTCCGGTGTTTAGTACCCCCCACCCTGCCCCTCCCCCGCCCCGCCTTTCCGCCCCACGGAACTCCCTCCACGGACCGCTGCTGTAGGTGAACTTTAGGCATTGCAGCATCCTATGTTTCTTGAACACCCAATAATGAGATCAAAACAAAGTGGCTTCAGAAGCATCGCTTGTGGTCTGTGTGATGAAAGAGGTCTGCCACAAGGACGTGTATCAGTGCTGACCCTATCATTGTCCTTGGCACAAGCAAATTAAATACATTTTGCTCTTTTTAAACAACTAATTTTTTGAGGTTGAATCAGACACATCTAATGAGGTCTGTAGGGTGTGATGGAAGTAAAATAGATGAAGATACAGATTATATGAGAGAGAAATTTAAAAAGAGGTGAAGAAGCGACAGTAAAAAGAGTAGTAGAGAGAGAGTGATCTGATAGCTATAAACCATATAACAGGCACTTGGAGAGCGATAGGAGAAACGTAGGTCTTATAGAGGGAGTGAGGGTGAGAACTCACTGGAGGACATTTGTAGAATGGCGAGAGAGTGGGGAATGTGAGGAGACACTTGGGGACGTAAGAGGAGAGAAGATAGAGAAAATGGAAGAGGGAATTTTATGCAAAGTAGGAGGCCCTTTTCTAGAAGAAAGAACAAAGGAGAATGAGAAGAAGGAATATCCTAGAACGGTAGCACAGAGAAAAATGAGAGAGGTACTTTATAGTCTAGAGAATGGGAAGCTATGGAGAAGTAAAAGAAAAATGTTGGGAGAGACAAAAGTGCAAAGAGTGGGAGCGAGTGCTAATAAAACTAAAAAAAAAAAAAAAAAATCAGGGACTGACTTCTCCATCAGGTGCTCTTACCAAAGAGGGGAGGGTAGTCTCCTGGCCCCGGCATCATCGGGCTTCCAGACTGGTTGTTAGGAGTAAACAGCTTTAAAAAGAAGTCCATTGGGCACATGTTCACCAAGCCTTCTGTAGAGGAATTATCTGCATATAAGGAAAAAACACGTACATTCTCCATTAGTACAGAACTTTGCTGCACTCAGGAAGAATATGTGAAGCATAATTGAGTACAACTTTTAGTAGATGATGGGCCGAGTGCTCGTGGTGGCGAGCTCTGCATCCACACTGGGAGCCTTCCACCCCTGAATGTTCTGATGGAGTCCTACTGGTTGGCGTTGGTGATCAGACCCATTGATTCACAGATGCCATCAGTCAATAAATCGCCTCTAAGGATCTCTCATTCTGTTCAACACTAGCCTTGACCTCTACAAGGGATCTTTTGATAGAGCGGGGCTGTTTCCAATCATTAATCTGCTGCATCTGGGTTCATCACATGCTGTGTAGAGTTGGTAGGTTATTAAAATCGAAATTCTGAAAACGTAGGAGTGTATTTATTGTACTTTCACGAAGCACAAAACAGCAAACCACCTTGCTGCGCTGTGTGAAGACGCAGGAATTTGCCATATTTAATAACATACGGTGCATTCCTGCCCTTTCCTTGTCATTGTGCACTTTTGACTGCCTAGCACCAATAGAGGCACCCTTGCACTATGGTGCAAGGCACAAGGGTGCCTGCATTGTAAGCAGGATTGTGTTTGTGCAGGAATGCACACCTTCCTGCAAAAAAACAATCATGAGAGGCATTTCCCTCTTTCTATGAGTGTTGCAGAATGTAGCACATATAGAAAGAGGAGAAATTGAGGCAAAATATATTTCTCCTCATTACTTCTCCCTGAGGAGGCATAGCATTTTGAATAAATTACATGGTCTGTCACTAATGGTAAATCTGGGAATATTGCATAATCCATGGGTGGATTGTGTGAACACCGATGGAGCCCCACCCTGCCGCAGAGTAACGCAATGCTGAGTTTTGCGCTGACTTGCATTACTCCAGATTTATCAAGACATGCAGGGCTGTGCAAGGTGGCCTTGCGTGGATTGATAAATCTGAATTTAGTGTTGCGTCGCCCTCGTGACACCTTGCGCGACACAACGCTAGGATAAATATGGGACGCGTCTGCTAAAATAAATGCTGTGAAAAGTTGACCGTACAAATCACCATCCAAAAGGAGAGAGAGAGGGAGGAAGAGAGAGGAGAGGGAGAAGAGAGAGAGAGAGAGAGAGAGAGGGAGAGAGAGAGACAGAAAGAAGGGGAGTCAGAGGAAGAGTAAGACAGAGAAAGAGAGGGACACAGGGAGAGAGTGAGACAGAGAGAGACAAAGAGAGAAAAGAGAGAGACACTGAGAGACGGATACACAGAGAGAGAGAGAGAGACAGACAGAGCGAGACAGAGAAAAAGAGAGGGACATAGAGGGGAGAGAACAAGAGAGAGACAGACAGACAGAGACAGACAGAGATGTAGAGCTACCGAGAGACAGAGAGAGAGAGGAGACAGAGGGAGAAAGGATGAGAGTGAAGGAGACAGGGAGAAAGAGACAGACACAGAGAGGCAGAGGAAGGGAGGGATAGAAAGTTGGAAAGTGTTAGAGCAAACCCTTGCCAACTAGAGACACCCATTTCTAACAGAGAGAGAGAGAGAGAGACTGAGAGAGACGTAAAAAGATAGAGAGGGACTGAGAGAGACAGATAAAGAGAGAGGCAGACCAAGAGAGAGATAGAGAGACTGACAAAGAGTGTGACGGACCAAGAGAGATAGAGAGAGTGCCAGGAAGAAAAAGACAGAAACAAGGAGAAAGACAGAGGGGTAGCGAGAGGGAAAGTGAAAGAGTGTGAGAGAGAGAGAGAGAGAGAGAGAGGGGGAGGAGAGAGCAAGGGGGAGAGAGAGGGAGAGAGAGAGAGACGTTAATAGATGATAGAGAGAGAGAGAGAGAGCGAGAGAGAGAGATTTGTAAGACATGAGTGTGCACTCACAGAAGATGGCTGCTTACTCTCGGGAGACCCGCATTGTGAGGACTCACAGTAGATGTGCCTCTACTCACTGCAGATCAGAGTGTACTTACAGGAAGTAATGTGCATTCGGGTGGGTCAGTGTGTACTCACAGGAGGCAGGTATGTAAGAACAAGAGAGGTGTGGCCTCAGAGGTGATGGGTGTCTTCTCACAGGAGACCGAGGGGTGAGGACTCACAGTAATGTGCCTCTCCTCACTGCTGATCGGTGTGTACTTACAGGATGTAATGTGCACTCAGAGGGGAGATGTCTTACTCTATGGAGAGAAGTGTGTACTCACAGGAGATGGTTGGCATGCACTTCCCTCCATAGGGGGTCAGGCAGCACTTCATGTTCATGGTACACTCTGTTGACTGAGAACAGTTCTTCATGGTGCTGGGGTCAGGAAATCCAGAAGGTGGGACCGAAATATTCAGTTTCCTCAGGATGTCTTCTGGGCAAACCTTGGGCCCCTGCGGCTGAGTCACATCTTTAGGGGGAGAAGAGAAGTGGATAATAGCATAGAAATGAGGTCACCAGATGACTCCACACCATCAGAAGAACACTTTACAGTCTTATTTCTATCTTTAGCAACCTATTGCATTCTGGGAACGTTATTCCTTCTTCATGGCTTTCATTCAGTGGGTACCCCTGGCATCCTGGTGCCCTTTGGCCCCTCCAGTCAGCATCACTGATTTTTACTTCATCCTATGGTGACCCATGGCATCCTTGTGCCCTTTGGTCTCACGTGTCTCTTTCTATATCATCCTTTGACACCACTGTGACATTTAAATCCATCAGTCTCTATCACTGACTTACATTTTATCTTGGTGTTGTTTGAACTTACCATTCTCTGTTAGCTCTATGGGTGATTTTTGTTTCTCATAATATAGTGACCTGTAACATTCTGGTGCTTTTTGAACTTACCATTATCTCTGGGTCATTATTTTCGGATACTGTCCCATAGGGTTTGCTACTGAACATCCTAAGAATATCAAGATACAAGTATGTCATGTACAGAGTATCAAGGGACAGAGTACTGAAAGGTAAGTGTATATAGAGGAAGAGTAAACGTACTATTCCTAACTTCTACATGCCTTGATAATATATATATTTTCAAGGTACGTATCTGTGGAGTAATGTATAGAAAATCAATGCTAACCTTTCATTATTTTGTACTTTAAATTTTGTCCTTGACATTTGTATGCTTTGATATTCTGGCGCTAATATTTAGGGGGCACACTATCCCATAGCATCCTGGTGCCCTTTGGACTCACCATTCTCTAATGCTGATTCCCGCTCTCATTGCATGGTCACATATGAAACCGTGGAAGCTTTCGGCATCATTACTCTCTGTGGCTATTTTTTATCTCATTTTCTGGCGACCAAGACATCATGGTGCCTTTTGGACTCACCATCTCTATTGTTCTCTTCTCTTAAATTCTGGTGGGACCGCCGGCATCCAGGTGGCCTTTGATAAACACTATTATCTATGGATGATTTTCCCTTCATTCTACTGTGACCCCTGGCATTCTCATACCCTCTGTGTCACCAATACCTATATCTGATTGTATTATGCTACATCGTGACTGTTGGAAAATGGCCCTCCCTGAAGGGTCAGCTGAAACGTTTTGCCTTCCTCCTCCTTTTTTCTGACATCGTTTTTGTTGGCCTTAGGACTATGAACATTTTATCACTGCCAATCAGTGCTAAAGTGCATGCGCATCGCCCTGTAAATTAAATGTTAGTGGGGGGACTGCACCAATGCCTATGCCATCTACTCACACAGCCTTCAAATATGTCTCAGGTCTGTTGCTGCACAGGCTGTGTGTGCAGTTTACACTGCCATGCCAACTGGGCATTTAATACCCCTTGCCAAACCTTAAATTCTCTTTTTATTACATATAAGTCACCCCTAAGGTAGTCCCTAGGTGGTCCATAGGACAGGGTGATATGTAACAAAAAAGAAGGACATGTATTTTAAAGTTTTACATATCCTGGTAGTAAAAAAACTCGTAAATTCCTTATTACAATTTAATAAGCTGTCATTCCTAATTAGGAGAAGGTGGCGTTGTCATATATAGTACCACTAGAATGATAATGACACATCCTCTTTAGTGGTAACATTGGATTTCTAGTTACTATTCTGAAAATTTCACTTTTAGAAAGTTGGACATTTCCCTGCTCTTAGCCATTTGGTGTCTGTTGCCTGTCTCTGATCACTGGCTGGGGTGAGTATCACCTCACTTTGTGTATTCCCTCTAGACAGCCACATACAATGGCAGGCTGGGTGTGACTTCATTCTTCCTCCTGGGAGGGAAGGGAGGGAGAAGCTGGGCACAGCCTCACACTTACACCTGAATTGGCTGTGTTACGTCCACACACAAAGGGCTGCATACTCCCCCTGTAGTGAGTCTAGAGCCAGAGCAGGAAGAAAGGACCTGTGTGCACTTCAAAGACCCATCTTTTAAGTCACCCCCACTCTGAAGCATGACTGGTATAGATACTGGACCTCTGACCCCACCAACTCGGCGCACTTCTAGACCTGAACACAACTTGCCAAGAAAAAGAACTGCTCTGCTAAGGACTGCCACACTGCTGGGCTGCTGCTCTCGAAGACTGCTGCCTTGCTATGCACTCTGCTGCCTGCTGCTCTTTCTGACTGGACCTTCATCACTTGACCCAGAGTGACTTCAAGGGCTAGCTGACTAACCTTATTTTTTTCAAAGACTCAGGGACATCAAAGTCTTTAACCCAACTCCATTGTTTGGTTCATTGGAAGTGAATCCAGGTACTTGCCTCAGCTGACTGACGCATCTTCTGCTGCAAGAGCAGAATCAACGCATCACCGCTGTTGCTGGAACAGAACTGTTGCATTGCACTTGAAACTGCCACATCACCATCGGAACCGCCACATGGTTGCAACAACAGTGAGCGATGATTTATGCATCCCCTCAACTGCGTGGAGAAACCTGGTGCATTGGCTTCAGAACCAACACATCCTGGAACCAATGCTTTGCTTTCAGGTACAGCACATCGCCATTGTTACGTGAAAAAAACTAACGCATGTCCTTGACTGCGAGATCGACTCTGACCCATCGATTGGCTGCACCCCATATCTCGTTTGCAGCGAGGATTAGGGTACTTTTGCTCACCGGGCCCTGCGTGGGTCCTATATCCGGCCTACGTACCATCATGGTCCACCTGAACTCGTCTCCTTGTTCCTGTCCAGTGCAACCTATTAACTCTAACAGCGCTTACTGCTTGTAAGTGCTATTTTTGCATTTAATCTTTAAAAATTCATGTCTCGACTTCTACTTATTGAATTTTTGTCATTTTGGTCTTAGCATATTTATAAAATCATAGTTTATTTTTCAAAACTGGTGTGGAGTCTTTTTGTGGTGTTTTCACTGGTTTACTGTTTGAAGTGTTGCCCAAATACTTTACACATTGTCTCTTAAGTTAAGCCTGACTTGTTAGGGCTGACTTCTATGTGCCAAGCTACCAAGGGGTACTCACAGGTTAATGTATGGTATGTATCTAACGTACCCTACAAGGATTGTGGTTCCTGATTGGATACCTCGGCCAACCAGAAGCCCAATTTCTAACAATGACCAATGGCATCCAGGTGGATTGCAGTGCCACCATTGTCAAGGACTCTCACTGTACTATGACTCCCTGGCACACCCTTCGATCCACTGTTACCTGTTAACTGTAGTGCTTACACCCTAAAAAAGAGACTGCAATATCTCTAGATTGCTATTGATCCCACCACACTCACCAATTGCTGCTCGCATCTCATATGTGAATTTCACTCAATGGTTCCTCTCTGGTAAGTCTGGGTGACATGGAGAGTTTGAAGGCCATACCTAGAGCGAAATGGGACACTCAAGGCAAAAGAAGGGCCATTCAGGGAAACTCACAGCAGAGTCACAAAGTCCCCTCAACAATGTCTTTTTATAGCGGTGCCCCTGGTGTTGCTGCTTCACCGGAAAAGACATTGTCATGGCGTGGGTAGCATTACCCTAAACTGGACCTCCACTGACTTCATATAGAAGTACATTCCCTGCAACGGCCTACAGGTGGGGGGGTGAGCAAGCACCTGCAGACTGCTGTCCATATATTCTGCTGTAGCCAGGGAGCCCATGGCAGGCTCAGCATCACTGTCTGGAACAGGAGGTCAGTCTTCCACAGGCTGCAGTGGCTTCAGTCTACAGTGCCTACCTCAGTCTGCACTGCTTTCTTCCAGTGGAAGGATGACTCACTCTTTAGAATGTCTCTCTTGGTGGGACGGCCTTTCCTTCTTCAGGTAGCCCAGTGCACTGACACCACATGACTCCCTCTCCTGAGGGATCACCCAGCTCCTAAACCTGAAGTTTCTGTTCTGTGCCTGAGTGATAGTAGTCCTTGTACTTTTCAATCACCATAATGCCCACTCTCTGAAGCCCCTTCTTCAGGCGAGGCTCCTAACTATACAAGAGCCTGTGCATATAATTTACTAGTGTCTCTTTGCTACACACGTCTGCTCCTTCCTGGGTGTCTTTCAATTCACATTCGCTAGAAATAAAAGGGAAACAACGAAACCCCTCTCAGTGCCCTCGGATACAATATAGCAGGTCGGAGGGTAGGCACCCCCCCCTACTTGCAGCCCTTCAGTACGGTGTCTGCTTCCCCTGTACGTCTGACCTCTGATGGGAGAGGCTCTAGGCAGTACTCACCTGGGACAAGCGGGATGCACTTCCGCCCACAGGGTAGCGAGCAGCATTTCAGCTCCCCCGAGCAGTCTGTATTCTGGGTGCAGTTACTGGCCAATGCGAGATTTGGGAAGCCGGGAGGCATAGGAAATGGTGAGCTTGCAAGTGGTAGCATGAAAGGTGGCATTCCAGGCATTGGCATGAATGGTGGCATCCCAGGAGGTGGTGCCATTGGTGCACTTCCAGGGAGTGGCATCAACAGTGCACCTCCAGAATGTGGCACAGATGGCTGTCCCCCAGCAGGTGGCGGGGATGGTGTGCTTGCAGGTGGGAGAAAGGGTCCTGGAAATAAAACATAGAGATAGGTGAGAAGACCACATTGGTAACACCTCCTCCTCACTTCCTGAATCCTGCCTAGTACTACACTCTTCTGTCACCTAATCCTTGACATGCAGCTCTTTATTTCCTACAAATTACTTATTTTTCTATACACTTCCAACATATCTCTCCATCTCCCTTTTTATTTCGTCTCTTCTGTCTTCACTCCTCCAGTCTCCTAATTATTTTACACTTTTTCATTTCTCTCCTGAATCTATCGCCATTCCTTCCTCCTTGACCCATGTGTATCATGCCTCTTCATTTCCTTTCCATTTATGTCAATGTAATCTTCCCTGATTTCTTCTCATTCCCTGTTCTCAATTCCCCATCTCCTCTTTTCAACACTTTTCCTCTATACTCTAGTTTTCCTTCTTTCTATTTTACCTGCTCATCCATTCACCCTCTATAACTAGCGATGTCTGTCTCCTTTCACTTTCTCCTAAATGAGCGATTTCTTATTTGCATCACCCAGCTCACTCAACACCTTTCTGTCTCCAGTATCCCACATCTTCTTCTTCACCTCTCAATCTTTCATCACTTCTTCTGCTGTCCTTAATCTCTGCCTCAAGCTTACCTCACTCTTCTTTGCTAGCGCTCCTCCTTAACTTTCTCTTTCCACCATTCCCCGTATTCTTCTGTCCTCTCAGAGTTTAACAACCTTTGTCCCCTACCTTCTTCTCCACCTTTACCACTTTCTTTACCCACTGTTTCCAGTTCTTCTGACCTTTCAACCTTTAACAAATTATATATATTGTTTCTCTGCAATGTCCTCTATCTGCCATTCCCTCAACATCACCTTGTAACCTTCTGCAACCTTCCTCTTTTGCCTCTGCAGTCTCCCCTCTCTCCCATTTCCACAGCCTTCTCCCAGCTGTCCCTTGAAGCCTTCGGATGCCCTTCTCTTGTATGCTTTATACCACCCACTGTGGACTACACTGACGTCAGCCCTCTTCTCTCCTAGCACCCCACTCTTGCCTCCTACGTGACCTCTCCCTCCTTGTGTCTGTATCCGGTTCAGACTCACCAGCAGCGGCCAGGTCAGTGGCCACCATCAAAGCCAAGACGAGGATCTTCATTGTGGCGAATCTGTCCGAGGTCACAGCAGAGGTCAGAGTGCGGCCTCGAGAGGATGCGAAGTCCGAAACTGCACTTTCCTTCTGAAGACTCAAAGGTTTTCGTCCTTGTATTTATCTTCAGACGACTGTATTGTGGGCTGAGCCGGACACTGAAACCAATAATTATCAGATCGCGCCATGCATAGAACCTGAATAGCTCTCCCCACCCGCCTGCACTGCCATACAAAGGTTGTGGCCCGTCATCGGGCTGACCATGCATGGGAGCGGGCGGGGCTGCCTGGGAGAAGTGCTGCATTCCTACTCCAGACTGAAAACGAGCTGTGTGTGAGATTTTTCGTCTGCATGACGCAGCATCTAAGACAGGACGGGATGTCCCAGGCTTGCCAGGGGCTCTGGTCACCTCTTTGTCACCGCGCTGGTGCAGTAATTCCCTCTTTTGAGAATATTTCCAGGAACCGCCCCCTTTCCATAGTATGAACGTTGCTTTCTGTGCGTGACACCCGAGCTGTGGTTATTTATAGGTCGCATTAGAAGAGGTTCTTTGTAGTTTCCGATAATCCCAGAGAGGCAGCTTCAGCATGACAAATACAGCCCTTTTAGCTCCCATGAGACTGGGTGTTTTGGTCTCAAGGCCCACAACACTCGCTGCAGATAAAGGCAATTCCCACCTAGGTAGTGTTCCTAATTCTGGCTTTGTCCAGCAGGCCCCTCCATCTGCGTGTCCACTGGCCCCTGTATCAAGAGCACTGGAATGGCTCTTTACCCTATGGTGGCGTCCCATGGTCCTAAAAGAGCTGTCAGTGGACTGGCCTGCTGGGAGATGTTCCCCTGTCCGTCGACTTGCTGGCCCTATTGTGGTCCAAGTCGGTTGAGATGGAACCCCTTGAGGACATGTAGCAAGAACCCAGCCTGTCGCTGATGCAACCTGTGCCACTTGGTACTTGTCTGTTAAGAGTGCCCAGGACAGAGGGAACTGAGTCTTAGATCTGGTGCCACCAGCCTCCAGGGTGCACAACTATCCTTGCCTCTATCCTTTATCACAGCGTCAAGAGCAGGCAGTGCAGTGCACAGCGATGCAGGAATCTATGTGGGGAAGGTGCAGCTTGTAAGTCAGGGACGGCCACAGTCTGTTGATGCAAGTTATGTATGTATGGGTGTATAGGTGAGCCTAGCTAGAGAGCACCCGAGAGCTGGCCATGCGTGGGCACCAAGGTGTGTGACTCAAGGTAAGTAACAGCGAGGCACAGGGGAGACATTCCCCACTGAGGAGAGATGCAGGGTGCCCTGAAGAGGTGAATCTGCAGCTCCCTTCTGAGTTGGGGGTGGGCTGAGGCAGTTTTGATGTTAGCTGGCATGTTGTTCTAAATGCTTGGAACATATATGGAGAGGGCCTGTCTTCTTGTAATCTCCTCTTTTGCAGTTTTTATTTCCAGCATAGGGATGTTGCAGTTTCTAGTGTGATGCTGCCTGTCTGAGGTTGTTCATTTCTTGCTCAAGTATGCGGGGTGCTTCTTCTGGTGGCCTTGTATGTGATGTAGCTGCTCTTGAAGATGGTGGGGCTTGCACGGGAAGCCAGTGTAGTTCTTTCAGTCTATGAATGAAATGGTTGTTCTTCTGCAGGCCTTCGGTTATTATAGCTGCAGCATGTAAGATGCTTCTCAGTGGAGTAAAATTGGTGCCCTGGAGACCACGGAGCACGCCTTTGCTTCCATCCAGATGCAAGAGGACGAAGACTTGGATGGTTGTTCTGAAGCCAGTTTCAGGGTGGAAATAGTTCAATTTCTTCAGAAGGGCTGAACATTATCCTATAGAGCAAAACACACAAGATGATGGACGGAATGTTACACATTGGCAAAACATTCACCCCCAGTCCCAGATCTGGGTTTAATCCATCGTTATTTTGCTCACCACGCCACCCCAGTTCAGACTTGGCCATATGCAAATCAGTCTTGACCCTGTGCCTCATGGGAACAGTCCAGCCCGAACTGCCAAGCCATGTCTTCCCTGGACCGGAATCAAGCATCCTAGGACCGGTTTCGGGGTTTCACCCCTCTTCAGCCAGGATAGCTTCACTCCAGTGGCGTAGTGAGCACGCGACCCACGTCTGGGCATACCTTTCCCACATAGGGTGAACAGCAAAACACACAAGATGATGGACGGAATGTTACTCATTGGCAAAACATTCACCCCCAGTCACAGATCTGGGTTTAATCCATCGTTACTTTGCTCACCACGCCACCCCAGTTCAGACATGGCCATATGCAAATCAGTCTTGACCCTGTGCCTCAAGGGAACAGTCCAGCCTGAACTGCCAAGCCATGTCTTCCCTGGACCAGAATCAAGCATCCTAGGACCGGTTTCGGGGTTTTCACCCCTCTTCAGCCAGGATAGCTTGACTCCAGTTATCCTATAGAGACACCTAATGGAGTGGCACACAGACCTATAGCCTCTGTAGGGTCCACAGCAGCACAACTTCAACACAGGCATTGAAAGTTAGTGAAAGTCAAGACTGACAAGGGTAAAATTTGCCCTTCCACCCATAAATGAACACCTTTTACACACCTTGAACACTGGATGATGCTAAACAAGGCACAGCAAGTTTCAGCTGGATGGTGTTTTCTTCTCCAGAGTGTCAGATAAGAAGTGAAGGTCGGTGGTACTTTGTGGAACAGAAAGTAGGACCAAATGAACGTAAAAACCCCACTCTTCAGTGCACCCTTTCCATCCATACAAGAGATGCCCCTAAAACATAATGGATTAACAACACTTTTACTGCTGCCAGCAGGGCTCAGCGGGGATATTTTTGAATGCATGAAGTAGCGGACACCCCATTAGTACAGAAACATTACATATGTCCCTTAATATGGCTGTATCTGTCAAATGAAAACAGCCAGGAAGCGACATTATACACCTTTTAACATTAGTGACATCACAGACAGTGACATCACTCAACTTTTGTCTCCGTAGACATCAGAGGGCATTATTGACAATAAACTACACTAATTGCAAAATCATTTAAAAACCCTAAATATCATTAAAGACAAGACATGTATAGGTTTATTGTGAACAATGATATGCTACATAGAGAAGTAACATTTCCAAACAGTGAACATATGTCCAAGTAGATTATTAATAATGCAATTAAAATATGGCATCGCTAAACACAGTCCTAAGCATCTAGGCACAAGCATGATATGTTCTGTTATGAACACAGATGTGCAAACACAGCTGCAAATGTCCAATTAGCCAAATGCCAGGCAAAAACCACAAACACCTAGATATGGCTTTAATGCACATGCTTAAGCAACATATGCTGCGTTGGATCAGAGACACTACGTCAATCCAACAAATATCGAGAAACCCAAATATCGGAATTTTAATATTGAGAAAAAAATATTGACTCTATATACATAGCTATTACAATCACTAATATCGAGTACATAAATATCATTAACACAAATATTGTTTTTAAATACATCAATAAAAATATTGGAATCAAAAATATAATTATCTGTAAATAAACATATAGCATGTCAAAAATATTGATTACCACAATATCATCTTAAAAATTATTGTCAACATAACTAATAAATTACATTGAAAAATGCCAAAATAGCCACTGTTCACATAAACCTATCACTTTAAATAAACCCAAAACTTAGAATGAGCATATATAGATGATTTAAAATATGTTTCATTACCCAAAAATTAAACATTCACCCCATAAAAATAGTACACCTATACAATAAATGCATCTAAAATATTATTATTTACTATAAACATTTAAATAGAAATAGCAATATAAAATATTATATCAAAACAAATAAATGCATACTTAAATTAATTCAATTATATATAATATCTCAAAAAACGCTCCCCCTGGTTCACCCCAGACCCAAAAATTCACAAACTTTCTGTTAGAAAGGCAGAACGTAAATGGAGGCATACAAAAAATGCAACAGACAGACAGCACTACAAAACAACACACCTGCACTACATGGATCATATAGCCACAGCCAAAAAAGTTTACTTAGGCAACAGAATAAGTTAGGCATCAAATTCTCACAAAGAGCTGTTCAAGATTGTGAAGAAATTCACCAACCTCCCCTCCTGCCAACCAACGCATAACACTTCACAGGAGTGGGTCGACTCCCTCTCATCCTTTTTTGTGAATAAAATAAATCATATTCACAAACTCTTTCCCCAACCGACCGTCATGCCACCAAGAGAGAGACACACCAAGTACCTCCTCTCGCACACAAACTCTCTCAGAAAATTTCACACAGTTACTCAGAAAGAAGTCTCTTCCACCCTATTTAGGGTTAAATCCAGCTCACCGACTGACCCTGCCTCCTTCCAGATTCTATCCAAAATTGGACCTGCCCTTCGCCCCATCTGACCAAAATCTTCAATCATTCGTTATCTCAATCAACCGTACTCTCGCTCTGGAAAGAGGCCATAGTCAGACACATTCCAAAAAAGTCAACTGCTGACCCTGAACAACTCTCCAACTACCGACCAATCTCTCTCCTACCCCTGTTTGGTAAAGTCATGGAGCCATTGGTCAATAGCCAATTAACAAAACACCTAGGGGCCGATTCCGATTATGGTCGGAGCCCTTCCGACCGAATCGGAAGGTGTCGGCCGGATTCCTTTCCGACCGAGCCATTCTGATGGGCTCGGTCGGAAAGGAATCCTACACAGATTTCCGGAATGCAGATAACAGGCTCGGAGAACCCGTCCGCCATCCGGAAATCTCCCAGTACTCCCCCGGCCGCCTCTTTGTGACCGAGGGAGTACGATGGCAGCTTTTCACTGTCTTTTCGTGCCGGTTTTTCCGGCATGAAAAGGCAGTCGGAAACTGTCTTTGGGGGCCCCCAGTAGGGCCCCCATGGGTGCGAGGCTGCCAAATGGCAGCCTGGGAGCACCTATGGTGCCCCTCTCTGGATCCCTGCACCCGGTGGCAGGTACCTTGGGGTGCCGCCCACAGGGTGCAGGGATGAACTGCGCCCCTGCATTCAGGGATGCAGACATGCATTCCGCTGGGAATGCATGCCTGCATTGTCTTGTGTACGAATGCGACCGAACCCTGTCCGGTCGCATCGTACTAGCAGGGCCGTAACCAACGACAGCAGGTCGGTCGGTTACAGCTCCTGAACAATGTCGGACGGACTTGAGTCCGTCCGAGATCGGAATCGGCCCCTTTGTAATCAATAACCTGCTGGACCCCTCTCAATTGGGGTTTCGGGCCTTCCATAGCATCGAAACGGCCTTGCTAGAGATGGTCAATAATATCAGGCTCTCTCTTGACGCCAGACAATCTGTCATCCTGGTCTTACTTGACCTATCAGCAGCTTTCGACATCATCTCCCATGGCATTCTCTTGGAGCGCCTATGGGAGCTTGGTGTTGAGGGCCCCGCACTGAGCTGGCTCAAGAGCTACCCGATGGACCGATCATCCGAGGTCCAAATAGAAGCTTTTACCTTGAACAGCCAGCCAATTGACAAGGGGTCCCACAGGGATCCATCCTAAGCCCTACCCTCTTCAATCTGCACTGGACTTGTGCTTTTTCAAATCTCACTTAGAAGCAATAGCATGTGTAAGAAACTTAAACAAACACACCTGCCTGCCTGGTGCAAGCTGTCTTTAAAAACATTGGTACTTGCACAAAAAAGAATATCAAATCAAAAATCAATAAGTCACCATACAAGTGTGTGCAAAAACATTTGGAAAAATGTCACATTAAAAACATATGCAACATTCATAATTGGGATAAGTGCAATAAAACATGATGTAGAAATTACACTGGACAAGGTGTATCCTTTACCATATAAATTAGCAGCAAAATCAATGTCAGTTTCTAATTTGAAGTATTCACATGTACATCCATGTAACAGTTCCCCTTCTGCACTGTATCCAATTTCAATTGTCACAATATTTTATAAGCTGTAATACATATGTGCTACTAAGGATCAGTAATCAAGGTGAACCAAAGACACCTGCAGTAACACCCCCACAACATTTTTAAACATCAATTAGTTGGGGCAAGTGGCCATAACTATGATGAATGCATGCACCTATATTAAAATGACCATCACATACTGTGTTACCCAGTGTATGCACCTAACAAATTGACACATAAAAAATATATTTTATTAGCTGCCATTATGGTAAAGAAAAATAAGTACTTCACATTTTAGTCAGATACATTACTGGAAATGAAATGTTTGCAAAGGAAAATTAATGCCAGGACTCACTTCGTGAAATACAAATTATGGATTTATTCCAAACAGTGAGATACGTCTCTCATTATAATTCAAAAGCCAAATGGCAGTCCATCATTTTTATACAAATTCCTGTGCATTATTTTGTGGTGGCACAAATCTTGCCTCCTAATTCACTGCCAAGTGGAACCTCCTCAGGAAGGGGCATCTAGTGGGCAGTGGAGGCGTTGGCTGTGTGAGGGGTGGTGTTGGGTTTGGGATGGGGCTTTGTGTTTGAGAGGGGTATTTTTGGTGTTAGTAGGGGTGGTTTCTGTTTTGGGAGTGGATGGGTTGGAGATGTGGAGGGGATGGGTAGGGTTAGGTTGTGGAAGGGGTAGCTTTGCATTTGGTAGGGTTCACTGATATAATATCGATGTAAAAATACTGATGTTCAAAACACGGGAAAAAAATATAGACTACAAAAATATCGACTCCCATAGCTACACAGGTAAGTACAAAAATATTGAATCAAAAATATCGATGTTAATATTATAGATGTAAAAAATATTGATTTAAATAAATATATATATATATATGTATATATATATATATATATATATATATATATATCCACACTTGAAAATCCTCAAGGAAGACGCACTCTCGAATTTCAACCCAAAATAGATTTATTTAGCAACCGTTACGCGTTTCGACAGACTAGCTGTCTTGTTCACACAGTGCATGAAAGTGCAACCAGGTCTTACATGGGAAAAGAAAGTAAAAACGGACTGCGTTTGGTAATGCAACAGCGGCGGCCATTACTTAATGGCTAAGAAACCCATGTGTATAAGCTATGCTAGTAGCATAAAATTGAAATCCTGGTTCATATGTCGCTGTATGCAAACAAAAAGATACAAGTGATCAACCACATAGTTATTCGGCATGAATATGCTCAGAGTAATCAGAATAATTCTAACATGTGTGAGACCAACAAGATAATCATACCATAATGGTGTCCAATCGATACATAGTGCTGTTGCTCAAAACCATAATAGCAGTGCAATAATAATGAACAGCATACAAAATCGTAAAAGATAAATAATCTATATCAGCCTATATAGTGGCTAGAAACCATGGTTATACGATGAACACATTCATATGTATAGTAGAAATACAATACTTTGTAGTTTTTTTGTATTTTGTTGTGTTTCATACATAACCTAAAAAATTGTTTTCGTGTCATAAAGTACATAGATTGTATCGATTATACTTGCATTTGTCGGTCAAAAAACCATATTGTATCCAAATACAGCACCATAGTGGTGTCGTTATTCAGTTCGTTATTACCCACACAAGACCTAGTTTTCTCAATAGTGTCCAAAGTGAAAAAGAAAATTGAAAGAATAAGAAAAACACAGACTTAGCTGGAGTGGACCCACAGGCCAAGGAAGAAAAGGGTAGGGAGGCCGGAACGGATAAGACAGTCCGCAAACGGTACGACCCTTCCTTTCCTCCTGTGAATAGAGAAAAGAATGAAAAAATCAAGTGATGATTAAAAGGATATGAAACTCACTTTTCACAGCACAGTGCTTTCATGTGATTAAAAAGACTTATCATATTATAACATGTTACAGAATATGGACATGGAATAGTCAATTATTCATTACGTAAATGTATACTTAATTCTTCGTCAAGATTGTGGCCCCTGGGATATTTTGTTTCTAGTTCAATTATCCATTTAGATTCGCGTTTGCTTCCGAGGTTTGTCCGACATTCGTTTTTCCTGTTAACATACAGGAATAAACATATATGTTATCTCTGAGAGCTCCGGTGTTTTGATAGCAAGACGAATTGAATGTTATGCCGGTACCGCGAGCAGTCAAAAATGATCTTTGTACTCTTCTGAAACGTACTGCAGAATGCACGGGTCTCAAAAGGGCGTCTGGCGCAAAAGGACGGTGTGATTGCAGCTGATGCCGCAAATATGTTTTTTTTATGTCCGTCTTTGGCCCCCTTCCTGCGTGATTTACAACATTTTTTTAATTCCTCTTTGGCAATACCGGCGGTCTTTAATGCGGGATTGATACTGTTTGGTATTGAATTTGATATATTAGCCAACAAACGGCTAGCACCACAAACAGGCTTCTCATTTTTATGTATGGCGGTGCTGCGTCTCTGCATCTCTGCATAACTTCGCAGTGGTTGAGCCAGGATCCACCCTTATTTTCTGAATGGAGGGCGAGAATTCTTGCTTTATATCATATGGAAATGGCTCTATGCAAAAAAGAAAGCTATTTGGTGAGCAATTATGGGCACCATTAACAGGATGGCTTTGATTGAAGGTTATATTAAAAAAATTGCAGTTCTGTATATGTATTGTAAAAGGTTTTGTTTTCATGTAATAATAATGAAATCTGCTTTTGCCGAATAAAAATTATAAAAAAATAAAATAAAAATAAAAATATATATATATTTGTATTTATTTGAAAACAATGGCCTGAAGCTTTTGAAGACGCACTCACAGCAGTTGAAACCAGACGGCTTTATTATGCTCCTTAATTTTTAAACACACGGACCTTACTAAAAGGAATTGAATGTTTTTCTCCGATCAGGACTCAATGTCCCAACATGCCCAGCACTAAACCTATGCACTGTGCGTGACCCACTGGGGGTCTGCGCATGTATTATAAGATGTAGATTGGAGCCATCTGTGTGGAAAACTTGAGCTGCCCATGAAGAAGGGACTACGGTCTCGAAACGCGTCGGCAAGGAACTCTTACCTCAAGTGAAGATGTTGGTTCTCTGAGATAATAAAGCCGTCTGGTTTCAACTGCTGTGAGTGCGTCTTCAAAAGCTTCAGGCCATTGTTTTCAAATATTTACACGGCTGCCGTGCCTTGGAAGGCTGCACCATTTCCGCTAAGCAATGGAGAGGCTGCGTGGCTAATGGAACTATGCCGAAGCCGCGGTCAGCACAGCAGTTGTGAGCAACTTCAACCGGCATGGCACTTGGGGGCCCACTGAAGGGCGAATAAATATTGCTCCTTAATTTTTAAACACACACACCTTACTAAAAGGAATTGAATGTTTTTCTCCGATCGGGACTCAATGTCCCAACATGCCCAGCACTAAACCTATGCACTGTGCGTGACCCACTAGGGGTGTGCGCATGTATTATAAGATGTAGATTGGAGCCATCTGTGTGGAAAACTTGAGCTGCCTATGAAGAAGGGACTACGGTCTCGAAACGCGTCGGCAAAGAACTCTTACCTCAAGTGAAGATGTTGGTTCTCTGAGATAATAAAGCTGTCTGGTTTCAACTGCTGTGAGTGCATCTTCAAAAGCTTCAGGCCATTGTTTTCAAATAATTACACGGCTGCCGTGCCATGGAAGACTGCACCATTTCCGCTAAGCAATGGAGAGGCTGCGCGGCTAATGGAACTATGCCGAAGCCACGGTCAGCACAGCAGTTGTGAGCAACTTCAACCGGCATGGCACTTGGGGGCCCACTGAAGGGCGAATAAATATTGCTCCTTAATTTTTAAACACACGGTCCTTACTAAAAGGAATTGAATGTTTTTCTCCGATCGGGACTCAATGACCCAACATGCCCAGCACTAAACCTATGCACTGTGCGTGACCCACTGGGGGTCTGCGCATGTATTATAAGATGCAGATTGGAGCCATCTGTGTGGAAAACTTGAGCTGCCCATGAAGAAGGGACTATGGTCTCGAAACGCGTCGGCAAAGAACTCTTACCTCAAGTGAAGATGTTGGTTCTCTGTGATAATAAAGCCGTCTGGTTTCAACTGCTGTGAGTGCGTTTTCAAAAGCTTCAGGCCATTGTTTTCAAATATTTGTATTTATATAGATATGCAGATTATATATATGTTTATATATGTATATATATACTCATACATATAAATGCATATGCATATATATGCATATATATATGTGTGTGTGCGTGTAGAGAGAGGTAGAGAGGTAGAGGTGTAGAGGTAGAGGTGTAGAGGTAGAGAGGTAGAGGTAGAGAGTTACAGAGAGAGAGGTAGACAGAGGTAGAGAGTAGAGAGTGAGTAGTAGAGAGCAGTAGAGTGAGCAGTAGAGAGAGTAGCAGAGTGAGTAGTAGAGAGCAGTAGAGTGAGTAGTAGAGAGTGAGTAGTAGAGAGTGAGTAGTAGAGAGTAGTAGAGTGAGTAGTAGAGAGTGAGTAGTAGAGAGTGAGTAGTAGAGAGTGAGTAGTAGAGAGTGAGTAGTAGAAAGTAGTACAGAGTGAGTAGTAGAGAGTAGTAGATAGTGAGCAGTAGAGAGTGAGTAGTAGAGAGTGAGTAGTAGAGTGAGTAGTAGAGTGAGTAGTAGTGTGAGTAGTAGAGGGAGTAGTAGAGAGTGAGTAGTAGAGAGTAGTAGAGAGAGAGTAGTAGAGAGAGAAGTAGAGAGTGAGTAGTAGAGAGTAGTAGAGAGTGAGTAGTAGTAGAGAGTAGTAGAGTAGTAGAGAGTGAGTAGTAGAGAGTAGTAGAGTAGTAGAGAGAGAGTAGTAGAGAGTTAGTGGTAGAGTAGTAGAGAGTGAGTGGTAGAGAGTAGTAGAGAGTAGTAGAGTGAGTAGTAGAGAATAGTAGAGAGTGAGTAGTAGAGTAGTACAGAGTGAGTAGTTGAGAGAGTGAGTAGTAGAGCAGTAGAGAGTGAGTGGTAGGGAGTAGTAGAGAGTAGTAGAGTGAGTAGTAGAGAGTGAATAGTAGAGAGTGAATAGAAGAGAGTAGTAGTAGAGAGTAGTAGAGAGAGAGTAGTCGAGAGAGTAGTAGAGAGTGAGTAGTAGAGAGTGAGTAGTAGAGAGTAGTAGCGAGTGAGTAGTAGAGAGTAGTAGACAGTGAATAGTAGACAGTGAGTAGTAGAGAGTGAGTAGTAGAGAGAGAGTAGTAGAGCGTAGTAGAGAGTGAGTAGTAGAGTAGTAGAGTGAGTAGTAGAGAGTGAGTGGTAGAGAGTAGTAGAGAGTAGTAGAGAGTAGTAGAGTGAGTAGTAGAGATTGAGTAGTAGAGAGTGAATAGTAGAGAGTAGTAGAGAGTGAGTAGTAGAGAGTAGCAGAGAGTGAGTAGTAGAGAGTAGTAGAGTAGTAGAGAGTAGTAGAGTAGTAGAGAGTGAGTAGTAGAGAGTAGGAGAGAGTGAGTAGTAGAGAGAGAGTAGTAGAGAGTGAGTAGTAGAGTAGTAGAGAGTAGTCAGTCAGTGTCAGTCCGTCAGTGTCAGTCAGTCAGTCAGTGTCAGTCAGTCAGTCAGTGTCAATCAATCAGTATCAGTCAGTGTCAGTCAATCAGTGTCAGTCAGTGTCAGTCAATCAGTGTCAGTCTGTGTTAATCAGTCAGTGTCAGTCACTCAGTGTCAGTCAGTCAGTTTCAGTCAATCAGTGTCAGCCAGTGTCAGTGTCAGTCAGTCAGTGTCAATCAGTCAGTGTCAGCTAAAGCAGCTCTGCTGACTTGGTTCTCTCCCTCTAAAGCAGCTCTGCTGCCCTGGTTTCTCTGGCTCTACAGCAGGTCTGCTGACCTGGTTCTCTGGCTCTAGAGCAACTCTGCTGACCTGGATCTTAGGCTCTAGAGCAGCTCTGCTGACCTGGTTCTCTCCCTCTAAAGCAGCTCTACTGACCTGGTTTCTCTGGCTCTACAGCAGCTCTGCTGACCTGGTTCTCTGGATCTACAGCAGCTCTGCTGACCTGGTTCTTAGGCTCTAGAGCAGCTCTGCTGACCTGGTTCTTAGGCTCTAGAGCAGCTCTGCTGACCTGGTTCTCTGGCTCTAAAGCAGCTCTGCTCACCTGGTTCTCTGGCTCTAAAGCAGCTCTGCTGACCTGGTTCTCTGGCTGTAAAGCAGCTCTGCTGCCCTGGTTCTCTGGCTCTAAAGCAGCTCTGCTGACCTGGTTCTCTCCCTCTAAAGCAGCTCTGCTGACCTGGTTTCTCTGGCTCTACAGCAGCTCTGCTGACCTAGTTCTTAGGCTCTAGAGCAGCTCTGCTGACCTGGTTCTCTGGTCCTACAACAGCTCTGCTGACCTGGTTCTCTGGCTCTAAAGCAGCTCTGCTGACCCGGTTCTATGGCTCTAAATCTGCTGACCTGGTCCCTTGGCTCTAAAGCAGCTCTGATGACCCGGTTCTCTCCCTCTAAAGCAGCTCTGCTGACCTGATTCTCTGGCTCTAAAGCAGCTCTGCTGACCCGGTTCTTAGGCTCTAGAGCAGCTCTGCTGACCTGGTTCTCTCCCTCTAAATCAGCTCTACTGACCTGGTTCTCTGCCTCTAGAGCAGCTTTGCTGACCTGGCTCTCTGGCTGTAATGCAGCTCTGCTGACCTGGTGCTATGGCTCTAAAGCAGCTCTGCTGACCTGGTTCTCTGGCTGTAGAGCAGCTCTTCTGACCTGGTTCTCTCCCTCTAAATCAGCTCTACTGACCTGGTTCTTTGCCTCTAGAGCAGCGTTGCTGACCTGGTTCTATGGTTCTAAAGCAGCTCTGCAGACCTGGTTCTCTGGCGCTTAAGCAGCTCTGCTGACCTGGTTCTCTCCCTCTAAAGCAGCTCTGCTGACCTGGTTTCTCTGGCTCAAGAGCAGCTCTGCTGACCTGGTTCTCTCCCTCTAAAGTAGCTCTGTTGACCTGGTTGTCTCCCTGTAAAGCAGCTCTGCTGACCTGGTTCTCTCGCTCTAAAGCAGCTCTGCTGAACTGGTTCTCTGGCTCTAAAGCAGGTCTGCTGACCTGGTTCTATGGCTCTAAAGCAGCTCTGCTGACCTGGTTATATGGCTCTAAAGCAGCTCTGCTGACCTGGTTCTCTAGCTCTAGAGCAGCTCTGCTGACCTGGTTCCCTGGCTCTAAAGCAGCTCTGCTGACCTGGTTCTCTCCATCTAAAGAGCTCTGCTAACCTGGTTCTCTGGCTCTACAGCAGCTCTGCTGACCTGTTTCTCTGGCTCTACAGCAGCTCTGCTGACCTGGTTCTTAGGCTCTAGAGCAGCTCTGCTGACCTGGTTCTTAGGCTCTAGAGCAGCTCTGCTGACCTGATTCTCTGGCTCTAAAGCAGCTCTGCTCACCTGGTTCTCTGGCTCTAAAGCAGCTCTGCTGACCTGGTTCTCTGGCTGTAAAGCAGCTCTGCTGCCCTGGTTCTCTGGCTCTAAAGCAGCTCTGCTGACCTGGTTCTCTCCCTCTAAAGCAGCTCTGCTGACCTGGTTTCTCTGGCTCTACAGCAGCCCTGCTGACCTAGTTCTTAGGCTCTAGAGCAGCTCTGCTGACCTGGTTCTCTGGTCCTACAACAGCTCTGCTGACCTGGTTCTATGGCTCTAAATCTGCTGACCTGGTCCCTTGGCTCTAAAGCTGCTCTGATGACCTGGTTCTCTCCCTCTAAAGCAGCTCTGCTGACCTGATTCTCTGGCTCTAAAGCAGCTCTGCTGACCCGGTTCTTAGGCTCTAGAGCAGCTCTGCTGACCTGGTTCTCTCCCTCTAAATCAGCTCTACTGACCTGGTTCTCTGCCTCTAGAGCAGCTTTGCTGACCTGGCTCTCTGGCTCTAATGCAGCTCTGCTGACCTGGTGAAATGTCTCTAAAGCAGCTCTGCTGACCTGGTTCTCTGGCTGTAGAGCAGCTCTTCTGACCTGGTTCTCTCCCTCTAAATCAGCTCTACTGACCTGGTTCTTTGCCTCTAGAGCAGCTTTGCTGACCTGGTTCTATGGTTCTAAAGCAGCTCTGCTGACCTGGTTCTCTGGCTCTTAAGCAGCTCTGCTGACCTGGTTCTCTCCCTCTAAAGCAGCTCTGCTGACCTGGTTTCTCTGGCTCAAGAGCAGCTCTGCTGACCTGGTTCTCTCCCTCTAAAGTAGCTCTGTTGAGCTGGTTGTCTCCCTCTAAAGCAGCTCTGCTGACCTGGTTCTCTCGCTCTAAAGCAGCTCTGCTGAACTGGTTCTCTGGCTCTAAAGCAGGTCTGCTGACCTGGTTCTATGGCTCTAAAGCAGCTCTGCTGACCTGGTTCTATGGCTCTAAAGCAGCTCTGCTGACCTGGTTCTCTAGCTCTAGAGCAGCTCTGCTGACCTGGTTCCCTGGCTCTAAAGCAGCTCTGCTGACCTGGTTCTCTCCCTCTAAAGAGCTCTGCTAACCTGGTTCTCTGGCTCTAAAGCAGTTCTGCTGACCTGGATCTCTGCCTCTAGAGCAGCTCTGCTGACCTGGTTCTCTGGCTCTAGAGCAGTTCTGCTGACATGGTTCTCTGGCTCTAAAGCAGCTCTGCTGACCTGGTTCTCTGGCTCTAAAGCAGCTCTGCTGACCTGGTTCTCTCCCTCTAAAGCATCTGTGCTGACCTAGTTCTCGGCCTCTAGAGCAGCACTGCTGACCTGTGTCTTTGGCTCTACAACAGCTCTGCTGACCTGGTTTCTCTGGCTCTACAGCAGCTCTGCTGACCTGGTTCTCTGCACTCACGATGCACGCACCTGACTTCGCGAAAATATATTAAAAAATAATATGTTTATTATAAGTACAAATATATTATTTTTATGAATATCTTACATAATCTCTTGCCCTAATATGTATATTAAAGACACATACATATCATTTTGGAACATAATTTTTTTTTGCGGGAGTCGCGCACCCAGCGCACCCCAGCACGTATATGACATCATGCGGGAACCACAACCGTGCAAGCATCTCGTACCGTAATGCGCATGTGTCACGAATGCGCAGGAGCAGGAGTCGCGGACTGCTCGCATACTAATCGCGCACAGCACGTAATATTAAATGTAAATGATGTAACTGAAAAACATGCAGCCGTCGCACACCGTACGCGGATCCTTCACGACTTTTCTAAAATGGCAGCTAGAATGCGCGCACCCACCGTGATGTGTACGCTTTGAGTGCGCGGCTCGGAAAAAAAATGGGAGGCTTTTTAAAAAAGAAAATAATATAAATATATTAAAAGAAAAAAGAAAACAAGAAAATTAATCAATATTTCAGTTTGAATTTTTTTTAGCAATTTTCAGATATATATAATGTTATTTAATGAATAAAATATTTATAAATAAACAGTTAAAACACTGTAGAAAATCAGTATAAAAAAATAGATATAACTACTATCACACTTAAAAATTAGCATTTAAAAAACCTTTGAAATTCACTGAAAAAAAACATAGGTTTCAGAGACGTTATACGACCGACACGCACAGACAACCCAGCACACAAGCAATAGAGACCGCCGCGAATGACGCGTACCAAACACAGAAGACAGGCAGCGTGAACGAGGCGGAGAAGCCCACACGAGACAACAGCAGCGTCCGTTTCCGTCACATGAACGTCTCCTTCATGCCCACAAAACACAAAGGAAAAAACTCAAAAAAAAGGACCAAACAAGCAATGACTAAGCCAATAAATACCCCCCAAAAATTAATTGGACAAAGACACACCCACAACTCCAACTATATAAAGGACTACAATCACTACCATCATCCCTTGCAAACAGGGGACACAGCCATCAGCAAACACCAGTACACAGCACCTCATACAAAAGCACACACACATACACACAGCAAAACCAACACCAAACCAACATCACTTGCACCCTCACACACACATCCCTCACCACTACCACCCATCACCATGCCTCCAAAGAAGAATCCAAAGTTCACAGATAGTGAGTTAGAAGTGCTGGTAGACGAGATCATCAGAGTAGAGCCACATTTGTTTGGTACATTGGTTCAAAGGACCCCCATCTCACAGAAAACCAAGATGTGGGCGAGGATTGTGGACAAGGTGAACGCACAAGCACCAATGTTGAGCACAAAGGACGGTATCCAGAACCGGTGGTATGACGTGCGCAGGAGGGTAAAGAAACTCATCGAGAAAGATCACGCCTTGAGTCACCCACCGGCGGTGGCCCTCCTGTCAAACCAGTCTACTTCAGGACCTGGGAGGAGAAGGTGCGGGACATCCTACCACCAGAGAGCATCCATGGCCTAACAGACATCCCAGAGACTGGTGAGTACACAAACAACATACCCAAGATTGTGTGGCAAGGGGACAGTGAAACCATGCACCCCAAGCAAACCTACACTAACCAATAGATGATCAACCCAAGATGTGTATACCAGTCACACAAACACAATACCTGCCATCTCATAGTGACTGGGGACTGTGTCATGACATGCACCAACCTATAAACAAATAGAGCAAGCCACTGGCACTAAGCCAAATACATCCTGCCAGACAGTTTGCCACCACGAACACACCACCTCACAGTGCAGCTGACTGTCAGGAAGGAATAGTGGGGATGCAGGTGAAGTGAGTGTAGACAAAAGCATGATAGGGCCTGTAGTCACAGATAATACTCCCCCTCCTGATTGGCCCATAAAGACCCCTCTGAAACATGCCCACATCACAGGGAGTGGAAAATGACTGACAAGATGGCTGACACTGGCTCCTGCTGTGGGGAGCACAAGGCCCTGCTAGGGCTTGTGTGCAAATCAGAAGCAGGACACCACTGACTGACATCCTGAAAGACAACTTTCACACCCTACAATGGAAGCGCGTTTCATGATGGGAAGGAGGACTGACAGCCCTGACCATACTAATCAGCATGGGGAGACACCCCCCAACACAAACTCCACACAACTCACCGGATACAATGCATTGACGCACACCTCATTGAAATATCAGCAAAAGATACCCCGTACTGGGTGCTGCTGTGTGAAGCACAGGGGCTCACTTGGGACTTGTAGCCAAACAAACACCAGGATTTCACAGTCATCCCGACTGGAGGAAGACTTGCTGCTGCTACTTGATTTCAGATCGTGACTATCAGATCACGATATACTATATGTACTTTTTTTCTCGGATCGGCTCTGTTCTATCCGTAAGGAAATTGCCACTACTTCACCCCTAGCATCCGGATTTGGCTTATAGATATTCCTGGCTAGGGTCTTGATCCTAAGGACAGCTCATTGATCCTTTATTACACTTAACGCCCTGAAGAAGTCCTGTATCAGGACGAAACGCGTCGGCTGTGTTGTGTTCCTAGCATGAAAATAGAATAAAGAGATGATACCATGGAACTTGCTCTTCCTTATTGATTGGATTTGGACTATACATTTGTTCTAACCGACTTGATTGAATCTGTGTGGTGCACCTGTGCTTCTGTTTTAATTATTGGAGTTCCTTCGGGAACGAGTATTGTATCAGTGGGTGCTTCTTTGGTGTGCACATATACCCTTGATAAAATTTACAAGGAATATAAAATTGGGAGTAAATTATGGTTAGGTGCTGACAGCGTGAAGGCTCCACTGTTCTTCTTTTGGTTTATGCTCACTTGGGACTGGTAGCCAAACAAACACCAGGATTTCACAGTCAGCCATCTTGCCATTGATGTCATACCCCCTCACAGGGAAGCAGAGTCAAGAGGGAGGAAGCATGGGTATGCTGGGAAGGGGGGTGTAGCCAAGAGTATGATGGGACTCGCAGTCATAGACAACCTATACCCACCCACATGGCACAGAAAGATCAAACTGAACCATACTCGCCTCACAGGGAGTGGGAAGGGACTGACAAGATGTCTGACACTGGGCTCTGTTGTGGGGAGCACAAGGCCATGCTGGGACTGGGAGCCAAAAAAATACCAGGATTTCACAGTCAGCCATCTTGCCATTGATGTCACACCCCCTCACAGGGAAGCAGAGTCAAGAGGGAGGAAGCATGGATATGCTGGGAAGGGGGGGGGGGGTGTAGCCAAGAGTATGATGGGACTCGCAGTCACAGACAACCTACACCAACCCATATGGCACAGAAAGATCAACCTGAACCATACTCGCCTCACAGGGAGTGGGAAGGGACTGACAAGATGTCTGACACTGGGCTCTGTTGTGGGGAGCACAAGGCCATGCTGAGACTGGTAGCCAAACAAACACCAGGATTTCACAGTCAGCCATCTTACCATTGATGTCACACCCTCTCACAGGGAAGCAGAGTCAAGAGGGAGGAAGCATGGGTATGCTGGGAAGGGGGGTGTAACCAAGAGTATGAAGGGACTCGCAGTCACAGACAACCTACACCCATCCACATGGCACAGAAAGGTCAACCTGAACCCTACTCGCCTCACAGGGAGTGGGAAGGGACTGCCAAGATGTCTGACACTGGGCTCTGTTGTGGGGAGCACAAGGCCATGCTGGGACTGGTAGCCAAACAAACACCAGGATTACACAGTCAGCCATCTTGCCATTGATGTCACACACCCTCAGAGGGAAGCAGAGTCAAGAGGGAGGAAGCATGGGTATGCTGGGAAGGGGGGTGTAACCAAGAGTATGAAGGGACTCGCAGTCACAGACAACCTACACCAATCCACATGGCACAGAAAGATCAACCTGAACCCTACTCGCCTCACAGAGAGTGGGAAGGGACTGACAAGATGTCTGACACTGGGCTCTGTTGTGGGGAGCACAATGCCATGCTGGCAAATGGCCAAAAACAAAATCAAACTCTGTCTGTGACAAGCTGGGAAAAAGCAGTGTAGAGGCAGGCATCTCTTTGAAAAGTAGAAAATGGCATGTTTGTGAACCAACGATGCATGTAGAAACATAAATCACATTGTGTCTCTCTTCCAAACGCAGGTCGTGCTGGGCACCCAGCGCCAAATGACGAGGATACTCAGTCCCAGACTCTGGTGGACACTGAGCTCTCTGGTCTGACTCTCTCACTGTCCTCTTCGGATGACGACGACCAACCTGGCCACTCCGGTGTGAGCCATCATGCAGCACCAGCAGCAGCAACATCTGCCCCCCCTGTACCCACGCCTCCAGCATCTAGACACCGACAGGGCACCCCCGCCAACACGGACAGACCAAGGACAATCAACACTCACAGCACAGGGACACAGGACCCCCCGGAAGCTACAGCCAGCACCACCAGCAACAGCACCCAAGGGGTCCCAGTGTCACCTGTGCGTACCGCCGCTGGTCCTGCCCGTGTGGAGAGGGGTGCTGGGAGGGGTGGGAGGCAGAGGGCGTGCCTTGCAGAGGGGTCTGGACTGCATGAAGACCCCCAACTGGCATGCATCTTAGATGCGTACCAGGATAGCACCGGAGGATTTGGCCAGGTAGTGGGGATCCTCAAAGACATGCAACATGAGCAGGTCGCCCACCATGCCCGCATGGAGGCAAAGTGGGATGTCCTTACTGCAGTGCAGCGGGACATACTACAATGCCTCCGCCATATCAACACCAAGCTGTCCCCACCCCCCTGTGTGCCCACAACATCTGTCGCAACTCCATCTGCAAGCGCCAGAGGGAGGGAGGAGGACTCTGGCGGAGAGTCCCCTGCACCGCAGAGGCCTGCACATGAGGATCCCCCCCCCCCTGGAAGAAGAGGGGTCGTCCGAAGAAGGACATGTGAGAGGCAGATGTCCCAGCACATCCCCCAGGGCCTCTAAACCTGTTCTGGACAATGTTCTTTGTGTGCAACCCGTTCACCTTGTCCAATCGCACACAACTCGCCCACATGACAGGAAGGGTTCATGTTGTGCCAATGTAGCAGACGACTGTGGACTTTACCTTGGACATTTCATCTACCAGCACTTCCAACTCCAATGTGAACTTTGGATTCCCAAACCGCTGTACAGCACCCACCATCCTGTGCACTTCACTCACACATGTTTGTAAATAAACTCACCAGTACACCATACTTGCCTCTGTTGTGATTCCAACTTGTCATGTTCAGGGCGAAGTCGATCTGCTACACAACACAGTGCATGCCAAATACTGCAACAATGTGACCAACGTAAGGTGAGTCATGGGGATGTTACACATGTGAGGGAGACACACCACTATGGCAACACAACACATACTCACCATGGCCATGTTACTCATCACACACAATGATGTTGACCTGAAACACATTGGCATGCTCAGACACAACACCAAGCACAGTCAGTGGTAACAAGTCCACAGGTGAGGTAAGCAGATGTCACTCAGATGTGGGAAGACAGACAGCGCACATAACAAAGCATAGCACAGGTTCATTACACATCAGCAACACGTTTATTCCACACTAGTTGCACAGTAATTCTACGTAACAGTGGACACATGCTCACAATGTGTTGGAGAATGGAAGTCCAGGGATGTGTGGTACATCAGTTGATGGGAATTCTCAACTTCCACACTGGTGTTGGCTTCTGGGTGTTGGGGTCAGTGTTGACTACAAAACAGACAAAGTACCCTGGGAAGGACAGACAAGATACAGTCAAAAGCACAGGCGAACATGAGAGAAATGCAATACACATGCACAAAACATGTAGCAAAACACCTACACAAACACTAGTTAGCAGTACTACCCTACTGTGCAGTGCACACCACCTGAATGGACACATCACAGCACACATCCAGTCAAGTGGCACACAGACACACTCAGACAGCAACAGTGCTGGCTCAACACATTCCAGGCTACCTCCATACATTCACATAACAACACTGGAAACTCACATTCAGGTGAAGAAGTTGTTGATGAGCTGGGAGCGGACGTCACCATCATCTTCATCATCACTGGCATCTTGGCCCAGGCCGGGATGCTCCACAGGTGTCGGACGTTGGTCATCGTCATCCTCATCCTGGATGAGAGGCACCTCCTTCCGCACCGCCATGTTGTGTAGCATGCAGCAGACCAGTACTATTTTGCACACCTTTGCAGGCTCATGTGGGAGGGCCCCTCCGGTCCTGTCCGGGCAGCGAAAGCGGCTTTTCAGGAGGCCAAATGTCCGCTCAATCACCCTTCTGCTCCGACCATGTGCCTCATTGTAGCGCAGCTCGGCTGGTGTCACAGGGTTCCTGAGGGGTGTCAGCAGCCACGGCATGTTGGGGTATCCAGAGTCACCTACACACACAAAAATGAACAAGTAGCTGAGTTATGTAGGAGTGCGGAATACAACACTGACAAACACACACAATGAGAAATAGTCAGTACAAACCGACAGGTAGCATCTGTGACATCAGCGTTGCAATGTGACTACTCCTCATAATGTAGGCATCGTGCGCCGAACCAGGGAACCGTGCACACACATGTGTGATCAACATGTCAGCAAGACAGACCACCAGAGCATTGATCGAATGGTAGTGCTTCCTGTTCCGGTATGCCTGCTCATGTGCCTGTGGTGGTATCAGGGCAACATGTGTCCCGTCAATGGATCCAATGACATTTGGCATCCTCCCCAGTGTATAAAAGGCATCCTTAATTTCAGGGAGTTCATCTTGGCTCGGGAACTTGATATACAGGTCGAGGAATTGCAACATCCCCTCCAAGACATCGCGTTGCACCGACTAAACATCGTTTGCGACATACCACCAGCAGTAGCCACAGTGTACTGGAAGGTACCGGTAGCAAAGAAGTGCAGGGCTGCCATCACCTTCACCTCTGGGGTCAGTGCTGTAGGGTATGTTCGGCCAGGTAGCAGATGTGGCGCCAACTGCTCCGCCAACTCCTCAATCAGTGGCCTGGTGAAGCGGTACCGTCTCATGCTGTCACGTTCCTGCATGGTTGCAAGGTCTGGGAACGGCCGATGGACAGCTGGTGCCCTGCAGTACAGAGATGCGCAAAGGAAGATTGTCAGTACATCCACCCATGTGGCCATGACCACGATCACTATCACATGCTAGTTCATGACATTACACAATGTACTGAGGTGTGTGCTGTTGGGCATGGACACATATGTCTCCTACAAGACCACCACCTCACATCTCAATTCCACATGTCCACATGAGTGCCATGTAGTGCAATGGGCTAATCATCTGGCTGTGTCACCCAACCTATGTGCTGCTGCAATGTTAAAAAAATCCACCCCAGTGACAAATGAGGACTCATGTCTCCCAGGCATCACAGATCTTTGCCATGCAGAAAGCCAGGGTCCCTGTATTGCCACATCAACACAGCAATGGACATGGCGTAGCACGTACACACCACAAGGCAAGTGTAAGTCCCACAGGTAGTGGCCACTGTTGTTCATGCTGGCCCTACATGTACGTCTCTTAGACACACACCCCATCAAGGTTGATGCATATACCACATGGATGTGGAGACTGTCACCCATTGGTAACATGTGATCAGACACATCTGAGACAAAACATGCACACAGACTGTGGGTGCACATCAGTATTGGGGCTACAGGTCTCACTGTGACGTACATGCCATCACCCCCAGGACTCAGGGTGTATGTGACATGTCTTAAACATATCCAACCTGACACTGTGGCCTTCACTCATGCCCATTACTGTCCAATTGCACATCACAGTGCTAATGTGCACAACACACAAAGGACTCTGCCCCCATGTACAAGATAACAGCCTGGGAGTGGCTGCACAAAGTGCCAGACAAAAAAAACAGATGTGGCCCCCTCAAACACCCAGGGAATGCAGCCTCACATGCCATCGGACACTGTGTGGCCAATGCTATAGTGTGGCAGGTGTGTGCAGGTGTCCATGGCCAGTATATGTGTGTTGCATCCGTCTAATAGTCACACTAATGAGGTCCGACGTGGGTGACAATGCGTACGCATTGCACGGGTCATGACCGAGCCGCGCGTACGCCTTGTCATTGAATGCAATGATGTCTGACGCGGGTGACAATGCGTACACATTGCACGGGTCATGACCGAGCCGTGCGTACGCCTTGTAAGTGAATGCAATGAGGTCCGACGCGGGTGACAATGCGTAAGCATTGCACGGGTCATGACCGAGCCGTGCGTATGCCATGTCAGTGAATGCACTGAGGTCCGACGCGGGTGACAATGCGTACGCATTGCACGGGTCATGACCGAGCCGTGCGTACTCCTTGTCAGTGAATGCAATGAGGTCCGACGCGGGTGACAATGCGTACGCATTCCAGGGGTCATGACCGAGCCATGCATACACCTTGTCAGTGAATGCAATGAGGTCCGACGCGAGTGACAATGCGTATGCATTGCACGGGTCATGAGTGAGCCGTGCGTACGCCTTGTCAGTGAATGCAATGAGGTCCGATGCGGGTGACAATGCGTACGCATTGCACGGGTCATGACCGATCCGTGTGTACGCCTTGTCATTGAATGCAATTAGGTCCGACGCGGGTGACTATCATGCATATGCATCGGACAGGCATGGTCCGAGACAGGCGTACACCTTGGCCATTGAATCGTATGGAGACGGGTGCATGTGTATATTCAAAATACGCGTTGTACAGTCAGTTGAACGAGCCGGGCGCACCCATTGGCTCAGGACTGTCATGGAGACGGATGCGGATTCAAAACTTGTACGAGTTGTGCACTGGAAATTCAGTTGGATGCCTACAACAATGTTGCAATTTCAAGTGTTCCATGAAGGTGAAGTATTGAACGATGCGGAAGGCGTGTACGAGTCGTAATTTTGAATGGATTGGCCAGATTCATAGGATGCACCGTGTTGGACCTATCATTTTTTTCATCCTCTCCCACTTGGAACACATGGCACAGAGTCTGCCTCTGCAGCACAGATATAAGGCTGGCTGGCCCCAGGGAGCTCACTTGCCTGCACTACATGCTACTGGACCCCATCCGTGCTACCACTGCTGCTGTCTATGCATCCTCTGGCTCCTGCTATGGCACGTACACTGGAGAGGGCCCCAGCCTTCACTGAGGAGGAGAACCAGGCCTTGCTGGACAGGCTCCTTCCAGAGTACAGAAAGCTCTATGGGACACCAGGGGATCAGGTGAGTGTGCTGTCCACTGCCTTCCTAATTATGCATGTTGTCTGACTAGCAGTACTAGCAGTGAGTACACCAGTGGCAAGCATTCTCACTGACTACTTTCATCCACCAAAGTGTGTAGGTACATGTAATGAATAGTTTTCCTGCTGCTAAAGTGCATTATTGCAAGCTTAAACTATCCAGGCATTGTTAACATGTCAGACATGCATGTGAGTTTTCATCCCCATGGTTGCACTACCTGTGTAATTTATTTCCCTTTATGATGATGACATGTATAACCAATTGTGTGCTGCACAAATCTGGGGCATGTGTTTTAATGTACTTTTCACTTTGTCATCCTCACAGGTTGATGCCCACCAGAAGCAGGAGATCTGGCTGACCATCGCCCGAGCTGTTCGTTCTGTGGGAGTCTACAAGCACCACATCCACAACTGCCAGAAGAGGTGGCAGGACCTTCGGGGCTGGACCCGGAGGATAGCTAGAGTCCAGCTGAAGCTGTCACCTCCACGCAGGAGGGGCGGACACCGGATCGTGACTCCCCACATGCTCCGGATACTGGCGGTGGTCTTCCTGGACCTGGATAGGCAGCTGAAGGCCAGAAAGCAGCAGGAAGGGGGTAAGTCCATGCCTGATCTGTGTACTATGTCTGACATGCAAATAGCAGTCTTTTGTCTGGGTCACTCTTCCACATTACGTAGGTCTTGTAGTCCGAAAATCAGGTCCCTCATCTGTGTGGTGCACCCTCCTCATCTGTTCCACAGGTGTGGCCCCTACAGTCTGTTGCTTGTGTCACTAGGGCACTGTGTCCCTGCAGTCAGCTATGTTTCAGGTACCAGTCAGCATCAGTTCCCGTGACTCTGTTGTGTGTTTCATGGGTGGTTCAATTGTTTACACAATGCCTGAGATCTGACATGTGAACTGTGTGTGCCCTTGAGATGTGTACCAATTGCTGGTCTGACTCACAACATGTTTCTGGGGTATTGAAAACAAAACCATGCAGCAGGGGCCTCCAATTTTTGGGCATCAGGAATATTTATATCAAGTATGTCACAATTGCTTAGCCACCTGACTACTGTCCGGGCCAAAACACAGTTTCACTTAGTCCTGCCCAGTCATGCTCCCTCAAGGGCATTCAGAAACACTCTGTAATCCCACTCCTGTGTATGAAATTGCAGGTTGTGCTTAATGACATGTGCCCTCAGGTGTCCGCCTCTGTGTCATTAGGGTGTGGCTTGTTGCTACGTACAACTGGGGTGTCCATGATTCAGAGGGTCAGCATGACATCTGCAATGTGACTGTGGGAGACAAGACCAGTGTGACATATAGGTGTGTGATCATCTGACAGCGCACAATGGTGTATGCAACTGTGTCCCTCATGCAGCTGGGTTATATGCATGGCAGACTGCGATGTGTTAATGTACATGGATTTGTGTTTTCTGAGACTCATATGAATGATTTTCATGATGTGGGGTCATGACCGAGCCGTGTTTGCATGGGATGGGCAAGTGTGCTGGTCATCTGTAGAGTCAGATTTACCCCTGAGCTAGGATTGTGAGTCAGTGCATATTGTTGTTGTCTGGATGCCCTGCCCCTGTGACAGGAGACAGTGTTGACTGACTTTCAGGGCATCCCAGTGCCATGGCATTGAACTTGCTATGAGTGAGCCTGCGTTGTGTTCAAGTGTGCACCATGCACCCCATTGTGGCCTTGCCCATCAGGACATGAGTACATCATAGTGTGTGTTGCTGGCATGCATTCCAAGCATGTGAAATGAGTCTCTGCCCATCCCTTCATCCGGACACCTGTACTGAGTCAGTCGCAAGAGATGTGCTGTGGGTCTAGTGACATACTCCTACATGTTCACTTGCATGTACAACTAATGTGTGGGTGGTGCATGTTGGAACATTGGTGTGTTAGCATCCAACATGCAACGGACATATGTGTGAAAGTCAAGGAGGGATATGTGTGCCATGGTTGATGTTGAGAATGACATTTGTCTCATCCTAAACAGTGTTGGCACTTTGAGCTGTGTTCAGCTGATGATGCCAGGGCTTGCCCTGTGATGTGATGTACTCATTGTGGTGTGTGCAGTTGGTGCAGGTGACTGATGTAGTTCTGTTACTTCCTATTCCTATCCAGATACATCCACGGCCACAGGAGGGGACAGCTCCACGGACCAGGAGGAGCCACAGAGCCTTACAGGGACAGAAGGAGAGGAGTCAGGTGGACCCAGTGGCACGGAGGGCTAGTTGAGCCACACAGAGGAGTCGTCAGCACCATCCCCCCAGCTGAAGGCCACAGCAGCTCTGAGGATGACTCCCCTGTGGAGGCGGGTGTCAGCAGCCACCAAACCCCAGCTATTGAGGCTGTCTCCGCCACCACCACCACCACCACCACCCCCCTCCTATCGGCTCCCATCCCAGAGGTCCCTGTGGGCTCCTATGTTTGTGAGCATGTCTCCTTTGTGCCAGGCACCGCGCCCCCTGCCCCTGTGTCCCCTGCTACCCTGAGTGAGGAGTCTATGGACTTACTTAGACAGATCAATGTAGGGCAGACGTTGATGCTGAAGGTCCTCCATGTACACACAGGTCTGTTGACACAACTGGTGTCATTCATGGAGGGCATTTCCTTGGGCATGTCTGCCCTACAGAGGACCAACCAGTCCGTGGCCTCCTCCCTGACGGCAGCAGTGTCCCTCCTCCAACAGTCCCACACCCCTCCTACCCCTGCACCACCCACGATTCCTAGCATACTACCTGTCCCAAGCACAGAAACCCCCAAACCAAGGGCTAGACGTGCACACAAGCAAGCGGAGGGGACTGATTCCACACTCACAGGGGCTGGTTTGCTGACACAACACAGTCATCCACAACCACTCCACAGTCCTCCAAGACCTCTCCCTCCCAGCCCCCTTCCCTTGCCTCACCTGCAACCCCATCCCCCCAGAAGCTCTTCCTCTGTGACCTTGGCCTCTTCCCCACCGACCCAGCAGATCCTGATTACAAGGGGAAGAGGAAGTCCCCACACACAGAAGGGAGTGCCCCTCACACCCGGACACCCTCCCCCAGGCGCAGTCAGACCGAGACACCCACCTGCAAGTCCCCCCGGCGCAAGAAGAGCAAGACCCCGCCTGCCATCACACAGCTCCAAGGCACAGTCTCTGTCCTCCATCCCCCAGGCCTCCACTCCAGAGGTTCCCCACCACTCCCTGCCCCGGGTTCCCCCACACACAGATACACCATCCCCAAAATGCTAACGCCACCCCCCCTAGCACTTGCTCCTCCACACCTGGTCAGACAGTTGTTGCCACTGATGTGGGGACCGTGTCCCCCCCCTGCCCTGCCAACCTCACCTGTCTCCCATTTCGCTCCCATGGATGTAGGCACTGCTTTGGAGTCCACGACCACCCCGTCTAACTTGGGCACTGCAGTGGTGAGCCAATCCATGCCATCTGACCTGGCCACTGGTGTTGTGCCGGCACCCACCCCATCTGACTTGTGCCCCACAGTTGTGACAGCACCCACCACTTCAGTCAGCTCCACTGCAGTTGCAAGTGTCTCGCCTGCATTCCCCACCTCTTCACTGCCTCCTTCTGCTGCGCCCTGATCCTATCCCTGTGGTGCTTGGCCTGCCCCCATGTATGCCCCTCCGAGGGGATGACCCCGGTCCTTAGCAGTGCAGGCAAGCAAGGTGTGACAGTTGTCACTCTAGTTCACTCCTTGCCATTTGGACATGGACTGGCCATTGGCCTTTTGGTTGCACCGACGTTTAGCATTTCATATACTGAATTTGTGACTCTAGTTCCCTCCTTGCCATTTGGACATGGACTGGCCATTGGCCTTTTGTTGGAACAGACGTTTCACTTTTCATATGCTGAATAAAGCTTTTTACTTTGTCCCTGTGAACTTGATTTAGCTGTACATCATGTTGATGATGTTTTACATGCCCTTGCACCTGTAATGCTTGGTTTACAATGTTGAATACTGATGTGTTGATGTGAGGGACTCCCTGTGGTCCATGAGATATGTATCCTATTCTGGTGGTGTCCATGTCATCCTTTGCAGCTACCTGGGTGTGTCTGGATCAACTATTTGTGTACATCTCTCTGTGAGCATTTCATTGGCATGGTCACATCTGTGGCTTGCACCCCTGCACATATGATGTGCTTACCATTGTCCAAATTGTCACTTCAACATACTTCGTGCTCATCACTACTGGCCCTACAGGTGTGGGCATCATTGTAATAGGAGCAACTGGGTCCTCTGTGCAACTTGCTAGACATATGTTTTGGGTATGTGCAGCTGACTTAGGGGAGACTCCCGTACCCAGGCTGTTGTGACCAGAGCCTTCATTGTGTGGTAACTAATGGCTGACTGATCAAGTGTTCTGCAGACATGAGGGAACTTGCGGTGAATATGTTTGGCACAGCTGGGCTCCCACAGGAGTTGTGTCCCCTCAAGTTAGTGTGTTGTCCAGTGAGATGGCCTGGGCCCATGGTGTGTGTTGTATGTGCATGTGTGTGTGTCCACATTCCTGTTCATACACAGACAGGGTTCCATTGATATGTTCCTGTTGTTGATGCTTGCTGACTGGTACTGGGTTCATCCCACTACTTTTCCAATGGGCTACCAGATGTGTGGGTGCATGACACACTACTGTTAATTGGTGTATCATCGTTGTGATTTGTCAGTTCTGAGTGCTGATGATGTGTGTCAGACACAGATGGGACACAGTCAGGGTTCCTCAAGGCACTTGTTTGTTCGCAATATCATGTAGTTGTCCCTAGGTGGTAGTTTTCAGTGATTGAGACATTTGTATGTGTGTGTGACTGCTCCCACTTGTCGGGTTCACGACAGCGATGCTGGCAGGTGTCAGCATGGGTGCCTTGTGTTCCTCCTTGGCATCTGCATAGTCCTGGGACTCTGGCAGAGATTCTGAAGGTTATATGACCTTTGAGGTCATGGCCATGTACCGCATACTGTGCAGTGTGTCTGTCATTCCCCAGGGTTGTAAACAGTCCTTGTGTGATGTGTGTGTGCACCTTAGTTCCTGGCAACATTCCTGTGTTTGTCATGGGTGCATGTACAATGTCACCGGTCCATGTGGACTTCACAGATACACATTGTTGCAGTTCAGGTGTGTGGTGTTGATGGTGGTCTGATGTGAATGTTTGAATGGATGGTACCCTAGATCCTGTTTGTCCATGGATGAGGGGCCATGCTGAGTGATTTGTGTTTGTGTATGTGTGATGTACGTTTGTGGCACAGGACACGTCTGGGTTTCCCAGTTTGTACGATATCTGCCTTTGTCATCACAGTAGAAGTGTCATGCATGCTTGTGTCACCCCACTGTCTGTTCCCTGGGGGTAGTGGTGTTATGTGTCAGTCTCTTGCCATGTTAGTTTGTGTTCATTCCAGCTTGTGTCACATGTGTCTGTTGTGCTTCCTCTTATCTACCAACGCCTGATTGCCCACCGAGGGTGTCCCAATGATGGTTTACTTTTGTATGGCACTGTGTCCACATCTGTGTCACTGTGGTTCAGCCCCCCTCATGTGTTATGTAGTTGCCTGGGGATACTGTGACACACACACACACACACACATGTTGTGTCCGATGTGCAGTGTGAGTTTGCCTGTTTGTGCATCTGCACCAGTGCATTGTTATTGCTGTTGTGGGCCTTGGTCTGGATGCTGTTTCTGTGATTTTCCCTGCTGTCCCTGTGAGTCATTTCACATCATTGTGCACATTCATCCTGGTTGTTGGGTGCCATTGCTGGCATGGAATGTGAGTTTGTGAGCTGACACCTACAGTCTACACATGTTGTTTTGATTGGTGTGTCTATTTTCGAGATGTGTGCATGCTTGGTGATGCTCACTTCTGCTGTTGTGTCATTGTACGCTGTGTGCATTGTCAGCCCCCATGTGTTGTTCTTGTCTGCACATGGCTGAGAGTGTTATGTTTTCACAGCACTGTTAGCCTCACCACATCTCTGTGTGTAGGGGACACAAGCACTAGTTTGCCCCAGAAGTGTTTGATGTGTTGGGAGCAGGGATCATACATGCTGTTTGTTATTTGCAGCTTTGACCATGATGACACTTACCTTTTGGTCACTGTGTTGAGGGAGGTTTGGTCCCCATCACCACAATGCTCGACATCTGCTGCATTTTGTGAGCCCCCACTTAACTTCTGCTGTACACAGTGAGGGGGTGTTCTTTTTACATTGCCAGAGTGCTATGGTGATGCTTGCCTTGTGTATGTTACACTCATGTGTTGGTCACACATGTGCTGTTGCTTATATTGTATGCTCGTAGCCATAATCACTGTCGTGGGCATTTGTCACAGACTACACACTGTTGTCATGATGTCATGGGGATATATTTTGCGGACATACCTGATGTTTGCGTATGCCGGATGTGTTGAGCATCACCCATCCTATGGCTGGGGGTGGCAGGGGTGATGGGCAACATAAGCCCTGTGAGTGGGGGTGGCAGGGGTGATGGGCAACATTGTCCCTATGGGTGGGGGTGGCAGTAGTGATGAGCAACAGGTCCCCTGTGAGTAGGGGTGGCAGGAGTGATGGGCAACATAGTCCCTGTGAGTTGGGGTGGCAGGGGTGATGGGCAACAGGTCCCCTGTGAGTGGGGGTGGCAGGGGTGATGGGCAACATAGTCCCTATGGGTGGGGGTGGCAGTAGTGATGGGCAACATAAGCTCGATGGCTGGGGGTGGCAGGGGTGATGGGCAACATAAGCACTATGGGTGGGGGTGGCAGGGGTGATGGGCAACATAGTCCCTATGAGTGGGGGTTGCAGTAGTGATGAGCAACAGGTCCCCTGTGAGTGGGGGTGGCAGGGGTGATGGGCAACATAGTCCCTGTGAGTGGGGGTGGCAGGGGTGATGGGTAACATAAGCCTGTGAGTGGGGGTGGCAGGGGTGATGGGCAACATAGTCCCTATGGGTGAGGGTGGCAGTAGTGATGAGCAACAGGTCCCCTGTGAGTGAGGGTGGCAGGGGTGAAGGGCAACATAGTCCCTATGGGTGGGGTGGCAGTAGTTATGAGCAACATATTCCCTATGGGTGGGGGTGGAAGGGGTGATGGGCAACATAAGCACTATGGGTGTGGGTGGCAGGGGTAATGGGCAACATAGTCCCTATGGGTGGGGGTGTCAGTAGTGATGAGCAACAGGTCCCCTGTGAGTGGGGGTTGCAGGGGTGATGGGCAACATAGTCCCTGTGAGTGGGGGTGGCAGGGGTAATGGGCAACATAAGCCCTGTGAGTGGGGGTGGCAGGAGTGATGGGCAACAGGTCCCCTGTGAGTGGGGGTGGCAGGGGTGATGGGCAACATAGTCCCTATGGGTGGGGGTGGCAGTAGTGATGGGCAACATAAGCCCTGTGAGTGGGGGTGGCCGGGGTGATGGGAAACATAAGCACTATGGGTGTGGGTGGCAGGGGTGATGGGCAACATAAGCCCTGTGAGTGGGGGTGGCAGGTGTGATGGGCAACATAATCACTATGAGTGGGGGTGGCAGGGGGGATGGGCAACATAGTCCCTATGGGTGGGGGTGGCAGTAGTGATGAGCAACAGGTCCCCTGTGAGTGGAGGTGACAGGGGTGATTGGCAACATAGTCCCTGTGAGTGGGGGTGGCAGGGGTGATGGGCAACATAAGCCCTGTGAGTGGGGGTGGCAGGGGTGATGGGCAACAGGTCCCCTGTGAGTGGGGGTGGCAGGGGTGATGGGCAACATAGTCCCTGTGAGTGGGGGTGGCAGGGGTGATGGGTAACATCAGCCTGTGAGCGGGGGTGGCAGGGGTGATGGGCAACATAGTCCCTATGGGTGGGGTGGCAGTAGTGATGAGCAACAGGTTCCCTGTGAGTGAGGGTGGCAGGGGTGAAGGGCAACATAGTCCCTATGGGTGGGGTGGCAGTAGTGATGAGCAACATATTCCCTATGGGTGGGGGTGGAAGGGGTGATGGGCAACATAAGCACTATGGGTGTGGGTGGCAGGGGTAATGGGCAACATAGTCCCTATGGGTGGGGGTGTCAGTAGTGATGAGCAACAGGTCCCCTGTGAGTGGGGGTTGCAGGGGTGATGGGCAACATAGTCCCTGTGAGTGGGGGTGGCAGGGGTAATGGGCAACATAAGCCCTGTGAGTGGGGGTGGCAGGAGTGATGGGCAACAGGTCCCCTGTGAGTGGGGGTGGCAGGGGTGATGGGCAACATAGTCCCTATGGGTGGGGGTGGCAGTAGTGATGGGCAACATAAGCCCTGTGAGTGGGGGTGGCCGGGGTGATGGGAAACATAAGCACTATGGGTGTGGGTGGCAGGGGTGATGGGCAACATAAGCCCTCTGAGTGGGGGTGGCAGGTGTGATGGGCAACATAATCACTATGAGTGGGGGTGGCAGGGGTGATGGGCAACATAGTCCCTATGGGTGGGGGTGGCAGTAGTGATGAGCAACAGGTCCCGTGTGATTGGAGGTGACAGGGGTGATTGGCAACATAGTCCCTGTGAGTGGGGGTGGCAGGGGTGATGGGCAACATAAGCCCTGTGAGTGGGGGTGGCAGGGGTGATGGGCAACAGGTCCCCTGTGAGTGGGGGTGGCAGGGGTGATGGGCAACATAAGCACTATGGGTGTGGGTGGCAGGGGTGATGGGCATCATAAGCCCTGTGAGTGTGGGTGGCAGGGGTGATGGGCAACATAAGCCCTGTGAGTGGGGGTGGCAGGGGTGACGGGCAACATAGTCCCTATGGGTGGGGGTGGCAGTAGTGATGTGCAACAGGTCTCCTGTGAGTGGGGGTGGCAGGGGTGATGGGCAACATAGTCCCTGTGAGTGGGGGTGGCAGGGGTGATGGGCAACATAAGCCCTGTGAGTGGGGGTGGCAGGGGTGATGGGCAACATAGTCCCTATGGGTGGGGGTGGCAGTAGTGATGAGCAACAGGTCCCCTGTGAGTGAGGGTGGCAGGGGTGATGGGCAACATAGTCCCTATGTGTGGGGTGGCAGTAGTGATGAGCAACATATTCCCTATGGGTGGGGGTGGAAGGGGTGATGGGCAACATAAGCACTATGGGTGTGGGTGGCAGGGGTGATGGGCAGCATAAGCCCTGTGAGTGGGGGTGGCAGGGGTGATGGGCAACAGGTCCCCTGTGAGTGGAGGTGGCAGGGGTGATGGGCAACATAGTCCCTGTGAGTGGGGGTGGCAGGGGTGATGGGCAACATAAGCCTGTGAGTGGGGGTGGCAGGGGGGATGGGCAACATAGTCCCTATGGTTGGGGGTGGCAGTAGTGATGAGCAACAGGTCCCCTGTGAGTGAGGGTGGCAGGGGTGATGGGCAACATAGTCCCTATGGGTGGGGTGGCAGTAGTGATGAGCAACATATTCCCTATGGGTGGGGGTGGAAGGGGTGATGGGCAACATAAGCACTATGGGTGTGGGTGGCAGGGGTGATGGGCAACATAAGCCCTGTGAGTGGGGTGGCAGGGGTGATGGGCAACATAGTCCCTGTGAGTGGGGGTGGCAGGGGTGATGGGCAACATAAGCCCTGTGAGTGGGGGTGGCAGGGGTGATGGGCAACAGGTCCCCTGTGAGTGGGGGTGGCAGGGGTGATGGGCAACATAAGCCCTGTGAGTGGGGGTGGCAGGGGTGATGGGCAACATAAGCACTATGGGTGTGGGTGGCAGGGGTGATGGGCATCATAAGCCCTGTGAGTGTGGGTGGCAGGGGTGATGGGCAACATAAGCCCTGTGAGTGGGGGTGGCAGGGGTGACGGGCAACATAGTCCCTATGGGTGGGGGTGGCAGTAGTGATGTGCAACAGGTCTCCTGTGAGTGGAGGTGGCAGGGGTGATGGGCAACATAGTCCCTGTGAGTGGGGGTGGCAGGGGTGATGGGCAACATAAGCCCTGTGAGTGGGGGTGGCAGGGGTGATGGGCAACAGGTCCCCTGTGAGTGGGGGTGGCAGGGGTGATGGCCAACATAAGCCCTGTGAGTGGGGGTGGCAGGGGTGATGGGCAACAGGTCCCCTGTGAATGGGGGTGGCAGGGGTGATGGGCAACATAAGCCCTGTGAGTGGGGGTGGCAGGGGTGATGGGCAACATAGTCCCTATGGGTGGGGGTGGCAGGGGTGCTGGCCATGCAACCCCTATGGTGGTCTGTTGTTAGTGGCCAGGATATGGAACCCCTCTGTGTGTGTGCCATTTTGCCGGTACGTGTCGTTTGTTTATGTGGTAGGTGTCTGACTTACCGCCTGCGCCGTCGGCATCGGTTCCTGATCCGGTCATAGATGTAGAGTACTAGTATGACCTGCGCGATGGGATTCATGTTGTGTTCGTGTCGTACACGCTGCTTGTTGCTCCGTCTCGTACCCGCTGCAAGCTGGTCCGTCTCGTAGCTGTGTATTGATTTGTGGCGTGAATCGTAGCTGATATGCTTGTTTTCCGGATACTGTGACATGCCGTACGTGACGACCTGTTCGGCACGTAGGAAGTACGCATCGTACTTGTCATGCCGGAAACTGCTATGGATACTGCTTCCGGGCGACACGGTTCCTCTTTATGAGTTACAGCTCAGATGGGGAATGGGGCTTGATTTACAGCCTACGTGTCGGTCGTGTTTTTGGTAGCTATGCGCATCGTACTTCCTATACAGGACGGACCGGCTCCGGGTACGTGTCGGTCGCAAGGTAAGGCTACGGACAGCTCTCCGACCGGCCATCGGAATCGGCCTCTTAATATGATTCCCTACCAAAGTAGCTTATCAATGTATCACGCAATATGTTTTTACCTATGCTGTTGAAGAAATTTAGACATATTGTTATTGTGAATTGATAAATGACTCCAATACAATAAATAAATACATAGGGCTTGATACATTTCTAATCCACTTTAGTACAAAGCAAGTACTTATTCACATATGACTCCAAACTTTCTCAAAATATTTTAAGGTTCTCTCACCATCGAGAAATTGTTGAACACGCTATGCTGGCTTTAACCTTAGGCAAAAAGTGGTACTACATCACAGTAAATACATGCACTGATTCACATATGATACCCATGTCAAATATTCTGCAATTCACAATATGAAACAGATCACACCTTAATGCATTTCACAATTTTAAATGAGCGAAGAGTTGGATCTGATTTTGAGTCAATTATAAAAAAAAGAGCATGATACGGAGTTAATAACCAGGACGCCCTCGACCTCATAGACTTCACAACAAGAAAAACCTGGTTATAAAAACAGCCCGGCAGTGTTCTTGGCTGCACTGAGTTGTGGGGGGTAGCTATACTTCGGGCCCTCCCTGAGTATGTTGCTGGTAGGAGTCCACCTGGCAACCACTTGGTCCAGTTCATTTGTTTGAGGTGGAGATAAGTCCCTGTGCCCAGATGAAATTGTCCTGAATTTTTATGGCAATGAAAGATGTCGGCCATTCAGGTTAAAATAGTCAATACATGCCATCTTTTTAATTGGGCATATTCTTTTTCTGTCAAGAAAGTGCCGATGATGACAGAGTGCACAAACTGGTGAGTAGCAACCAGCAGCTCCATGGATGGTGCTTACATGATGCACTTTCTGACTCACCCCACATTTTTTCTTTATTATAATGGGTGAGCCCATTTTGAGACCATTGGCCGATGGGCCTGTTACCTGAACTCGGTGGTTGATGATATTTTAGTAATTATTAACACATATGGTTGGGCATGACTAGATAAATGTGCATACAACATAGATGTGATGGAACACACAATCTGCCAAAATCTCTTCAAGTATCCCATTTTTCGCCATCAGTGAGTTCTCATGAGGAAATAACAAAGGAGATTGATAAATGGTTTAGGGTATGTGTTACTCTGTCATCATAGTGTAAATAGTCCTGTCTGTGTTTGTACACAAATTGTATGCCTATCACAAGAATTTGTATAAAAACAAGCTGGTTTCTATATACATTTCTAAAGGAGTCATGCAAATCTGTTGCTTTTAACATGTATGGGACAGTAAATCTGATGCAAAACAGAATTCGGATATGTACAGACTCCAGAATGTAGCCCTTAATTCTGACGTGACTAGTGATTTTGGCTTACATGCTCACTCTTGTTTGTGTAAAATCACATCTTACCAATGCCATGTTTGGACCATCCACTGTGTCATGAGTGCATAGTATGCTATGTCACGTGTAATTGGTCTACCATTACATTATCTACAATAGTGAAGGAGCATCACACCTGACACAACAAAGACTAGTTGTTTCCAGTTTAGTCAGCCACATGTGTGCTCAGAATAGTCCTTTGGTGGTGAACAGGAATCAGGTGGGATCCTTTCCAACAAATTAATAGGCAAAGCACATTATCATAGACATTGTGCCAAACTTTCAGCGTAACTAACTCTTTTTGTGCGTTGGCTCACCCTTAATGTTCTTGGGAAAAGTCCTAGCTGTAACAAAAATAAGTCATGTAAAATGTGAAAGTCAAATAAGAGCTTACCCTGTCGTGTAGTTCCTATATTACCCATAGATGATCTGCGCGTTCAGATAACATAAACTGTAGGATTGGTGGCAGACTGAATCTGAGCACCCCCACCGAGAATGTTAGCCTTTTTGTTTTAGCTAGCTGACAGTGCCACTAGAATCTCCTCTTATCGGGGAGAGAATAGTTTCTGGCAACCTCAGAACATGACAACCCTGATCCCTCAGAATCGTGGAAGCAATGTACTACCTTTTTCTCAGTCACTCATGCTCACTTATTTGGTCTCAGAGAGTTACACAGAAGAAACAGTTGGGCGTGTTACAATAAAAATGTTTTGCACAGTTGTTCTTCTAGTATAGAAAAGATGTGCTGCAACACCCGTTAGACAGTAACAGATATATATGATTAGCACTACAGTGAAAATAAAAGGATAGTACAGATCTACCATCTTGCAATAATCATGAATACATACATGAATATAAAATGCATGATAAAAAGAGCGCGTACTCCAACAATGCCTCTCTAGATGTACCTAAGTGTCCCTAGCAAGTGAGTAGATGTGAAGTCAAGAATTACTCAAGGATTTAGTCTAACCCTATTTCCTGAAGTGAGAGAGTATGGGACCCCGTCCTGGTCTCGAGTTGGACAACCCGCGAGGGATGTGTTAGCCCACTGTCAGCTGGAGCGTCTGCATGCAGGAGCCTCAGTGTCTCTGGTCAGTGTGTCGGCCGGGAAGTCTCCGTCTCCTCTCTCTAAACCTAGCACGATGTGCTATATTTATTTAAAAAAATGTATCTAGGGTTTCTTTGTCCCTTGTTTCTTGTATTAGCCATTGTTGCATTTAAGGATGACGTACGGGATGAACCTTGTACGTAGATATTATGCAGGTGGTGTAGCCTCTGCCTGGTTTCCAAGGACCCTTATAAATATTCATTCATACTATATGAGTTCATTGATGAAGTTATAGGACACTATTGTTCAGGGAAAAACCCTCCTTCTGCGCCCCTGACTAAAACTAGTTAAAGGTTCAATCCTAAAGGCTCGCTACTGTGTAGTAAAAGGGAGATAATGTAGGTGAAGGTATATGATATTACCTGTGTCTATAATAGGGTACCTATATGGAACATAACAACCTCTTCAAGCTGCTGTTGTACTCTCAACTTCCCATTAAGCTGGGGATAGGCCGCAGCAAGAATGCTAACCATGAGTAGGGTCAAGTTGCAGCGCACACACTTCCCATGTTGGGAGTACTGCCTGGGATGGACTACCTCTTCCTGCAATGGAGGCATTACATCTTGTAGAACCCCAGGGTCCACACCGTCCTGGCGATGGATTTCCAGATGTCCTGCTTCTGATGGACATTGACTTGTATGAATACAAGAAAAGAAAGAAAAAAGAAAATGGCTTTGTGACTTTTTGTCTGTCTGTGTTGATTTAACGTAATTTTACTACATGACTCATAATTCACCATACTAGTGTTGCCACATGCTGACCAAAACAAATATAATAATACACATTTTTGTAGTGACCTGTTGACTACCCACATCCTTGTCATGTCCTACACTCACTAATTCAGGCCAGTGATATAATCCAGGCCAGAGGGGCTCCTACATTTTGTGTAATGTTCGCTACTTCAGATCAGTGCTAAACATAGAGGACTGCTCCAAGCTAAACAACTTGCGCATTGTTACCAGACAACCCCAGCCTCGCCCATGATTCTGACTGAGCACTGCTCATTGTCAGCCCAGCTATCTGCAGCCTGATGATCATGATGTCAAATCGACACAGCCTTCCATTAACTCTTAAATGAACAAATGACCTTGTGCTCAACTAATAACTGACCTCAAAGCTGTGTGCTACTCTGAAGGGGTCTGGGGACTACTGGTAGCTTCTAATCAACTGTTTTCGGCACCCATGATCTAAGCTGAGTGATTTATGGGATGATACACATAGCAAATATCATTTTCATTTGGTTTGTACGGTATTCATATAAATATACAGTTGTAAATACAATCTAACGTATTTTCCAATTTCCATGATGTGAAATGTCCACATTCTCACATGTAATTCAAACATATGCATAGATATATCTCTACCTACACACCAAATACAATCTAGAGCTTTAAACACACACCACATACTAATGTTGCTGTGCTTCTAAAATTGTTAAGTGCTTATGTAGTAAGGACTCCCTTAATACGTACATACATTGTTAAGTTAGCATAACCACGTTAGATGTTAGAAAGCCATCTTGCTGCTTTTGCGCACGACACTGCGTTTACATGTTATTGCTTAAACAAACTGCTGCCTCACACGAGAGCAATCTGTTGTTACCATCCAGAGCTCTGCGCAGCGACCTTGGTCTGTACATGATGTGACAAACAGTCTGGGTTGTTAGACAATGCATGTTTTCCACTCTAGGTTGATCGACCCACTATTTATCCATAACACACAGGCAGCTGCAAATACCTGAAAGTTGGTGCTTTTAATATTGCAGACATCATGTTTAATATTCAGACCGAAGACGAGCCTTCCTGCGAGAAGACTCCTGATGCTCCTGTGATGTGATTTCACTAAGCTGATCTTTGAGGTATGGGGTCCCCTATTCAAGCCTAAGAGACCTTCTATTAGCATAATAATAATATTAGCTTCTTAGTAAAGGGAAGGTGGTAGTATCCACTGTCATTATAACATGGTCACCCCTTTTATATTCTATGGTATTGTAACGATGCTGATGGTTTTGATTCTAATCATTTGTCTGCTTGTATTAGCCAAAGTACTGCATCTTAGGACACGTGGTCTATAAAAATAAACTCTTTTTATTTTCACCGTGTCTCCTTTGATTCTTGTTGTGGACTGATGTGAGAATAATATACGAACAGGTATTTCCGATTCCCACCATTCCTGAGAGTACACTAAGTAGCTTATTCTGGGTTGTCTTTTCATTGGGATCTCTGAGCCAAATCTCGGATAACGAATGGGACACTTATGCTAGCCGGATACTGGGTTCTGGGTTCTGAGGTGAGTTTCTGGTACACCACAATTCACTGAGGTCCTGGGGTTCTACGCATAGTTCTGTGTATAAGCAGAATCCCTGCAACACTTACAAATCCCCAACATTATAGTCCTATGAAAGTAACAAGATATATACCGCTTCACACCAATCACTACACTTCACTCAGGAACTCAAAGGGACATTGTAGCCTGTGTTAATGGACATAAAAAAGGTTTGACAGATTCATCAATACATGTAAAAAATGTACCTATTCCTCTGTTGAGCCATAGCGCTGGCTATACAGGGACAGGACTCCTTTGCCAACAACTCCAGCTCCTTTGGCATGAAGGCAGGGGCCCTGTCACATGTTCCACTTGGCATCATTGCTCCCAGAGGTCACAAACAGCAGCATAAGTGGAGGAGGTCTTGCTGGCTGCAGTGTTAGGAGGCAAGTGAGCTTTTTTCAAAGCACCACCTACATGTATGTGGTGTATGCAATCGTGTGCAGAGACGGACACAGCTATTGGCCTTCGTATGTTGCTTTCACACGTTTGTCTATGGCTGTGTCTGTCGTGGAGTTTAACACCCACAATGTGGTGAACTTCCACGGCGGGCATCTGCTTATTAATGTACTGATAGCTAGGTCAGGCATCCACCATTTTAGAATGGCAAATTGTGTGTTTGTGACTGCTAAGTGCGCCTCCACCAATCATAATGGTGGGTAGTTTGTTTACACATTCAAACTTCGAAGACCACTCATGTATTTTCTTTTTTTAATGTATATGTAATGCTTTACTATGGTTAAATGTGATAGTTACGCTGCGTTGTTGCAACCTCCGTTGATGATATTTTGGATGAAAAATCAAAGCATTTGATAACTATTGACAGCTAAAAAATGACATTTGTGAAGTAAAATTGACAAAACACATCAGATTAAGATATGTTGCGAAACCTTATATTTTTTTTATAACAACATGACATTTGTGTTGATATTCAAAATTAAACATTTTTCCAATTTTTTCCAATGCAAACATTTGAACCCTGGAAGGGTGAGGAGACAACAGCCTCTAGTGTACCACCCATTTCCAGAACTTGCCAACATGCAAGAATGGGGTGTTAACAAAAAGTTTAGATTGAATAGGCAAACCATACTGTATTCATATCATCAGCTGGTGCCAGAGTTTCTGTCTCACAACAGAAATCCACCATCTCTTACACCAATTGGCAAACTTATGGTACTACTTCATTTTGTGGATCATGATCATTCCAATACACAGTGGCAGTACCTGGTGGAATGTCACAAACAACTTATTTCCTCAATGATGACATCTATGGTTTGGGTCGCTGACCACATATGGTTAGAGCAATTGGTGGCACATGTATTGCCTTAGTGCTACCACCCATCAGGGTACAAGTCTACAGGAATTGGAATCACTTCCATTCAATCAATTTGCAAGTCTGCCTAGCTGATTTGCACATAACAAGCATCTGTGTGCATTTCCTTGGATCAGCCTATAATTCCTTTGTACTATGGAACAGCAGCATACCCCTGCAAATGTCACAACTTGGACCCGAGATGGCCTGGCTAGTTGGTAAGTAAAATCTGGCATAATATTGTTTGGGTAATTTCAAGGTGATTCATCTGAAATGATGTTACATATCTTGGCTCTTTTCTTTTTATTCTATTTAGGAGACGCAGCTTATTCTAACCGGCCTTGGTTGTTGGCACCCCTTAGGAATCCAATAATGCCAGCTAAAGTCCGGTGCAATGAGGCCCACAGAAGAACAACTATTTATGTGTCAACCCTGGAGGAGACCTCCTCTACTCGCTTGATAAGGTGTACCAAATCACCATGGCCTACTGCATGCTGCACAACATAGCACTGCAACTGAATATCCCTTACATCGCAGAAGATGGAGACCAGGGTGAGGATCCTGAAATGCCAAATGAAGATGATAGTGGTGAGGAGGAAGGAGTTTACTTACCTAAGGATGCAATTGACAATTTATTCACATGAGTGTAAGTATATCTTTACATATTATCACATTAAATGTTAAACCAACTATTGATGTAATGAGGAAAAAAAGTAAGTGCTGGGCATTTTTTAGGAAGGGCAAGTTCAGGGCAAAACAGGCCACAGATCCTTGTTGAGCAACGTTTTGATACATTGACTACTGTGTTCATTTTCATTGTTTCTCTCTGATTGTTAATTGAAAATGTGTCTTCCAAAAGATGACTTGGCAATGTGTCAATTTTCTTATGTTTTATTGCTCATCTTTTTGTGATTGTACGGACGTTTTGTAGATTGCTTTGGACTCATTCTCTGTTTGTTGGTACTAAGCCAGCATGTGTGCCGTCAATTGCTCAAACCGCATGTGGCAGTTTAAGCCAAAGCATACTAAAATCCCTTCACATTGCCTAAATCCTCATTTAGTGCAATGTGTAATGTGTAACCCTGGGCGTAGTTCGCGAAGTAGCGCTAAGCGTAGCTACGTGAAGTGTACTTTGCACTACGCGAGCTAAGCTTAGCTACGCGAACTGCGTAGTGCACTGTGCAAAATGCTGTTCGCACTGATTGCACAGTGCCGGATGCTTGTCCGCACTGTGCAATCAGTGCAAACTGCATCTTGCACAGTGCAAGTGGTTGTTTTCTGCCGCTCGAGTATATTTCTACTCGAGTGGCAGCTTTCACAACGCAGACTGGTAGTTTCTCATCCCGAGCGTACGCGAGCATACGCAACCACTCGCAATAAGAAACCTGACCTCCCCAAGTTGAGAATCTTGCCAGTAGGTTTATTTTCCACGCTTGCGATTGATAACTTGATGTTGCTGATCGCGAACGAGGAAAAAGTCTCGCCGGGATGTCATTTTTCGCGGTCGCCAACTTGACCTTGAGGACCGCGAGCCAGCAAAAAAAGACCGCTGCGCTGCGCTACGCTACGCGTGTTTGCACTGTGCTCCGTGCAATTCGCGTAGTGCGAAGTATCGCAAACTTCGCAAACTACGCGAGCGTAGCGTAGTGCTTTGCCCAGGTTTAGTAATGTGTATGAAGCTGTTGATGTGACTCCTAATTTTAAGACAAACATCTTGGAACAGACCACTTAAACATTGGTTGAGGCAGTCTACCAGATACTGGAGCAGTGAATTGATACCGTGTGTACCAAAATGTAGTACTGCCATGATTTTGATTATTGGTGTTATTGATGTGGGATTCCTTATATGAGCCAGATGATCTAGCTCCAGCTGATGACATAAATGAGTAATGATGTGCCTATCGAATATTGTTGATTTTGTTCTATCCCCTTCTTCCGTGGTCTCAAAGTTTCGAATAGGCGATCTGAAAATGGGACTGAGTATTTGTGTCATTTATAGATTGTCATGTTTGTGAATATGTTGGCAGACAAATCTTTGACAAATTTAATAAATTACTCGTTGATGAATTATAGTACTTGTATTTTGTTGTCATGGTTGCAAACTTAAGAGAAACATTACTTACTTGCAATTCATTTATGATTACGCAATGATTTGTTTCTTGTCATTGTAAGTTATGATGGAAAGAAACAAATGAAATAATCAACTTGAGGAACACAACACCAGTCTTTTACTTTGTGAACTAAAACAGAACAAAAATGAAATAAGCAAACCAACAATAGGAAAAGTCAATCATGGTGAATGAAACCATTCATGAAGGGTAAAAGTTTTTGATGTCCGATGTCCAGAATACAAATGGCACAGAAAGGTAGATGTGTAAAGAAATTGTCCACACTGGAGGAAATTAGGTTTGGGGTCTCTTGCTGGCCATCCTCTCCTGCTGGTAATTCTGGATGGATGCCCCCTCTTGTGCGGGGTTAACCACAGTTGCAGGGACTGAGGTCGGTGCAGGTCCTTTTACTTGTGGCAGGGCTCCCTTTATGTGGCTGCAGCAGATGTACTTTGCCCAGATGTTGTAGGACTACAGAGATGGGTAGATGGTGCTAGAAAAGCCCTGCACGTATGTGTATAAATATCATGAAGCACCAGCGGCAGCTCCTCTTCTGTGGTGGAGGAATGTCACCCTCCCTGCCAGCAGCCTTAAAACTTGAAAAATAAAACTAGTTTATTATTGTTTTATTGTTCAAGTTATAAGGGCTGAGTCTTGGGGAGGGGCATTGTGGGGTCTGTCACAGAGGGGGAGTGGTGGGCATTGCAGTCAGTGCGCATGTGGATTTGGTCGGCTGTTTTAGGACGACCAAACCGACATGCGCACTGATATGTATCCAACCCGAGCTGCATTGCCGGTATGGAGACAGCAGGCGCAGGCTTCCAGTCTCTCTGGGGGTGCATAGCAAGGGTGCTCAGGTCAATCCTGATGCTGCTCTGATGGCATAAACCCCCTGGGGATCAACCACACCCATCAGCTTCATTGTGGCTTTATAGCTTTGAAGGAAAACCTTCTTAAATTCAATGAACAACTGTACAATCAAATACAATTTTGATGAGCAGCACATAGAACCCATAAAGGACCGATATCATCACATGGTGGGGATATCAACGACATACTCCTAGGGCATGGCAATACGAACACCTGTGCTGGGTTTTGTGTATGGATTAACACCCTCTACACTTTTTTAAAATTAACCAGCACAGTTTCGGAACACTCAGTACCATTCCTGGACCTACTGATCTCCAGAGAAGCAGGAAAACTGTCCAACACGAACTACAAGAAACCTACAGACTGGAGCAGTCATTTGCTCTATGAGAGCCACCACCCTAAAGCCCTTCGAGATGGGGGACAATTTCTACGCCTACGCTGTAATTGCAACACCCTATGATGCACAGGCTAAGGAACTGAGCACCAACATGGCCACACGCTTTTATCCATCCAAGATTATTAACCAAGCTTATAAAAAACCAAGGACTAATCACTGTGAATCCCTACTGGAGACGAGAATGAAGCAACTCACAAACGCATTTACCTGCGTCACGACCGTCACCCCTCTTCAAACCAAATCGAAAAAAATCATTAAAAAGCATTGACCAGCTCTCAAAAAAGGCACTTTGGATATGGTTGACCTGCTATTTACGTACAAGTGCATGAGCTACCTTAGAGCTCTTCTAATGCATACACACCCAGCCCCCCAAAATTCCCAGCAGACACTGTGGGGACTGCCACAGGTCACAGCACATTACCCGTGCAGGTGTTGCTCTGTATGCACCCTCACACAACTAACAAAGGAACTTGACCTGGGAGAAACCCACCCTCTGGAACAGAGAAGCCATACTAATTACAATACAAATAAATGCATTTATTTAATCACTTGCCCCTGGACACTTCGCTATGCAGGGATGACCACTAGGATGATAAAAACCATAATTTCAGTACATCAAAGCAACATCCATTGCAAAAGGACCACTTTTTAGATCGTAACCACTCAGCAGATACCATCAAGTGGACAATCTTTGAGGCTAATACCAGATAGAGTGTCAAATCTCTATTTTACAGAGAGCAAAGGTGGGTCTTCCATCTCATGATACACCCACGGTCTCAATGATGATATACCTTGGACTGAATGTGCCAGATAATCACATATTCAGTGCAGGAGATAATCAGTACATTTGACACTCAGGGTATTTTAAAAACAACTGATGGATAAAATCTCAATTTCGGAATTACATTCAATCACCTTCATAGACATGGTGTATGATAATTGAGCCATATGATCAAATATATTATATGTCATAATTCACTTTTGTCGACAATATTATCTATGTCCCCTTTCCCCACACATTGATTCATATATATAATATATGTCACCATCCACTCTTGTGACCAATGTTATCTACGTGCCTGTCTTCCCCCACCCACAGTGACATACACATGTCACTATAATTATACGGCCACTCCGCTTTGACACCGACCATGTACTTTCTAAAACCATTGTTTTGATTATTCATATCCCTAGTCCAGCATATTTGCCACTGTGAACTAGTCCCTATTACGTAGCTTGAACGCCACCCTTCTATTATCATCATAGAACTATGTCTCTTTTGGTATACCCATCGTTCAGTATACTTTAAGATGGCCGCCACAGGTACTTGGTTTTTCTTTCACCTGCCACTAGCCGATTCCCGCCACTCACATGGTGTCCACTATGTGCTGACGGCCATGCGGAGGAGGAGCAGACACCTTTCCCACTAGGCCTCAGAAGATGCCCTTAATCCAGCACCGAGAGGTGCACAAACAACTCCGAGCAAGCAGATGACAGGGTAGGTTACTACAACCTACACCACACATATGATGTAAGTGAGATAGAGATCAAGTGGGATGTTCCGATGCTCCTGAACACCCGACAGATCCGTTTTTTTGACAATTTCTCACACTTACTTCTGCACAAACTTTCACCACAGCATTGACGCGGTCATCTGCTAATGACCTAAGGGGCACATCATTTATGATTTAAGGAAAAGAACGTATCCCTACCCTTGACAAGGGATGAATCACTGTGTAAGTCACTTACTTGAATATTTTGTGGTGCATGACACTGCATAACAGAAGCTTTTACATTGCGCTCCTAGCATGTTTTTATTGATTCATGAAATTTTCACATCATTGGTTACTTTCTGCAGGCAACCCCTGGTATGCTTTGTATTTAAATATCACACCATGTTTCTCTTTCAGACTGGAATATAGGACAACCCCAGCCAGTTGACACCCTTTTGGTACATATATGACTTACATATCTATGTAAGCACATTCTGGTAATCACTTGATAACAGCATACATCCTCCAAACCCTAACTAAGGGTAGGGATAATTATTATCACCCATTTTGGTCCTGATGAAACGCCATGGATCCCTCCTGGACCACTGAGGCACAAAACATGTTGAACTACTCGACCCTCACAATCTGCACACGCTGTTTCATTGTTTTTCTTCATAACTAGGAGCTAACAATTACCACATTGCTTTTATCCCTACCAAGGGGACACCAGATTAAACTGATATTGGTTACCCCTTTGGTATTTTTAACTCATCCTTCACTGATCCCACACACCCGCACTCATCATCATAGCTATTTGAATAAAAGATCTCCGCCAAAAAGCCCTCTTGCGGGCACATGTCATATTGAAACGCCGACCCCACTAGGAGCTAAGCCTGATGATGAAGCATGATACCCTCATGGATATGGGAGGGCACCACTTGCTAAATAGGAATATCCCCTTACGTCTACACTCCAATAGGAAAAGTTACACTACCAGTATTTCTGCTGCTCTCATGCTGGATTGGATTTGGGGGAATCTGGGAGCCTGTGCTGCAGTGGAGCCAGAGAGGAGCAGAAGAGAGACAATGTGGTGGGCAGCAGTTAAAGTCTTTTTTGTTGTTGTTGTTGTATTTCCTCATTGTCTGCCCCGCCTTCACTCTGCCCTGACAACAGCCGCTATTGTGCAGCACCCCAGTCAGGGAGCTCAAATTGGAGCTGTGATGTTCCATCTGTACATTGTGCTCCATCTGCAACTGTTTCGTGTCTCAGAGCTCTGTGAGGGGCTGGACCATCATGATTTTGACTGATGAAGGAATATTTTTTAAATTTTTAAGACTTTTTCAGAAATCTTTTAGACGTTTTTAAAACATTGTTTACTAAAGAAATGTTTTTAACATTATAGTGCGTACCAATGTCTAGTTAGAATGGTAGTACACTTATAGGTTACCTATGTCGTCCAGTCAGAAGAGGAGTGGGTGTTATATTCCAAATAGGTACCCTACAGAGGTAACATTGCAACCTTTCACCTATAATCCTTCCCTATATTACATACATAACTGTTCGAGCCCGATGTAATCCTTTAGGCTGACACAGTAACACAGCAAGGAAGACCTCTGTGGAGACCTGTGCGTATATATACATCATGTCTTGCTTAGAGAGGCAGAGGAGACCGTGACTTCCTGGCTGACACACTGACCAGAGACGCTGAGGTTCCTGCATGCAGACGCTCCAGCTAGCAGTGGTCTAACATCCCTCGCCGGGTGTCCAACTCGAGACCAGGACGGGTCCCACATTCTCTAATTCTCAGGTAATGGGGTGGTCTAGATCCTAGAGGGAATCTTGGCATAATGCATAACACCTACACAGATGCTTGGTATATTTAGGTACCTCTAGTTAGGGAGACATCGTAGGAGTACACACTTTCTTATCATGTGATTTATGTACTTGTATATATTCATGATTACTGAAAAATGGTAGAACTGTACCCTCCTTTTACTTTCATAGTACTGCTAACCATATATCTCTGCTAATGTCTCATGGTTGTTACAGCAAATCTATTTTACACTAGTAAAACAACTGTTCAATAAATCCCTATTGAAACGCCCAGACTGTTTATTCTGTGTATCTCTGAGACAAACTAAGTGAGCACGAGTGACTGAGCAAAAAGTAGTATATTGTTTCCACGATCCTGGGGGTCAGGGTTGTCATGTTCTGAGGTTTCCAGTAACTATTCTCTCTCCGATAAGAGGAGATTCTAGTGGCACTGTGAGCTAGCTAATGCAAACAGGCTAACGTATCTGGTGGGGGTGCTCGGAACCAGTTTGCTACCAAACCCACAGTTTATGTTATCCGAACACGCAGATCCTGTATAGGACGTATAAGAACTACACAACACCAATTCATGGTTTGGGGTAGCATGGATGACAGTCAACCCAGTGGCCTCACTATGTTTGCCCACAGTATCCCTCCCGTGACCACTACCCTCAATACCTTGTGGCCTTGCCCCAGTGTGCCCCATCCCACTGATTCCTGGCTGAACTGTACGTTGTGGTTTCTCAACTGCAACCAGGACTTGGGAGCACAAGATTGGAGTGGTGTTGCTTTGGTCACGGAAAGTTGAGATATCCGTGAGATGAGGTGTTGTAACAGGTAGGAGGTGTAGGTGGGGTCAAGTAAGACTCACCAGGTAGGTCAGATGGACCAGGCCCCTCCTCTTCATTCAGACCTGCAGGAGTGTAGTCATCCCTAGGTGCTTGATCGTGAGCTGCAGTGGAGGTTTCCTAAAGGACAGATGGTGGGCCATGAGCTCTGGCTGTTGGACCTATTATGAATGTAAAAATATAGTGACATTGTAAAGTGTGGATTACACATACAACGAGTTGCAAGCCGCAAATGTTTCAACCTAAAAGGAAAAAGGAAATCAAGATCATGGATATAGCTTTCAGTAGTTTTGTAATTCTTTCACAAACAGTTTAAATTTCATTTAAAAAAAACTTTTAAAAACTTGTAAGAGGATGTCCTGAAATGGTACAATTAGTTACTCTACATGCATGTATCAACAATCTACACAACACAGAAGAGAGGAGAAATCTGGATCTAACCAGTCCAAGGTGTAGCAGGCTAAAAAGCAGATATTTACACAACTTAGATGAATGTAAAGCAATAATCACCATATTAACAGTGCATTGAAAATTTATCACAAATGCCACTTATATTCAGCATACAAAGTTACAATAAAAACATTTTTTTAGTTAAAAAAAAACTTTGATTTGTGCAACTCATGACATCAATTCAATTACATGTCAAGAAAAGGACAACATACACAACTTAAACATAAACAGAAGAAAACATTAAAAAGAGATTGATCAATAAATTACATTTTACCATTTGTGAAAAAATTAGATGGCAAAGGGAGAGTTACAAAATGACATAGCAATATGATTTTTATAAAACAGAAACAAGGCATCATTGTAGTTGTAGTAATTTCAATGATATATTCACGTGCAAAATTGTAGCTTGAACATACCTTGTGTAAATGTGCAGGTAAAAGAGAACGGACATTAACTACGTGAGACACATAACGTTATTTGTTATTTGGAGTACATACACTTACAGGCACCATAACATCATGAGAAATGTGATGACTATTGAAACCTGTTATCTTATATACAAATCAATACATTCAAACAGACAAGCCAAACACGATGTTACAGATTGTAGGAAAGTAGGATCTGCTTTCATGGTCACCCACCACTTTTTGCTGGTGTCATTATGTTTTACTGACTAATCTGACTGGGATCCTGCTGATCAGGACCCCAGTCTCTGTGCTTCGTCCCTAAATTGGGCATGGTGAATACTTATGTACACTCCAGATTAGCTACTGGTGTATCCTTCTGAGTCCCTAGTATATGCTACTAAGGTATCCAGGGCATAGGTACACCAAGGGTCCCCCATGGGCTGAAGCATGTATTATGCCACCCATGAGAGACCAGTCAAATTGTAACTACGAGCCTGCCATTGCAGCCTGTATAAGCTGGTGCTAGCCCCACATACTTATTTATTGATTTATTTCTAGAGTTTTATATAGCGCGAACAAGATCCCAGGGGATATCAGAGCGCTTTACATTCAAACTAGAACAGGAAACAACCACAGGAAAAAAAAAAAACAAAAAAAAAAAAACACAAATTAACCATAAAGTGCACGACTTTCCTTATATCAGAGGTCACTGCACTTAAAACCTATAAGTCACCCCTAAGACAGACCTTTCAATCCTGATGGCAGGGTGCTCGTTTCTATGGGTGAGGTTGCCCCTGCATGAGCAAGGGACCCTTACAACCTTCGGAGTCCATTCTACCGGGTTGTAAGTACACAGGCCATTAAGATATATAGAGTAGCCATGCGTCATTATGCGATGCCTATCTCTAAACTAGCTGTAACAAACCCTGTTGTGTTTGGTATCAAACATGTTGGAATCATACCCACACACCGTATAAGGTGTGGGAGGTATGATTCCATGCCCTGTAAGGGAGGCCATCAGCTCCCCTGGGACTAGTCTCCTACTATGACTGCTGCCAACAAGAGAGATGATTCTGCCCTCCTGCTGCTGAGCTAAGCTCGAGCAGAGTAAGGCAGGACAATAGGTATCCTATCACAGGGAGGTTTGACCACCTCCCAGACGACTTAGTGTATTGGGCAAGGGTGGGGGCGCTTTCCTGTGCCACTCAGACAGCTTGAAGGGCATGTGTGGTGCCCTCCTTGCATATTCCAGTCCAAACCAGTTCAGGGAGCCATTGGTTCCCGCTCTGGTGCAAAACTGGACAAAGGACATGGGAGTATCCTCCCCACTGTCCAGCCCCTCCTCTGGAAGGGACCCCTGAATTGTTCCAACCCTTTTCTTAGGGTACTTAAGGGCTTACATGCGGTTGGGTACCTAGATTTGTCATTGGACAAGATTCAGATCACATACCACTTCAACTTCAACCGTCTGGGCACTCTGGACCTCTCTGGACTTCGCTTTGGGAGCTGAGACTGCAACTAGGAAGACTCCTGCTGCTCTTGGTCTCGCCGTCCTGAAGTATGCTGCAATGTCTGTGCCTGTGCTCCTTGCCGGTTCTTCACAGGGTCTGTAGACATCCAAGACACCCGAAGGAGCCTCCCTTGGAGTGAAGGAGTCACACCCCGACATCCTTGAGCACCACAATGCAGGTGACTGGCCTGATAATCCTGGACTCCCACAGACTCCAAAATCCTCACCAACACAGGGGGTGGTTCTGCAACCCCCTCGAGACCTGCACTGTCTTCTGACCGAGTTTGAGGCCAGTATCCCTCATGGGCAATGCTGGAACAGAAACTCTGTGCACCATGTCAACTTGCCAGGGTTTGCTGACTCTCTCCTCTTGAGCTCTTCAGGCACCAAGAAGCTCCTACCTCAAGCATCTCCTACAGCCTAGATCTTTCCCTGCATCGCATCCTCTGCACTGTGGGCCTTCATCTTTTGGTGAGCTGCTCGTGGTCCTCTTGCAACTCTTGTGCCTTTGGCCCATGGATCCTCTCGAGGATCTTCTTTGGCTCCAGTGGGCTCTCCTGCTTGCTCAGGGCCTGCTCTGACTTACCTGCTTGTGGTGAGTATGTTGGACCTTGCTGGTCCCGTCACTGTACCTTTTTCTTCAAATATGTTGGTTGCCATTGCCAAGGTTTGTTGGTGCCAGTGCTGGACACTGACCCCTCAGCTCTTGACATCCAATGTGGGACAGCTTGTGCAAGGCTCCTGGTCCTCCTCTGCATCATCTAGTCCATACAGGTGCAACTTCAAGGGCACCGTCAAATTCTCCGGTATCTCCGACAATGGTGGCCATTCCTCTTCCGTGCCTCCTGGTCGGTCACTCCTGAGTGGCATAGACTCTTTCCCCTCTGCTTGCAGGTACCTCTAACCTTGAATCCACCTTTGGGTTCCACCAGACACTATCACCTTCATCACCATCAGCATCTATTCCGAAGTCCTTCATTGTGGTCTACAGTGGTTTCCGATATCACTTCACACCTATGCACCTGGCTTCCCTGGTTTAGTTATCCTGGTTCCTGAGGTATGCACGGGTGGGGTGACTCACCAACGTTCCATCTTCCATGGGGTTTCTTTGGGTCCACTGGGAAGGGTCCTTCTTCTTGAAATTTGCAATTGCGACTTACATATTGACTATCATTGAGCACGTAGACGTGTTCCCACTCTGCACACAACCTCCCTGGGGTTCCTAGATACTCACCTTTGGTGGTTCCTTGGGTCCCCGGCTATTTACCAGGCGCGGATCGTCCATTGAGGCGTTGGGGCGTAGCCCCCCCGCCCGCGCCCGCAGCTCCCTCGGTGTCTCTGAACTTAGTTTACTTAAGTTCAGAGACGCCGAGGGTGGGGAGAACTAACTGACAATGCATGTCAGTCAGCATGACGTCGGACCGTGGGCGGTCCGGCGTCATGTTGACTGACATGCATTGTCACAAGCCAGGGAAAGGCAGCACAAGTGCGCATGAGTGGGCATGGAGATAAATTTTTACTCCGTGCCCAGTCATGCGTACTTGTGTTTTTACTGCCTTGCGCATGCCCATTAGGAGCCCCTTGGTCTCCTAATGGGCAGGCGGCGGGCATAGCGTAAGCTGTGCCCTCAGCCAATCCTGGCGCTGCTGGCAGTGCCAGGATTGGCTGAGAGGGGTTGGCAGGCCCCTCCAGTACCGTTAGTGAAGGCACCCAGGGGATCAGAGGTCTGAGAGGTGGCGTGGCCGCGTGGACCCGTGGACCGGCTATGAGGTAAGTTTTTAAAAAAAATATTTCATTCCCCTGTGCGTGACCCCCCCCCCCCCCCCGCGAGCCGCGACTGCTCAGTGGTGCTCAACCCCAAGCAGTAGCGAACGTGGACTCCGGGTGGTCAGCCAGGAGGCTTTCACAGACAGAAAGAGCGGGACGGGCGGACACGGGTTCACACCGCATACAGGAGTTTGTGGGGGAGGGGGCGCTGTGGTTGGACACAAAGCCTTGTGAATTGAGGGGCGGGTGGGATGGGTGCACGCAGGAGACTGAACATGCCATGGGCTCTTTTCACTGATGATCAGAAAGCTCCATGGGATGGTACGTGATCTTCATTGAAGTCTCCGACTTTCATCCTTCCGAGGCCGATAATATAAATACGTGCACCTGCTAAGTTGAACAACAACTGCATCCGTTATTTAAGCACCAAGGCAGCAATTCCATGCGTGATACTCGAGTTTTTTTTATGTTTTCCTGGCGATTTTTCACGCTTGTACTTGGCTGGGATTATGTTATTTACATGTGAGACAATGCAGTTTGATTTTAAATTTGAAAACTAAAACCGGTCCGACCTGAGCCCAGTCGAAGGTGGTCGTGGTTACTGCGAGACTAATAGTATGGCTATTGAGATGACTGTATCAAAAAGCCACGTTTTCTATATTTCCCCCAACCTAATATTTGGCCGCACATCGCGCATTTAACATATGGAGCGTGTGGACCAGGGTGAAATTCAGCATCATCTAAAATATGTTTTTATTGGAAATTATTACAATTATACAGAGTTTAAATTTTTAATTACAAATGAAGTTTGAAGTAATTATTTTAGTATGTTGGGGGCGCATTTCCGAATGGAATTATATTCTCCCTTTATCTGCAAAAATGCAAGATATTAAAGTTCCAAATCACTGCACATCAGAAAAATATAAGTAGAGGACAAAACGACTCAAAGGCGTGTTCGTATATTTTGTTGTTTACGTGCACTAAGCATGGAAAATGCATGGCATCCTTATCAGTCACTCAGCTAACGGAAAATTAATAATTCTGAACTTGTAAAACCCGATTCAAAATGCGGGAACGGCTAGCTTCCCGCTTCGCTACTAATTTGAAAATATTTCGATTGTACTGCATTTCTTTTTAATTCTGCTAAATTGTATTTAGTCCTATTTTCCCGATGTGAATATGTTGAACTTAAAAGAGCCACCATTGCCCTAAAGGCCCGGAATCAAGGGGCATGTTGGCTGGCACGCGGTTCTTTCTTTTCGGGAGGCAGGTGATGTTTGGGTCTTGGAAGCAATGGGACTTGTGTCCATTTCAGGGCATATTCACTAAGGGGCATAATTACTATTCATATGCGTCGCCCTGGCGCCACGCAAGGGAATCTCAACTGTACGTAACTGGCCCGTTATCAGTTTCCGATTGGACGTTTTTCTTATTAAAAATAGTTCCTTGCAAAATATGTGCCAGTCTGGGGAATGAATCCCATCATCCCTGTTTTGAGATACTATGTTGAATGTCTTCCCAAGGTCACCCTGGCTCTCAAGAAGCATCGAGCCTGCAAACGGGACACTGTTGTGAGCCTGGCATGTGTCTGCTATACCATGTATGCGAAATGTGTGTCTGGAATGTTATTTGTATGTGCCATGCCTGTTCCTCGTAAGAGGTTAGAATGTATCGAACTTGTAGTCAGGCAGTGTTTAGTTTGCATGTTTCTAGGGGAAGTTTGATTCCTTACAGAAGCTACTGATACTTGTATGTGGATATGTGTAAACTTCAAAATGTTCTCGTGGGAAGAACTCCCTGTAGGTGGTTCTGGCTCGCTCGCTCGCCGCAGTGAAGTACAACAATTGTTTTACGCACACCACTTTCAAATGTCACCAGCCGCCACTGCTATTTACAAAGTATTGTGTGTATTGTGTAGTACCTCCAGGCTCCAGGGAGGAGAGCATATATTGTGTTAGTGAGTGTTAATAATAAAATACATATTTTTATAACTACAATGTGTGGTTCTTTTTCACTTAACCTATGCCATAAGATGAAGTACTGGTAAAACAAACTGCTTTACACTCCTTCTGGACTAAGCCGGAAGGCTGCTCTCCACAGCTACCACTTAGAGAGCTTTCTGTGGTTGTCTAAGACCACTAGAATCCCCATAAGGGCTGTCTGGAGTAGTGCAGGGTGCTACACTTAAGTGAGCACTATATACTAAGCCAGTCTCTCACACTGATATATATTCAGGTTTCTATGTAAAATAAATGGTACTGAACCCATTAGCAACTGCTAACTTCAAAGGAAACAGGATACTTAAGTTTAGTGGCACATTGCAAAGTATAACTTACCAGTCTTCACTCCACCAGGGAACCCTGTCAAGCCTTCAGTATGAAGGATCTGAAAGACCTTCTCCACCCAGGACACAAGTTGTTAGGGGGGATGGGTGAACCACCGTCAGTCCTAGAGGCCTCCAGGTGAAGCTTGGATGCCATGGAACACACTCTCCCCCGCAGGTCATTCCACCTCTTCCTAATTTTCTCCTGTGTGCTCAGGTTGTTTGCTACAGCATTCACTCAATAGATGAGATAGGGGTGTATTTTGGACTTGGGCTCCAAACAACGGTGGCTCTACTCTTAGGATTTCATCCCTAATAAATGAATACTTCGGAGTCCAGCGGGAGCTTCTGAGATGCAGACAGGCAAAATGCTTTGTTGGTGCCTGCCAAGCAGGGGAGTCACTTCTTGACTCCAAGGGAGATTTCTTAAGTCTCTAGACTTCAGTAGAGCGTCGAAGTTCCAGGATTCAGCTTCAGAGTTTCATCCAGGGATATCTAAAGTCCTGTTGCCAAGGGTTCCTTACTTATAACTAAGGAAGGGGTTGGACTAGCTCTAGGGACCCACCTATGGGAGGGTTTGGAAAGAGGGGTGGCTACAGCCATTTCCTTTGTCCAGTTTTGCACCAGAGCAGGGGCTGGAAGCCCCTGAACCCGTTTGAGCTGGACTATGCACAGGGACACCAAATGTGCCCCCAGTGCAGGACTTCAAAGCACTCTGAGAGTGCTCCCACCCAGTCCCAATACACATCATCCTGTCTATTGTCCAGGCCTCCCCTGCTGGAGTTTCGGTCAGCAGCAGGAGGCCAGATCCGTGTCTGTGGCTGCAGCATCCATTTTGTGATGCCAGGGCTCTGTTAAGTTTCTACCGGGTATACCAGTACTGCCATGTCTCTCATTCTCACATCAGGAATTGATGTGGGGGTATGATTCCAAGGTGTTTGATACCAAACACGCCATGTTTCCGTGCAGCCAGTCCAAAGTTAGCATTAACCGTTTTAGTTATAATGCACTTAATATTATATGGTCAGGCTGCACCACTGACAACCCCGGAGAAGAGATTCCGAAGGCTGCAGAGGGGCTCAGCTCATGCTTGGGTACCCTCTCACATATAACCAAGCACCCTGCCTTCAGGATTGATGAGGCCTGCCATAGGGGTGACTGATAGGTTTCTATGTGCTGTGATAGGTGAGGTATAGTGAACTTATACCTCAGTAAGGGGTGCATGCACCACCTTACCCAGGCTGCAGTAGCAGACCTGTGGTGTTATTTTGGAGAGCTTTCCAGGGGTGGCACAATACATGCTTCAGCCCCTGGTAGGCCTTTGGGGTACCTATGCCCTGGGTACATAGTATACCATATACTAGGGACTCACAAGGATACCCCAGAATCCAATCTGTAGTGTACCTAAAGTACATGCAATCAATTTAAAGAGGAAGCAGCTAGGTCGGGGCCCTGAATAGCAGGGTCCCAGCCTGACTAAAGTCGAAAAACAGTGAAACACCAGCAAAAAGAGGGGGTATCCATGTGAAGCAGATCTTACTCTTCTACAGGCTTGGCACAATCCCCGCAACCTGATGACTATGGAGTACAGTTGCCAGCTGAAGAGTCTGCCACGTCGGCAGCGGGGATCCATGTATGCGGCAGTAAACCCTCTGTCAATGACGATGGAGAATCAGCCAGCATACATATAAATAAGGCGGGCTGCTTGCCGTAAGCTCGACAGAGTACTGGGAACATCCGCCACATCTGGATGGCAGTATTACCGTCGAGATTTAAATAAGGCATATAGACTTTTGAACAAGCTATAATTCAAGCAATCCTAACATTTTACACACACACAGCCATACAAAGCTGTTGCAATTACTTTAATCAAAGTTTTTGGTAACACCTCCAAAAATCTACACTAACGGCCTGATTAGAAGTATGGCAGTCCCAAGACCATCGTACTCACAGTGGCAGTCCGACCACCACGTTGTCGGCAGTCCAACTGCCCGATTAGGACCAAGGCGGTTTACCACCTCAAGACAGCCACCATCTAAGATTCCGCGGGTGCTGCAGTAGTGAAAGGAACGATCTGTGGCAGTGTTGCTGATGCCGCACCGCTGTGCAGATCACTACCTTCCTTTCCTCCGACCTTTTTAGGGTGGGCAACCCACCATGAATAGGTTGGCGGAAAGGAAGGTAAGGAGACCCAAACAGGGCCCTAGGGCGATTTAGCTTTGTGTGGGTAGTGGCCAGGGGCACATGTTGTGCCACCAATGCTACCACTGCCATGCGCTTACTGTGCACCATGCATGGTGCATGGCAACAGTGAGCGCATGACAGTGGAGGTGCTGCAGTGTGGCGCTATTGCCTTCAGGCTCTGTATATGAGCTAACGAATGCTGGCGCCGCAAGACCGTCACAAGACTGCTGCCGGCACACCACAAGCCCGGTGATGAAGTCAAAATGTGACTGTCAGGATGCCGCCGGCTTGGCAGCATTCTCCCAACCACTATGACGGCAGGCTGGCGGTCGGATTGCCAAAGTCTAAATCAGACCCTAAGTGTAAAATGTAGTCCACTAACTGCCAATTTGCCTTGGAAGGAAAAATAAATGATAGCAGTAGAGTATGTACATGTCACAGAGGTGGTCAACCACAAGAGAAACCTAGTCCTCTAATGGACTGTTTTGAAGATACAGGGGTTGGCAGACTGCATTGGTCATGACACAGATGCCAAGCCAAATTCCGGATACCATGGTGGAATGTTTATGACAGCACGCTGGCACAGTAAGCCAAAACAAAAAATGCAGTGGAAGGATGGCACAATGCCTTCCAATCCACATCGTGCAGAACTCAACCTACAATATACAAATGTATCGAACCATTACAAAAAGAACAATGTTACGAAGAACTGGGAATAGAACAATCTGTTACCAAACATTAGTACCTGAACGTAACAAACAAACAAACAAAAAAAATGTACAAGATGCTACAAAGCAAAATAAAACTATTCATAAATAACAAAGGACTAGACTACTTAGAAGTAGTAGCCAAATCAATCTTCCAAAAATACATATTAACCTACAATAAACCTTAAAGAACACAAAATACTCTAACACAAAAAACCAAATATCTTTTTTATAATAATATTAATATTTTGTTACATCAGTGAAAAAACTATATAAAGTGGAAAATGATTATTCACTGATATAATACAATATTAATAATAATAACTAAAAAATTATATATAATGCTAACCAACAAACCAGCTTAAATATAAACTTTATCCATGACATCAAAAACTCATAATTTAAACAATATAACCATAAAATAACCAAAGCAATATCACATTTCCCACTCACAACAAAAAATGTATATAAAACCTACTGTTTTGTAGCTGCAGATCTCATGCCAAAACCACACAAAAAATTTTAATCTACCAGAGAATTCATGAAACAAGTACAAAAAAGCCAAAAACAGAATACAAAAACCTTAACAATCCAATTAAAATACCTAAAAGCAATCCAAAGTCCATAGGTTCCATAAAGATACCTGAAAAAAAGATTTTAAAAAAAAGAATTGCACCAGGAAAACCAAAAAATATGGAAATCTAATTAAAAACAAATGACATATAATAAACCAGAACAGATTTCCTGGAAAAAAAATCGTAAACTCTAACTTCTCATTGAAATCATTTGTAAACACAAACCTGTAATAAACAAGCATTTTCAATGCAATCAGTCTCGCCTTTGGGGCCTTAAATGTATTTAGCTATACAGCACATTTGCCTGGGTGCTGAACCATCTACTGTTCTTTAACATGGAGGGAAAGTAAGCACCAAACTGTGTGACATGCCAGGTATGGGAACACATGGAGAGAATTTTACATTTCAGCAGGATATAGTATAGTCCAAAGCTCTGTTTTTAATATAAAATCACGGCCTTTGGTGGTCATATCACTAAAAATACAAGATTTGAAAAAAATATTGTCTACTGGTGCTCGTGGAAGACAATTTCTATGGACTGGAATCTAACAAAAGAACGTCCCTCAGAAGAAAGCAATTTTGGTATGTCAGTGACCTTTACTGGTCATTTTCTATTAAGACAGTTAAATAGAGGCAGTTGAACAAGCAGAAAGCAATTCATGTCCATGCACAAGGTGGCAGGCACCGCGTGGTGCCTGCCACCTTGTGCATGGACATGCAGGGGGGTACCATAGGTACCCCCGAAGTGCACTCCCTCCTGGGGGCCCACAACGGGCCACCTAAGCAAATCCCCACTAGCCTTTCCAAGGCGGCATCGCCGCCATGGAAAGGCCTTTAATAGCCAGCATCATAATATGGATGGCAGTGCCTGCTAGGCACCTCCACCATATATTAGCCCCAGCTCCGCCCGGCCGGCAATCGTAACGATTGCCGACCAGCAGGAAAAGCGGCATATGGACTTTCCGTCCGCCGCGATACCCACCTCCATCTTAATATGGCGGTAGGTAATTCATGTTACGATGGCAGACGGATTGCCACCGCTGGGGCGGCAGTGGTGACCCGCTTGCTATCATAATCAGCCCCTAGGTCGGGAAGCAAGGCTCTCTGCTACCTTGGACCCTTCCACTGGAACAAAATGCCCCTCCATCTGAGAAGCATTGAATCCATACCCCCCCATTCTGCAAAAAACTGAAATCCTGGCTTTTCTCCTGCCCCTAATCTTTCTTTCTTGCTGCTACCTCTCAGCTTCAGCGCCAGGACACTCTTTGGAGTAGCAGTGCGCTCTACAAGTACTCTCAAATAGACATAGTTGTGTCGGAATCATGACGCAACTCCAGCAATCAGAGGGGAGGGCTATGATTATAGCACTGCGTCACCCTTACGCCTGCTATGAGGCAGACGTAAGGATTTGACGCAATTACATCCTAGAAGTGGCGCACTGAAATCTACGAGGCTTTGATGTGGGGAAACGCCCACCCTGCATACATTATACCTGGCGCAGGTATAATTTAGCGCAGGGGTTTACGTAGTAACGCCATGTGGTGCATTATTTACACTGCCACAGCGTCACAAAAAGTGACACAACGGTGGCATAAATGTGATTCAAGGCTCATAAATAAGCCCACCTGTTTCCTTTTATATAAAGCACGCTGCTCACAAGAACAGGACCAGGAGTCGCAAAGGGCAACCCAGGGGTCGCACCTGCAACTACTGGCGACTCCTAAATGATGTCCATAGAAAAGGAGTATCACAAAGGCGGCGATTTTGGATTTCCAAGCACTGAGGGACTGATTGGCGTGTGACTTGGTCGCACTCACTCCTGATTTGCTCTTGAAATGAAAACCTACTCATGGATTATAAATTGGGATGTGCTCTGTTTTTATAATGCAAACAGTTTCATGTGGTTCCTGATTATTGGCCTATCTATGGGTTGAGTTGCACAATTTTCCTAAATCTACGCACTCACATAGTTTTTTTTGAAAAATCACCAACATTTCTTTCTGAGTGATAATATCTCTTTAGGTGCTCTGAAATGGATGTTTCCTTTTTTTATAAGCTAATTTTAACACACTTTACCTCATGACAGAACCTGCATGGATTATAGCGATCTTTTTATCTTTCACTAATTTGGAAAAACGCATGCAGAAAACCTGCGAACTCCAGGTGCTAATTTTCATTTTTCAGATCATTTCATAAAGTTTGTGAGAGAAAACCTTTGCAGCATTGAACACTCCTATTTATTAGGGCCTTTAGGGGCTGCACCAGGCAGAGCAATGCCTGACTGACTTTGCCCAACTATCCCCCAGTCATCATTGTCTTGGTAAATTTGTAGCAAGCCTTAGTATCCCTGGAAGCAATGCATGCACCCTTGTCACATTCTAGTCATACTAAGTACTACCTGTGTTCATTGCCACTCTGAATTATGTTACTGTATGTTGTCTTTCTCTATACTTATATGCTACTGCGCCTGATGGGGACCAGTAGCAGCCCTTATGCAGCAGGGTGTTGCTGCCCGAAACATGTGAAGAAAGACACAACAAATACCAACTGCTTGTTAAAACAGCAGGTACATGGACTGAAGGCATCAAGGAATTATGTGGGAATCTCTGCTCACTCCTGGGTACACTATTACCTTGCACTATCATCCTTATCCCTAGCCATTCGTGCCTGCCCGGCCGCTGTATCTGTGGAGCATGAACTTCAGAAGTGGATGTTCACCTTAAGCGGCTGTGACTACAACATTATCACCAGTGGATACTCGCCAGCGTCACCAGTACTGGCCCCTATAAGAGCTGCCTGAGTGCTATAGAGGTGATCGGGCAAGGCTATAACTGTCTGCCCCTCTAATTCTTCGGTAAGGGAATGGCGGTCAACACTGAGTGCTTTCGATTGGAGCCAGCAAAGAGTACATTCCATTGGATTTCAACTTCCTCACCAGGAGTTTGATGTGGAGCACCTGACCTTCACTCATACATCACTAGGATAGATGCCATCTAATTGCCTGATTCTGTGTTTGGTGGATGGTTTACTCAATCACAAACGTGACGGATATCCCATCCACCATATTACGAGCTCTATTATGTTCTATTGGATATAGTGGAACTCGTTGTACAGCGGACTGGATATCCGTCACGTTTGTGATGGAGTAACCCGTCCTCCAAACTCGTAATCAGGCCCTAAGAGTGCTGTGCTTCGGCGCTCCCTTCGTGAGGAGCCAAAGCCTTGTTAGCTGTCTGTGGGGTGGTCCATGACAGTGATTTGGAAGGCAGGGCGAAAAGGTTTGGACAATTGCAGACACTGCGATTGTGAGTCCTCTGAATCTGGTGGGCAAAGGCCCCATGGCCCTGGTAATGAACACCATGTGTTTGGAATAAGTTTATTATTTATTCTTAGTTTTTTTTAAAGGGTTTGCAATGCATTAATTGATGATCATCTTCTGACATATGGAATCCCTAGTATGAAATTAGTTGTCAAAATCCTAGTGTGCTCTAACTTTCACTATGTAATCAAGGCCGGTTGTGCATCTATGGATATTTCCAATTGTTTTGTATTGTATTGTATTGTATCGTAATGCAACATTTATATAACACTTACTACCCCGATGTGTGCCTGCCACTGAAGTGCTTGTCTACATGTGTAGCACACTACAATGTGTAGGTGTGTGGTTGCATGTGTGTTGTCTTTGTTTTGATCCTATGTGGGAAGAGTTTCCATCCTGTGAGTGATGACCACAGAGGTGTGGTAATTGTGTTGTATGATGCAGTGCTTAGCAGTGTGATGGATGAAGAAGAGTGAGAGAAAAGCACACAGTTTATGGTTTTCAGTAATCAGGGAGCATTAAGAACCTGTGCCTATCAATTTATGGTTATGTCTCTGGGATGTCCATTCTGAAATATTTAGTTTAATGTTTACTGCCCATTGGTTGAAGGGTGAAATAGTGGAGACATCTGCTAGGAAAGACTTTGTTAATATCATCCCTTATCTGATTGCCATTATGAGATATAAAGAAGCGGTCATACTATGTAGCTTGTTGGGACCTTCTGTGGTGGACTAAATAAAAGTTGGTCTGTTGGCTAGCAATATGTGGTAGATCGCACCAGTTAACCCACGCCTCTTCAGTTGGTGATAAGTGGGTAATGGCTGTGAACTGGTACACAACTCAGCGATAGACATGACCCAAAGCAGTTTTGACCTATGTTATTGTATTAGTGCAGGCCAGGTGGGTTATATATTGTACTATGGTTGCACTTACTACCCTTCTTGAGACATTAAAATGCTTTATTTTGGGGCAGCACGATGCTCTGGAAATCAAGGGAAGTGTTTTTTTTGGGGTAATTGTGGTTTCCTATTGGGATTAGTCTTGTGCTCTAAGGAAACCTTTCAATGCATTTACTCCGGTGTCTATGTCGAAGATTAAATTAATAGGAAGTCGGTATGATCTTTAGTGGTAGAGAGAGTATGGGGTAGAGGGAGTTTGGGGCATCATGCAAATGGTTGGTCGTATTAATGAATAGTAAAAGGAGATACTTTATTGTTAGGCTACAGGACTATGCCTTTTAAAGGATAGGTTGTGATCTTTGAAATGGGGTGTGTGTAATTTGCAAAAGTATAATAGCGATTAAGGCAAAAATGCATGTGATTTAGAGAATACGGTGCTCAGAGAGAAGATGCATTAGAGGGCGGAAAGTTAACAGAGAGCTGTTGTAGGAGAGTAAGATCTGCTTCACATGTATATCCCCACTTTTTACTGGCGTTTCACTGTTTTTCGACTTTAGTCTGGCTGGGACCACGCTATTCAGGGCCCCAGCCTAGCTTCTTCCTCTCTAAATTGATTGCATGTAGTTTAGATACACCACAAATTGGAACCTGAGGTACCCTTGTGAGTCCCTAGTATATGTTATACTATGTACTCAGGGTATAGGTACCCCAGAGGCCTACCAGGGGCTGAAGCATGTATTATGCCACTCCTGGAACGCCACCCAAAATGACACCACAGGTCTGCTACTGCAGCCTGGGTAAGGTGGTGCATGCACCCCTTACTGAGGTATAGGTTCACTATACCTCACCTATCACTGCACATAGAAACCTTTCAATTGCCCCTATGGCAGGCCTCATCAATCCTGAAGGCAGGGTGCTTGGTTATATGTGAGAGGGTGCCCAGGCGTGAGCTGAGCCCCTCTGCAGCCTTCGGAATCTCTTTTTCGGGGTTGTCAGTGGTGCAGCCTGACCATATAATCTTAAGTGCATTAAAACTAAAATGGTTAATGCTAACTTTGGACTGGCTGCACGGAAACATGTCGTGTTTGGTGTCAAACACCTTGGAATCACACCCTCACATCAATTCCTGATGTGAGAATATTAGCCCACCCTTCTAGAGGGAGAGACATAGCAGTACTGGTATACCCGGTAAAAACTTAACAGAGCCCTGGCATAACAAAATGGATGCTGCAGCCACAGACACGGGTCTGGCCTCCTGCTGATGACCGAAACTCCAGCAGGGGAGGCCTGGACAATAGGTTTCCTGTCACAGGGAGGTGTAACCACCTCCCAGACAGGCTTATGTGTATTGGGGCTGGGTGAGAGCACTCTCGGAGTGCTTTGAAATCAATCAATCAATCAATCAATCAAGGAATTTGTATCGCGCACTACTCACCCGGAAGGGTCTCAAGGCGCTTGGGGGAGGGGGTCTGCTACTGCTCGAACAGCCAGGTCTTGAGCTGTTTCCTGAAGGCGAGGTGGTCCTGGGTCAGCCGCAGGTGGACGGGCAGGGAGTTCCATGTCTTAGCCGCCAGGTAAGAGAAGGATCTTCCTCCGGCGGTGGCTCTCTGGATGCGAGGGACGAGGGCGAGGTTCGCGGATCGTAGCTGTCGGGTGGGCGTGTAGAAGGTCAGGCGGTCGTTGAGGTACCTTGGGCCCAGGTCGTGGAGGGATTTGTGTGCGTGGGTGAGGAGTCTGAACATGATCCTCTTGTTGACAGGGAGCCAGTGCAGGTCTCTCAGGTGGCTCGAGATGTGGCTGCGTCGGGGGGCGTCCAGGATGAGACGGGCGGAGGCGTTCTGGATATGCTGAAGTCTTTTCTGAAGCTTGGCTGTTGTACCGGCGTAGAGGGTGTTTCCGTAGTCTAGTCTGCTGGTGACGAGGGCCTGGGTGACAGTCTTCCTGGTCTCGGTCGGGATCCATCTGAAGATCTTGCGGAGCATGCGGAGGTTGTGGAAGCAAGATGAGGAGACGGCGTTGACTTGTCTGGTCATCGATAGGGAGGAGTCCAGGATGACGCCCAAGTTGCGTGCGTGGTCCGTTGGCTTGGGTGCGGTGCCCAGGGCCGGGGGCCACCAGGAGTCGTCCCATGCGGAGGGCGACGGTCCCAGGATGAGGACTTCTGTCTTGTCCGTGTTCAACTTCAGGCGGCTGATGTTCATCCATTCAGCGACATCTTTCATCCCTTCGTGTAGGTCGGCTTTGGCGGTGTCGGGGTCTCTGGTGAGGGAGAGAATCAGCTGGGTGTCATCGGCGTAGGAAATGATGTTGAGGTTGTGTTGGCGTGCGATGGCAGCGAGGGGTTTCATGTAGATGTTGAAGAGAGTGGGGCTGAGCGATGATCCTTGCGGGACGCCGCAGATGACTTCGGTGGCCTCAGAGCGGAACGGAGGGAGGCGTACTCTCTGAGTTCTGCCGGAGAGGTATGAGATGATCCATTCCAGAGCAATCCCCTGGATGCCGGTGTCGTTGAGGCGTTGGACTAGGGTGCGGTGGCAGACAGTGTCAAATGCTGCGGAGAGGTCAAGGAGGATGAGTGCCGCTATTTCACCTTTGTCGAGCAGGGCTCGGATGTCGTCGGTGGCTGCGATGAGGGCGGTCTCGGTGCTGTGGTTGGCTCTGAATCCGGATTGCGATGGGTCGAGGGATCCGTTCGTCTCGAGGAAGGCGGCCAGCTGCTTGTTGACGACCTTCTCGATGACTTTGGCAGGGAATGGAAGGAGCGAGATAGGGTCCTGCACTGGGGGCACATTTGGTGTCCCTGTGCATAGTCCAGCTCAAACCGGTTCAGGGGCTTCCAGCCCCTGCTCTGGCACAAAGCTGGACAAAGGAAATGGGTGTCGCCACCCCTCTTTCCAAACCCTCCCATAGGTGGGTCCCCAGAGCTAGTCCAAGTTCTTCCTTAGATATAAGTAAGGAACCTCTGTAACCAGAACTTTAGATATCCCTGGACAAAACTCTGAAGCTGAATCCTGGAACTTCGATGCTCTACTAAAGACTAAAGGACTGAAGAAAACTCCCTTGGGGTCAAGGAGTGATTTCCCTGCTTGGCAGGCAACAACAAAGCATTTTGCCGATCTGCATTTCCGAACCTCCCACCGGACTCCGAAGTATTTGCTGCCCAGGAAGAGGATTTCCAGACATCTCAGAGACCGACCCGAAAAGCTGAGACCCGCAGCCCTCGTGAGTAGCGTGGAACCGGAACTCCTGGTCACCGTGCACTTTTGCAAGTGCATTGACTTCTCGACATTTCTTGAAGTCGTTCTTGGGGTTACTTGTAGCCCCCACCTCAAGCAGAAGATCCTCCAAAGATTGTCAGCCTAGCTACCCCGAGTAACCTGTGGGCGGCTATTTTGTGTTTCCTCTCGAGGTCCCTTCGCGATCCCTGGTCCGTTGACTGGTGGGTCTCTGAGGGGGTAACTTTGATTTTCCTTGGGCTTCTCTGGTTGTTCCAGACGTGTCCTGACTCCCAACCAAGTGGTGAGTCCCACAGACCTTGCTGGTCTACACCGAAGCATCTTTCTCATTTCTGCGTGGGTTGCTGCTGCCAAGGCTTGTTGGTCAAATCCGGGCACCGACACTGCAGCACTCGACATCCTTTGTGGGACAGCTTGAATACAGCTCCTGTTCATCCTCGACACCTCCTGGTCCTCGAGGCTGAAGAGTCAAGCTTCACCTTCTTCACCTGAAATCACCCGACATCGGTGGGCATCTGCCTATCGCCTTCCTGGTCACTGGCTAGTGACCCAGACTCTGTCCCCTCTGCTTTCACGTTCTTCTCACTTCAATACAGGCTTGGATCTCTTCCCAAAGGGTTTATTCCTGACTCATTTCTAAGTTTCCCTAATCTTTAAAAAATCTAACTGCGACTTTCCCCATAGAAGGTAACGGGAGCTCGCGGCTGTGTTCACACACTGCACACAGCCCCCGTGGGTCCCCTGTGTCACTACCTTGGGGTCCCAGCGATTCTACAGGCTCTAGGCCTTGTGTCTAGTTAAGTAGGGGTTCTTAAATCACTATTTTAGTCTATGGTTTGGCTCGCCCCTAGAGCCTGACGTGTATTTGTGCTATTTTACTGTCATATTTGAAGTGTAACTTATGTGTTTTGACCTATAGCCACATAAAGAGACAATGAGGGTGTGTTTAGTAATAAATACATATATTTTATATATATACCTGGTGTGGTTGTCTTTCATTTAGGCACTCAAGAGATTATAGACTGATAAAACAAGCTGCTTTACATTCCTTCAAGACTAAGCCTGAAGGCTGCTCTCCATAGCTACCACTAGGATAGCTTTCAATAAAGGTTGTCTTTAACCTATAACCAATAAGGGGTTGTTTGGACTGGTACAGGGTGTTCACTATAATTAGTAGACAGCATATTCCAGGCCAACTTCTCACAGCTGTCTGAAAGCAAATGATAGGCAATAATTGGAGGCTTTAGATCGTGGCCTATTTTCTTGGGAAAAAAGAAGAGACTTTTGAGGAGGGGCACAGTCTGAGAATGTAAAAATGTTGACAGAAACAATATCATTGGATGAGGAACATCACCATAATATTCTGATCAGCGCTAGAATCAGGCAAACATTCTATCCCCTGAAAGTCTACCGCTAGCCTACTTCTTCACCAAGAAAAGCTGATCAGCTCAAGGGCTGAAAGTGTAAAGTAATACCTGGAGCCATATTTGGAAAGGTTTAGGCTGTGCTCAAATGTAGAAGTGTCCTCATGAACATAGCAAAGTGAGAAACTATACAGGGTAAATAATGCAAACATTAAAGTGGAGATTCTGCAAATGTAGGTGCTGAGTCTTCTGATGTTCACCCTTAAAGTCTGTGCACAAAAATTATGAAAGTGAAGTGTTATCCTTTTAGGATGCCCATGGCTTGCTCATCTCACAAGATGAGGTGTGATTAGCTTTGCCAGACAGCTGGAGCGTTTCCCTCCATTCCTGTGCCTGGTGAGAGGTGAACCAGGCAATGATGTGAGGAAGATATAGGGGTACTTTTAGCAATTCCACTACATGTGTTAGCACAGAGGTGCCGAATAACAATGCTATTTGGCAGATGGAGGGTTAAGGGGTGGGACTACAGTTTCTGTTATTCAGGATGAGGACGTTTCTAAGCAAGGCCTGCCCTTTTCCTGATGCTCATTGCTGCTTCAGAAAGGTTAATGATAGCCAGGTGCAGAGACCTCACACTTCATTGTGCTTATGTTGTGGGCACTCCTAGGAGGCAGCCCTAGTGCTGTCTGTTGTGAGAACCATCACTACACAAAGGCAGAGAGCCTGTGAAGGTAACTTGAAAGATAACCAAACCAGTTCCACAACCTGTGAATTAAACATCACCGGTTATGCAGATGCTGCAGAATGGTATGTAGACAATTTAACATGCTAATCTCCTAGTAATTCTAATTGAACACTTCATCTGATTCGGATTGATAACATGATCGTCATTACAAGTCAATAAAAATATTTTCTCTTCATTTGTAGTGTGTGCATGTGTGACAAAGATGTGCAGGTACCTCACAAGGATACCTACGCTCCATGGTAAAAAGGTGCAATAAATTCTTGTGAATCCAAAAAAATCAGGTTCCTCTTCCTACAGTGCAATAATCTAAGCCTATCCCAGAGGCCACAGGTGAACACCACGTCCAACTGTTGAAATAGTGGCCGTGCTTCATTTGTTTGCAAGTGGGGCCCACTGGAACTTATTTTTGGGACCCACTATTCCATTTTCCTCATAAGAGTTGACCTTGAGCAAGAAAGAGAAAAACACAAAATGGGGATGTAAGAAGGAAGAGAAAAACAGCAAATTGCGGCAAAGGGAGACAGTAAAGATGAAAAAGAATGCAAGATTGAGATGAAGGGGCAAGGAGCTTCTGGTGGCGGATGAAATGTGCATAAGGAGGACTCAAGACTATGCAGCTTTGATATTCGTCAATCCCTACATTCGACAGTGCTAGCTGCAGCTTCCTGACGTCTCCCCGGAAGCAATAAAATCTTAGGGGAATATTGTGGTGAGAAGAAGTGACTGTGTGACTCTGGGATCCAATATCCAACAGTGGAGAGAGCCCCCTTTGAAAGGACTTCAGCAACCACTGTGTATTTTGGCAATGACCTTATGCAAGACATGATATATCTCAGCAGAGAACCTGCTCAATGATGGAAAATACAGAATGCTGTGAATAGTCAAGGAGGCGAGGAGGGCAGATCTGTGAGGTCTTCTGCAGTAATAATGTGCAAAGGAGAGGTGCGAGTTGTGCAAGACACTTTGTGTGACTCTGATGTGTGGGCATGTATAAATTTAAATCTTACATCATGATGATCCGAAGCGCCTGAGATTGCTCTCTCAGGTGTGTGGAATATGCTGATCCTAGCTGTTTCATAAACAAACTCCCTTGTGTCTTGTGTACTGAATGTGGCGATGGTGGGCTGCAGGTCTTCAGAGGTCCCCCTTGCTCCTGGGCTCCAAGAGAAGCCTTTGGCTATTGAACGGGGTTCTGGCAGGTTTTCGATGAAGGCTAGAGAAGAAGTTGGTGCTGTTGTGGTTGGTATTGTTTGGGGTCACGGGGATCTTATTACCTGAATTGGTGTTTGAAACTGACCAGTTTAGAGCTTCGACTGCCATGTTTCAGATGTGTTGCAGCAGTGTGCATGGAAGGCATCTGCTATGATGGTGCTGACCTTAGTGACTGGTAGGGCTGAGTGAAAAACATTTTCAACTTGCACCATTTTAGACGTGGTTAAGAATTTAAGTATTACCTCTCCTTGAATTCCATACGGCTCGGATGACCAGGCACTCCAGGTCCATTCAATAGTCATAGCTCTGGAAGCATGGAATCTAGTGCAACCATAAAGTACAATAAAGGAAGCCTCCTTTCAGTGTGCATACCTGGGTCGGCAGGACAACCTAGGCTGGAACTAAAAGATGTTTTCAACCAATCGCATTGGGTTCTTTTATTCCAGCAATCCATTGCACCCTCACAATACAATGACAATATGTGGGCTTCAGAGCAGGGAATGAGAACACAGAAATAATCAAGCCATGTTCTTGCAGACTCTTCCCCAAACTGAGGCACTGTGCCACCACAACAGCCACAGCAGCTCTGTCACAACAACAATTCCCTTTAAAAATGCCAAAGCAGTGCAGTATGGCAGCACATATCCTCGTACTTCTCACCAACCACACAACACTTCATCTCCACTTCAAACACCACATGCAATGTATGTGCACATCTCACAATGCTGCACCATTGACATACTTTGACGACTAGCCTGCCACTGCACAACAAGCCTTTCATTGTTTTAAATCACCCTTGCTCTACATGAACCCAATGTCAGCCACCACACACCATACAGTTCAGCATTACAAAGCACACTTGAAAATTGATTGGATAAGAGGCAATATGATAACACAAGTAAGCAAAATAAGCAATAGTGTTTCAACATCAAACAATTCACATATGAATGTTTTGTTTCTTCCGTCTTTTTAGTTTCCTTGTTGCACTTCATAAAAACAGCCAGCCAACGCGTTTCGCCCAAACATGGGCTTCTTCAGGGCAAGATAATATGAATGTGAAGCGTGTCTTCTGGCAAGTAAGTCAACGAGCAATTGGACACGGATTCTAAAGTATGATGATATGGCTCACAGTGAAGCAAGAGTATTCAACCAATGTCTGTGGATAGAGTTATTGAATGTCAGTATTAGCCACATCCAGAAGACTGTCAGGAGCCGTCTCCAGCGTCCCGCATTCGGCACGATAAACAAGCCTGCCGCTGCACAACAATCCTTTTGTTGTTTTAAATCACCCTTGTTCTACATGAACCCAATGTCATCCACCACACACCATACAGTTCAGCATTACAAAGCACACCACTGCTTCCAGCACTGCACCACAAAATACATCCCACTGCATCACACTACAGATAAACCGTAATTCACACTGCTACCACACACAAGTAGCCAGCCTATGACAAATGAAAAATCAAACCCTACACAACACATAAAAACCGTTGTCAATCTATAGAATCACATGGCATACCCCAAAATTGAAAACCATCATTAGTTAATAATCACCAGTAAACTGCACCCTTGCCAACAACACAACTCTTTTGTTCCACAACTCCACACCAACTCGACGTCTATACCCCTAAAGGCGTGAATTGAACGTCAGCCATGTACAATTACTCTTTCATGCAATACATTGCTTACTGACCCACCAGGTAAATCAACACATGCCTATTACACCCACAAAAACTAACAGATGCCAAGTCTATTCCACTCACCATGTAAAGTAATACAAAACAAAACACCAGAATTCCCCCTTCTTTAGAATACTAACTATACCACACCTCTTCCGTTCAAGTCATACAGTATACCCCACACGACAACTACACACTTCCCTACTCAAACCACATGTTAGCTTACCATACCACAAAATCATGCAAACTAACCACCTGACAAATAAACTGCATACTGCAACATATGACAACACAGAGAAAACAAAACCACATTCCATCACAACAACAACAGCTTGCTTTCATTGATTTGATTCAGACCACCACATCAAGTCATATAGAGCATAGGGCAGCACATCATGTCCCACACACCACATGCACTCAACTCCTACTCACTTCACCATTCATCACACTACAAAGACACTGCAAGGCAGACACCAGGGCCTAGTCACGAACTGCACTTTGTAGTACCTCATAGGAACTAATGTTTAAATAACATAAATTAATTAAACTATTTAAAAATGTAAATACAATTTATTTAATGTAAAAAAGTCATCAAATAAAAGTCATTATCTTTTCATTTTTAAATATTTTATTAACTTTTTTAAATTTAAAAATTAAAGTGACAAATATTTATTCAAAATAATTAAACTAAATTAATGCTATACATTACTTTTAATGATTGTTAATACACATTAAGATCAAATTACTTTCCTTTAGGTGGGATTTTTTTAATTTATACTTCCCAAAAATAATTTTAGTATAATTCAATACATTCAAAATAATTACATTTTGAATTAAATATAAGGTTATTAACGATCTATTTTTTAAATATTATTCTGCATTTAAAATACATATTTAAATGTAATAAACACTAATATGTAATATTAAATACATTTTTCAAATTCTTTAAATTGTTGAATAAACGTTTTAATTATATTTACCATAGGGAGACTGCTGCCCTGGTGGCCAAGACCTCCACCAACGTGCGTAAAATTATCAAGTAGTAACTTCACACTCATAAATAAACCTCCAGCCCCTTTATTCGAGGTCTGGAGATATGGAAATCTGCAATTCGTATATATTTTACATAAATCGCGAATAGCCAAAAGTATTACATTTACTACAGAGTGTAAGAATTAAGGAGCATATTTACTAGGACGATGATAAATAAACGCAAAGCGCGCTCAGCGCTTGTCTATTTATCGCCGTCTGTCGCAGGAATTTATCGCCCTGGTAGCGCATTATTAACACTTCGTTACTCCAGGGTGATAATATTCCAGGGAAATGGGCCAACATCGCTGGAAAACCAGCGATGTTGCACCTAAAACGGAGATAGCCTTGGTGATACAACCCTGTGGTTGTATCACCATAATCCACCTCCCATGTTAGCTATGCCTTAGTCAGGAATTTAACAGAAGTTAAATTCCTGCGTTAAGGCATAGTTAACAGGATTTAAAATATCGCTACCTCTTGTTGATGATATCACGAAGCTGGGGTTGCGATATTTTCCCATGGTGTTTTGTCAGGCACGCCACCTTTGCATCTCATTAGAGATGCAAAGCGAGGCGTAAACAAAACAGGAGCGGAAACAAGGAAGCACGCGCTAGCGTGTCCTTGCAAATAATGCAATATAATTATCGCCGCTTTTCGGCCAAAATAGGCCGCAAAAGCGGCGATAATTATGTCACCAGCCCTTGACGATATGCCCTTAACTTACTAATACACATTTACTCATGTCAACGTTTACCTTTGTGAACAGCCCCTGCCATCTTAACCAACCCTTTTGATCCCCAGCAGACACACCTGCACATTAGAGAAAATCAGTTAAGAAATCATTACTGGGATGTGATGATTTTCGGGACCAGTGCATCAGTGAATTGAACAGCGCTTAGAAGCGTGATAAATGTATGTTCTCAACTCAGATTTCTCTCGAGGACCGTCTCGTTTCGAAGGCACCGGCCTTTACTTTCGGGGTTGTCAGAGCCAGGGACGGTTTTACAATGTCAAGAGTTTCTCCGTGGTTGCTACTCATGTTCAGGAAACAATGACAGCAAATTCCCCTCGAGAGATGCGCATTGTTTTCTGAGCCGCGCTATTATTGCGCACCGCGCGCATGGGCACACAAACCTATTCACACGCGGGTCAGATTTCTTTTATATTGTTAAAGCGTACACAGGGCCTGCGAATGTGAATCCACTGCGAAGGCTTAGCAGGGCACCTGTTCCTGCAGCCTGTCTTGTTTTCAGAATTATGACGATGTGTTTTAAAGTTCTAAGAAAATAACGTTGTGCCTCTCCGAAAGAGCATATTAACAAAAAGGACATTTTAAAAGGCGCTCTCATATTAAGAGAAAAGAGGAAGAAATAACAACTGGAAGATGTTTGATTTTCACAAGTTGAGCACAAAGAACATTGTATGGGATTTTGGGCAGGGCACAAGTCCTATCAAAGCACATGATGTCACGACGCATGACATTCCACGTGGCATCACAGGAAGTGACCTCACAAGAAGTGACATCAGATACTAAGATCTCACACATATGTTTATAATGTGCACCACGGGTACCTTTAAGTGCATTATGATATTTAACAAATGAGATTTGGAGTCAGGGTTGTGCCAAAAAAGTGGCGCAATCCTGATGCAAAATCTGGGCCTCAAAGAATACATTTATTAAAAACCCTGCCACAAAGAAACTGGCAACAAGGAAAAGCATGGTAGTAGATCTGTTCAGCATGAGTGGTTGCAAAGTATACATTTTAAAATATGTTGTGGGGTAAAGGCATCTGCTGCAGAGGTGCCCAGTAAATCTCAGGGAATAATGATAAAGGTGAGATAACTTTGGAGTTTTACGCATTTGTTGTAGAGATCTGTGCTTTATGTAGTCCCATATTTGAATCAAATTAGTATAGAAGATTAAGTTGTCTCCTGCAAAACAATATCACCCACTGCTCTGGGCGGAGTGTGAGGGGGTGTTTGGGGATTGTTGAACCTCCATTTTGTTGCTACCTTCTTCAGGTTTGTCATTCATGATATCACAACACACATGTTGTGCATCTTATACAATGTTGTGAGCATACATGTACCACTAAATTATGCAATAGTGTTCTGATATGTGTAGGTTATAACATGTGCCAACTGAAAATAGAACAAAAAAGATTTTTTAAAAAGTTGTCTTCTGCAAAGAATATCATCTAACATGCAAGTCACAGATTTTTATTTTATGTTGACAGGTAAGTGGATTACTGCTTTGAACACAGAGATCCTTTTGTTACTTGCAGTTAATAAATTGTAGTCCTTCTAGTACACCACAGTAAGCAATGAAGGGTATTTGACTTCTTCACCTTGTAAACCCTGACTGTCTCATGTAACACATCCTGTACATTGATTTACACACGTACATGATTTATTTGGAATGGATCATGTGTATGTTACGTAAAGTGCTCTAAAACTGCATTGTGATGAGTATGGCTATAAAATAAATAGAATGGTGCTATTCAAATTGTTATTTGTGTAAATACTGGGACATACCAACTTATCTGACATTCTTACAGTGCATGCACTTATGTATAACAAAGTAAAAAGCATCCATCTCTTACGTACCTGTGAAGAGATAACAAGCTATGTGCTTTTGTTTCCTGGCCTCTCTTCCCATTTGCAAGGTTCCAGGATGCCTCCGGACCCATTTTTCAATCAAAAGGAGGTCTGATGGCCCCTTAACTTCTGTCTTTAACTTTGGCCCAGCTGGAGGTGAAAAAAAGCCCCCTCCCTGCCTGCACATTGCTGCTGGGAATGGAAAGCAGACAATATGCAGGAGCTGCTAAACGTGTCCCGGTGTCTCAAAATTACACTGGGACAAAAGTTCTACATATTTCTGTGGAGCCCACCTTCTTAGCAGGGTGGACAGCATCCACCCTGTGAAAATAGTGGGTGGATGCCGTGTACCCGTGTGTACCCCTAACTCATGCCCTGGTTTTGGGACAGTTTTGCATCTCGCCTCATTTTTGGTGACAAAGTTGGAATCCATTTGCTGTGCACTGCACCTTTGTGTTAGTTTTGCTGGCACACTTTTGTGTTTGCGAGCCAAGCTCACACAAGGGGCAGAGTTCGTCAAAACGGCAAGGCTTTAGCATGGGTTTATGTGTCAGAGCAACCACCGAGGCAGTTCAGAGCATGAAAAACAACTGTCTGACAGAAATCACATAATAACCACAAGAGCAACCGGTAGACCATGCGGAGAGGGGTATTCATAGGTGTAGACAACAACATTCAAAAAGTTTTAGTTTCAATAGATAGTTTACTACATTTGTGAGATACTGTAAAGTCTATATGTGAAACAATGAAAAAGGAGAGCTAGACATATAGAATGATAAATCGATCAATCAATCAATTAGTTCATTTGTAGAGCGCACTACTCACCCCTGAGGGCCTCAAGGCGCTCGGGGGGGGGGGGGGTAGGGGTGCTGCTACTGCTTGAACATCCAGGTCTTGAGGAGTCTCCTGAAGGCCAGCAGGTCCTGGGTCTGTTGCAGGTGGAAGGGGAGGGTGTTCCAGGTTTTTGCGGCCAGGTGGGAGAATGATCTGCCGCTGCCAGCGGTCGCTCGTCGGATGCGGGGGACTGTGGCAAGGGCGAGATCAGCGGATCAAAGCTGGTGGTTCAGGGTATAGAAGGTGAGTCGTTTGTTGAGGTATGCTGGTCCGGTGTTGTGGAGTGCTTTGTGAGCGTGGGTGAGGAGCTTGAAGGTGATCCTCTTGTTGATGGGGATCCAGTGCAGGTCTTTCAGGTGGGCTTTGATGTGGCTGTGGCAGGGGATGTCGAGCATGAGGCGTGCAGAGGTGTTCTGTATGTTTTGTAGTTGTTTCTGGAGTTTGGCTGAGGTTCCTGCATAGAGAGCATTGCCGTAGTCCAGCCTGCTGCTGACGAGGGCCTGGGTGACTGTCCTTCTGGTTCCGGTGCGGATCCATCTGTAGATCTTGCGGAGCATGCGGAGGGTGTTGAAGCAGGAGGAGGAGACGGTGTTTACTTGCTGGGTCATTGACAACGCTGAGTCCAGGATGACCCCAAGGTTGCGTGCATGGACAGTGGGCATCGGTGCAGCTCCCAGTGCAGCCGGCCACCATGAGTCTTCCCAGGCGGAGGAGGTGGATCCGATGATGAGGACCGCCATCTTGCCTGAGTTCAGTTTCAGGCGGCTGTTCATCATTCATTCGGCGATGGCCTTCATTCCTTCATGGATGTTGGATTTGACGGTGGTGGGGGCCTTGGTGAGGGAGAGGATCAGCTGGGTGTCATCGGCGTACGAGATGATGTTGATGTCGTGAGATCGGACGATGTTGGCGAGCGGTGCCATGTAGATGTTGAAGATTGTCGGGCCAAGGGACGATCCTTGGGCTACGCCGCAGATGATCTAGAACGGAAAGGGGGAGGTGGACACTCTGGGTTCTACAGGTGAGGAATGAGGTGGTCCAGTCCAGGGCTTTGTCATGGATCCCTGTGTTGTGGAGGCGTGTGCGGAGGGTGTGGTGGCAGACTGTGTCGAAGGCGGCCGAAAGTTACAGGAGGAGGAGGGCTGCGGTTTCTCCATTGTCCAGCATGGCCCTGATGTCATCGGTGGCAGCGATGAGGGCTGTTTCGGTGCTGTGGTTGCTGCAGGATCCAGATTGGGACGGGTCCAGGATGTTGTTCTCTTTGAGGAAGGAGGCCAGTTGTCTGTTGACAATCTTCTCGAGGACTTTCGCCGGGAACGGGAGTAGGAAGATGGGCCGGAAATTCTTGAGGTCCTTGGGGTCTGCCTTGGGTTTCTTGAGTAAGGCATTGATCTCGGCGTGCTTCCAGCTTTCTGGGAAGGTGGTGGTCTCGAAGGAGCTGTTAATGATCTTGCAGAGATGGGGTGCAATGGTGGAGCTTGCTATGTTGAAGATGTGGTGCAGGCAGGGGTCGGATGGTGAGCTGGAGTGGATGGTGTTCATGATTTTGATGGAAGCTGTCGTGGATGTCTGCAATCTTGTGGTGGAAGAAGGTGGCTAGAGAGTCGCAGAGGTCTTGTGATGGCGGGATGTCGTTGGAGTTGGAGCTGGGGTTGGAGAGTTCCTTCATGAGGTTGAAGAGCTCTTTGCTGTTGTGTGCGTTGATGTCGATGCGCTCTTTGAAGGAGGTCCTTTTGGCGGTACGGATGAGTTGGTGGTGTCTGCGGATGGCACTCTTTTAGGCTGTGTTGCTGTGCGGTGTCACCCTGTTTATCTTCAATGAGACTGGCCCATTTTCTGCTCACATTGCGAGATGGGTCAGATTCATTGACGACATTTTCTTGATATGGAATGGCAATAATGAAGATCTAGATGCATTCCACACTTGGCTCAATACACGCACACCAGATTTGAAATTTACAAAAAATGCAAGCAAAATTCAAATCAATTTACTTGATGTTTGGGTCAAAAATAACGAAGGGCTATTAGAGATTAGTTTATTCACTAAACCTACGGACAGAAACACTCTTCTAGCATATTGCTCAGGGCACCCACGACATCTTAAGGATAATTTGCCATATGGGCAATTCCTTAGAATACGCCGGAATTGTTTGAATAAAAATTACTATTTTGATAATGCAGCCACCTTGCGGACAAAGCTTTGTAATAGAGGGTATCCAAAAAAACTGTTCAGGAATGCACTCAAACGAGCTTGGTTTACACCTCGGGAAACCTTGCTAACACCAAGGAGCAAAGAAAAGAAGGATCAGCTTACCTGTGTGTTGACTTACAATCCCAAGGCAAACAAAGTGAGGCAGATCATCCAAAGAAATGGGCGGTTGATCAACCAATTAGGGTTGGCTAAACCACTCTTTTCCTTCCTAAAAGGAAAAAACTTGAGAGAACATCTGGTTAAGGCCTCTAGACCATCAGCACCGAAAAGTGATGTAAGAACCATGATGGGACTGCCACCAGTACAGGGACATTTTAGATGTCAGAATTGTGTGGTATGTCCCCAAACAAGTGACTCTAAGTTCACAACAATTGGGGATCAAAAACATATCCAATTGGGCTTCTCGAATTGTAATTCGAAAAATGTAATTTATTCAATTGAATGTCCGTGTAAAAAAACATACATTGGTCAAACTACCCAAGCTGTGAAACTTCGTATTCAGCAACACAAATCACGAATTCGGTGTAAAACCTTAGGTGCTCCGTTGGTCCAACACTTTGTCGAAATTGGACATAATGAGGATGAATTGAGGTGGACGGTTTTGACAGTTATGCGCCCTATGAATAAAACCATCTTGCAAAGTACCCTGAATCGTCAGGAGGCGAGGCTCATTGAAAAATACCGGACAGCAATAGATGGCCTAAATGATAGAGATGAAATTTGGGCACTGATACAATAAGAGTTTCATCAGCAAATTTAGACCCTGAATGCAGGATTCACAAACGTATTTAATTTTGTCAGAAGAGTGCTCCACATGTACAGCCACAATGTATGTATGTATATATATGTATAATAATATGTATTTTTAGAATGTGAGCCTTGATATTTACAGGTTTCCTTACTTTCTTTGTTTGCACATGGAAAAGACTTTGGTGCCGATTACGATCCGGTAAAAAAAATGCCCGTACGACTCGTATCCGGTCTTTTTACCGTACGAATTGTACAAGTGCCGTACAAACTGCCAAGTACGATTCGCATGGCAAAAAGTGCATACGAATCGCATTGGGAATTATTCCCCACACGTCCTCGGGTCGGAAAATGTGTCCGACACGTCCTTGGACGATTTACCGTACAAATGTGAAAAGTGAAGTCCGACCGCGCAAGTACGATCCATCCTGTGCGTCCGATTTTACAACCGTATGGAAAAATCACCGTCCGATGTTACAACCCTATGGAAAAAAAACCTCCGCACCGAACTCACATAGCAACCATGGAGACATGTGCCCGCATACGCGCCCAACACCCCCCCCAGCCCCCGTATGTACGAGTCGAACCCCCACCCGTGTATGAACACCCGTGTATGCACGAGTCGAACCCCTACCCGTGTATGTACACCCGTGTATGTACGGACCGTACCCCCACCCCAACCCTGTATGTACGACACGTACCCTCACCCGCGTATGCATGGAGCGTACCCCCACCCCAACCGTGTATGTACGGACCCTACCCACACCCACGTATGTATGGATCGTACCCCCCACCCCAACAGTGTATGTACGGACCGTACCCCCACCCCAACCGTGTATGTACGACACATACCCTCACCCACGTATGTATGGAGCGCACCCCCACCCCAACCGTGTATGTACGGACCGTACCCCCACCCGTGTATGCATGGAGCGTACCTCCACCCCACCAGTGTATGTATGGACTGTACCCCCACCCGTGTATGCATGGAGCATACCCCCACCCCACCAGTGTATGTACGGACCGTACCCCCACCCCACCAGTGTATGTACGGACCGTACCCACACCCCACCCGTGTATGTACGGACCGAACCCCCACCTGTGTATGTACGGACCGTACCCCCACCCCACCAGTGTATGTACGGACCGTACCCCCACCCCACCAGTGTATGTACGGACCGTACCCCCACCCCACCAGTGTATGTACGGACCATACCCCCACCCCTATATGTACGGAGCGTACCCCCACCCCACCAGTGTATGTACGGACCATACCCCCACCCCACCAGTGTATGTACGGACCGTACCCCCACCCCTATATGTACGGAGCATACCCCCACCCCACCAGTGTATGTACGGACCGTACCCCCACCCGTGTATGTACGGAGCGTACCCCCACCCCACCAGTGTATGTACGGACCGTACCCCCACCCCAACCCTGTATGTACGACACGTACCCTCACCCGCGTATGTATGGAGCGTACCTCCACCCCAACATTCCAAGTACTGAGCGCACCCCAGGCCCCAACACCAGCACCTTCACACAACATCGCGCATGTACGAGTCGAACCAAGCCAGACACAAGGACAGTACTGTACAACAAAATTGCCAGAGTACACACCGTACAGACGCAAAAAACGCACGTACACAACCAGGACAAAGCACAACAACACAAGAATACACTATTCGAATGGCACAAAGCCACAAAACAGGTACAACAAGCACAAATACAACACATTCACTGACCTGCAACTGCCAAAATCCCAAACAGAGGCCCAAAACACAACCACTCCTTATAACACACCCACCCAAAATTCAAACACAGCCACACCCACCAATGGACCAATACAAAGGGCCCACACACACAAACCATGAGCCTTTGCAACAGACTCACTGCTGCCAGACCCCACAGACAACCTACAGCACCATACTTGAACCTTTACTACACCTTACACTTGCACACCTTCACACACACACCTTCACTAACACCCCCTCATCACATTCACACACACACACAAACAACCACACCCACACACCCACAACCATCCACACCCACACCCCCCACAACCATCCACACCCACACCCCTCACCATGCCCACTAACAAGAATCCAAAGTTCACTAGCCGAGAGTTGGAGGTCCTTGTCGATGAAATCCTTAGAGTCGAGCCACACCTCTTTGGAACATTGGTCAGACAGACCAGCATGTCCGAAAAAACTGGCATGTGGCAGAGGATCGTCGATGCTGTCAATGCTGTTGCGGCCACCAGAAGGACCAGGCATGAATGCCAAGCCAGGTGGTACGATCTGCGGAGGAGGGTCCGAGCCAAAATGACCGATGACCACAACCAGGCCAACGTCACTGGAGGAGGGCTGCCCCGCAGACCCATACACTACCATCCCTGGGAGGAGAGGGTGATGGCCATACTGCCGGTGGTGGCAGTCGACGGAGTAGAAGGACTCCGAGAGCCTGGTGAGTACACAAACAACTCACCTCACATGGGGGGAACGTCATCCACAACCAAACTCACAATCATGCATGCAACCACCCCAAAGCTATCGCATGACTCAATCACACCCCAGAAACACGCACATGCCACTAGCGCCACCATGCCACATGCACCCAGCTGGACAATCCCAAGTCACAGGCCACAGAAAACACCAACACAAGACACGGGAACCCGGATGGCGGGAGTGTGGGCCTCAAAAATCACATAGTGCAACTCAGAAACAGACAACAATGCCCTCCGCCCATATGGCCTAGGTCACACCCAGACAAACAGTGTGTCCCCACACAGGAAAGACTTGCCTGCAAATGGCGCACGCCTAGCATTAAGACATGGGCTTGAAGGCACCTTTTTGCACATGACAGCAGCCAATGAACAGCCAACACTGTGAAAGAGTGGCAGCACACACCACCACAGCAGCAGCGCAGACACAGACAATACACCCAATGGGTGCCTGGAGATCACAAACACACTCACATGAACAAGCCAAGGGCCATTCAAAGATCTGCAAAAAGTGTGTGCCGAGGAAGCTGGGCTGAGGTGACAGAGGGTGACACACAGAGGGAGGGAGAGGGGGAGAGAGAGGGAGGAAGACACAGGGAGACGGACAGAGGGAGGAGGCTGGCACAGGGAGGGAGAGGGGGACAGAGAGGGAGTGAGAAAGGGATACACAGGGAGAACAATCCAGCCTTGGGTGGTGTGGGAATGCCTGCTCGTCAGCAGGTGGACTGCGTGCATGTAGACAAGGGTGGCCAGTGCCTGAATCCCCCTCTCTTCTCCATGGCAAAACACTGGGCCATGTCTCAACCTGTGCACGAGCACAATGACAGCTACCTGCATTACATAAGTGTGTGGAACAACTCCATGTGCCCACGTACAGTGCAACACGGAATGCGCCAATGCATGGCTTGCCACACCTGCCCACTCCACTGCTGACTGCAGTCACAATAGATGCAGCAAGTAAGACTGTGTCACACATAGGTAAAGTCTCAAAAGCTGTGGACAAGGGACATACTCATGCACAAGTGCACTGTGAGTGGAATGCAAGACATATACAAACACCCAGAGGAAATGTGCAAACTTTGAAACGAATGAAACATGGATGTTGTATGGTACACTAATAACATTGTCTCTCACAGACACAGGTCAACGTGGTGGATCACCCCCCAACACTGGGGGGGAAGACTCACAGGACCCGGCTCTGCGGGATGACGACCCCACCGGCAGCGACGATTCCCACCACTCTGTGGACGACCCCGACCAACCTGGCCCCTCTGGTGTCCAACCACCTGCAACACCTGCGTCAGGTACAACTGGGCCAACCACCACCCCCACTCCTGCCACATCCCAGGAGACACCCAGGATCCCTGCCCCACCACCACAACGCAGCCAGGCCGACCAGGAGGGACACGGTGTACCGGGCACCCAGGAGGAGGCAGGCGACAACGCAAATGCCACCCCTCAGGGGTCCCGGAGACCCAATGTGCCCACAAGGGCAGGCCATGCGCAAGTGGGCAGGGGTGGTGGGAGTGGAGGACGGCGGAGGCGCGACCCTGACCAGTTGGCAGCGGAACCGGTATATGCCCATGTCAGAAACATCCTGGACACATACCGGCAGGACACCACGGGCATGGCCCAGGTTGTGTCCATCCTCGAGGAGATCAAGACCCAGCAGGCCCAGCAACATGCGGAGCAACATGCCTGTCTACTGCGACACCAAGGGCGGATGGAGGACAGACAGGCTGAGCTCGTGACACTGTTCACGGGAATTGACCGTTCACTCCGTCGGATAGCCGACAACATGGGCAACCCTCCCTGTGCCACCAGGCGAAGAACATCACCACCCACAGGGAGGGATCAGGAGGAGGAGGATACATCCGATGGAGCTTCCCAAGCATCGTCACGGCCTGCTTCTGAGGGTTCCCGCAGGAGGGCGGGTCGTCCACGGAAAAGACCGTGAGGGTCGGCGCAACAGCACCATCTCCCAGGACACCTGGCCTGGCACCTGGCCCACTGGAGCAACAGCAGCACAGCAGCAAATGACATTCTCTGCCACATGGACTTGCTGGTCACTGTCTGACCAATGTTGACAAAGACTGTGGCATGGACTCTGAGGATTTTCAATGGCAAGGACACCAACTCCCCCAGTGAACTTTGGATTCCACACACCTGGAAAGCCCCTCTTGTCATACCCCCCCACCTACCCCAACACAAATAAAAACTAACACGATTAAGAGATGATGCCTACATATTGCTTTATTACCTTACATGTGTCTTGTAAAGTCTAAGCATGCCTGAGTTCTCAAATGACTTCAACCATCCACACCCTGGGGCCTGAGTCTGGCACAGGACACACATGGGTCACAATGTGTTAGGCAAGACAGACATGGAGCACCATACACACCCGTGATGGGCCCAACCAGCTGAGGGGGTGGCCACACTACCGTGCCGACAGACATATTGAGTACAGCAACAGTCATGCACAGAGGTCAGGGATCATGTGGAGTGGCCTGGGGGCACCCAGGTAAGTGTAGACAGGTGGCAGGACCATGTCCTGCAAGTGTGAGTCAGGTGGATGCAGAGAATGGTGGCCTGGCCAACGTTGGATGCATGGGGATGGCACATGTCACAATACCCACGCAGTCATGGACATCATGCACAATACAGAGTCCAATCCCACACAAACAGCTTGCATCTTGCTACTCTACACAGAGACACATAGCCACCATGACTGAAAACCATGCCAGACATGTCATATGCACCGTGACAACACACCAGCATTGACTGAGAAGAGGCACCTTGGAGGCATAAGGACACCTTTATTAGTCATGTATTCCTGAATGCAGAGGCAACTCGGAGTACACATACACAGGTCATGTGGATGAACATGTGGGTCCAACACTGGCACCCCCCTTCTGCCCCACAAATGCGTGATATCCATGGCACGGGCACACTAGTGCCTGGTAACAGCTCAACACCCCCTGCTGCTCACAGAGAGCCTGCCATACACCATTGATGCTCTGATGTGGAAGTCCCACACCATGTCAAGCCAATGCAAACCGTATGTGTCCGAGGGCAGTGTTACACACATTGATGCCATCATCACAATTCACTATCCCATCACAGTTGACTGTCAACAAGTCTGACCATCTGTTCAGGTGTATCCAGCCACATGTAATGTGTCCCATGGTGATGCAACATGCCTGCAGAGGAACCAAACATCGACAGGGGCATAGTGCACACATCGTGAACAACTGCCACACCCAATACACCCCTGATGCATCCCTTACCCTAAGGAGACTTCCAAAATTGTCCGTGCGTGTAACGCAGAGTCAGCACACGATGACGTGTCCGTGAGGAATAGCAGTGCCACAACAATGCAACCAGCAGACGGCATGCGCAAGTACCTGGGGAAGAGAGACACACAAGAAGTCAACCACAAAAAGCACAGCCACCTGCATGTGCATGTACTCGACACATGTAAGGATGACAACATGCTACGTCACAATTATGACTGGCGAAATACACACATCACTGGCACCATCACTCGAGTGACACATCCACACACACCTCTGACTCACGTGCCATACATGCAGATGGACACACACATCGCAACACATGCCACACGGGGACCAATGCGTGCACACTCAGACACTGGTACTCACCACTAAGCAAAGAAGTCGCGTATGAGCCGACTCCGGATGTCCTCTTGCGGAACCACATCCTCCACATCACTAGCCCCATTGCCAAGCCCTTCGTCCTCCACGGGTGGATGGTCCTGATCATCTTGATCCAGGATGAGTGGAACAGCTTTCTCAACTGCCATGTTGTGCAGCATGCAGCAAACCATGAAGATTTTGCAGACCTTCGCCGGGGCATATGGGAGGGCGCCGCCGGTCTTGTGTAGGCACCTGAATCGGCTCTTCAGGAGGCCAAATGTCCTCTCTATCACTCGCCTTGTCCGGCCATGGGCGGTGTTGTAGCGGAGCTGGGCCGGCGTGATGGGGTTGCGGAGAGGTGTGATCAGCCATGGCATGTTGGGATAGCCAGCGTCCCATACATGGAAACAACATGGACATAAGTAGGACAGGGGAAGCGGTCGGGCTGGAAGTCTACGCAAAATACAGGACAGCCAGAGTGTACCCACCAACAACACATGCTCGTTCGTTGCGCAGCTGCGTCATCATTTCAGGCACCCTGCTACGCCTCATGATGTAGGCATCGTGTGCTGATCCTGGAAAACGAGCACAGACATGTGAAATCACCATGTTGGACAGACACACCACAAGGGCATTGATGGAGTGGTAGTGCTTGCGATTCCTGTACGCTACCTCCTGTGCCTGTGGTGGTACCAAAGCCACATGTGTCCCATCTATGGACCCAATGACATGGGGCATCCCTCCCAGGGCATAGAATCCACGCTTGACCCCAGTCAACAGTTCAGGAGTTGGGAAAGGATGAACTCATCCAGGTGAAGCAACATGGCCGCTAAAAAATCATGCAGCACCCGGCTGAACATGCTCTGGGACATGCCACCAACATGAGCTATGGTATTTTGAAAGGTACCCGTGGCAAGAAAATGTAGGGCTGCCATTACCTTCAGCTTGGGTGTCAGTGCCGTAGGATACCTGTGCAGCGGTTGCAGGTGTGGTGCCAGCCTTGCCGTCAACTCCGCAATCAACCGTTGGGGGAAGCGGTAGCAGCGTATACAGTCATTCTCCCGCATGTCAGCCAAGTCCGGAATAGGTCGGGGAAGAGGCGGCGCTCTGCAGTAATTTGGAAGTGACAAGGAAGAGTGAGTGCACTACAACAACAATTTGTATGTACTGAGCACATGTTAATCTGTCAATACACATATGCTACATAGGGAGTCAGTTATGTGCTACATGCCCTGGACACGTATGGCTGCCAGGTGACACTCCTACCAAGACCCAGCTACACACGGAGATTGTGAACCTCCACATCCCATGGCATGGGACTAGCTGTGTCCCAGTGTAAGTGAACAGCCAGACGCAATACAGGAGTGACATACATCAACATATCAGCAGAAGTAGGATGCCGATTGCAGAGACAGGTAGCGGAACACCAGAGCCACAGGTCAAATGACATTACACTAGGACAGCTCACACACCTTGCCATGAAGGTGTACATGTCATCACTGACCAGACATACATAGAGAGGATGCAGACAGGTCATTGTTACGCTACTCCGTGTCCCATGCATACATACACACCTAACTGCCGATACCACATATGGCCTGGTGTGCGTGACAGTGTGCCATGTCCATCTACACACAGACATATGTTGGTTGCACCAACAGGAGATGCCTTTGTGGGAACACCAACATCAAGCTTATGTGAACACACCACACATACATGACAGAGTCACATCGTGCACCGTGTGTAGTCACATGTCTGGTGTGGTAACCCCTGTAGTGGGCATCAGGGGACACTTGCGTGTGTTGCTGACTCTGCCACGCCACGGACGGACATCTCAAGTGTGCTGTACCACATGCACACATGTCAAAGGAGTGAAGGGCATGTCTGGCACATATAGCACCGTCACACATAACATCTGTACACTTCTCATCTTACATCCATTGCCTTCAAGACTCAGGAGTAATGTGGCACCTCACAGCCTTACACACCTGTGCCCCACACAAGTAGTACTGGCCAGCCAATGCCTTGATGTCCATCCATGGACAAGTATGTCAGCTCCATTACCTTCTGTGTGCTGCCTGTCACCACTGTTATGTGTGTAAGGCACCGTACATTCGCACTGAGGGCGTGTGTACGTGCACTATCACTATGGGTGTGCTCGCGTAGGCCTACCCATAGTGATGGGAGCGTACACGCGTGTGTACGGGCCGTTTCACTATGGGTACGCATACGCCAGCAAACCCATAGTGATAGGAGCGTACACGTGCGTGTACGGGCCGTTTCACTATGGGTACGCATACGCCAGCAAACCCACAGTGATAGGAGCGTACACGCGCGTGTACGGGCCGTTTCACAATGGGTACGCATACGCCAGCAAACCCATAGTGATAGGAGCGTACACGCGCGTGTACGGGCCGTTTCACTATGGGTACGCATACGCCAACAAACCCATAGTGATAGGAGCATACAAGCGCGTGTACGGGCCGTTTCACTATGGGTACGCATACGCCAGCAAACCCATAGTGATAGGAGCGTACACGCGCGTGTACGGGCCGTTTCACTATGGGTACTGTTAGACCTGGCACCTTGGCGTGAGTTTCCCTTCCACTTTTTGATGGTGTGCCTCGATTGTTTTGCTGGTGTTGTCCGCTCAGGGCACTGCGCCACGGCTAATCCGTGCCGCAGTGCAAGTGCTCCCTAGGTAAAGTGTACCTGTAATTGATGTTCACGATTGGTTTATTGGATTCCCTGTCAGTCCCCAGTAAAGCGCACCAGTGGTGCCAGGGCTTGTGAATGCCAATGCTGCTGGTGGGCTTGCAGCGCTGGTTGCGCCACCCACGGAAGCGGCTTTGTAAAATGTATCTAGGGTCTGCCACCGCAGACCCTGTGCGCGGTCCGGGACCGTCGCGCTGACTGCGCAAGTGCCCCCACTTGCCAGTCCCTAAACCTTCCCTTACCTACATATTAGCCACCCCTCTGGTAGGCCCAAGGGCAGGGTGCATAGTAGGCATAAGGTAGGACATGCCCTGATGTGTGTGGCATGTCTTAGTAGTGAATTACAGCCCTTTCCGTGTTTCACTATTGAAGGCTACCTGCTCTCCATAGGCCAGAATGGGCTGCTGGGATCACGCCAACGCTGTGACCCCAGTGGGCTCAGAGAGCATGGTAGAGTGTCAAGTTTAGTATGCCTGAACTCAGAATAATAAAATACTTCTTGTAGTCAAGTTTATTTTAATATCCTGGGTTTGTAAATACTACTTTTAGAAAGTTAGTATTTACTGACCTGACCATCTCAGTCCGCCTCTGGTGTGTGTGTGTGTTCTGCCTAGCAACAGTAAGGAGCAGGGTTGGGGAATCCCCAGAGACAGGTTGGCTGCCAGGTGGTGGGTCGAGAGATGACACCTGGATGGGTGGGAGGAGTACACCTTGACTCTTGAATAGACCTGTGCTCTGCCACCACAAAGCCGGCGCCGCCCCCTGTGGGGCGGCTGATGTCTCTGCCCTGCTGCTGAAAGGAAAGAGCCGAGTCACCATAACAAAGTGCTCCAGAACTGGACTGAGCCAGGCCCAGGCCCCCTGGCGCTAAAGAACAAAAGAATCATGGTATAAAAGTAGGAGCCTGGCTCCTAAGAAATCAGAATCCTGTTTTACCACAAAGAACCTCTGCCCGACTAGAAGGAGAAGAAGACGCTGGAGGAGCTGGCCTGCTGCTTGCCTTGCTGAGAAAGGAGAGGAAGAGACTACTGAAAAGACTTTGCTACTTTGTGCTTGAACATTCTCCAAGGGCTTGATCTGAGCTTGCCCCCTGAACTGAACCCCAGGACCAGTGGGTTCTCTGTGCTTTTGCTCGTCCTCCAATTCGAGCCGTGTGTGCATCCCGCTGGAAAGAGACTGCGCCCCTCATCGCCCCTCCTAGGGCCGTGACACTCAGAAGCTTGCCTGCCTCAACCCCGTGAGAGCCCCGCTCCGACCGGAGCCGCTCTCTGTCCCCGGGCTAGGTTGCCTGCATCCCTGTCACCGCCTGCCACTGGAGCGCGCTGAACGCGCTATCACCCCTCCCGCCGGAAACCGTCCGACGACTGTGATCTACGCCGGGTCATCCAGCTGCACTGACCGTGCCCTGCGACCCCGCTTCGCTATCCCCGGACATCTCAGGCCGCGCCGCCCCCGCTGTGGAGACCCCCCTGCACCGCCGTGCTAAAGGGTCGCTGGCCGCGCCTGCCTACTTGCCCACACCTGCTGATTGAGGACCCAAGAACACTTCCCAAGCTGAGAGTCGCACCGACCTGTGCCGACCCTCCACATCATGAAAGAAGTTCCAGTATCGGGCTCGGGGCCCGCAACGCCTTATTTCCCCGTTCGCAGGAGCCGATCTCTGTGAGTACTGGAACCACAAGTAACATTTGCAAGAGACTACAAAGTCTCCAACTGAAGCTACGAACAAAGAACATTTACCTGCTTTACAACCTGGTGGCATAGCGAAAACGTTATTGGTCTTGTGATAAGTCTGCTGAGATATATATACCTATTTTTACATAAAGAAGCGTATTTTTCTACATATCCAAGGCTGGTGTCCGTTTCTGGGGGGATTGATGTATTTACTGTGTGTGTGATTGTAAGTGCTTAACCAACAACGCCTGAGGAATCGCCTTGGCTGCTCACGCCACGCACCTAGAGGGTGAGCAAGGGTCATTCACAAGGGGTTATCCTGCGCCCTGACGTAGAGGAGAGGGTTCCTGCTTGACACAAGGGCAACCCTGCGCCAACCAGAGATCCCCGACTCTAACATTGGTGGCAGCGGTGGGATTTCGGATTTGCACTTGTAATTTGCATACAGTGAATTATTAATCACCAGATAGTGAGAGCAGACCAAATAACGCAGCCACAGGTTTTCATTTGTTGAACTTTGTTGAGACATCTGCCGTTACTGCAACCATGCCTAGCTCACTCTCCGCTGGGAGAGCACTCTCTGTGATTTCTGGAATAGATGAGGTGGATTGGGAGAGACTGGAAGGCTACACGATGGAGCAATTGAAAGGCTACAGTGTAAAATTCAGAGTCCCCCATGCTGGATTCAAGAGGAAGAACCAGTACACCAAGGCGTTGAGAGCCTGGAAGGAGTCAAGAGACCCACGGAATGCGGGGGACATCGTTCCACCCGACAACCTTGAGGAGCCCAGCAGAGTCCGGTCGCCAGAGGAGCTGGCAGACAGGGCAGCAGACAGGGCGCATGCAATGGAGATGGCAAAGTTGGCAGGACAAATGGAAATGGAAAAGCAGAAGTTGGCCCTGGAGGCACAACAACGCCAAATGGATCATGATATAAGATTGAAGGAGTTGGAGCTGAAGGCGAAAAGTTTGGACACCGCTCCTTCTGGTGGCAGCACTCCACCAGTGCAGGTAGAGTCCAAGGTGTACATCCCCAAAGATGTAGTAAAGGAGTATTTTAGAAAGGATGACATAGGGCAGTGGTTTAGGGCCTACGAGGTGGCCATGTCTTCACACCGGGTCCCTGAGAAAGACTGGGGAGCGGGGTTGTGGGGAAGGTTCCTTGCTGAAGGGCGTGACACACTGTTAGATTTACCCTTAGATCTCCAAGCCTCATACCCCCATATGAAGGAAGCTTTAATGAACAGGTATGGGTTAACTCCTGAGCTATATAGACAGAGGTTCAGGGAGACGAAGAAGATCCCTGAGAGTACGTATGTGGAGTATGTGACCTTTTTCTGCAGAGCGCTGGATGGTTGGGTGAAGGGTAGCAAAGTGAATGATTATCAAGGGCTGCTTGATTTAATTGCATGGGAGCACTTGTCCAGTCAATGTTTTCCTGAGCTACGCCAGCACCTGATAGATAGCAAGCTGTCCAACCCGAGGAAGCTTGCTGAGGAGGCGGACCGCTGGCTCAGCACCAGGGTCCACAAGGGTCAAGTGGGAGACTCCGCCAAAGGTGGGCAGGGTCCCCAGCAGAAGAGTGGGGGGGACAGGGGTAAACAGAAGGGGTTCCAAAAAGGCCCCCAAAGTAATTCCCAAGGGAACCAGCAGAAGGGTTCTCAGCCTCCCCCACCCCCGCAGCAGAACGGGGCCCCGACAGGTAGACCTGTTCCAAAGGGGCCCTTCAATTGTTATAAGTGTGGTGACCCGGGTCACATTGCCTCTGATCCTAAGTGTCGCCTGTTTAGTAAGACCGCACCCACTGGTGCTCCACCCCGGCAAGTAGCTAATGTTAATTTTGGGGAGGAAGTAGCAGTCCAGGAGGGTGGGGGTCCCGGGCAGATGACCCTAGTCTCGCTAGGAGACAGTGAGATGGTCCCTGTAACTTACTTGCCCTCTAACACTAAGAAATATGGGCAAGTAGTGACCATCAATGGGAAGAAGGTTGAGGCTCTTAGAGATACAGGAGCCAGCGTGACCTCGGTGAGGCAACACCTGGTGTCTCAAGAGCAGATTGTACCCAATGCCTACTGAAGGGTTGTCAATGCTGACAACGTAGAGAGTCGTTGTCCAATGGCTCAAGTTCCCTTTGAGTGGGGGGAGGTCTCTGGTACTCTACAAGTCGCTGTGAGAACTGACATGCCTGTAGACTGTCTGCTAGGGAACGACCTGGAGAGCTCCCCTTGGGAAAAGGTGGAGAAGACCACGCATCTGAGGATGGTGGGTCTACCCGACTGGGCGTGCGTGACCACCCGGTCCTTGGCAGCCAGTAGGGGTGTTGAGAGGGTCCTGGAGCCTGAGGGAGAGGTCCAGGAACCGGCCTTAGGGAGAAGGCGCAGGAGGCGCGGGAAACCGGCCCCCGAAGTTCCCACGGCCCAGGAGGAAGTAGACCCTGAGGGGGATGCTCTGGAGCCTACCGGGGAACAGATTGCCGAACTGGGAGACCTGCCTGAGCTGACCCATTGGCAGCAAGAAGGAGGTCCCTCCAGGGAGGAATTCTGCAGGGAGCAGAAAGAATGCCCTTCTCTCGTGGGTATGCGGCAACAGGCTGCAGACCAGGCCAATGGTGTTCAGGCCAAAACACATTACGTGTACTGGGAGAGTGACCTCCTGTATTCCGAGCCTAAGGCTGCTGAACCTGGGTCAGCCCGTGTGCTGGTGGTACCCCAGAAGTTCAGAACCTTCCTACTGGGACTGGCTCATGATGTGCCGTTAGCAGGACATTTGGGGATGGACAAGACCTATGACAGGCTTGTCACCCACTTTTACTGGCCCCAAATGCACAAGAATTCAGATTCCTACTGCAGAACCTGTCAGACTTGCCAGGCAAGTGGTAAGAGCGGAGGGAAGCACAAGGCTCCTCTGCAACCTTTCCCTGTGGTCGGTACGCCATTCCAACGAGTGGGTATTGATATTGTGGGGCCTCTGGACCCCAAGACAGCCCTGGGCAACAGGTTCATCCTGGTCTTGGTGGACCATGCCACCCGGTACCCTGAAGCCATCCCTCTGAGGACAGTGACGGCCCCCGTGGTGGGACGAGCACTGATGGGAATTTTCTCCCGAGTGGGATTCCCTCTAGAGGTGGTGAGCGACAGGGGGACCAATTTCATATCCACATATATGAAATCCCTGTGGAAGGAGTGTGGGGTAACTTACAAGTTCACCACTCCTTACCACCCCCAAGGAAATGGGTTGGTTGAGAGATTCAACCGAACCCTCAAAGGCATGATCATGGGCCTGGACGGTCCAATGAGGCGTAAGTGGGACGTCCTCTTGCCATGCCTGCTCTTCGCTTACCGAGAGGTGCCACAGAAGTCTCTAGGATTCAGCCCCTTTGAGCTTCTGTATGGTCACCCGGTAAGAGGACCTCTGAGTTTGGTAAAGGAAGGCTGGGAGCAATCTCCCAGGAAACCTCCCCAGAATGTATACAGTTACATGCTGGCCTTCCGAAACCAGACTCGGCGTTTCAGGCAACTTGCTGAGGCAAATCTGGAAGCCAGCCAGGAGGAGATGAAGCGGTGGTACGACCGGAATGCCACTCTGGTAGAGCTTCAACCTGGACAAAAGGTGTGGGTCTTGGCCCCAGTGGAGCCTTGTGCACTTCAGGATAAGTGGACAGGTCCATTTGAGGTTGTGGAGCGCAAAAGTCCTATCACCTACTTGGTGGACATGCAGTCTCCCAGGAACCCTTTGAGGGTCCTACATGTTAACCGCCTTAAGCCCCACTTAGAGAGGACCGAAGTGGGCATGCTGCTGGCCACTGATGATGGAATGGAAGAGGAGACCGAGCCTCTTCCTGACCTCTTAGTGGCCTCTGAGAAAGATGGGTCAGTGGATGGAGTTAACCTCTCACCCACCCTGACGCCCGAACAACAGGAAGATTGCCGCCACTTGCTGGGGCAGTTTTCCGATAGATTCTCCCTGGTTCCTGGTGTCATAGATTGGTGCGTCCATGATGTGGACACAGGAGACAGCTTACCTGTGAAGCACAAGGCTTACAGGGTAACTGACAGGGTCAGAGCTTGCATCAAGGAGGAGGTCTCCAAAATGCTTGCGCTAGGGGTGGTTGAGTCCTCCCGCAGTCCTTGGTCCAGCCCCGTGGTCTTGGTCCCCAAAGCTGCTGCGCCGGGAGCCACACCTGAACTCCGGTTCTATGTGGACTACAGAGGACTCAATTCAGTCACGAAGACTGACGCGCACCCCATCCCCAGAGCTGATGAGCTCATTGATCGGCTGGGGGCTGCCCGGTTCCTCAGCACGTTTGATTTAACGTCTGGGTACTGGCAGATCGCCTTGACCGATGGGGCCAAAGAGAGGTCAGCATTCTCTACACCAGATGGGCACTTCCAGTTCCGAGTCATGCCATTTGGGATGAAGAATGCCCCTGCCACCTTTCAGAGGTTGGTCAACCAGGTACTGGTTGGGCTGGATGCGTTCAGTGCCGCCTACCTGGATGACATCGCAGTGTTCAGTGCCACCTGGCCCGAACACCTGCGCCACCTCTGGGAAGTGTTGATGGCTCTGCGCCGAGCAGGCCTCACGATCAAGGCAAGCAAGTGCCAGATCGGGCAGGGTTCCGTGGTGTACTTGGGACACCAAGTGGGGAGTGGCAAGGTGGCACCCTTGCAACCCAAAATTGAGACCATCCTGGCTTGGGAACCCCCCAAGACGCAGACCGCAGTGAGGGCCTTCCTGGGGCTCACTGGGTACTACAGGAGGTTTGTCAAGGGCTATGGAACGATTGTTGCCCCCTTGACAGAGCTGACTTCCAAGAAGCAGCCCAGGAACGTGATTTGGACTGACACCTGTCAGAAAGCTTTCGACACCCTGAAGACCGCCATGTGCACGGCGCCCGTGCTCTTGGCCCCTGACTTCTCCAAGGAATTCCTAGTACAGACAGACGCTTCAGAGCATGGTGTAGGGGCTGTTCTCTCACAGATGACTGAGGAGGGCTGGGACCAACCCGTAGCCTTCATCAGTAGGAGGCTACTTCCACGGGAAAGTAGGTGGAGTGCAATTGAGCGAGAAGCATTTGCTGTGGTCTGGGCGCTGAAGAAGCTAAGACCCTACTTGTTTGGGTCTCACTTCCGGGTTCAGACGGACCACAGGCCCCTCAGATGGTTGATGCAAATGAGGGGTGAAAACCCGAAGCTGTTGAGGTGGTCCATCTCCCTACAGGGTATGGACTTTACGGTGGAACACCGTCCTGGTACAGATCACGCCAACGCTGACGGTCTGTCCAGGTATTTCCGCCTTAGTGACGAGGAACCCCCTGGGCAAGGGTAGTTCTCCCCACATTTCAGCTGGAGGGGACACGTGTTAGACCTGGCACCTTGGCGTGAGTTTCCCTTCCACTTTTTGATGGTGTGCCTCGATTGTTTTGCTGGTGTTGTCCGCTCAGGGCACTGCGCCACGGCTAATCCGTGCCGCAGTGCAAGTGCTCCCTAGGTAAAGTGTACCTGTAATTGATGTTCACGATTGGTTTATTGGATTCCCTGTCAGTCCCCAGTAAAGCGCACCAGTGGTGCCAGGGCTTGTGAATGCCAATGCTGCTGGTGGGCTTGCAGCGCTGGTTGCGCCACCCACGGAAGCGGCTTTGTAAAATGTATCTAGGGTCTGCCACCGCAGACCCTGTGCGCGGTCCGGGACCGTCGCGCTGACTGCGCAAGTGCCCCCACTTGCCAGTCCCTAAACCTTCCCTTACCTACATATTAGCCACCCCTCTGGTAGGCCCAAGGGCAGGGTGCATTGTAGGCATAAGGTAGGACATGCCCTGATGTGTGTGGCATGTCTTAGTAGTGAATTACAGCCCTTTCCGTGTTTCACTATTGAAGGCTACCTGCTCTCCATAGGCCAGAATGGGCTGCTGGGATCACGCCAACGCTGTGACCCCAGTGGGCTCAGAGAGCATGGTAGAGTGTCAAGTTTAGTATGCCTGAACTCAGAATAATAAAATACTTCTTGTAGTCAAGTTTATTTTAATATCCTGGGTTTGTAAATACTACTTTTAGAAAGTTAGTATTTACTGACCTGACCATCTCAGTCCGCCTCTGGTGTGTGTGTGTGTTCTGCCTAGCAACAGTAAGGAGCAGGGTTGGGGAATCCCCAGAGACAGGTTGGCTGCCAGGTGGTGGGTCGAGAGATGACACCTGGATGGGTGGGAGGAGTACACCTTGACTCTTGAATAGACCTGTGCTCTGCCACCACAAAGCCGGCGCCGCCCCCTGTGGGGCGGCTGATGTCTCTGCCCTGCTGCTGAAAGGAAAGAGCCGAGTCACCATAACAAAGTGCTCCAGAACTGGACTGAGCCAGGCCCAGGCCCCCTGGCGCTAAAGAACAAAAGAATCATGGTATAAAAGTAGGAGCCTGGCTCCTAAGAAATCAGAATCCTGTTTTACCACAAAGAACCTCTGCCCGACTAGAAGGAGAAGAAGACGCTGGAGGAGCTGGCCTGCTGCTTGCCTTGCTGAGAAAGGAGAGGAAGAGACTACTGAAAAGACTTTGCTACTTTGTGCTTGAACATTCTCCAAGGGCTTGATCTGAGCTTGCCCCCTGAACTGAACCCCAGGACCAGTGGGTTCTCTGTGCTTTTGCTCGTCCTCCAATTCGAGCCGTGTGTGCATCCCGCTGGAAAGAGACTGCGCCCCTCATCGCCCCTCCTAGGGCCGTGACACTCAGAAGCTTGCCTGCCTCAACCCCGTGAGAGCCCCGCTCCGACCGGAGCCGCTCTCTGTCCCCGGGCTAGGTTGCCTGCATCCCTGTCACCGCCTGCCACTGGAGCGCGCTGAACGCGCTATCACCCCTCCCGCCGGAAACCGTCCGACGACTGTGATCTACGCCGGGTCATCCAGCTGCACTGACCGTGCCCTGCGACCCCGCTTCGCTATCCCCGGACATCTCAGGCCGCGCCGCCCCCGCTGTGGAGACCCCCCTGCACCGCCGTGCTAAAGGGTCGCTGGCCGCGCCTGCCTACTTGCCCACACCTGCTGATTGAGGACCCAAGAACACTTCCCAAGCTGAGAGTCGCACCGACCTGTGCCGACCCTCCACATCACGAAAGAAGTTCCAGTATCGGGCTCGGGGCCCGCAACGCCTTATTTCCCCGTTCGCAGGAGCCGATCTCTGTGAGTACTGGAACCACAAGTAACATTTGCAAGAGACTACAAAGTCTCCAACTGAAGCTACGAACAAAGAACATTTACCTGCTTTACAACCTGGTGGCATAGCGAAAACGTTATTGGTCTTGTGATAAGTCTGCTGAGATATATATACCTATTTTTACATAAAGAAGCGTATTTTTCTACATATCCAAGGCTGGTGTCCGTTTCTGGGGGGATTGATGTATTTACTGTGTGTGTGATTGTAAGTGCTTAACCAACAACGCCTGAGGAATCGCCTTGGCTGCTCACGCCACGCACCTAGAGGGTGAGCAAGGGTCATTCACAAGGGGTTATCCTGCGCCCTGACGTAGAGGAGAGGGTTCCTGCTTGACACAAGGGCAACCTTGCGCCAACCAGAGATCCCCGACTCTAACAGGTACGCATACGCCAGCAAACCCATAGTGATAGGAGCGTACACGCTCGTGTACGGGCCGTTTCACTATGTGTACGCATACGCCAGCAAACCCATAGTGATAGGAGCGTACACGCGCGTGTACGGGCCGTTTCACTATGGGTACGCATACGCCAGCAAACCCATAGTGATAGGAGCGTACACGCGCGTGTACGGGCCGTTTCACAATGGGTACGCATACGCCAGCAAACCCATAGTGATAGGAGCGTACGCTCCTTTCACTATGGGTTTGCTGGCTTATGCGTACCCATTGTGAAACGGCCCGTACACGCGCGTGTACGCTCCTATCACTATGGGTTTGCTGGCGTATGCGTACCCATTGTGAAACGGCCCGTACACGCGCGTGTACGCTCCTATCACTATGGGTTTGCTGGCGTATGCGTACCCATAGTGAAACGGCCCGTACACACGCGTGTACGGGCCGTTTCCATGCATTTGGGGTGCCCTAGGGCCCTGGAACTCACCGTACCTGTGTGTGAATGTCCAAATTACATAGGGGACACATGAGGGACAAGTATAAAGGCCTACATGCATGCTGGTTGTCATGGAGACCAATTTTAAAATTTGAATTTTTTCCGGAAGGTGCACAGCAGAAGGCAGTTTGAATAAATCTACTTTGTTGCAATGTGGTTCTGGAGTTGACAACATGCTGAAGAAAAAAACACTATACTAAACCACTGACTATGCTAGGTTTGAAGGGATTGGAGGAAACATAGGATGCATATGTGAGTGACCAATCACTCTGTACTCCTGTGCATGAAACAGGCCAGCAAGGCAGATATAAGGCAGCCAGGTCCCATGAGGGAGCACTTGCCTGCACATATTTGGATTCGACTACACTGCTGCTGCTACTGATTCCCTGGAACCATGTCAAGGTCTGTGGAGAGGGCACAGCCATTCACCCTGGAGGAGAACCTGGCATTGCTGGATGTGATCCTCCCACAGTGCCCCATGCTGTATGGGCGACCAGGGTATCAGGTGAGCGCAGAGGCTACTAGCACAGACTGTGTCCCTTTTTTGTGACTGTGACTTCTGGCATTGTGTCCAGGTGTGACACACATGCCATGTACTGTAGGGGAGGTCCCAGGGGGGGGAATGCCTGATGTCTCCCAGCCAGAGCATGCTGTGGTGCATGTCTGCCGTCCTCACTTGCATTGTGTTTACTGTGACAATCACTGCATGGTGCATGCCACATTCTGCCTGTCTAATCCTCCTGGGAATGTTGCTTCTACAGTCCTCATGTGATTCTGTGGTCACCCCAGTGTGACAGGTGACTGTACCCACAGATGTGCGTTTGTTCAGTGTACCTGTGCTGAGAGTGTCCACATGATGTGTTTGTACCCTGGACATCGGTGTGTGTTTAAGTCCCCTGTCATGTGGGTGGGTGCATATGTGGAGTGTAGCACCCCAGCTGCATGAGGGATGGATATGCCCTGCCCATCTGATGTGAGCAGGGAGCAGTGCTGTGTGTCTGACGTGCAGAGCCAGCCCCACACCTGTGAGCCCCCCCAGTCTAGTGGCACATGTGCAGAGTGAGGTTTGTAGCTGCATTTGGCAATGGCAGGTGAATGTCCTGTGCCTGTGTGTGTCTGTGTACTCTGCTGAGGTAGCTTCAGTGGCCTGTGGCATGTGACTGCTTTGAGGTGCTGCACATAATCCTGGTGTACCTTCTGATGCACAGTGTGAGTCTGGATCATTTATTGTGTCGTACCCCTCATGCCACCTGTGTACTTTCAATGGCACGTGGTGCATTTGCCCTTACACAGAGTAAAATGTCCCTATGACAAAGGTGCAATGCTTTGGCTGCATACTATGCCTTGTTGAAACCAGCAAAATTGTTCTAATGTGTGTCTCTGTGACATGTGGCAGGTGTATTGATGTAGTCTCACTTTTTCAACCCCACAGGTAGGCGCCTCTGCCAAGAAGCAGATATGGATGACCGCTGTCAGTGCCGTGAGGGGGGCGGATGGTCGCAAGCGGCGCCTGGCACAGGTGAGAAAACGCTGGCAGGATATCCGGTGCTGGACGCGGAGGTGTCAAGAATTCCTGTCATACGAGGGGAGGAAAACGGTAACCAGCGAAAACGAACTACATCTCCCAGGATGCTTAGCGGTTGAGAGGTTATGTAAACAGGAGAGCTGTTACATAACTCAAGGGAAACACGCCCTTATGTAAACAGGAGAGCTGTTACATAACTCAAGGGAAACACGCCCTTATGTAAACAGGAGAGCTGTTACATAACTCAAGGAAAACACGCCCTTATGTAAACAGGAGAGCTGTTACATAACTCAAGGAAAACACGCCCTATAAAGGGAGGAACCAGGAGGTACAACGCTGTCGGATATTGTGTTTACACCGACGTACCTGCTTCGTGAAGAGCAGTGTTCCGGAGTGGTGCTCCAGTAAGGCAAGAACGGAGGTAGGTCGAGTCGTTACTCCCTGGGCCGTGTCTTGCCCCATCGTCACCTGTGAAGGACCCGGAAGCTCTACCGGTCAACCATTGAGCTTCGCTTTTTGACTCGGCTGAGTCCAAGCGCAGTGGTGCTTTTGCTGGTTGGAGTCGTAACTCCCAGCCCGACCAGAGACACAGGGACTGCCATCTGTAACGCACACCAGGAGGTGTTTGCCGCGTTACAGACTCGGAAGTCCACAGGATCGATCGAGCGGCTGCTCTCGGTTCAGTCTTCTTGCTTTTGATTGGGGTATCGGTGACGCATCACCAGGAGGTGACTCCGTGTCCCGGTGCAGTCTGAGGAAGAGGTTGAGCGGCTGCTCCCTTCAGGTAGAGACCCCGGCTGGGTGTTTCCCTGACTCCTCGATTCTCCCCAACACTCTTCGTGCCCCTCACAGCCTACCGATTGGCATTGTCGGCCATTTCATTTCTGCCCTCTGTTGGCATACGCCGGGATCGGCGTATATGCAGAGGACGGTTAGGACCATCCGTGCTGTGGGCTGGTAACGTACTTAGCCTGGAGGATTCCAGTGACTATAACTTTTGTTTATTCCTTGTATTATATTTGCCTTCATTAAAATAACTAACCCTTCACAAGTGGTTGCGTCCTCATTGTCGTGTCTGTTAAACGATCCTGAGACGTTCAGGGCGTTACAAAATATCCGACCATAATAACACTAACTGTCTCCCGGTCGATAACAGACATGGCAACACTTGATGATGTGCTGGCTGCTTTAGCGGCCATGCAAGTTGAAGTGGCTGCCTCTAGGCAAGAAACAGCCGATGTAAAAGCCAGACTGGATGCTATCCAATTGGACCCGCTCACGCCCAGCACCTCCCTCACGAACCAGACCCCTGCGGTAGTAGTGGAAATGCCGGTAGCCATCCCCTTGGCGACACCAGAGAGGTACAGTGGGGATCCTAACACAGTGCAGGTATTCCTCACACAAGTGGCGCTACATTTATCGTGCAAACCAAAGGCGTTCCCCACGAGTCAGGCTCGTGTGGCTTTCCTTATATCCTATTTGGCTGGAAACGCGGCACAATGGGCCGTACCTCTGGTGAGCAGGGACGACCCCATCTTATGTGATTGGGGTGCTTTTCGCGAGGAATTCCTGAAGGTATTCGACAGAAGGGCTGACTCGTACACGGCGGACCGTGAAATGCTTGAGTTGAGACAGGGATCCAACGACCTGGTGCAGTATCTCAACGCGTTCCGAAGGCTGGTTGCGGAAACCAAGTGGCCTGTTGCTAAACAGACGGCGCTCTTCCATCAAGGGCTGTGCGATGAGCTCAAGGACGCCGTGGCTCATATTGACCCTCAACCCAAGACATGTGAGGGCCTTATCAACCTGGTATTACGGCTGGAACATAGGCTAAGTGAAAGAAAGGGGGATCATGGGAGAAAAGGAAAATCCCTTCCATCCTATGTGACGGTGGGAAGTCCTGAAACTTCCACCGCATCCAAGGGAGAACCCATGGACATCGGCGCAATACGAGCGAGCCTCACAGCCACGGAGAAAGAGTCACGCCGTAAACAAGGATTGTGCCTATATTGTGGCAAAAAAGGCCACTACGTACGTGAATGCCCTGCCAAACCGAAGACGTCACGTTATCGGGCCAACCGGTCGGTAACAGCCGTGGTGGACATACCGGCGGAAAACTAGAGGACTCCCAGACCAAAGAAGGGGCATCTCGGAGTCACTCATCCATCCCTTCACTTTCCAACTCGGTCACTAAGGGACAACGACACCTGTTTCTCACGGTGCACGTGGGAGTGCATGACCAGTGGATACCCGTTGTGGCCATGGTGGATTCAGGGGCCACTGGCATGTTTATGGACCACAACGAGGCATGCAGGCTAGGGCTAGTGCTTCTTCCCAAAGCTGTACCCGAAGACGTCTATGCTGTAGACGGAAGGCGATTGGTGACGGGGCCCATCGGGCAGCACACGGGGGTCCTTCCGATGAGATATGGGAGGAACCATTTGGAACAAATCGATTTTAACATCATCCGAGCGCCCCAATATGGCGTCATATTGGGATTGCCGTGGCTACAGAAACACAACCCCTTTGTGGATTGGCCAACACATCGCATCGAAATGACGTCACCGTATTGCATCCTGCATTGTGGAATAAGAACGGAATCCCTTGACGCAGATGAGAGCGGGAGTCAGACGGTGGCTACAGCGGCAGAAAAAGATGTGGCTCTCCCCCAGGCTTATCGCAGTTTTGAGGATGTATTTGATGAGGTGAAGGCGGAAGTGCTACCACCACATAGACAGTTTGACTGCCAGATCGACCTGGTGCCAGGGGCCAGCGTTCCCAGCGGCAGGCTGTATGCCCTGACGGAGCCTGAAAACGTGCATCTCCGGGGGTACCTTGATAAACTCCTCAAGCTAGGATTCATCCGCCCGTCCAAGTCTCCGGCCGCCTCGCCACTCTTCTTCATCCCGAAGGCTAATGGGGAGCTGAGAGCCTGTGTGGACTTTAGGGCATTGAATGCGATAACCATAAAAAATCGGTACCCCTTGCCTCTCATCAGTGTACTTCTGGAACAGGTCAAGAAAGCTCGTATCTACACCAAGTTGGATTTGAAAGGGGCATACCATCTGGTGCCCATGAGGGACGGAGACGAGTGGAAGACCGCCTTTAAGACCAGGTTCGGCCTTTTTGAGTACCTCGTCATGCCGTTCGGTCTGTGCAACGCCCCGGCAGCCTTTCAGTACTTTTTGAATGAGGTATTCAGAGAGGAGTTGGATATCTACGTGGTCGTATATATCGACGACATCCTCATCTATTCGTCCAGTGTGGAGGAGCACGTACACCACGTCAAAGCTGTGCTCCAAAAGCTGAGGGAAAACATGCTGTTTTGTAAACTCAGCAAGTGTGACTTCCACGTCACATCCGTGGAATTCCTCGGAGTGATGCTGAGTCCAGAGGGACAGGAGATGGCAGAACGAAAGATCAAGGCGGTGAAAGAATGGCCGGTGACCCAAAGCGTGAAGGACGTCCAAAGTTTCATTGGCTTCGCCAACTTTTACAGGCGGTTTATAGATGGATTTTCAGGAGTGGTGGCCCCAATCACACAGCTACTGAGGAAGTCCAAGGAGTTTGTCTGGTCCCCTGAAGCGAACAAAGCCTTTGAGGCCCTGAAAAGCGCGTTTGGTAAGGCGCCGGTGTTGGCTCACCCCGATCCGGATCTCCCCTACGTGGTGGAAGCGGACGCGTCGGATGTGGCGCTGGGGGCTATCTTGTCCCAACGCAACCACGACACAGGGGTGCTTCATCCCGTTGCGTACATGTCCCGCAAACTCAACGACGCCGAACGCAACTACCATATTGCGGAGAAGGAGCTTCTCGCAATCAAGGACGCCTTCACCGAATGGAGGCATTGGTTGATGGGGGCAAGACATGTGGTATCGGTGTACACGGACCATCGGAACCTACAGTTCATGACGGCCACTAGACACCTTTCTCCCAGGCAGCTGCGGTGGATGATCTTCTTTGCGGGGTTCAACTTCCGCATCACATATCGGCCGGGGACGGAAAACCGGAAGGCGGACGCCCTGTCCCGTCAATCTGCAGTTACGGAACCATTGCCTGCGACCGAGCGTTCCATCATTTCCCCGAGGATGGTATTGGGGGTTATCCAACCGGATACTTTCCTGAGGGGAATAAAGAGAGGGATCAGGTCATTCGCATGGCGGAGGTGGCTCCTCAGTCACAGAGAATGGCAGCTGAAGGACGGGATACCCCTGAAGGGCAGGTGCCTATTGATACCCACGCCTAGGCTAAGGAAACAAGCATTCATCTGGTGCCATGACTCTCCATGCGCAGGTCATTTGGGCTTTGAAAAAACGGTGGCTAGCATGGGACGGCATTTCTGGTGGCCAACCATGAGAGTGGATGTCAGGAGGTGGGGACAGGAGTGTCCTACGTGTGCTACCATGAAGGCCGACCATGGCCGAACCCAAGGGCTCTTACATCCACTTCCGACCCCGGATAGACCATGGGATAGCATATCACTGGACTTCGTGGTGGGCCTACCGGTAGACCAGGGGATGACGGCAATACTGGTGGTGGTGGATTACTTGACGAAAATGGGGCACTTCATCCCCTGCAAGAGAGTCCCTACGGCCGGGAATTGGCGTCACTACTCCTAAAGAATGTGGTACGACTGCATGGATTACCTGGGGTGATCGTGTCGGACCGGGGGTCGCAGTTTACTGCGCAATTCTGGAAGACTTGGTGCACTGCGCTGCATGTTAAGACCGCCCTGTCCACCAGCTACCACCCTCAAACGGACGGCCAAACCGAGCGCCTGAACCAAACGCTCAAACAGTATCTGCGATGTTTTGTGGACCAGGGCAGGGAAGAATGGGTCGACTTGCTATGGGTTGCAGAGATAGCCTATAACAACGCCACTCACAGCTCCACACAGTCATCTCCGTTCTATAGCAACTATGGCCAACATCCCAGGTTCTTGCCATTTCTACATCCGTTCAGAGAGGACAGGATTCCCGCCACAGCGGACAGGGTGGCACACATAAAAGACACGTTGATGCGCTCAAGGGCTGTCCTAATAGAGGCCAAGAGAAGATACAAGGCTGCGGCAGATAGGAAGAGAAGGCCCGGGCCACTGTACCGCACTGGAGACTACGTCTGGATATCCACAAGAAACATGAGGTTTCGAAAGAACAGTGTGTTCCATCCCAAGTACATGGGCCCCTATCGAACTACCAAGTGTATGGGTCCCGTGAACGTGAAGGTGTGCTTGCCCCAGTCATTGCGGATACACCCTGTCTTTCATGTATCATTGCTCAAACCAGCACCCTCCAAGCCGTCTGGGACACCTAGGCCGGTATGCGTGGAGTCGGAGGTGGAGTATGAAGTGTCGGGCATACGGGCGTCCAAATGGCGCAGGGGGAAGCTGTGGTACCTGGTTGCGTGGAAAGGCTATGGCCCGGAGGAGCATTCATGGGAACCGGCTGAAGGGGTTCATGCTCCGCGCTTGGTCTCCTTGCTCCATCGGCGTTTTCCTGCCAGCGCTGGACCCGTGGGGAGCCGCTGAGAGGGAGGATGTACTGTCAAGAATTCCTGTCATACGAGGGGAGGAAAACGGTAACCAGCGAAAACGAACTACATCTCCCAGGATGCTTAGCGGTTGAGAGGTTATGTAAACAGGAGAGCTGTTACATAACTCAAGGGAAACACGCCCTTATGTAAACAGGAGAGCTGTTACATAACTCAAGGGAAACACGCCCTTATGTAAACAGGAGAGCTGTTACATAACTCAAGGAAAACACGCCCTTATGTAAACAGGAGAGCTGTTACATAACTCAAGGAAAACACGCCCTATAAAGGGAGGAACCGGGAGGTACAACGCTGTCGGATATTGTGTTTACACCGACGTACCTGCTTCGTGAAGAGCAGTGTTCCGGAGTGGTGCTCCAGTAAGGCAAGAACGGAGGTAGGTCGAGTCGTTACTCCCTGGGCCGTGTCTTGCCCCATCGTCACCTGTGAAGGACCCGGAAGCTCTACCGGTCAACCATTGAGCTTCGCTTTTTGACTCGGCTGAGTCCAAGCGCAGTGGCGCTTTTGCTGGTTGGAGTCGTAACTCCCAGCCCGACCAGAGACACAGGGACTGCCAGCTGTAACGCACACCAGGAGGTGTTTGCCACGTTACAGACTCGGAAGTCCACAGGATCGATCGAGCGGCTGCTCTCGGTTCAGTCTTCTTGCTTTTGATTGGGGTATCGGTGACGCATCACCAGGAGGTGACTCCGTGTCCCGGTGCAGTCTGAGGAAGAGGTTGAGCGGCTGCTCCCTTCAGGTAGAGACCCCGGCTGGGTGTTTCCCTGACTCCTCGATTCTCCCCAACACTCTTCGTGCCCCTCACAGCCTACCGATTGGCATTGTCGGCCATTTCATTTCTGCCCTCTGTTGGCATACGCCGGGATCGGCGTATATGCAGAGGACGGTTAGGACCATCCGTGCTGTGGGCTGGTAACGTACTTAGCCTGGAGGATTCCAGTGACTATAACTTTTGTTTATTCCTTGTATTATATTTGCCTTCATTAAAATAACTAACCCTTCACAAGTGGTTGCGTCCTCATTGTCGTGTCTGTTAAACGATCCTGAGACGTTCAGGGCGTTACAGGAGGATTGCACGGGTCCTGCTGGGGGACTCACCTGAGAGCCACAAGAACCGTGGGTGCCGCAGACTGTCCCACATCCACAAGCGTGTGCTGGCGGTGGTATTTCCAGAGTTGGACAGGCGCCTAGCGGAGAAGCAGCAGCAGGAAGGGGGTAGGTACATGTGTGTTTGTTGTGTGTCACCAGCATTTGTAAGTGCACAGTTGCATGGATACACTGCCAGGGTTTAAAGGTGCTGTGCAGATCCTGTTACCCACAGTATAGCGGTGCTCTCCTGCCTCCCTTCCCCTCCTTGCAATGTGTTCCCTGGTGTGTGTGTGTAGTCACTCCTACACAAGGTTATCTAGGCTGGCAGTTTATCCACGTGACCAATGCCTGTAGCATCATGTGTGGGGGTGGTGTGTAACAGGTTTTGGGACCTTGCCTGTGCCCTGTCCAGTTCAGTACTTGTGGGTTCCATGTCAGTTGTCACTGATGCTGAGTCCAGACATGGGAGTTAGTCTCTCAAGTGTCATGCCTTACAGCACGCATGTCCTATGTTGTGGCCTGTGAAATGATGTGCATGCGTGTGCGATACGCATGGTGCAGGGATGGTGACGTGTGTTGCAGTCATTCCCATTCAGGACCATGGAGTTGCGTGGCCACTACTGTCCCCTGGGGCATATTTTCCTAGGTGTCATGTGTGTCTTCACAAAAGGTGGACACTCTCAGTGTCTACAGCATAGGTTGTGCTCTGTGCCATAGTCCCCTGGCACCATGTATATTGAGGTAAAATGTAGTGCAAGTGTTCACTGTACAGCCTGACCTGATTTTCCTTGTTCATACTCACGGTGGCCAGTGCCTGTGTGTCTTGTTACAATCATCTGATGATGGCCATTTGTACATGATTATTTGGACAGGCGCACCTTGGGTATTTGGTGTCCAATCTTGCTTTTATGCAGCCCATGTGTATTTCACCCAGACTAAGAGATGTAAGTGCTTCCTGTGTCTCAAGTAATTGTCTCATGTAGGGGGTGGTTGGTGCGAGCAAAGCCTACATGTCAAAACCTGTTGTCTCCTTGCTAGGTCTGGCCAGTGTGTGATGTTTGTGTGGACATACACTCAAGGTGCAGTGGGCCAGTCATGGTGGGCATGTTTTCAGTATAACCTATGCAGCATGTGCCTCAAGTTCATGGATATGGTCCCTGCTCATCCCTATTTCCGCCACGCTGTGTGGTGCAGATGCAGTGCTGGATTGTCCCCAGGGCCTGGCTCCTCTGTGAAAATTCCATTTCATGTCATTTTCTATTGTGTCATGCTCTCCATAGTTTTTCAGTGGCATGGTGGGTCAACCAACTGTGTGTTGCATGCCCTACATATGTACCTTGTTTTGTAGATGTAACTCATCTTTCTTTTCAGGCTATGCACTGTAACCTATGTAGATTGGACTCATGTGACATATGTATACAGGTGTATGATTAATTGCTGTCTTTTCACCCTGCCCACAGCATCGTCGGGGGACACGGAGGGAGACATGGGCACAGACGGAGCGGAGGGACCAAGCACCAGTGCCAGCGGTGACATCGTGGCTGGCACATCGAGTGGGAATGAGGCGGAGGAGAGTGAGGCCGAGGACCTGTCCACTGGCACCACAGAATATGAAGCTGACGGGTCCGAGGATGATCTCTCCGAGTGGGCGGAGGCTGCACCAGCAGCTGACAGCGGCACAACATCTCGCCCCGCCCCCTCCATTGCCATCAGCCGCCTCCCACTTGCTCGTGTCCCTTCCCAGCGTGCCCAGTCACCGCATGTCTCCTTCATGCCAGGCACCGCACCCCCTGCCCCTGTCTCCACTGCTGCCGCCAATGCCGAGTCTGTGGACATCCAGCAGCAGTTGCAGGTTGGTCAGGCTGCGATCCTTAATGTCCTCCATGGCCACAGCCAGGTGCTGAACAACATGGAGGCATACTTGGAGGGCATTCACTCATCGCAGGCTGACCAACGCAACTTGCTGAGGTCGATAGACTCGACACTGACTGCAGCAGTGGGTCTCCTGCAGCGCTTCATCCAACCCCCTACCCCTGACTCATCCACACTTCCCACTCCCATGCCTGTCCCACGTACACCCAGACGTCAGCATGCACCCACCACAACAGACACAGGCACCACACCAGCAGGGAAGGTCAAACGCACACCTCCTCGCACGCACACACAGGGTGAAGTAGGCACACCCACTGGGTCGGGGGGCAAACGTAAGACACGCACCCAGAGTGGGAGTCCGCATTCCAACAAATCCACTCCCTCCAAATCCCCTCCCCTCAGCTCTCCTGGCCACATATCCGACAGAGACTCCTTCATGGCCGCGCTGTCCCTGAGCCCCACAGTGACACCACCCCGCAAGCGGTCAAGGGAGTCCCCGGTCAGGGTGGTTGAGTCCCCCCCTCTGTCCACACCCTCCCCCAGTGGCGCTGCGACCCTTCCCTCTGACCCCCCCCTCCTTGGGGCCTGTGGTTCCTTCGGATGCAGGGGATTCCCTGGAGGACCTTGCTAAGGTGTGCAGCGACATCCTGGCCTCCGCCTTTGGCCCTTCCCCACCCCCTGTGGTGGAGTCCTCCATCCCTGCACCCACGACGCCTACCCTTCGCCCTCATGTCCCTGCGGTGCCTGGTCCTTACCCCCCACATGATGCCCTCACCCCTGTGGAAGACGACGGAGTCTGACTGTGCAGGCAAGCTAGGGGACACGCATCCCACTGTGTCCCCCATCCGGCTGAGACTTCTGGACTGCCCTATGGGCTTTGTAAATATTGAACTTCCTACAAACAACAATTTTTGGATCATGCTGAATAAAGCAATTTATTTTTTTCCTTAGAACACTACTGCTTTGCTGGTATTGCTGTTGGTGGGGCTGCTACATGGTTTTGGGTGATGTTCATGTGTTGGGTGTGTGGGAAATGTAGTAGTGTGCTGCTCATGGGGTGACCCTGGGATCTGTGTGCCATCACAAGCTGTTAGCTAAGTTTATTTGTTCATGTAAGCAGTTACTGCATGGTGACATTGTCCCGCGGTGTGTTCCTTCCTCTGTGTACCCTGACATCTTCCCTGCAGGGTGTTTCCAATGTGTTGTGCTGAGCTGTGTCTACATGAGCTGGGTGTGTGAAGGAGCCCTTCTACTTTTGCCATGCATGCGGAGCGATGTCTACACCTGCATCATTTGTGGCGTCCTTGGTGATCACTCTACTTGTGTATGGAGTCTGTTGACATGACTTCATGTGGACATGTTCCCTTTTAGGCAGTATGCATGTGTGTACTCCCAGCCTCGCACACATGTGTTACATGTACTGCAGGGTCTTTGTGCACCTGACTGACAATTGGGGCCATTGGCTCTGTGGGTACTCTACCAATTTTATTTCCATGGGCACTGCTGGGAGGGCTTTACACCCACCCCTCCTGTGTCTGGGCACTGCTGGGAGGACTCTACACCCACCCCTCCTGTGTCTGGGCACTGCTGGGAGTGTTAGGCACCCACCCCTCCTGTGTCTGGGCACTGCTGGGAGTGTTAGGCACCCACCCCTCTTATGTCTGGGCACTGCTGGGAGGACTCTACACCTACCCCTCTTATGTCTGGGCACTGCTGGGAGGACTCTACACCCACCCCTCTTATGTCTGGGCACTGCTGGGAGGACTCTGCACCCACCCCTCTTATGTCTGGGCACTGCTGGGAGGACTCTACACCCACCCCTCTTATGTCTGGGCACTGCTGGGAGGACTCTGCACCCACCCCTCTTATGTCTGGGCACTGCTGGGAGGACTCTACACCCACCCCTCTTATGTCTGGGCACTGCTGGGAGGACTCTACACCCACCCCTCTTATGTCTGGGCACTGCTGGGAGGACTCTACACACACCCCTCTTATGTCTGGGCACTGCTGGGAGGACTCTACACCCACCCCTCCTGTGTCTGGGCACAGCTGGGAGTGTTAGGCACCCACCCCTCCTGTGTCTGGGCACTGCTGGGAGTGTTAGGCACCCACCCCTCTTATGTCTGGGCACTGCTGGGAGGACTCTACACCTACCCCTCTTATGTCTGGGCACTGCTGGGAGGACTCTACACCCACCCCTCTTATGTCTGGGCACTGCTGGGAGGGCTTTACACCCACCCCTCCTGTGTCTGGGCACTGCTGGGAGGACTCTACACCCACCCCTCCTGTGTCTGGGCACTGCTGGGAGTGTTAGGCACCCACCCCTCCTGTGTCTGGGCACTGCTGGGAGTGTTAGGCACCCACCCCTCTTATGTCTGGGCACTGCTGGGAGGACTCTACACCTACCCCTCTTATGTCTGGGCACTGCTGGGAGGACTCTACACCCACCCCTCTTATGTCTGGGCACTGCTGGGAGGACTCTGCACCCACCCCTCTTATGTCTGGGCACTGCTGGGAGGACTCTACACCCACCCCTCTTATGTCTGGGCACTGCTGGGAGGACTCTGCACCCACCCCTCTTATGTCTGGGCACTGCTGGGAGGACTCTACACCCACCCCTCTTATGTCTGGGCACTGCTGGGAGGACTCTACACCCACCCCTCTTATGTCTGGGCACTGCTGGGAGGACTCTACACACACCCCTCTTATGTCTGGGCACTGCTGGGAGGACTCTACACCCACCCCTCCTGTGTCTGGGCACTGCTGGGAGTGTTAGGCACCCACCCCTCTTATGTCTGGGCACTGCTGGGAGGACTCTACACCCACCCCTCTTATGTCTGGGCACTGCTGGTAGGACTCTACACACACCCCTCTTATGTCTGGGCACTGCTGGGAGGACTCTACACCCACTCCTCCTGCGTCTGGGCACTGCTGGGAGGACTCTACACCCACCCCTCCTGCGTCTGGGCACTGCTGGGAGGACTCTACACCCACCCCTCCTGTGTCTGGGCACTGCTGGGAGGACTCTGCACCCACCCCTCTTATGTCTGGGCACTGCTGGGAGGACTCTACACCCACCCCTCTTATGTCTGGGCACGGCTGGGAGGACTCTACACCCACCCCTCTTATGTCTGGGCACTGCTGGGAGGTCTGGGCACTGCTGGGAGGACTCTACACCCACCCCTCTTATGTCTGGGCACTGCTGGGAGGACTCTACACACACCCCTCTTATGTCTGGGCACTACTGGGAGGACTCTGCACCCACCCCTCCTGTGTCTGGGCACTGCTGGGAGGACTCTGCACCCACCCCTCTTATGTCTGGGCACTGCTGGGAGGACTCTACACCCACCCCTCTTATGTCTGGGCACTGCTGTGAGGACTCTACACCCACCCCTCCTGCGTCTGGGCACTGCTGGGAGGACTCTACACCCACCCCTCCTGTGTCTGGGCACTGCTGGGAGTGTTAGGCACCCACCCCTCTAATGTCTGGGCACTGCTGGGAGGACTCTACACCCACCCCTCCTGCGTCTGGGCACTGCTGGGAGGACTCTACACCCACCTCTCCTGCGTCTGGGCACTGCTGGGAGGACTCTACACCCACCCCCTCCTGTGTCTGGGCACTGCTGGGAGGACTCTGCACCCACCCCTCTTATGTCTGGGCACTGCTGGGAGGACTGTACACCCACCCCTCTTATGTCTGGGCACTGCTGGGAGGACTCTACACCCACCCCTCTTATGTCTGGGCACTGCTGGGAGGACTCTACACACACCCCTCCTGCGTCTGGGCACTGCTGGGAGGACTCTACACCCACCCCTCCTGTGTCTGGGCACTGCTCGGAGTGTTAGGCACCCACCCCTCCTGTGTCTGGGCACTGCTGGGAGTGTTAGGTGCCCACCCCTCTTATGTCTGGGCACTGCTGGGAGGACTCTACACCCACCCCTCTTATGTCTGGGCACTGCTGGGAGGACTCTACACCCACCCCTCTTATGTCTGGGCACTGCTGGGAGGACTCTACACACACCCCTCTTATGTCTGGGCACTGCTGGGAGGACTCTACACCCACCCCTCCTGCGTCTGGGCACTGCTGGGAGGACTCTACACACACCCCTCTTATGTCTGGGCACTGCTGGGAGGACTCTACACCCACCCCTCCTGCGTCTGGGCACTGCTGGGAGGACTCTACACACACCCCTCCTGCGTCTGGGCACTGCTGGGAGGACTCTACACACACCCCTCTTATGTCTGGGCACTGCTGGGAGGACTCTACACCCACCCCTCTTATGTCTGGGCACTGCTGGGAGGACTCTACACACACCCCTCTTATGTCTGGGCACTGCTGGGAGGACTCTACACCCACCCCTCCTGCGTCTGGGCACTGCTGGGAGTACTCTACACCCACCCCTCCTGTGTCTGGGCACTGCTGGGAGGACTCTGCACACACCCCTCTTATGTCTGGGCACTGCTGGGAGGACTCTACACCCACCCCTCCTGCGTCTGGGCACTGCTGGGAGGACTCTACACACACCCCTCCTGCGTCTGGGCACTGCTGGGAGGACTCTACACCCACCCCTCTTATGTCTGGGCACTGCTGGGAGGACTCTACACCCACCCCTCTTATGTCTGGGCACTGCTGGGAGGACTCTACACACACCCCTCTTATGTCTGGGCACTGCTGGGAGGACTCTACACCCACCCCTCCTGCGTCTGGGCACTGCTGGGAGTACTCTACACCCACCCCTCCTGTGTCTGGGCACTGCTGGGAGGACTCTGCACCCACCCCTCTTATGTCTGGGCACTGCTAAGAGGACTCTACACACACCCCTCCTGTGTCTGGGCACTGCTGGGAGGACTCTGCACCCACCCCTCCTGTGTCTGGGCACTGCTGGGAGGACTCTGCAACCACCCCTCTTATGTCTGGGCACTGCTGGGAGGACTCTGCACCCACCCCCCTTATGTCTGGGCACTGCTGGGAGGACTCTACACCCACCCCTCCTGCGTTTGGGCACTGCTGGGAGGACTCTACACCCACCCCTCCTGTGTCTGGGCACTGCTGGGAGTGTTAGGCACCCACCCCTCTTATGTCTGGGCACTGCTGGGAGGACTCTACACCCACCCCTCTTATGTCTGGGCACTTCTGGGAGGACTCTACACACACCCCTCTTATGTCTGGCACTGCTGGGAGGACTCTACACCCACCCCTCCTGCGTCTGGGCACTGCTGGGAGGACTCCACACCCACCCCTCCTGTGTCTGGGCACTGCTGGGAGTGTTAGGCACCCACCCCTCTTATGTCTGGGCACTGCTGGGAGGACTCTACACCCACCCCTCTTATGTCTGGGCACTGCTGGGAGGACTCTACACACACCCCTCTTATGTCTGGGCACTGCTGGGAGGACTCTACACCCACCCCTCCTGCGTCTGGGCACTGCTGGGAGGACTCTACACACACCCCTCTTATGTCTGGGCACTGCTGGGAGGACTCTACACCCACCCCTCCTGCGTCTGGGCACTGCTGGGAGGACTCTACACACACCCCTCCTGCGTCTGGGCACTGCTGGGAGGACTCTACACACACCCCTCTTATGTCTGGGCACTGCTGGGAGGACTCTACACCCACCCCTCTTATGTCTGGGCACTGCTGGGAGGACTCTACACACACCCCTCTTATGTCTGGGCACTGCTAGGAGGACTCTACACCCACCCCTCCTGCGTCTGGGCACTGCTGGGAGTACTCTACACCCACCCCTCCTGTGTCTGGGCACTGCTGGGAGGACTCTGCACCCACCCCTCTTATGTCTGGGCACTGCTAAGAGGACTCTACACACACCCCTCCTGTGTCTGGGCACTGCTGGGAGGACTCTGCACCCACCCCTCCTGTGTCTGGGCACTGCTGGGAGGACTCTGCACCCACCCCTCTTATGTCTGGGCACTGCTGGGAGGACTCTACACCCACCCCTCTTATGTCTGGGCACTGCTGGGAGGACTCTACACACACCCCTCTTATGTCTGGGCACTGCTGGGAGGACTCTACACCCACCCCTCCTGCGTTTGGGCACTGCTGGGAGGACTCTACACCCACCCCTCCTGTGTCTGGGCACTGCTGGGAGTGTTAGGCACCCACCCCTCTTATGTCTGGGCACTGCTGGGAGGACTCTACACCCACCCCTCTTATGTCTGGGCACTTCTGGGAGGACTCTACACACACCCCTCTTATGTCTGGGCACTGCTGGGAGGACTCTACACCCACCCCTCCTGCGTCTGGGCACTGCTGGGAGGACTCTACACCCACCCCTCCTGTGTCTGGGCACTGCTGGGAGTGTTAGGCACCCACCCCTCTTATGTCTGGGCACTGCTGGGAGGACTCTACACACACCCCTCTTATGTCTGGGCACTGCTGGGAGGACTCTACACACACCCCTCTTATGTCTGGGCACTGATGGGAGGACTCTGCACCCACCCCTCCAATTTCAGGATATGGACGCCTAGGACATACACGGGTGTGGGTTCGCTCCATACATACGCGGGTGAGGGTACGGGTCGTACTTACTCTGTTGGGGTGGGGGGTACGCTCCATACATACGCGGGTGTGGGTACGGGTCGTACTTACTCTGTTGGGGTGGGGGGTACGCTCCATGCGTACGTGGGTGAGGGTACGTGTCGTACATACACGGTTGGGGTGGGGGTACGGTCCGTACATACACGGTTGGGATGGGGGTACGCTCCATGCATACGGGGGTGGGGGTAGGGTCCGTACATACACGGTTGGGGTGGGGGTACGCTCCATGCATACGCGGGTGGGGGTACGTGTCGTACATACACAGTTGGGGTGGGGGTACGCTCCATGCATACGGGGGTGGGGGTAGGGTCCGTACATACACGTTTGGGGTGGGGGTACGCTCCATACATACACGGGTGGGGGTACGTGTCGTACTTACTATGTTGGGGTGGGGGGTACGCTCCATGCGTACGCGGGTGAGGGTACGTGTCGTACATACACGGTTGGGGTGGGGGTATGGTCCGTACATACACGGTTGGGGTGGGGGTACGCTCCATGCATACGGGGGTGGGGGTAGGGTCCGTACATACACAGTTGGGGTGGGGGTACGCTCCATACATACGCGGGTGGGGGTATGGTCCGTACATACACTGTTGGGGTGGGGGTACACTCCATGCATACGGGGGTGGGGGTAGGGTCCGTACATACACGGTTGGGGTGGGGGTATGCTCCATACATACACGGGTGGGGGTACGGTCCGTACATACACTGTTGGGGTGGGGGTACGCTCCATGCATACGGGGGTAGGGGTATGGTCTGTACATATCCGTACCCACGCTATGGAATGCTTGTGCGGGCCGTACCCAGGCCTTTGCCACGTGGGTACAGCCGTCCCGCCATTGTTGGGGTGACGTAGGTGTGGGCGTGGTACGACTCGTACCCACGCTCTTAAGGCGTGGGTACGGGACGTACCTGTATTGTTGTGTTGCCGGTTCGCGTCGTGGAGCATTTCCGTTGTGGCGGCGCTGGCTTTGCTGAACACGCCCCCACCCCCTCGTAGTGACCAGGGCCTGGGGGTCAGGTATGTCCAGGGCATGTGTGCTGTGTGACTTTGGTGGGGGTTTTGTGGCCTGCCCCTGCTCCTGCCCCCCCCTTTCCCCCCTCCCTTTGTTGTTCTGACCTTCTGCGGCGTCTGCGTCGTAACCTGTAGAGGAGGTCGACTGCTATGAGGGCGGGGATGACACGTAGGTTCGGGTCCATGTCTGTCCGTCACGTGCAGGTACTCCTTGTTCGCGTCGTCCTGATTTCCCGGCAGTTTTTGGCTGCCGGAAAATATTGTCCGTGCGAGATGACGTCGGTGCGAATCGTACTTCCTGGTTCGTGAATGGCAGGCTGCGTGCGTCCCGACGTCACGTCGGCGCTTTCCCGGATCACAGTTGTGTGTTTATTTTCGTCGGTCGGGGTTTTGTACGATTCGTACGGAACTGGTGTTTCCGTGCGAATCGTACTTCCATGTTTGTATTTTGTTACGCCCGGGTACGCATCGGACGGAGAATATGCTCCGTCCGACGGTTCGTACCCGGTTTTTACAGGATCGTAATCGGCACCTTTGGGTGCTATTTCTTTCTATTCACTTTAGCTTATAATGCGTTTCCCTCTTTATTTATTTCCACTTATTTATTTCTCTTTTTAAGAATTAGTGATGTTCATTTCCCTTCCGTATTTTTAGGAAGGTTTGCACAACATTTCTAGTTGGGTAAGCACCTATAGTATCAGATACATAGCGGCTTCCTATTCGGAAATATAAGAGGAGCGTTTAATTAGTTTGTCTTAGTACAGCTCCCTTCTAATATGGCCGACTCGCTGCCTGGTTTTTCTCGGGAGATACTCAGTCCTATGTTACTGTTTACAACCAGGAAATAAGGTCCTGACATCCCTTTCCCGCTACTCCACTCGCGCTGCGGGATAGGCGAGAGGAAGAAAGCGAGAGAATTGGCTTCTGAATTGGTAGAAAACTAAGGTAAGCGCATACGAACTTGAGACTTTTCCCCCTTTTTGAGATATTCTGAAAGTAAGCAGTAGTTCGGGACTTTTATTTATTTTTGTCTCCTCTTGCGCGTTGTCTTTTTATTCAGTTAGTCACCACGCCGGACGGCTCCCCTTTGATGAATTGTGAACACGGACAGGGGGCTTCGTTGCCACTAGACCCAGGTATTCAGAATTAAGTGAAACAAAGCTCCTTTAGTCATTGGAGAAATGCTTCAGCAATTGCTCTATTCTCTCCATAGAATTGAAAACAGATGGGCTGGACTCACTCTCTCTAGTACAATTGGTTCGCTGAGCGGTTCCATCGACTTGAGGTCAGTCCTTTAGACCGGTCACCCCCGTAGAGAGGCTCCTCTAGATTCCGGTGTCTAACTCCTCCTATATTTATTGTTTCTATAGTGCAGATATGTTGGTTTGTCTGGTGAAGGTATCTAGAATCACTTTTGCTAACGATAGAGCGAGTATCCCTGCGACCTTTAAGCCCATTAATACATCCAATAGGCTTTAGGTAGTTATGTATCATTAAAGATACTCCTTTTCTCTTTTTCTCTTTTTCTCCTCATTTGTGGTGGGACTTTTTGTCTGCGTTTCACGTTAGAGGTGAAGGACCTGTACAGTGCAAGGCGAGCTTAGAAGGTTTGCGTAATGTATATGTCATTTGAGTGTGCTTCTTTTCCATGTAGATTGCTGCTGCTTTCCTTGTCCTGAAGAGGCCAAAAGGAATTAATTGGCTGAAACGCGACCGCGTCGACATTTTGGTTTCACAGAGGGCTCCTAAAAGATTGGAATGTGTTGGGACTTATGAATTTCGCATTGCTTTTGAACTTATGGAGATATTGTTTTTGCTATGCAATGTATATGCCCTCATGGATTTCCATACTATTGAAAGGTGGATCCTTAATTGAATACTTATTTTTGGATAGTAGCGTACTTGCGTTTAATGTACATAGGTTGTATCTTGTAAATATATGTTTGTTATACATGCTCAGCAAAAAAATGAAGAATGAGATGTGAATTTATATACACACGAAAGTATAATTAAAAGTATCCTTTTGCAAATAATTTCGGCCTATTTGTTCCTCCATACTGTTTTTTCTACGCTGTGCGGTGTCAGTTCGTGGTGCCACTTCTTGTCGAGCCTACGGCAGTTCTGCTTGGATGTCTGGAGGTTGGCGGTTAACCAGATGGCTTTTCTGTCGGTGCGTCTGTTCGAGGGTTTCTTGGTTGGGCGAGAGTGTTGGCGCAGTCGTCGATCCATTGCCTGAGGTTGCGGGCGGCGGAGTTGGTGTCGGTAATGTCCGTTGGTGGGTTTCCGGTGAGGGTGGTGACTAGCTGGTCTTTGGTGACTTTGCTCCAGCTTAGGCGGGGGGCCCATTGTGTGCGGTGGTGCGCGGTAGGTTTCTCGAAGGTGAAGTGGACGCAGCGATGGTCGTCCAGTCGGTGGTGTGGCTGAACGTGACGTGGTTGCTGGCGGAGAAGATAGGGTCAAGCGTGTGTCTGGCAGAGTGGGTGGGAGCCGTGACGAGCTGTTTGAGTCCGAGGTTGGCAAGGTTGTCGAGCAGGGTGGTGGAGTTGCTGTCGTTGGTGTTCTCGAGGTGGAAGTTCAGGTCTCCGAGGAGGATGTAGTCCGTGGATGCAAGGGCGTGCGTGCTGACGAAGTCGGAGATGGAGTCGCTGAACTGCTACCTGGGCTGGGGGGTCTGTAGATGAGGGTTCCTTTGAAGGTGGTGTTGGGGTCGGTGTGGATCTGGAAGTGCAGGTGTTCGGCGGCGCTGAGGGTGTTGTCGGTGCTGGTCGAGATTCTTAGGGTGTTTCTGTGGACGAAGGCAATTCCTCCTCCTGTTCCGTTGGTGCGGTCCCTGCGGGTGATCTTGTAGCCGTCAGGGATGGCTATGGCGATGTCGGGTGCCGAGGAGGGGTTCATCCAGGTCTCCATCAGCAAGGCGACATCCGGGGAAGAGGAGTCGAGTAGATCCCAGAGTTCGATGGTGTGTTTGCGGGCGGAGCGGGTGTTGAGTACAATGCATCGGAGGTTGTTGCGTCCTACCCCAGTGGACGTGGTGGTGGTTTGGAGGCTGGTGTAGCTGCACTTCCGGCAGGGGAAGGGTCCTTGGGTGCGCTTCGGGCTGGCCCGGATGCAGGTGTGTGATCGGCCGGTGTTGAGTGCGTGGAGGGTGCTGGCGTCGTAGCGGTGTCTGGTGTCATGGCGTTCGCGGGGGCCAGTGGGTCTGGCACTGGGCGCCGCGGACAAGGCGCGGATGGGCGCAGACGGGCTTGCCTTTGGCGCGCCTGCCATAAGAAGGGGAGGTGGGAGGGAGGAGCAGCTGGGAGAAGGGTGTAGGACAAATGGGCGAGCGGGGGAGAGGGGCCACAGGGGACACAGCAGCGGGAAGGGTAGAGCAGGACGGGCGGGAATACAAAATACAAGGGCACCAAAAACGGGTGGAAATACAGAATATAAAGGGTACAGAGTATAGTACAAAAGAAAACGCTACACAGAGGAATAAACAAAAATAGCTGACAGAAGTAAAAACAGACAGATGGCAAAAGGGGCAGAGCGAGCAGGTAGATACTCGCGGCTCACCACTGGGCCACCAGGGATGAGGCGCAGGTGGAAGCCTGCGGGTGGAGGAGGGCCTCGAACTCGAGGCAGAAGCAGCGATCAGCAGGAGGGACACGGGCACACAGGTGGTGCTGTGCGGCATGGGGAGCGACCTGCCTGGAACAGGGTCAAGGATCATATATTGTAATTATAAAGATGATTTATACAAAGAGTAATTATAGATGAATTATAGTAAACTGTTGAGCATTTATGACAAATAACTTCATGCAACGTGCTCAGTGAACTAAATAGACACACAGAGCTGTTGAATAAAGTGGCGCAAAAACGGTAATCACACATATGACAAAGTAACAGTGGCAGACTGTCTGTAGTTCACTATCAAGAGTGCTCATGTAAAATAGAATGCATGGAAACGTTGCTCTAGAAAGAAATGTCGAAAATGTCTTTTGACTACTATAAGATTGTTGACAATGTTTCGATCCTATATGAAAAAAACTGGTCATCGGCAGGACCAAAACCAATTTTGCTAAACACAGGTAGTAGTCAATCAAGTTCGATTAGGTGAAGAATACTCTGGGCTGACAGACAATACCCTACTAGAATGTGTAGAGCTGAAAGTAGTGGGAGATCAATTCCCGCTAGGTTGGTGCTTACCCGAAGGTATTTTGTATTAGATATAAGGGGGACCAGTGAAAGGTCTGGTCGCCAGTGAAAATAATAAGAGTCGCACAAGGTATACTTGTATCAGAAACCAGGGGGACCACACGTGGCTACAGAAAGCAATGGGAAAAGGAGTGGGGCAGGAGATGCCGCCCAATTACAAAGACCCTTCAGTTTGAAATGAATTCTCTAAGTGAGGAACTGGACACATGAGTAGTAAGGAGTTTTCCCAAGTTAGAGTAAAGGCCAGTGCTGAGATAAAACCATGGAGGAAGGGTCCCATACGTGGTGTATGAGCCCCAGGACCAGCGCGCGTCTAGTATTATTGAGGCAGGCGGACTTGAGCAGGGAACTTCCTCAGGCCAAACCAGGATTAAAACCACAGGGCAATCAGTGCCTCCCCTGAAGATGCGCAGCCAGCAAAAGTCCATTGTCCGCGAGGCAAAGTGGATCAGGTAACAAGAGTTAGAGGGCCTGGAGGAATTATAACATTTGGTTTTGCACAAGCAGCCAAAATCTCCGTTTGAAACATTGGGTGAAAGTGCAGGAGCTGGAGTGGAAACACAGGGCCTGATTCACAAAGTTAAACTTACACTCAGATTTAATAGTAACTTTACGACTGTGGAGAGTACGCAGTCGTGGAGAAGAACTCGGCACATCGAAAGATAGGCCTGTGGAATCTTCACAGTTGTAAAGTTATTGTTATTGAATTTTTGAATACCAAAAAAGAGTAAATTTACGCAAAAGTCGAAGTTTAACATTGTGAATCAGGCTCACAAAGTACAGCACGTTATTAAAGAAAACATTTTAATGGCTATTATTTCTCGCATCCCCCAGAGTTAGCAGGACCGCGGGTAATAGCAATTCAAACATGGGTGGGGTATAAAGAGATTATAAAGAGCCACTTACAAGGAGGGGCTACGTGGTTTGAAATGCGCCATCTTTACAAGCAATACATTATTCAAAATCGCCTAGCGGCTATTTGGCAGTGGTGGCTGGTGACATTTGAAAGTGGTGGGGCGCATAAAAGTTGGGACGAGTGGCTGGTGGCAAGCGAGCGCAGGAAGGGTCTGGTACTTTGCAAAAATAGCGTGCAAATGGTGCTTTTTCAAGCATATTTGAGAAAGCAATAAGGTTAATAAAGCAATTAATTTTGACAGCAATAATGCTCACTAATATTACTGCAAATAATCTCTGTGACGCCCTCACATTTCTCATATGTGAGGTGCTCTTTTGATCTAAAAGAAACTTTTTATATGGTTGTTGCATAAAACATAAACACAGCATTTCTCTTAAAAATGTCTATAATAGCCTCATGCACTACCTACATTCAAAATAAATTAAAGGAAAACCATATTTAAAACAGTTTATTTAAGAATTATTCAGTGTCATCAGGGCAAGCATCACTGCAGAACAGAGCTGGCGCTATAAAGGGACCCATGAAACTCTGGGGCTTTGGGCCAGAGCTGAGCCCTCTTTGCTGATGCCTGAAAACGGCTCTGACCAGGCCTGGTGTTTATGTTTATGTCCTGACACATGGCTTGCATTTTATTTCTTGCATTGGCTTTCATCAAACCCCTTTACGTAGGCTGCAAGCCATTTTCAGCCCATAAAGAAACACAGCACGCATGGATGTTTTGACACTGGTGAGGTACAGGGTCGGAAAGACCTAGGGGCATATCACCAACAACCGGCGATAATTATCACTAAGCGCACTTAGCGCTAGGATAATTATCGCCGGCTATCGCTGGTTTCTAACGCTGAGATAGCGCGCCATCAGCGACGCTTATCTCAAAAGCGATAGAAATACCAGCAATAGCTACATATTGTGCGATTATCGCTGGAAATCCAGCGATAATCGCACAATGATTGGCGAAACGTTGGTGATAGGGCAGGACAGACTTAACCATTATATCCACCTTCCATTGGATATAATGGCTAAGTCAGATTAAAAGCAGGTGTAAGAAAAGTAGCGATATCCGCGGATAGCGCTACTTTTCTTATCGCTCTGCAAGTTAGCGTGAAGCTAGATAATACGACATTTCTCCCGCTATTTGGGGGAAGAACGCACACTTTGCATCTCATTAGAGATGCTCAGATGGGCGTTCAGGGAAATGGTGAAAATGCATGGAAACATGTGCTAACGTGTCCATGCTGATAGGGCATTAAGATTATCGGCGCTTTAGAGGCAAAAAGTGCCGCTAAAGCGGCGATAATGCCCTTGCTGATATGCCCCCTAGAGAGGGAGGGTTAATGGAATAAACACTCCCACGAGGCACGAGTATCAGTCTGAATATGTAATATATTAGATACCAGGCTGCATCAAACATTAAGCTTGCTTGTGACATATTTCGTGACAAGCTGCAGGGCTCTGCCTGTGGTCGCATCCTATGCGTTGTCACAGACATTCTCAGGCGCCCTTTGCAAACAGACATGCATCTTAATGTTCCAGGAACAGTATCCTGTGTAGTCATCTCACTCAAGGAGCTGAAGTGGGACAGTCACAGAAAGGATTACCGTGCATGGGAGCTACAGCTCGTTTACAGAGTGGCAGACAGTAATAGCATTACCAATAGCATGTTTGCATTCTCAGGAATGAATGAATATTCCACACATCATTCGCATTGCATGAATGGCATCCATTCTGAGGTTATGTACTTGGAGGTGGCATCAAATCTGTATGGATGGGATTGGTTTGTGAACGACACTTTTTCGACGATAGGACCATATGCATCAATGTCAGGTTTTGCGATTTTCAAATCGCGAATTTTTGAGAATCGCTATTTGAGAATCGTAAAACGCGATGTATGTAGGATTTGCAATAAATGTTGCGAATCCTACATATTTCTTAATTGCGAATCGCAAATTGCGATTCGCAATTAAGGAATACCTCCCCATTCATTCCTATGGGCCTAGAGGCCCATGGGAATGAATGGGGAGACATTCTCAATTTGCGATTCCCAATTAGAGAATCGCAAATTGAGAATGCAATTACAAGTGTGCCAGGGTGTCAAAAGGACACCCTGTTGCACCTCTGAAATTAGCATGGGTGCACATGTGGCGCACATACATGCCCTAAGGGCATGTGTATGCACCACATGCCACTTTGAAAAATGCAAAAATGTGCATTTTTGAAAGAAATCGCAAATTACCACCAACCTGTAGTTGGTGGTAATTTGCGATTCCTTATGACATATTCGCACAACTTGGGTGCTTCTTACATTGCATTTAAGGAATCGCAATTTGCGATTCCTTAAATGCATTCGCAAAATAAGGAATTTTGTGATTCCTTAATTTGCGAGTCATTTGTGCTTTCATACATAGCACTAGGCCAAATTGCGATCGCAAACGCTGAAATTCGCAGAATTTCAGCGTTTGCTATCGCATTTCGCCTTGATACATATGGCCCTCAGTGAGCTGCAGTGTCTGAAGCGAGGCAGGACTTCACCGGGATTGACAAAAGGCTGTTAGACCGTAGCGCAGACAGTTGAGTTGCCAGTTTGTGACCTGATTTTAGGAAGTGGTTACAAATAACAATCGCTAATTAGAATTGATGCAAAATATATTTTTTCAATATTCTCAGTTTCTTTTGGTGTTATATATACATCGAACGCAGCCCGAAGGTATCAGAGCTCTTTATATGAACACCAATGTATGTTACACAAGGATATATTCATTTGTGTTGTTTTTGGTAGGTAAGGGGAGATTAAGTGATTTGTCCAGAATTATCTCTGCGGGAGGAAGGGGTGCACACTGTTTTGTTTTGATCAACCAAACTGCTGTTGGGGTGGGGGTTGAAAAGACACATGTGGGCATGGGGACTTGGGGACTTGGGAGGGAGTGGGATGAACATAATTAACACTACAAGAGGAGAGAATAGGCCCTAGGGCAATTGCTATTGTACAAGTTGAAACTAGGCACTGGCCTTAGGCAGCGTTTCGGGTCTGCCCGGACCTTTCAACAAGGCCCTTTGCCCAATGCAGTTGGTATATGCATGACCAGGGCACACTAAGCTCGTGCTGTGGTGGCATCTGGAAAACAAGCATTGGCATAGCCAATAGGTCTCGAATTTTGGATCTTATTAGTGCATCACATTACCCTGGGTGCTGTGCTGCTAGGGATTGAAGAGCTATACAATTACTACACAGGGGGTCAAGCAGAGTGATTCCGGAACACATGCTTGCCTCAGGAAACATTTACACCGTTGTTATTGCTGTGCAGGTGTACGATACCAAACAAGCACTGTTGAATCTGCTTGCATTAAGTATCTCATGCAAATAGAGCAATATTTATAGGCCATGTGTCAGTATGCATTAGGTGCATAACGCAAATATGGCACGCAATTGCAAAGTGCCTCCTACCTAAACTTCATTTTCACACTACCTCTACACCTGTGCCATGCCACCACACCCTACTCGAATAACGATAAGAAGTCTGTACTCTTTTTAAAACTTTGTGTGTTTACATAGCTATACTTTGGTTTGTCACACATCATTCTGTAAAACGCTCTGGAGTCAAGAGTATACAAAACTTTCTAAAAATGATTTGAAGAAGTTATCTTTACGCAATCCTTGGTGAAATCTGACCACTTTTATTATAGTTCTTAAAAGAACCACGAGGGTCCCTGACATGAGTTCTTGGTATTATCCTGAAGATAACCTCATAGTTGAGTGCGCATGCAACAGTGTGAGAAAAAGTGTTGCGAGATAAGTTCTGCAATATTACTGTACGCACCCGATTTACAAAAAGCATCACCTGATTCAAACAACAAAACAATTACATGATACTGTCAACCAAGCAGTGCTGCGTTCTTAAATGTTGTCCATCAACAGCGCTGCACTCCAGGTGAAACAAGCATTTACAATGCTATGGTCTCGGCATTGTTAAAGTTAGAGCTATTGGCATTGCTCATAACCCCCACCACAAATCTTCAACACAACACTTAACCAGCACTCTTAACCCCCTTTATTCTCCCGATGTAGGCAGCAGTAGAACGAAAGCACCAGCTGGCAGAGTTATATATTTATATGGCGCGAACTCGCCCAGAAGTTATTGGAGCGCTTTACATAACCCCGTATTTACATTACACATTCAGGCATGGGAGATTTGGAACGCCCCGCATGAGTGCCGGCTACGTTACACATTCAAGCACGGGGAAGGATGTGGACGCGACCCCGAGGGACGAACTCTGGCTTCCAGCACAAAAGTCGGCAGTCTAGCCGACGGACAAAGTAATGATATAGCGTGAACTCGCCCGGAAGGTATTGGAGCGCTTTACATGGCCCCGTATTTACATTACACATTCAGGCACGAGGAGATTTGGAGCGCCTTACATGAGTGCCGGTTACGTTACACATTCGGGGAAGGATGTGGACGTGACCCTCAACACAACACTTAACCAGCACTCTTAACCCCCTTTATTCTCCCGATGTAGGCAGCAGTAGAACGAAAGCACCAGCTGGCAGAGTTATATATTTATATGGCGCGAACTCGCCCGGAAGGTATTGGAGCGCTTTACATAACCCCGTATTTACATTACACATTCAGGCACGGGAAGATTTGGAGCGCCCCGCACGAGTGCCGGCTTCGTTACACATTCAAGCACGGGGAAGGATGTGGACGCTACCCCGAGGGACGAACTCTGGCTTCCAGCACAAAAGTCGGCAGTGTAGCCGACGGACAAAGTAATGATATAGCGTGAACTCGCCCGGAAGGTATTGGAGCACTTTACATAGCACCGTATTTACCTTACACATTTCGGCACGGGGAGATTTGTAGCGCTTTACATGAGCGCCGGTCATGTTACACATTCAGGCACGGGGAAGGATGTGGGTGCTACCCCGAGGGACGAACTCCGGCCTCCAGCACAAAAGTCGGCAGTGTAGCCGACGGACAAAGTAATGATATAGTGTGAACTCGCCCGGAAGGTATTGGAGCGCTTTACATAGCACCATATTTACCTTACACATCTCGGCACGGGGAGATTAGTAGCGCCTAACATGAGCGTCGGTTACGTCACCCATTCAGGCACGGGGAAGGATGTGGACGCGACCCCGAGGGACGAACTCTGGATTCCAGCACACGGCGAGGCAGAAAACAGGCACACAGGCAGCATCTGAATACAGAGAGGCTTACTCCCAGAAGAAAACAAGCACACCACTGCCTTTCTCCGAGGTGAAAGCAGAAATGCCTCGGAGAAAGGCAGCGGCGTTTTCGGATTCGGGGCGTGTTTTTCTCGAACAACACGCACAGAGAAAAATCGACAAAAAACACGCCCCCGAATCGCAAAACGACGGGGCTTGTTTGGAGAGACAAGCCTCTTTTCCAATGGCTGCCCAGCATTTAAGAGGCCAGGCAATGGAGAAGAGGAGAGAAGAGGGGCGGGTTCAAGCCCCTATTCTCCAAGTCATTAAATCTCGCGAGCGAGACTGCGCTAGCGCAGCCTTCGCTAGCCGAGACCTAAAAACTTTTCGCTTTAGAGACATCACTTCCGGGTACCAGAATGTCAGCGAGGGAGCCAGCCAGAGATGATAAAATACTGAAAAGAGAACTTTTTTTTACAGTTCAGTGTGGCTCCCATGATTGAACACAGGGCTCCATGGTATGTTTATTTACTACAACAAGCTGGAGAAAGGTCAGCATAGAAATCATCACACACGCACACGTGGTTCTGTGCGTACCCAAACAAATAACTATAATGGGACGTATAAACTGTACCACGTGTCCTAAGTAGATGAAGCTATTGTGCATATGTAACCCATCATGATGACATGAAACTAAAAAGTCCTGCGCTGTTTATGCAGTCGAGAGGATTTAAAGGCATGGCAGGCTATTAAGATGGCTCATTTAGTCCAGAGTCAGTATCTCGGCACTCCAGAGCAGGAGGCCGCCTACCACCGGGTTGTGCAGCACCTAGGCGCTAGGCATGAAGCCTGTCGAGGCACCTGATATCACAGCCTGTGAACAACTGAGGAGAAACGTCTTATCCATTCACGAACCGCAATGCAGTCTTTAGCCTGTAAACAAAGAACAAGTTAGCAGTTTGAGTGAATGTGGCGTAACATACAGAATGCTGGGTAGTGCTGGCACTGCTACTCCTACGGCTCGGGCTGCACTGGTTGCTATGCCTGGGCATTGGGCAGTGATAACTGGGTGGGGTTTGGCATTGGCACATATTTTTTTTTTTAAACGTGAATGACGTGTGTTGAAAAAAATAATACCGTCAGCGGATCGCAGCAATAAAAGTAACCAGTGTGTTTCTCAATTTAAAAAAACACATATGCCGTATCCATTTGAAAAACAATGCTGTAAGCGGAATGCAGCAATCAAAGTAACTACTGTGTTTCTCAAAGTAAAAATAAAAAGCAGGTGGTTGAAAACATCCACAATGCGCTTTTGCCTGGGAAAGCCAACAACCACATCATTCCAAAGCACGTTTGAGTTGTGTCTGCTGTATGTTTGTACTGCGTGCCTGCTGCATGTCTCTGTGTGTTTGTGTAGAGTGTGCTGCAGCAGGGCTGCGTTTTGCCTGCCATGTTTCTGCACTGAGTGCCACCTGCTCACCTCTGTGTTTGTGTATGTTGGTGCTGCTGCACCACCCCACCCTCTGCGTGGGGGCTGTGATTGGTGCATAGGCTGCCGGCTGCACGTTTCCGCTCTGAGAATTGGCCCCAGCCAATGTCACTTAATAAAACTTTTGACCACGTGTGGGTTAAAAGCAGCAGCGACCACGCCAAGTCCCTGGCAGGGCACCGAGGGAGGGGCCAGGGAGGTGGGGAAGAGAGAGGGGGAGGGAGGTGGGGAAGAGAGAGGGGGGCTGGTGAATGAGAGAGGGGGTGGTCAGAGTCTGCGGATGCCTGCCGCGTGCTCAGCTGGCATGGAAACCATTTATGGAGGCCTTTAAAAGTACTGTCGTTGGGAGGGTCACTATAGCAGTCCGGAGGATTTGGACATATAATAAAGGTGTTTCCTCAGACAATTAAGGCAAGGCGCTGTCTCTCGCCGGGTCCTGTAGAGGTCGGGGCAGGAGCAGGCGCGCGCTGCAGCAGGCTGTGCCGAGAGGGAAAGTTTGTTGTTCTCCGTGACGGATGACTTGGTGTGATGGGGGCGGGCTCCTGTCTTCCTGCAGGTTTGTTGGTGCTTCAGTCCATCTGTGTCAATCAAGTTGCAGTTATGGTGGTAAGAGAAGGAAAACTCTGAGTAAACGGTAGATTATAGAGGGATTTCCCTCTGAGGCACACCACTGCGCCATTGATTCATTGTGCACCTCACAGCCTCCGAGGTGCTTCAATCGCATCCAGATTACGACATGAATAAACCGGCGTGAATAACGTCAAAACGCCGCACGGAGCTTGCGGCAACTTTTTGTATAATGAATTCAATAACTCACTGAGCCAACCGGCATTCACTAAACTGTCCGAAGGCGGCAGGGGTGCTGGAAAGGGGCTTCTTGAGCACAAAACAAAGGTCACTGCTGCAGTTGGTGTAGGATTCTCGACTGATCCCATTGTTAAGCAGAGGATAGTACAGGCGTTTCGAGTTGTAGGGTGACGCTGGCAGACATCGAGCAGATGAATGGGAGAGGAGGATTCCATTGGGTTGGAGACCCTGCACTCCTGCTTTTAATTCCTAGTAGACACACTGACACTGCATGTCAGACAAAACCCCTTAAAGACCCGTGGGGCTGGTGAATCTGCAGTCACAGCGGTACAAAAGGGGGTGGTGATGGACGGAGCATCAGAACCAATCAAGCACTCACCCCCAGTCAACAGATCTGGGTTTGATCCATCACCGTTCTTTAGCCCACTCTGCCACCCCAGTTCAGACATGGCCATATGCAAATCAGTCTGACCCTGTGCCTCATGGGAACAGTCCAGCCCGAACTGCCAAGCTCCAGTGGCAAAGTGAGCAAGGGACTCACGTCTGAGCATACCCTGCCAACTTATGGCGGACAAGCGGTACAAAAGGGGGTGGTCACACCAGGCCCGGCTCCAGGAATTTTTAGTTGGGTGGGCCAAGGGTGCATTTGGGTGGGCCACTGCGGGCCCAATTTGTCACTTTTTGTGGTAGCCTACAAGCCTTAGATTACAATGTATTTACTTGCAAACAGTTCCCATGATACAACGGATCGATTCTGTGTGTGTAGAGAGCATGTGAAGAGTTATATGAAAGTAAGACCAATGTCTGGACTTAAGTGCAAACCCTCAAATTCCAGCAGGCCAGGTTTCAACATAAGCACTTCCAGGCTTGATTATCCACTTTTCTACCATCCCTCTCCTGTGCACCTTATCTCACGGCTGACCTTGGGCCACAGCCCCATATCAGCCACCATCCAGCTCTACATTATTCCTGTAAAAAAACATTAGTAAAATCACCTTCAAACTTAAAACATTGAGTATAGCAGTAAATATAATTAGCACACACTTCAAAATATGTTCCACAGTTGCACTAATGACCTGTCTGCTAATTAAATAAAAACAGAAAGGCCAGGATAGGGCCAGTTTTAGCGCTGGTGCAAAAGTCTTTTTTGGCGCCGCACCAATGACCTCTTTTTCCGCAGATACCGTTACTACCACCCTCCAAGAGTGCCCTTCATCTCTCCCTAGACCCTCTCTCATATGCATTTCATTTGTTGTCTAGCGCTACTCCTATCAGTGTAGGGTGTCACAGTACTTTACATCACACACACATTAAACAGAGACAATGAATCATAAAACTATGTAAATCAGTCTATAGGGAATGTCACATGAGCCAATGAGGATTACAAGGTGTAGGAATTACATGTCATCCATACTGGTGGGCAGTATATTTTAAGAGGGTTTGGGCTGGGGAAGCACAAACTCAGGATTTAAAGCATACCCCAGTGGTTCGGTGTTGGTTTTACTAATAAAAATGTATATCTGCCCAAACTCTTTTTAGCAACATTAAAATAATGAAAGACTGGGGAATCTCTAGCTATATAGTAGCACACAAAAGTGAAGTTCTAACTAAACCATTCATGTGTGAATGCAGCTCTTTGATGACAGTTCATTGGTCACTGTCCTATGTTAGAATTGTAACTTCTGAACTGCAAGTAACACAAGATTCTCTGTAACAAAGGCAGTATCCCACTGAGCTATCCAAATAAAATACAGCTTATCTGCTTTTCAAAACTACCAACAGGCAAAGGACTGCTCTCCAGCAGGATCATTATTCACCAGTTCTCTGGACATTTTTCATTGTTGTCTTGCATCCATGGCCATGATAAAAACAATTTAAATGAAGCATACACAAAGTATGTGCCTTGCTGGACCTGTGCAGATTTTTAAAATAAAAACAAATAGTAACACATTCTTTTACCTGCTCCTTGTGTCACCGCCTGATCTGATAAGCAGCTGCAGGAGTCAGGAAAGGTGAATGAGAATAAACAAACTTCTTTTCTCCAATGCTGAACAGAAATGGAATATCCACGCAGCACAGGGCGGTAGGCAAAAGTTACTCGCTGTCGTATAAAGAGTTTGTTCCCTTCGCCATGCCCCTATTGTACTTGCGCGACACAGCCCACCTTTCTAAAAGGAGTTGGGTGATTGGGGATGGCTGTAAGAAAGAGCCCAGGTCCAATCACACACATCTCCCAGAATAGGAAGAAAAAAGACATTCGGAGTAACGTTTTAAATTAAAGTGCCTATTTTCTATTGGCCTTCATGTCCTCACTGCGAGGGCCAAGGCTCATGTTTGGGTGGGCCTGGCTCATGTTTAGGTGGGCCTGGCCCACCCGGCCCACCCTCTAGAACCGGGCCTGAGTCACACTCTAACAGAGTCCTTTGAAATGCCAATATGGCTGAAGTAGTGGCAGTCACAGGTTGGGGGACTTCCCCGAAAGGCCAGTAGGGCTGGAGTCGCGGCAGTCACCAGCCAGGAGAGTTGTTAGAAATGGGATTTCTGGTTGGCTAGGGTTTGCGCCAAAGCCAGACAGAAACCACCACTCTAGTCAGGGCTGGGGAGTTACACGCCAAAGATAACCCCTGCTCACCCCCTTGGTAGCTTGGCACGAGCAGTCAGGCTTATCCCGGAGGCGATGTGTAAAGCGTTTGCGCGCGCACCCAGCGACAACACCCAAGGCCCACCACAAAAGAAACTCCACACAAGGTATTATATAAAAATAGCCTTTGTATTACCAAAACACATTACATAAGAACACACACTTTACAATGTGCCAACAGGCACGGGCAGAGTTTACAAGGGATTACATGTACAGGGGACAGGGCCACATGGACCACTGTCAGGAATTAGCACTTTGTAGAAATTAGCACTTAGAACATAGGAATAATACTTTAGAACCTAGCACATACAATCACTGTAGCACTAAAATAGAACATGTAGCACACAACCAGTAACTACTGGTAACAGGTAAGTACCACCTACGCAACACTAACCACCTTAGGAAAATGTCACGCAGGGAACTAGGACCTCACTAGCACCACCTGTACTAGAAGTAAACAAACAACCACCTAAGTATCACAATACCTGTAGGGGTCTAAGCACATTACACATGATGCATCACATTCAGAGGTGCAGGGAAGGAACAATAGCGCCAAACTCACATTAGCCACCACCTGTGGCAGTCCCTAGGCCAACTGGCCTTGTAGGGGGCTAGGACGCCCTTTGTCAGTGTCAGGGGCCTAAACGGAGCAGCTGCCCACGAAGTGCTGGGCAGCTGGAAAACAATGATGCTGGGACCAACGTTGGAGCCTCCCAGGCTCTGAAACTGATATGCCCCCTTGGAGCCTCGTGGGCTCGAGAACAAGGATGTCTCCCCAAACGTTGGAGCCTCGTGGGCTCTAGGACCATGCGTCTCTTTGGAGCCTCGTGGGCTCTGAAAACAAATATGCCCCCGAGTTGCTGGAGCCTCACGGGGCTTGAAAGGAATAATGCCCCCGTGTGTTGGAGTCCCTTTGGACTCGAAGACGATGCCTTTTCTGACACGGTTGCCACTGCCCACTGTCAGGCGGGGCAGCGGGGAGGGGGAACTAGCACGGCGCTCGCCGGGCCCGGACTTCGCTAGGGGGGGCGGGCACTGAGGAGCGTGCCCCCGACACACCCCCAACTACCCAGTGGCTGCGCTACGTTGGAGTCCCCCTTTGGGACTCAGGAACACCCCCAACACCACTCACCGGATTGCGCGGCTTCTTCCGGGTGGTTCCTTCAGCCCGGGGCTCTCCTCACTCAGGGGAGCTCTGCTGGACTTGGCTGGCTTCTTCTGGATCGCGGGAGCGCGGGGTAGGCTCCCGCCTGCTCCCGCTTGCACCTTCTCTCGGCGGCGTTCCTCTTCTCGGCGCAGGGCTTCCCTCGACCTCACGGGAGCCCCGCGTCAGTCAGCACGGATTTCCGGCTTCAGTGCAGGAGCGCGGGGTAGGCTCCCGTCCGCTTCCTGCTTTGTCACGTCCCGCCCACGTCCCAACACGGGCCGCCTGACTTCCGGTTACGAACCGGGTCGCAGCGGTGATTCTCCTTCACGGCGGCAATGAGGGGTAGGCTCCCTCGTAATTCGAACAAATAAGCGGGGTGGGCACCCGCCGACAAAATAATTAAATAAGCGGGGTAGGCACCCGCCGACAACCACGGCAATGTCCCTGGCAGGGTGGGCACCTGCCAGGGGACTTCAGGATCCGTTTAGAACAGGGCAAATGCCGGGTGGGCACCGGCTTTCAGAAATAAAGCGCTCCTGAGCGCTAAAGGCCAATCCAAGCGCTTCCAGGCGCTTAGGGACACAAATAAAGCGCTCCCAGCGCTTTAGGGGAGAATAAACCCAAAGTCCAGCAAAGTTTTATGAAGGTAGACAGGGGTCAAGGCTGGGCCAGGGGCCAGCTCACTGGGCCCTCCAGGGCAGGAAGGCAATCCTAAGTGGCGGTTCCTCCTGGCCTCCAGCAGCAGCAGCCCCCTCCTGTCAGGATCCAAAAGCAGAACAGTTTCTGTGGGGACACAGCCCCATTTTTATACAGTAAAACCCTTTGTCTCAAGGTGCAGGGAAGGGGCGAACCAGTTACAACTGGTTCCTGAGCACTTTGTTTTGCTCAGCCCCTCTCCCTATTCAGAATGCAGGCCAGGGTCATCAGTCGCACCACAGGGGGCGGAGCCGGCATTGTGTGGGGAAAACCCTGCCCTATTCAGGACCCAGGTGTACTCCTCCCACCCATCTAGCTGCTGATCTCCCTATTCACCACTGGGTGACTCCTCCTGACTCTGGGGATTCCCTAGCCCGTCACATGACCTCACTCAGCCAATCACGCGACAGGCAGTCACTGCACATTTTACACTAATATGCCAACTCCTAGAAGTGGCCCTTCCGCACATGACATAATCACGCATCATACATCATTGCGAAGCATTCAATCACACGAGTCCGCACATACCAAACTCGGGCCTGCACACCCCATGCATCAGGAACTACTAGGGACACATACATTCCCCATGCATTCCTATGGGAGGGCAGGCCTATCTCACCACACGCACTCAGAGTGCGCACGCACTTTACCCTGGGACACAGGGAAAGTGCGCAGAAACCAAAAACCACTACCACCAAGTCACCAATAAAAGCAAAAAAAGTTCACGGGTGAACCTGCCTGAAGGGCCAAGTCCAACACAACCCCCTTCCAGCCAAAACGCAGGGCAGACCAATCACCACCGTGATGGACTTCCCTGCTTGGGGCGATAGATCACGGACGCGGGCCCGCAACTGCAGGGACATCCTCCGGTTCTACGCCACGGTGAACCCATGGAATTCCTTCTAAAACCACTGTCTGGATCAACTGGGCTACCCCACTGGTACTCCCAAGCTGTCCGCGGCCAAGACCAGGCCCTAGGCCACCCAGGTGCCACCGGCCTTTGCCTAATCACAGAGTGGGGGGTAGTAACCCCTGGCACATAGCGGCCATTCACCACTCTTCCTGTCTGCAAGACAGGACTAGACTGCCACTGGTTCTCCAGCCTAGGGTCTACACCTCAGGCGGACCAGGAGTCTCAGGGAAGGCTCTCCTCCCCCTACCTCTTCTCCTAGGGTTCCTCCTCCTCTGGCGAGGGGTACACCTAGAACGCCATTCCAACCCAGGGTTTAACCCCTCAGGTTGCACCGGGGTCAGAGGTGGGCTCTCCCACCCTCTGCACCCCCTTCCAGAGCCCTGCTCCCTACCAACTGGGGCGGTACCTCTGGAAGAAGAACCGGTCGGGACGCTGGTTACAGTCGTCCTACCCTTCAGGTCAGGCTGATCCTGAACCTGGCCTCCCGACTTCTGGGGATTTACACTCCATCCCCCTGAGGCTAACAAACGACACATATGTCGTGTGACTGTCTGTCTGGCGCGGATCTCCCGTCCCCTGTCCACCTGACAGTGCGCAGAGATCCCCCAGAACAGCAGTGGTGTCACCATGGTCACTACACGGGATCCTAGCCCAACTGGGTAGTCCCTGACCCACTGGCTCTTCCACTGGGAAACTAATCCCCCAATCACTCCTCCCACTGGACTCCTGTACTCTCCCTACCGGAGCGGTACTGCCAGACTCTAGAAACCACAGGAGCCCTGTTTACAGGCGCTCCAGGTCCTCTACTCACTAGGAGATCTTCCTCAAATGGACTAACAGGACAGTCTAGGTCCCCAACTTGGTGTTCCCTCAAGAAACCATCCAAGTCCTGAGGCAGGGTTTCGTGCGTCTGGGGACCCTCGGTCACCCTCTTACTCCTGCTCCACTGAGCCAGGCAGTAAGCCCCTACACCCTCCTCGCTATCCTGGGACCTAGCTGAGCTAAACTGAGCCTCTTCCACCACGCTGGGCTGGAAGATCTCTGAACCACTACTTTTGGAGTCACTCCCTAATGACTCTAGAGAACCTCTAGCACTTTCCCAGCGCTCTGCTTCATCTCCAAGCTCAAATGGCGCAGACAATCCACACCTCAACAGGTGCTGGCGCAACCCCGGCACACAACAACTGAGCAGGTGTTCTTTGAGAACCAGATCACACAGTTTATCATAATCATATCCTGCGAGAACTCTTATCCAATCAAACAGTGCATTCTCACACTCATCCACAAACTCCTCCCAAGACTGGTGAGACAGTTTCCTACTGCCCCTGAATTTCAACCTTAACTCCTCCTCCTGGGAAACAGGTACCAGACTGGGGGGACTGGGATTGGGATTTCCTACACTGGAATCTATATGGCTGCCACCACTGGACTCAACCCTCCCTGGGGAGCCCAGAAAATTAAAACTGCGCGCAGGGGATAGTCTACCCTCCAGAGCTACTTTGCCTCTGGTGGAGGCCCTCTCAGCCTCCTCTATCCTCTCCTGCGCCAAGACCCTCTCAGTCTCTAGCTGTTGCTTCTTGACCTCCAGCTGCGCCATAGCCTGTGCATGCTCTAACCTGAGCTTCTCTAGCGTCAGCTGGTGCTCCCTTTCTTTCCTCCTATCTTCCCACTCCTCTGGGGACAGGGAAAGGGATGAGGCGCTGCCTCCTACGCTGGACCCAGCAAGGGACTCCCTACCTATGGGGTCCTCACTCTCTACTGGCGTCCAGGTACTGTCATCTTCTTCCTCCTCTTCTGAATCCTCAGGGCTCCCCACAGACCCACCACCCTCCAGGTGTGAGGCCCGGGCCCTTTCTTCCTCACTGAGCTCAAGAACCCATTGACCCTCTGGCCCTAGGAACAGGTGGTCCCTAAGTTCGTACAGGGTGTCTGACTCTCTCACCCTTATACCTCTCTCTCTACAGGCCCTTTCCAACTCCCGCCTACTGTACCCAAACAGATCACAGGGCTCAAAAGCAGGCTCCATTCTGGCGGACGTTGTGGTGAAAAGATTACACAGGGAACCTAGGGGTCTGAGCTTAACAGGAGCACACAATTCACAAAAAGGGTTCAGCAAGCTCTCTATCCCAGAGAACTCACACTCACTTGCCTAGTGCCACACACCATTCATCCACACACAACCCTCCCCTCGGACTGGTAAGGCAGTTTCTACCACCCCTGATTCCTCAACCTGACCACCACGTGACACAGGTACCAAACTCTGGGCGCAGGGCGGGGGACAAATGTACTGGACACTATTACGCTGCCACCACTGGATCCCACCCTTACTGGTGAATCCAGAAACACATTTCCACAGAAATGACACTTAAGAACAATTTAGCACAATAATCCCTATACCATGTGGCTATCTAAATGCAGAGTTTTGTGGTGCAGCCAGCTGCTGCTGCGGTACAGCGCAAACACAAGTCCAAATCCCACCGCTGATCACCAATGTTCGAAATGGGATTTCTGGTTGGCTAGGGCTTGCGCCAAAGCCAGACAGAAACCACCACTCTAGTCAGGGCTGGGGAGTTACACGCCAAAGATAACCCCTGCTCACCCCCTTGGTAGCTTGGCACGAGCAGTCAGGCTTATCCCGGAGGCGATGTGTAAAGCGTTTGCGCGCGCACCCAGCGACAACACCCAAGGCCCACCACAAAAGAAACTCCACACAAGGTATTATATAAAAATAGCCTTTGTATTACCAAAACACATTAGATAAGAACACACACTTTACAATGTGCCAACAGGCACGGGCAGAGTTTACAAGGGATTATATGTACAGGGGACAGGGCCACATGGACCACTGTCAGGAATTAGCACTTTGTAGGAATTAGCACTTAGAACATAGGAATAATACTTTAGAACCTAGCACATACAATCACTGTAGCACTAAAATAGAACATGTAGCACACAACCAGTAACTACTGGTAACAGGTAAGTACCACCTACGCAACCCTAACTGTTAGACCCGGCCCTCGTAACATAGCCATACCTGACCCCTGCACCTCACACAGCCCCCGAGCCCACGACCTAGCCGATCCTTCCCACCAGAACACACACACCCGACCCAGACTTTCCCGTCCGTGGCCTTCCTCCTTTCGGCCACCCCGGGCCCGCGTGCCCACTTCATGCACCAAGATGGCCGCCCGGCCCCAGCGCGACCCTCGCCTAGAGGCGCCACTCCGGCTGGAGGACATCGCGCTCCCCTTGGGATGAGAGAGGGAGGAGCAGTTTCTATCACACCTCTGCGCTTCCCTGGGAAGGTGGGTTTCGATTAACCCCGGGCGTAGCACTACGCTTCGCCCACGTAGTGTACGTAGCGCTGCCTGCTTCGCACTTTCCGAAGTAGGCGAAGCAGGGCAGCGCTACGCACACGCCGAGGGCGAAGCGTAGCTGCTTGCCACCCGCCACCCACCTCCCGCCTGCCCTCCTTTTAATAATATAAGCAATGAAAAATAAATTAAAGTAAGTCGACTTACCCGTAAGCGCGGCGTCTCCGGGGCTCCCTCTTTCTGTTTCTAATTTCTTCTGGCAAATGCGCATGCGCGCACACCCGCGCATGCGCATTTCTCGCGAGAAATGCGCATGCGCGGGCGTCCGCGCATGCGCATTTGCCAGAAGAAATTAGAAACGAAGAAGAGGGAGCCCCGGAGACGCCGCGCTTACGGTAAGTCGCTTTACTTTAATTTATTTTATATTGCTGATATTATTTAAAAGAAGGGCGGGCGGGAGGTGGGTGGCACGTAGTGGGGCTACGCGAAGCGCGTAGTGTGCGTAGATTTGGGCACACTACGTGCTGCTTCACGTAGCCCCACTACGCCCACTACGCCCACCCTTAGTTTCGATCGGCCCACCGGCCTCCCCGAGGGCTGGCTCCACGCCTGCTGGGTGTCTGGGACTCCTCCCAACCCGGCCCTGAAAGGATCAAAAGACAATGGCAGGAAACCCCGACAAGCGACCCCCAGGTGACAAGACCCCTGCCTGCACAGACTCCGGACATCAAAGAGGGGTCGCCCTATAACAAGGGGTGCTCTGGGACTGTCCGGCAGATTCGCCTTTGGAAACACCTGAGCCCTGCTGAGTGACTCGCGGCTCCCTGAAGATCGTAAGACCTCCGAACTTGTACCTGAGCCCTGCTGAGTGACTCGCGGCTCCCACAGACTCTCTTGGTCCCGCCGGACCCCACGACGACCAGCGTATCCCCCAGCTCGAGGATTGTGAGCTGTGCGCCGGGTACGCTCCTGCATTTGATCCATATCCCCCAAAGACTGTCCCGCTACCTCTTACCCCCCTCAAGGACTCTGTGAGCCCGCGCTCAACTTGTATATATTTGCCGTGCTGATCATAAAGATCCTACAACTCCGATCTGATAAAGATTTATTCTTAAGAACTCCCGGTGTGGTGCCTCTTTGTGGTGTGTTGCCGAGTGTACGATCCTAGATACGAGATTCCTTCCCTGAGGAGTCTCCCGCCAGTGCCCGGCTACGATACCTCGAGGGTTGGTCTCAGAATAGTCAGGGCCCCACTCCGGGCTCCTCTGAGGTCGCCTTCTAACATTGGTGGCAAGCGACGGGATTCAGGCCCATAATCTAGAGATCGTACCGTGAACGGCTGACGCACTACCGACAAAGATGGCAGAAGGAAACGCCGTGGTTCTCACCGAAAACGACACCAGTACCGTGTTCCAGGCGGAACAACTAGAAGAGTACACACACAAAGAATTGAAGCAATTCTGCAAGGAACTCAAAATCCCTACCACTGGTCTCAACACCAAAGAAGATATGCAAAAGCCACTGAAAGCTTGCGTGGATTCTGGAGCCCCCCGCACAGAAGGAGCGGTGGAGCCCCACGACGAAGCTGGACCCTCCCAAGGAGAACGCAGCAGCAACCAGGCGCGAAGCTTCGTACCAGATGGGGGCCTATCCCCGGAGGAACTCGCAGACAGAGAAAGAAGTCGCCATCACGAACTCGAATTTGCCAAACTCAAAATTGAGGGCGAGTTGAAATTAGCCGAGAAAAAGCTAGCGGTGGAACAGATGCGGGTGCAAGGAGAACTAGAAGAGAAGAAACTCCAACGGGAACACGAAGGAAGGAGACTTCAACTGGAACATGAACGCAGCTTGAAGGAAATGGAGCTAAAAGCGAAAAGCGAAGAAGCGCGGCCCCCGGGGAACCGAGGGGCGGCCTCCCCGGCAGAGCAGAAGGTCCACATCCCCAAGGATGTGGTCAAAGAATACTACAAAAACGATGACATTCAACAGTGGTTCCGGGCCTACGAGGTCTCCATGGCCTCCCATCGGGTCCCGCAGAAGGATTGGGGGGCCGGGTTGTGGGGACGGTTCCTGAGCGAAGGGAGAGACACCCTGCTCGACCTACCAACCTCCATGCAGACCTCCTATGACCACATGAAGGAGGCCCTCCTCACAAGGTACGACCTCACCCCGGAGATGTACCGCCAGCAGTTCCGGGACTGCAGGAAGATCCCGGGTACCACCTGGGTGGAATATGTGAACTTTTTCAGCCGCGCATTCGATGGGTGGATCAAGGGCAGCAAGGTACCCACCCTGGAAGAACTAACAGACCTTATGTTGTGGGAACACCTGGCTGCAAACTGCTTTGTGGAACTGCGCCAGCATCTGCTCGACAGCAAGCTCACGGATCCGAGAAAGCTGGCTGTCGAGGCGGATCGCTGGACCAACACCCGGGTCTCCCGGGGCCCTGTAGGAGAGTACCCCCGAGCCAGTCAGGGACCACCCCGCCAGAGAGGGGGGGGAAACCAGGGAGGGCAGAGAGAGTCCCAGTCTAGTTCCCCGAAGACCCAACCTCCGCCTTTCCCGGCACCCCCACCAGCTGTATCCGCCCCCCCCTGAGACGGGGGCACCGGGTGACCATCACTTGTTTCCGTTGTCAGAAGCCCGGGCATTATGCCAACGACCCTGAATGCCCCATGGCCCCACACCCCACCCAGGCAGCACCCCCCGCTAGACAGATAGCCAATGTAGCACTGGGGGAGGAGGTTGAGGAAACCGAAGAGTGGGAACCCGCAGCCATGGCCCTAGTATCCTTAGGAGATAGAGAAATGGTCCCTGGAAGCCTCCTGCCCTCCAACACGAAGAAATATGGGCAGCTTGTAACGATCAATGGCCACCAAGTAGAAGCCCTCCGTGACACCGGGGCCAGCATCACCGGTGTCCTCAGTCATTTAGTCCACGAAGACCAGGTCCTCCCCAACGTCTTTTGCCCGGTCATTTCCGCTGACAACACGGAAAGTCTGTGTAAAGTAGCCCTGGTGCCTTTTGAGTGGGGAGGGGTGGTCGGTAAACTGAAAGTCGCAGTGAGAACCTCCCAGCCAGTCGACTGTCTCCTGGGGAACGACCTGGAAAGTTCCCCCTGGAAACAAGTCGAGCGCAAGACCCACCTAGGGATGATGGGCCTCCCTGAGTGGGTGTGCACCACCACCCGATCCATGACGGCCCGACTGACCCCCCTGGGGGAAGTCGACGACGCCCGACCACTGAAGATAGGATGGTCCCCGCCGAGGGTCCCCACATTCCCCCACAAGAAGGGTCGATCGCCAGTGACGAGCCCCCACCTTCCGACTCCGCCCAGGTCACTGAGTTAGGCGATCTGCCCGAACTGGCCCAATGGCGCCACGAGGGGGGCCCCTCCCGAGAGGACTTCTGCCGTGAGCAGGCTACCTGTCCTTCCCTGGTCGGACCACGGCAACAGGCAGAGGCCCAGGCCGCGGGCAACCAGACTGGGACGCACCGGGTGTATTGGGAGGATGACCTTTTGTACAGTGAGCAGAAGTCGGTGGAGCTAGGATCCGGCCGGGTGCTGGTGGTACCCCTACGCTTCCGAAACCTCCTCCTGGGCTTGGCCCACGACGTTCCCCTCGCAGGCCACCTGGGCCAGGACAAAACATACAGTCGCCTCGTGACTCACTTCTACTGGCCCAGAATGAAAGCCGATGTAGAAGCCCACTGCAAGTTCTGTCCCACGTGCCAGGCCAGTGGGAAGAGCGGAGGAAAGCGCAAGGCTCCCCTCCAACCCTTCCCTGTCGTCAGTACCCCTTTTGAGCGGGTCGGGATCGACATTGTGGGGCCTCTGGACCCCCCAACCTCCCAAGGGCATCGCTTTATCCTCGTCCTGGTGGATCATGCCACCCGATAACCTGAAGCCATCCCCCTGCGCACAGTCACAGCCCCCGTGGTGGGCCGGGCGTTGATGGGAATCTTCTCCCGCATGGGTTTTCCCCGCGAGGTCGTGAGCGATCGCGGGACCAACTTCATCTCCAGATACATGACGTCCTTGTGGCAACAATGCGGGGTGTCCTATAAATTCACCACCCCATACCACCCCCAAGGGAACGGCCTGGTAGAGCGGTTTAACCGGACTCTGAAGGGGATGATCGCGGGCTTGGAAGAGCCCCGCCGGCGTAAGTGGGACGTCCTGCTCCCCTGCCTTCTATTCGCCTACCGAGAAGTTCCCCAGAAATCCTTGGGGTTCAGCCCTTTTGAGTTGCTCTACGGGTACCCCGTACGGGGGCCCCTCAGCCTGGTCAAGGAAGGGTGGGAGGCGGCGCCCTGAGGCCCCCCCCGAGATGTGTTCCGGTACGTCCTGACCCTCCGAAACCAGACTCGGAAGTTCCGAGAGATGGCCGAGGCCAACCTGGAGGCGAGCCAGGAGGAGATGAAGCGCTGATACGACCAGAATGCCACTCTGGTCGAGTTTCAGCCGGGCCAGCAGGTATGGGTCATGGCCCCCGTGAAACCCTGCGCCCTCCAGGATAAATGGACCGGGCCCTTCAAAGTGGTTGAGCGGAAGAGCCAGGTCACGTATTTGGTGGATGTCCAGTCACCACGGGACCCCCTCCGGGTCCTCCACGTGAACCGCCTCAAGCCCCACTTTGTGCGGACGGAGCTGAGCCTCCTACTGGCCACTGATAACGGGTCCGAGGAGGAGTCGGATCCTCTCCCTGATCTTCTGTGCACCAAAGAGACGGACGGCTCCGTAGAGGGAGTGAACCTCTCCCCGTCCCTCACTTCCCAGCAACGTGAGGAGTGCCGCCAGCTCCTAGGGCAGTTTTCTGACCTCTTCTCCCTGGTCCCCAAAGTCACCGACTGGTGTGTCCATGACGTGGACACCGGGGACAGCCCACCGGTGAAACACCGAGCCTACCGACTCCCTGATCGGGTCCGGTCCTGCATTCAGGCCGAGGTCTCGAAGATGTTGACCTTGGGAGTAATCGAACCCTCAGACAGCCCCTGGGCTAGCCCCGTGGTCCTGGTCCCGAAAGCAGCTGCCCCCGGTGTCGCCCCAGAGCTCCGCTTCTGCGTGGGCTACCGAGGACTCAATGAAGTCACCCGAGCCGATGCCCACCCCATTCCCCGAGCCGACGAGCTCATTGACCGACTCGGGGCTGCTCGGTTCCTCAGCACCTTCGATCTCACCTGCGGCTACTGGCAAATTGCGCTCACAGAAGGAGCCAAGGAGCGGTCCGTCTTCTCCACCCCGGATGGGCACTATCGCTTTCGCGTGATGCCCTTCGGGATGAAAAATGCCCCGGCCACCTTCCAGCGACTGGTAAATAGAGTCCTGGCCGGGCTGGAAAAATTCAGGGCTGCATATCTCGACGATATTGCAGTTTTTAGTTCCGAATGGAGTGAGCACCTCCAGCACCTCCGGAGGGTGCTAACCGCCCTGCGCCAGGCAGGCCTCACCGTGAAAGCCAGCAAATGCCAGATTGGGCAAGGTTCGGTAACCTACCTGGGGCACCAGGTCGGGAGCGGTCAGGTCGCTCCTCTACAGCCCAAAATCGACGCCATCCTAGCCTGGGAACCCCCCACTACCCAGACGGAGGTCCGAGCCTTTCTGGGCCTCACGGGCTACTATCGTAGATTCATCCGGAATTACGGCAGCCTGGTCGGTCCCCTCACGGGACTCACGTCTAAGAAACAGCCCAAGAAAGTGCAGTGGACCCCTGCCTGCCAGGAGGCGTTCGATGCCCTGAAAGCGGCCATGTGCACTGCCCCCGTTCTCCAGGCCCCCGACTACTCCAAGGAGTTTGTGGTCCAAACGGACGCCTCCGAGCATGGAATTGGGGCCGTCCTGTCCCAGGTGAATGACCAAGGCCTAGACCAGCCCGTGGCCTTCCTCAGCCGAAGGCTGTTGCCCAGGGAACAAAGATGGAGCATCATCGAGCGCGAGGCGTTCGCCGTAGTCTGGGCCCTCAAGAAGTTACGCCCTTACCTGTTCGGCACCCATTTCAAGGTCCAAACCGACCATCGCCCCTTGCGATGGCTCATGCAGATGCGAGGAGAAAACCCCAAGCTACTGCGGTGGTCAATCTCCCTCCAGGGGATGGATTTCACCGTGGAACATCGCCCTGGGACTGACCACGCCAACGCCGATGGCCTCTCCCGGTTCTTCCGCCTCAGCGAAGAGAACACCCAAGAGGATGGGTAGTTCTCTCCGGCTTTCAGCTGGGGGGGACGCGTGTTAGACCCGGCCCTCGTAACATAGCTATACCTGACCCCTGCACCTCACACAGCCCCCGAGCCCACGACCTAGCGGATCCTTCCCACCAGAACACACACACCCGACCCAGACTTTCCCGTCCGTGGCCTTCCTCCTTTCGGCCACCCCGGGCCCGCGTGCCCACTTCATGCACCAAGATGGCCGCCCGGCCCCAGCGCGACCCTCGCCTAGAGGCGCCACTCCGGCTGGAGGACATCGCGCTCCCCTTGGGATGAGAGAGGGAGGAGCAGTTTCTATCACACCTCTGCGCTTCCCTGGGAAGGTGGGTTTCGATCGGCCCACCGGCCTCCCCGAGGGCTGGCTCCACGCCTGCTGGGTGTCTGGGACTCCTCCCAACCCGGCCCTGAAAGGATCAAAAGACAATGGCAGGAAACCCCGACAAGCGACCCCCAGGTGACAAGACCCCTGCCTGCACAGACTCCGGACATCAAAGAGGGGTCGCCCTATAACAAGGGGTGCTCTGGGACTGTCCGGCAGATTCGCCTTTGGAAACACCTGAGCCCTGCTGAGTGACTCGCGGCTCCCTGAAGATCGTAAGACCTCCGAACTTGTACCTGAGCCCTGCTGAGTGACTCGCGGCTCCCACAGACTCTCTTGGTCCCGCCGGACCCCACGACGACCAGCGTATCCCCCAGCTCGAGGATTGTGAGCTGTGCGCCAGGTACGCTCCTGCATTTGTCCCGCTACCTCTTACCCCCCTCAAGGACTCTGTGAGCCCGCGCTCAACTTGTATATATTTGCCGTGCTGATCATAAAGATCCTACAACTCCGATCTGATAAAGATTTATTCTTAAGAACTCCCGGTGTGGTGCCTCTTTGTGGTGTGTTGCCGAGTGTACGATCCTAGATACGAGATTCCTCCCCTGAGGAGTCTCCCGCCAGTGCCCGGCTACGATACCTCGAGGGTTGGTCTCAGAATAGTCAGGGCCCCCCTCCGGGCTCCTCTGAGGTCGCCTTCTAACACTAACCACCTTAGGAAAATGTCAAGCAGGGAACTAGGACCTCACTAGCACCACCTGTACTAGGAGTAAACAAACAACCACCTAAGTATCACAATACCTGTAGGGGTCTAAGCACATTACACATGATGCATCACATTCAGAGGTGTAGGGAAGGAACAATAGCGCCAAACTCACATTAGCCACCACCTGTGGCAGTCCCTAGGCCAACTGGCCTTGTAGGGGGCAAGGACGCCCTTTGTCAGTGTCAGGGGCCTAAATGGAGCAGCTGCCCACGAAGTGCTGGGCAGCTGGAAAACAATGATGCTGGGACCAACGTTGGAGCCTCCCAGGCTCTGAAACTGATATGCCCCCTTGGAGCCTCGTGGGCTCGAGAACAAGGATGTCTCCCCAAACGTTGGAGCCTTGTGGGCTCTAGGACCATGCGTCTCTTTGGAGCCTCGTGGGCTCTGAAAACAAATATGCCCCCGAGTTGCTGGAGCCTCACGGGGCTTGAAAGGAATAATGCCCCCGTGTGTTGGAGTCCCTTTGGACTCGAAGATGATGCCTTTTCTGACACGGTTGCCACTGCCCACTGTCAGGCGGGGCAGCGGGGAGGGGGAACGAGCACGGCGCTCGCCGGGCCCGGACTTCGCTAGGGGGGGGCGGGCACCGAGGAGCGTGCCCCCGACACACCCCCAACTACCCAGTGGCTGCGCTACGTTGGAGTCCCCCTCTGGGACTCAGGAACACCCCCAACACCACTCACTGGATTGCGCGGCTTCTTCCGGGTGGTTCCTTCAGCGCGGGGCTCTCCTCACTCAGGGGAGCTCCGCTGGACTTGGCTAGCTTCTTCTGGATCGCGGAAACGCGGGGTAGGCTCCCGCCTGCTCCCGCTTGCACCTTCTCTCGGTGGCGTTCCTCTTCTCGGCGCGGGGCTTCCCTCGACCTCACGGGGGCCCCGCGTCAGTCAGCACGGATTTCCGGCTTCAGTGCAGGAGCGCGGGGTAGGCTCCCGTCCGCTTCCTGCTTTGTCACGTCCCGCCCACGTCCCAACACGGGCCGCCTGACTTCCGGTTACGAACCGGGCCGCAGCGGTGATTCTCCTTCACGGCGGCAATGAGGGGTAGGCTCCCTCGTAATTCGAACAAATAAGCGGGGTGGGCACCCGCCGACTAAATAATTAAATAAGCGGGGTAGGCACCCGCCGACGACCACGGCAATGTCCCTGGCAGGGTGGGCACCTGCCAGGGGACTTCAGGATCCGTTTAGAACGGGGCAAATGCCGGGTGGGCACCGGCTTTCAGAAATAAAGCGCTCCTGAGCACTAAAGGCCAATCCAAGCGCTTCCAGGCGCTTAGGGACACAAATAAAGTGCTCCCAGGGCTTTAGGGGAGAATAAACCCAAAGTCCAGCAAAGTTTTATGAAGGTAGACAGGGCGGCAAGGCTGGGCCAGGGGCCAGCTCACTGGGCCCTCCAGGGCAGGAAGGCAATCCTAAGTGGCGGTTCCTCCTGGCCTCCAGCAGCAGCAGCCCCCTCCTGTCAGGATCCAAAAGCAGAACAGTTTCTGTGGGGACACAGCCCCATTTTTATACAGTAAAACCCTTTGTCTCAAGGTGCAGGGAAGGGGCGAACCAGTTACAACTGGTTCCTGAGCACTTTGTTTTGCTCAGCCCCTCTCCCTATTCAGAATGCAGGCCAGGGTCATCAGTCGCACCACAGGGGGCGGAGCCAGCATTGTGTGGGGAAAACCCCGCCCTATTCAGGACCCAGGTGTACTCCTCCCACCCATCTAGCTGCTGATCTCCCTATTCACCACTGGGTGACTCCTCCTGACTCTGGGGATTCCCTAGCCCGTCACATGACCTCACTCAGCCAATCACGCGACAGGCAGTCACTGCACATTTTACACTAATATGCCAACTCCTAGAAGTGGCACTTCCGCACATGACATAATCACGCATCATACATCATTGCGAAGCATTCAATCACACGAGTCCGCACATACCAAACTCGGGCCTGCACACCCCACGCATCAGGAACTACTAGGGACACATACATTCCCCATGCATTCCTATGGGAGGGCAGGCCTATCTCACCACACGCACTCAGAGTGCGCACGCACTTTACCCTGGGACACAGGGAAAGTGCGCAGAAACCAAAAACCACTACCACCAAGTCACCAATAAAAGCAAAAAAAGTTCAGGGGTGAACCTGTCAGAAGGGCCAAGTCCAACAAGAGTCCTCTGAAAGGCCATTGGGACTGGCTAGGATTTTGTACATGCCTGGTGAAGGCCTCTGGAAGGACAGTAACGGAGGGAACGGGCCAGTGTGGGCCTGGTAGAGGAGCAGTGACTGTCAGTTACGTGACAAATTTCCTTCGGAAATGTAAATGATTCTGCCCCTGCATATATTGTCTCTCGGAGCTGCTTCTTGTTGGTAACTGTGATGGTCTCCATTTCTCCACAGGTCTCCCGCCTCCGAATGTCTTTGCGGGCTGTAGACTGCTAATATCAGTAGTACTGAAGAGCTGTTGCTTTCGCAGGGTGTCACTAAAAATAGCAATGCCATTGGTCTAGCCTTTGGGACCATATAAGTATTTAGCGATGTCGATATTACTGCAACACAGCCTCACTCATTACTGCAACATAGCGTGCTCGAAGCACAGGATGGTGCTGTAGGAGGAGGTCGGTTTCACTAGCATGCGTTGTGTGGCCGGCGCTCAACCCACATAGCTATCTTCATTGTTAATATGCTTGCCCAGGGTTTTAATTTCCATTCCAAACTGAGGGCAGGATGACTGGTATAGTAAGTAGGAGAAGGGGGTGTTAGGTAGGGGAGAAAGAGCACGAGGGAGAGCAATACAAAGAGAGGCTGGGTTGCGGTGCAAGGACACAAGATAGTGAGATGGAACAAGGGGCAGAAGAGAAAGAGAGCAACGCGGGCAGTTAGATGTTTGTAGGGTGACCACCTTGAGCACAGGATGTGAACTCCGACAGCCCTTCTAATAGCGATACCATACTTAAGAAAGTGAAGTGTCACGTACATATCGCAGTTGAGTTTTAGATGCCATGTTTCATTTGTGTTAATTATAAGTGTTCTGTACAGAAATGAATTCGAGCTCTGTATGATTTTATTAAGTGTGCGTGCAAACTATAACAAGTTATAACAATCACCAGCACGCACTATTTTCTAACTTTAACACCGAGTGCGGTGTTCTTTATGCGAGCTCTGCGTTCAGTGTTAAAGTAAAAAAAAAACAAGCACGCGTGCCTCGAGCTGAAAGAGGAGGAGGCAGCAGGGAAGGGAGAGAGGAGGGGACCTGCGCCTGTTTACCTTGCAGGAGCGAGCAGGAACCATCTGTTAATTACAAACAGTTGGTTTCAAAGCTCGCTCCCGCAAGGGAATCGCCAAACGTGCACCCGTTGCCATTGAAAGCAATGCAACGCGTGCAAGTTTTTAGGCCAAAAACTGAATTGAATACTAAAGGTCTCCTCCTAAGCAGCACATGCACGTTGCGTAGGCGAGACCTAACAACACAAGTGTCTTACCCTACCACGACGAAGGAGTCAGATCGGAAACTCAGAGCTCTCCTCTCGACTCCCTCTCCATGCTCCCTTGTGTGTAATTGCATATACCTGCACATGAAGAGAGAGGAGGGGGAGAGAGGCTGAGAGCTAGGGCAGATTGACCAATCACTGCGCAGCTTCAAAATAAAGACATGCAGTGATCGGGGAATATGCTCCCCACTTTTCGGGCATGGGCATGCCCAGTCACATGCTCTGCGTTCTCTGCCTAGAGACGCTAAAGGATCCAATCCAGGCGCTGCTAAGCAGTGCCTGGATTAGTCAGGGCAGGACAACTCACCTCTCATCGGGAGACCAGGGGCTGCGGCTATGACCCCCCAACTCCTTCATTGTAGAGGCGAGAGTGCTGAAAACTGCGCATGACAGGTTGGCCAGGGAAAGGCACCTACCCAACCCGACATGCACAGTTGTTGTACTGACTGCTCCTAACCCCACCCCACCCCCTAAGCCCAGGCAGACATAAGAGGCATGTGAAATGATGATTGGAAGGAACCGGCCCACGGCTGAGACTGCTGACTGCCACGGGCTAAGTGGTTAAGCGTAAGTAACACTACACTTACGCACATTTTTAGTTCACACAGCTCACAGCTGCCTGGGACCCAGGGGCAAAATGATGAGAGGAGGGGTGACACCCAAATGCCCTCATGGAGGAACCACCCCTGCAATTGGTTTTTATTTTACGCCGTGCACAGAATTTACAATCTGTTTTTTTTTATCTGATTGCATCCTTTTCACATTTTGACAGGATCTTTGCGAGCCTCTGCTCAAACTCACTTAATACTTGGAGGCCCCCATGACCGCACCTGGTATGGCATGCACTGATCAATGCAGTTTTGAACAAAACATTATCAAAGCCAATAGGTCTGGCTTTAATATGCCAATGCATATAGACATAGGCATTCACAAATGCTCTTTCCATGCACTGCATGCACATATGCTGACTATCACATTAAAGCCTGCCTAGTTGGGTCTGCCTTTGCTGGTGAAAAATCAGCAATGATTGTTTTACACATAGAATATTATTGATGATTGAGTTTACTTTTCAGATGTAAAATAGTCTATCATGCATTCTAATATAAGCACTCCCTGGAAGGTGGAAAGACACACCATATAACCTTCAGCATCAGGTGACAGAGTGATAGTTGTTTGGTTGGACTCAAAGCTCAATCTATGCATATTTTTAAAAAATTGTAGCAACACGTTGCAGACAACTGCATATTAAGCTAGATCTGAGAACAAAAATACTCCTCCATTTGCTGTAACCCATTAAAGATATTTTACAGACATAACCTCCACTGCAAGGTATTACTTCAGCCTGACCAACAAATGTACTACTATTGAAGGGGTTTTGGCACAGCAACCATAATTAAATAAATGTTGTGGTAGGTGAGCAATATTTTGATGAGTAATAATTTGGTGACAGTAGTTTGTTTATATAGCAAAAGACATCACATCAGACTAAATGGCAAGAACATTGTGTTTTAACAAATGTTTTCTACTTAAAAATGGCACATGTGAGGCTTCACCAATAGCATAAGTACCTGAGTTTTTAATTTTAACACCTAATTGTTTATCACCTGAAGAACAATCTAAATTAAAGCTTTAGGCCTACCCAGCACCAACATTTTTAATAATCGGCGTCTGGCTGCTAATCACAAGGAACTCCCACAAGGACCTCTCACAATTTTTAAAGCAATAAGGTCCTACCATCAGTTAAAATCCTAAGGGCCAGATTTGAAGTGTGGTGTCACACCTGTGATGGTGTTACTATTCCGTCACACCATCACAGGTGTGACAGAACAGTCTGTTCGCAAACCTTCGTTTTGCCCACTCAGTCAGGCAGACCATCATTGTTCCAGTGTCAGTGCCCCCAGTTGGCTCTGGTACCAGAAGACATACTCCGATGGCCCGACAGAATAGGGGTGGTCGGAGTAAAGCCATCAGATGGACCGTCCTGTCTGCGACTGATGGTGTGATCACTTTTTTCAATCTTCCAGGTTTTTTTTGTCACCAACAGAAATAAATAACGACCCTTACATCCAGGGAAAATAACTCCCTGGTTATGGGAGTCTTTATTTATTTCTTTTTAACAAAGAAGCTCCCACTTTGAGAGTTTGTTTTTGAAAAGCAAAAAAAAATGATGAATGGCCTTTAAAACCCACGGCGGCCATCCAGAAGACCTTTTGTACCTTGAGAGGAGCCACTATGACGGCGATTCCTCTGGAGGTACAGCTATTTCCACTGGGTCGGCAGTGACCTCTAAATTTGTAGGGGGGTAGTCACATGATGACCCACATAACCCTGACTCTACATCTGCCCCATAGTTGTGGAGAAGTGTGGCTCAATGGTTAGAGCGGCAGACCCTGATGCAGAGGTCTGGCCCGGGACCAGGGTTCAATTCCCGCCTCGGCAGCTCTTGGATTCAATTTCCCCGGACCTGATAATTCTCGCCTTGGTGCCTATTCTAATCATGGGTCCCACTGTGCAACTCTGGGCAATAGCTTGCTTAATCTCCACAATGGCCCCCACAGCACTAGGATGCCTGGCTTCACCTTGGGGGGTGCCCAGGAGTGGACATCTCACAGGAAAACTAGGAAGGGTTCCACAGCGGTATGAATACAGCGCTACGAGACCTCTGGGTAGGAGTGCGCTATATAAGTACAAATACATTTACATTTACTTTCTCAATCTTGCTGTAATATGCGGCTCAAGAATCGCAGTCTGACAAGTGAACTGTATAAACTTCCCCATTATAAAAAAGACCCTGATCATAACAGCATACAGAGAAAAGACAGGCGTAATCCTAATCAAAAAGAGCTTCCATTCAGTCACGTAAAAAACACGTGTGGGTATATCAAAAAGGATTAAACAATTACAGAACAAGCGAGGTAAGGCAGTACTCTATCATAGTTTCAATAATTAAAGTGGAAAGTTTGTGGTAAATGCAACCCAGGTTCTTTGTCTCAAACAGAGGAACATTCTGGAACACCAATTGTTGGTGATCATTAGAGCTGCAGGACTAGTTAAAGAGAACTGTTATGTATGGCTCTCTTAGAGAGCCTCTATCATTTATTTCAGTCTCTCTATATCATAACACACTGCTATGACATCACAAACTGGTTACCCACTGTTGTGATGTCATAAAAACATGAGTGATCGTGAGGAAGCTGCTGTTATAACTTTCCTATTTGAATATGAGCTGGCTTCGCCACAGAGTAATCAGAAGGCAGCTTTTCAGGCGTCAAGAGTGTGCATGCCTTATGCCTGCTCCAGGGGGAGCTCTGTAAGTGAATAGTCTGCCTAGGGTGCAATCAGAGCCTCTGGGGTATATTCACAAGAACGTGTGATAACTACCGCAAAAGTAGCCTAACGCAACTCTCAACATCGCGGCCCATCGTGGGAAAATTACCCGGTGCCAACCAAGTAGTCACAACACAACGGTAGCATGCGATGGTCACCAGATAATGCGTCAAATGGGCGCACGAAAATCAACGCCATGCCGCAAAAATGTGAAACGCGAATGAAAAAATCATGCGATGAGGCCAATCGCGATACAAAAAGTTGCGAAAACCAGCCACAGGCCTGCAAATCCCACGCGTCTTGTGGGAAAATGCACCATAAAAACCACAGAAATAACACACCAAAAACAAGCCAAAGCAGGTAGCAACATGGATGCATCCTAACCCAGCGCAGAGGCCAACGCGAAGCCCACAACGCCCACAGTCAACCAGCAAGGAACAACGGGGTCGGAGAAGGCCAAGGAGAAGAGGGAGAGGAAGACGGGGTGCAGACCACAGGAAAACAAGACCAGCGTCATGGAGGTGACAGAACACTACCAGCAACTGACCCACAAGCAGACCACCTGGAATGAAGTCAGAGTGCAGAGGAGGCCAATCGAAGAGGCCAAGAGGCGCCTGCATGACGTGACAACCTAAACCAGGCAGAAACTTGCTTCCAACAGGAAGGCGGCAACGGCAACAGGAGGTGGCAGCCCAGCACCACAGTAGGAGCTGGAGGAAACCGAGGCCACAGTCATCAGTGCGGAGACGGTGCAAGGAGTAGGGAGTACGGACACAGCTCGAGAGGACCTGACAACATCAACAGGGAGAATAACGGACAGGGACTGGGGGGACATGGGGAGATTGGCACAATGGCACACATGCACAACGAGGTGTAGCACACTGCACACCCACAATTACCCAGGATCATGTCCCTGATCCCCTTGGCACACTGCAGCACACACACATAGCAAGAACAGCACACCCACATTGACGACAACGTGGTACAATGCGCATAGCCGACACTGCAGAACAGAGGACACAACTGGCTCCGCACATGCACATAAAGATGCCTACTACATCTAACAGAGCTGGAAACTGTGGAATGGAAATGTACGCGTACGACCTCACATCCGTCATGTAGTCCAAATGTACACTGTACGGCAGAAGAATCCAGCACCTCACAAACAGTCACAATGTACATTGCCATACAGTCTGCATGTAAACCAGAACAATGCGCCAACATACATGTCAACACAATGTCAACATGCATCTCCCCTTCACATTGCAGAGGGGCACACAACACCTCCAGCAGAGCACAGAAGACAACACATCTGTGATACCAAAGAGGACCACCACACCGTCAACACCGACACCCTACATCAGCCATTGGATATCCCATGCAACCCACCACCAGGACCAGGGCAGCTAAGCTACTCAGAGGAGAACAAGGAGCCTGCAACAGACCACACAGCAGGAAGCACCCGCAAGCACAGCTGGCTCACGACACTTCACCCAACCCACACATGGCACCCCAATACCATGTGTCAGCACGCCAAAAGGAGGTGGCCCAACATGTGTGGGTGGGTGCCGAACCCATGGAAGGTGAACTAGAACACAGACGTTGGTGTCTATCACCCTCAGGGACTACCCACACCCCACAAAGGAGACCCACACTGCCATTGAGACACATGCAGATGCACATTCACAGTACAGAACCACGCCCAGGGGCGCTCAAATAGCAGTCACACACCCACGTTGGCTCGGCATACGACGGCCCTGGCCACTCCCCTTACAAATTGAGTGGGTGACAACAAAGCTACATGTCGTCAATATGTTGTACTGGCTACGGGCACATGCGCCCGGCCCCTTTATTGGCAGGGCCACATGTGCAATGACGCCTGTGCTGGATGTGTGTGGGGTGAGAGCAATCCAGCCCGCAAGGAGTGCTTGGTGCTGGCAATCACTTGAACAGTGGACACCAGTGCAACGGAAAGTGAAAACACCTGCATGACAGAGTAAACTGCTGAGCAACATGGAGGGAGCCAGAGAAAGTCCTGAGGTAACACAACATGCAAACAGAAGTGTCTGTGAGTTGCAGTGCAGTGAGGTAGGGGCACTCCAGCTGAGCGCGCCCATGTGAAGAAAAAGTCTCGGATTGTGTCCCTCCGAGACATTTCTGATGCAGATGCAGTGGGGTGTGTTAGACCTGCATCATCTTCCTCATCAGTGTCCCTGGTCTCCCACACTGCTTGAGGTGACATTGCTGCGCAACCTCTCAACAACACAAAACTCAATCAGTAACGGACGATGGCTTGTGGTGCACTGAGTCAGTGGCACCTGGATTGCCGAGCAGGGTATCCGACTGATGATGGCATCCATGACAGGTGTGAGCAACTCCATAAGTTCATCAGGACCACCGTTTTGACTGATGCAACGTCCGGGCCGGTCAGGCCTCGATTTGATGTGTGAGCCCTGGTGGACCACAGTTGAGGCCAGAGGCAGCCGACAGCGCAGGGCCACAGACACATGGTGTTGATGACCCTAAGGCCATCGCCTCAGAGGCTATCCAATATCTCAGAAGAAGGGGTCCCGGACCTGACCAGCACAGAGTTATTGGTCCACGATGCACAGCGGCCGGCGCAGGCACCCTGCCCCGGGACGGGGATTTGCGGTGCCCTGAGGTAGGTCCATGCACAGTGAGCGGGTCCTCATTGATGTCCAAGGTGAATGTGGCATAGGCTTGCGGGGGACAGAGGAAGGCGTCCTCCAGGGAATGATGTGGAAGGTCTGATGTTATCAGGCAGCAGCAAATGGAGGAGTGGAAAGTGCCAGCCTCGTTTTCAGCGCCAATTCGGTATCAGCTACATGAGGATGAAAACTAGCCCCTAGTCCATATACTCAGACGCCACCAATGTACGACCAGAGAGTGTCCATGAATGTCGGGTAACAGACTTAGTGGCACCGGTGCTGAGAAGGGATGCAGTCTGCGATGATGCCGGTACACTGATATGAACTCCGCCATCGCTAAATCAAGACTCTGACCTACTGGACCGCAGTGTAGGCCGGAGGCAGCCGTCAGCCATGGCCCACACCCTGTCATTGGCTCATGATGCACAGAGTTAGTGACACCAGGGCAGTTGTCGGTAGTGTTCGATCACCTCCGTAACGATGATCCTGTTCCTTCCGGACTGCAACACGTCATCCTCTGACGCCTCTCCGTGCATGCAATGATATGTATTCTGCCTTTGAATAATCAATGTTCAGTTCCAATTCTGTGACCTACTCGTGCGCAGCGTAAGCCGAGGGCAGTAGTCCGTGTAGACCCACAGACACGTGTGGTTGTTCATGCTATGCACAGACCTGGTGGCACCACATCAAAGGGAGTGTAGTGACATTCACTCTGCCTTAAATAATGTTCACTGCCATGGTGTAATCAAGACTCAGTTCCAAATGTTTAACCTTCTTGACCATGGTGTAGGCTGGAGGAGGCAGTAGAGTATGTCAACGAAAAAGGAGTAAAGCGGGCCTGTGTCGTGGAGGCCGTGATGGTCTGAGGAGGCTGCCAAGGTCGCAGGCCTCGGGCTTGGAGCTTGCGCAGGCATGTGGTGGGCCCTCCTTGACACACACCTGTGTCGGCAGGTGATCAATGTGGTCTGGCTGCGCAGAGGCAGGCCTGACGGGTTCGGGGTCCAGCGTGCCAGGGTATGGCAGGCGCACAGGATCGCAGGCAACTCCGCTCAAGAGGAGGGCGTCAGTCTCGTGGCATGGTGAGCGGCGCCACCTTGGCAGAGACGTTGGGCTTTCCGGAAGAGGACCACGCCCAGGGCTACATGCTTTTTGTTCACACCCCTATGCTGGCCTGGTGTACGCCGGGCCATCCCACGCCACTCACGCTTACGGCGAGGACGTCACAGGCAACACTTCCGCAAACTCCCCCACTGGCCGGGGTGACATGGTTGCGTCCACTGTCCACTACACTCCATACACCAGAGGTGTATGTCGCCATTGATATGGTTGTGTTCTGCATACTGCGGTCTGTCCAGCACATCTCCGCCACAGCATTGTGTACTTTCCCAATCATGGTTCTCCTGCCTCCTTCACACATGCCGGGTTGCCACCTCTCCCCACATTTGGCTAGTGTGTGGCTGAGGTGCCATGCCGTTGATGGCTCATGTTCACGGCTTGGCCAGGTTACCATTGTGAGTTGTTCTGTCGTGTCTGGTGGGTGGGTATGTTGTTTTGCTTGTTGGATTAGATTTTCTGACATGTGTATTGACATAGTTGTGAGTTGCATTGTTGTGGAGTTGAGGTGAGTGGGATGCTCATTTGGAACTTGCCAAGGGACTGTGCATTTCCCTTGGTACCATCCTGGGAACGCTGGTTGCTGATGGACTGTCGGAGGATGGAGGAATCATGCACACTGGCTGGGTATTTGGAGGCGACATTGGTGGAGGCCCCACTGTGTTCGGTTGTTGCCTGCTCATTGATGTAAGACGTGTGCTTTCTGTTGCAGTGAATATGTGCTGTGTCGGCAGGGGGCACAGGTATGACATGTGTGCTGTGAATTGCTCCCAACACGTGCGTGCATCCAGCTATGGCGTATGGTCCCTGCTTGGTGTCCAGCGGAACCTGCGCATTGTGTTGGATGTATAGGGACTGGGGTACCAGGCTGTGGTGATGTCCAGGACAGGTGTGAGGGACTTGGATGTGGCTGGCTGTGTGACTCCTCCGTCTCCGGCGGGCGTTGGTTGGGGGGTACCAGGGGCCAACAGCTGCATTACAGCCAGCAGCTTTGTGTGGGGTGGGATGTTGGTTGTCCGCTGTGTTGGTTCAGTCGGCCTGTTGGCCGTTGTTGGTCAGGATGCGTAGGATGGTTGTCTTTTTGGGCCTGTAGTAGGCAATGACATTGTCAGGTGTTGGGTCTGTGAGTCTAGTGCGTTTCCTGGGGGTCCGCTGTCTTTGTCTGCTCTGCCTCTGTGGTGGTCCGGGGGGGTGTTCTGGGTGAGGGTTGGGGTCCTGGGGTGGTGGCGGTGGGTGTTGTGGCCCTCTTGGGTGTCCGGGCTGCATGACCAGTGGCTCCATGGCATCTGTTGCCCTTCCGATGTGGCTGTGGGCTATGCTCCCTTTTGTGGTGCAGGCTGTGGTCTGACTTTGCACCAGGTCAGAGCAGGTGTTTTTTTCCTGCTGCTAACGCGCCTTATCTCCTGCTTTGTGTTCTTATCACAGTTCTGTCTGGTTGTTGTGAATGTTGTGGAGTGGTGTTGTCGCAGATGTTGGCACGGGAACACCTACTCTAGATCGCATTAGTGATAGTTGCGGGGATCCTCTGTGGCGATGTGTTTTGCGGCTGCTATCGCGGTTAAACTGGTTCTGTGGGTTGTTAACACCAGCTTGTGAACGGGGAGATAAATTCATAGCAACTTTGGCAGCGATAAAGTGCTGTTAACTTTTTTAAGAGGATGTGCTTCCTCTGCATTGCAAGTCTGTCAGAATGGAGGCATGGGGCTCTTCCAGGAGGAACCATCTGGATTCTCTTGACTCTGAGGAACAGTATACTGAACCAGTAGCTGGTGGCACTTTTCAGAATTTGGATGTCCTGTAACAGGTGATTAATAGAACTATAAAGGCAGCTTTTTGAGTTAGAGAGAGTCAGCTTTCTCCAAAGATCCCTAAATCTTTGTCTTTTTCTGATCCTGATTGATACAAGTCAGGGGATGAAGAGGTCAGAGGCCACTATATTCAGGGCTGAGGTGCTGATTCATATTAGGGAGAATCTTGCCTTCGTCTATCCTGGTTCCTTGATGGAAGATGATTACTTCTTTAATAAGTACAGAAGAAAGGAACCAGAGAGTCTCCCAACCATAAAGCCGTTCTTGGGCTTCTGGCAAGGGAATGGCATCTCCCCTTCAATGATCAAAGTTGTTTGGTTCTCAGCTGGAGGAGATGGGGAAGAAACCAGTTGAAGATTGCAAATGTTGTTCTCGTTGAAGCACTTCTTCAGGGGTAAATGATTTGGATCTCGTCGCATCTTTGGTGGTGCTCCCTCAGGGGGGGGCACTGGTCAGCCCTTTCAAGGCGGGGCGAGGCAGTGCACTCCCTTCATAGGCAAATCATATCACCCCTGTGGCTCCAGCCAACACTTCAGCACGACAATCCGAGGACTGTAGGAGGCCAGATTCCATTGTTTCTTTCATATTGGTAGGCAGATATAATGGACTCCTGGGTCATTCAGCTGGTGAAAGAGAGTTACAGAATAAGCTTCTACTCTCCTCTTCATCCAGACTCTAACTCCTTGCAATACAGGAAATATATTTTATAATATATTAATAATTTCAGTTCCAGGGAGCAAGTGGGGTCAGAGTTGCAACTCGCTAATGTTTGTAGTGCAAAAATCATCAGGGTACTATCGACCTCTCTCAAATCTCAAAGATGTAAACCTCTTCTTTCCGCATTGGAGATTCAAGTTGGTGAGTCTGTAAAATATCATCCCTTTAGTTTCCTCTGTTATGTTTATAGCCTCTATTGATCTTTTGGGTGCCTACTTGCACATCCCTTTGCACCTGTCCTCACAAAAATAACTGAGATTTTGTGCCTTGCCGAGTCACTTCAAATTCTGTGTTCTTACTTTTGACCTTTCCACGGCACCCGGAGACTTTAGAAAATCTTTGGCACCCTTAGGTGGCAACCTCCACTCTTGGGGCAATCAGTGTTTCCATACTTGAACGATTGGCTGATCTGTGGCTTTTCAGAGGATGGATATTTTGTTTTTCTCCTTTGCCCTCGGTATTATTGGTCAGCGCCCTTCAGTCTCCACGTTGAGTCTTGGCCCATCGAGCTTCTGGCACTTCTCTTCCTGAGGGTGTTCAAGGTAGACCAATGAGAGGCGTGTCATCTTCTTGGGCTTCTTTTAAAGGAGAATCACTCTAAGACATTTGTGTGAAGCAACATGGTCTTACCCTAATTCTTTTATGTCACATTATAAGTTGAGAATGGGAGACATTTTCTCTTCATCTTTTGGGTCCGCTGTTCTGTCTCCAGTACAGTAATATGGTTACTAGTTTTGTTTTCTTCAAATTTGATGGCAAATATAAATTCGCTGGCTGTTGCATCAATTCTATGTATGTGTTTCCATTTCCATGCCTTTCTCTGGCTTGGGTATACGCTCATTGCGTGCGAACTCTGGTGAGGAAGACAGATAAGGTAGATAATGACTCATTTATTTACTGGTAATTTTCATTACTCTGAATCACAGTCTTTCTCGCCGCAGTCATACATTCCTGCCCAACCCTCCCTGGTTGGAGGCAAGGAGAACATTCTCATTTTTAGATTTATTCACTTGGATATTTTTAGGAAGTCATGCAGTTAGGCAGGCCAATGTGCGTTCTTCAATGACCACTTTCCGTCGGACCATTTTTTTGTACTTTGGAGGGATAAACTCTGTCCGTGAGCCATTGAGTGTGGCGAGGAAGACTGTGAATTAAGATTGCCGGTGAGTAACTGAGTTTTTAACAGTGTATACAGAAGCCCAGCAGCAGGAGATGCTTCCTCCAGATCTAAAATGCACTCATAACACTGATACATAAAAAAGGGAAATCAGAACATGACTGCACCCCACATCCCCACAATATCTTTATTCAATGGGGAAACCAAGATTCATGAGGAATCTCCATGCTATAATGGAGACAAGACATTTGACTCCATACACCGGTCTTATCTGTACCTTTTTGTTTTTTTTCCAGAGCTTCCGTAGCTGGATAGCTCTCCTATTTCAGACCCCAGTAGTGATAGTAAAAGTAAATGGAGCCATTTCGCCACATTTTATCATGAGCGGGGCACTAGTCAGGGATGCCCGTTCTCACCGTTACTCTCAGCCTAGTGCATAAAACTGTTGCTGTTTTGGGATAGGACAAAAAGAAACATTGTAGTGTTTGCCACAGGATGCAAAATACCCTATTCCCAAACCCTGGAAACAGTTTTTTTTAATTGACAGGAAGCTACTCATGTTGCTTTGGGATGGAGGGACCACAGATAGTGCTGAAAGCATTGGGCAGAACCACCTACAATGGTGGCATAGTACTATCAGATGGCAGAGACTACTATTGGACATTCCAGCTTCTACCCAAGAATGACTGGATTCATGTCCTGATGTCCGATCCCACATCAAGATTCGGTAGGTAACATATTAGAAAATCAAATATGTTTACACTACATCTATGAGGGCAAGGGGAGCAAAATGTATTAAATTCAATGCAGTGGAACCTAGGGGCATATTTATTAGAGAAGTGCGGAGCATGGTGTTAGCCTCCTTGGCTTAACGCCATGTTCTGCCACTTCTGATACGCATGGCTGCACCATATTTACAACAATGTGGTGCAGCCCTGTGTTTCACCCTGCGCTGGTGCTAAATTTAGCAGCCTAGCACCAACGCAGGCACCCTTGCACCATAGTGCAAGGGTGTCTGCATTGAGGGGAAGATTGTTTATGTGCAGGAAGGTCTCTTCCTGCACATAAACAATCTTTAATTCTTAACGCAGCCCACATGGAAACAGCAAAAATGAGGAGAAATAACGTATTTCTCTTTACTTTGCCTGTTAAAGACTAGTCTTTCCCTGGTCTTAATGTTGGTGCTGCCTCCTATTTACACTGCCCTTGTAAATAGGGGGCAGCATCAAAATCAATGGGTGTTGCGGTGGAACGCCCACCACAACACTAATTGACCTCACCTCCCCTTTCAAGTACAGCTTGAAAGCATACCTTATTTACAGCGCAGCGTTAAGCCGCGTTAAGTGGCTTGCAGCTGCTGTGTAAATAAGGCGAAGCATATATCGCCACAGGAACTTCAATAAAAGTAACGTTCTTATGGTGATAGGGGTTTGCAAATATGACCCCTAGTGGTCTGGGACAGAGCAATGAACTGCCTTGAGTAAAAGGGCAAAGTCAACACCATTATAATAATGGAGCATGTTGAAAGACTTGCACATTCTGAAGAGGTTCAAGCAATGGGATCTCATAGGAATATTTAAACTGGGAAATATGATGGAAGAGGGGAACATTAAAACCTTCACAAGTGCAGAGGAAGAATATGAGATGTTAAATACCCTGGCATAGATGCATACACAGTTTAGACACGCTTTACAGGCCAAAGTGTTCTATTGGTCTGTCTTCACCCTGCTAGAGACTCATATTTTACTGGGAGAACCAGGAACAGGGGCAGTGTGACCTAGCTTAGGACACCCCCCGCGCCGCACGGCCACCAGCTGCTGCGTGTGCCTCCCCGCCTGTCTGCCTCGCTGCCCCGGCCGCCGCCGTGTGACCTCGCCCCCTGCCACCGAGCGGCGTGGGCTCCGTGTAGCGCTGAGCTCGCCTGTCCTGCAGGCTCCTATTCCCCGCTTTCTCGACGTGTGCCCCTTTGTATTTTGTAATTATTGTGTTTGTGATATTGTAATTTCTGCCTGATTGCGCGTTTGCCTGTTTTCCTCCGTCTCTTCCCTACCCGCTCCCCGCTTCCCGCCACCGCCGCTAACCCCACCCCTTTTTTCTTTCTGTACCCTCCCCGCTCCCGCCTCCCAGCTGCTCCGCCCCCTTGCACTTGGCCATATATGGCGACCGTGCGACGCAGGTGAGTGTGACCTAGCTTAGGACACCCCCCGCGCCGCACGGCCACCAGCTGCTGCGTGTGCCTCCCCGCCTGTCTGCCTCGCTGCCCCGGCCGCCGCCGTGTGACCATGCCCCCTGCCACCGAGCGGCGTGGGCTCCGTGTAGCGCTGAGCTCGCCTGTCCTGCAGGCTCCTATTCCCCGCTTTCTCGACGTGTGCCCCTTTGTATTTTGTAATTATTGTGTTTGTGATATTGTAATTTCTGCCTGATTGCGCGTTTGCCTGTTTTCCTCCGTCTCTTCCCTACCCGCTCCCCGCTTCCCGCCACCGCCGCTAACCCCGCCCCTTTTTTCTTTCTGTACCCTCCCCGCTCCCGCCTCCCAGCTGCTCCGCCCCCTCGCACTTGGCCATATATGGCGACCGTGCGTCGCAGGTGAGTGTGACCTAGCTTAGGACACCCCCCGCGCCGCACGGCCACCAGCTGCTGCGTGTGCCTCCCCGCCTGTCTGCCTCGCTGCCCCGGCCGCCGCCGTGTGACCACGCCCCCTGCCACCGAGCGGCGTGGGCTCCGTGTAGCGCTGAGCTCGCCTGTCCTGCAGGCTCCTATTCCCCGCTTTCTCGACGTGTGCCCCTTTGTATTTTGTAATTATTGTGTTTGTGATATTGTAATTTCTGCCTGATTGCGCGTTTGCCTGTTTTCCTCCGTCTCTTCCCTACCCGCTCCCCGCTTCCCGCCACCGCCGCTAACCCCGCTCCTTTTTTCTTTCTGTACCCTCCCCGCTCCCGCCTCCCAGCTGCTCCGCCCCCCTCGCACTTCGCCATATATGGCGACCAGGCGAACGCGCAGCGGTCACGCGCAGCGGGCGCGCGCAGCGGGCGCGCCGATTGTGCGCCGAAGGCGCGCCAAAGGTAAGCCCGTCTGCGCCCGTCCGCGCCTGGACCGCGCCCAGTGCCAGGACCCCTGGCCCTCGAGGACCCCTGCCCACCCGCCGGACGTACACCGCCGCCACCCTCAACGCGCTCAACACCGGCCGAATCCCAGGATGCTACCGAGCCACCCCGAGACGCACCCACGGACCCTTCAGCTGCCACGCCTGCAAGTTCACCTGCATCCGGACCTGCCTCGCACCAGCACCCGCCAAGCCGAACACCAGCAGCAACCACCTCAAGTGCATCCTGCTCAACACCCGCTCCGTCCACAGACACGCCATCGAACTCTGGAACCTCCTCGACACCACAGCCCCCGACGTTGCCTTCCTCACGGAAACCTGGATGAACGACTCCTCAGCGCCCGACATCGCCATCGCCATCCCAGAGGGCTACAAGATCACCCGGAGGGACCGCACCGCCAACCAGATGGGAGGAGGCATCGCCATCATCCACAGGGACACCATCCGCATCACGACCAACACCGACGACACCCTGACCACCGCCGAACACCTGCACTTCCAGATCCACACCGACCCAAAGACCACCCTCAGAGGCACCCTGATCTACCGACCCCCGGGACCACGCACACAATTCAGCGAGGACATCGCCGACTTCGTCTGCCCGCATGCCCTCCCCTCCGCTGACTACATCCTCCTGGGGGACCTCAACTTCCACCTGGAGAACAACAGCGACCGCAACACCATCACCCTGCTCGACAACCTCGCCAACCTCGGACTCAAGCAGCTGGTGTCCACCCCCACCCACCTCGCCGGACACACACTCGACGCCGTCTTCTCATCCAGCAAAGACATCGCCTTCAGCCACGCCACAGGACTCCACTGGACAGACCACAGCTGCGTCCACTTCACCTTCAGAAGAACGACGATCCACCACCACCAGCAACAGGTTGCCCGAAGAAGCTGGAACAAGATCACAGCCGACCAGCTCGCCGCTTCCCTGAGCCAGCACCCTCCTGCCAGCTCAGCGAACCCCAGCCAGGCCGCCGACAACCTCACGAAGTGGATCAGCAACTGCGCGGACGAACTCGCCCCTCTGAGGACCCCGCCCAGCATACCCGGCAGCAAGAAAGCCCCATGGTTCACCGACGAACTCAAGAGCTCCAAGAAGAACTGCCGAGCCCTCAAGAAAGTCTGGAGAAGGGAACCAACACCGGACAACATGAACGCCCTCAAGCTTGCCACCCGGAAGCACCACCAACTGATCCGCGCCACCAAGATAACTGCTTTCAAGGACCGGCTGGACAACAACACACACAACTGCAAGGAACTCTTCAACATCGTGAAAGAGCTCTCCAACCCCAACGCCGGAAACAACGACATCACCCCATCGCAAGACCTCTGCAACTCCCTCGCCTCCTACTTCCACAACAAGATCGCGGACATACACAACAGCTTCAGCATTCAACCGATGCACGCCACGACCGCAGCAACACCGCCCACCACCACCCTCCGCGCCTGGACTCCGATCAGCACCGAAGATACCATCCGCATGATGAACTCCATCCACTCCGGATCTCCGACCGACCCCTGCCCTCACCACGTCTTCAACATGGCCGATGCTGTCATCGCACCCCACCTGCGGGACATCATCAACACCTCCTTCGACACCGCCACCTTCCCGGAGAGCTGGAAACACACCGAACTCAGCGCTCTACTCAAGAAACCAACAGCCGACCCCACCGACCTCAAGAATTACCGCCCCATCTCGCTCCTCCCGTTTCCAGCTAAAGTCATCGAGAAGACCGTCAACAAACAGCTGGCCGCCTTCCTCGAGACGAATGGATCCCTCGACCCCTCACAGTCTGGCTTCCGAGCCAACCACAGCACCAAGACCGCCCTCATCGCTGCCACTGATGACATCCGAGCCCTGATGGACAACGGAGAAACAGCGGCCCTCATCCTCCTAGACCTCTCCGCGGCATTCGACACTGTCTGCCACCGCACCCTAGTGCAGCGCCTCAGCAACGTCGGAATCCAGGAGAAGGCACTGGAATGGATTATCTCCTTCCTCGACGGAAGAACACAGAGAGTCCGCCTACCACCGTACAAGTCAGAGGCCACCGAAGTCATCTGCGGCGTCCCTCAAGGATCCTCGCTGAGCCCCACCCTCTTCAACGTCTACATGAGCCCCCTCGCGGCCATCGCACGCCAATACAACCTCAACATCATCTCCTACGCCGACGACACCCAGCTGATCCTCTCCCTGACCAACGACCCCGCCGCTGCCAGAGCCAACCTTCACGAAGGGATGAAAGATGTAGCCGAGTGGATGACGACCAGCCGCCTGAAACTGAACTCAGACAAGACGGAGGTCCTCATCCTGGGCTCCTCGCCCTCCGCTTGGGACGACTCCTGGTGGCCCCCCGCCCTGGGCACCGCACCCAAACCGACAGACCACGCACGCAACCTGGGCTTCATCCTGGACTCTTCCCTCTCCATGACCAGACAAGTCAACGCCGTCTCCTTGTCGTGCTTCAACATCCTGCGCATGCTACGGAAGATCTTCCGGTGGATCCCCACCGAGACCAGGAAGACTGTCACCCAGGCCCTCGTCACCAGCCGACTGGACTACGGCAACGCCCTCTACGCCGGAACCACCGCCAAGCTCCAGAAGAGACTCCAACGGATCCAGAATGCCTCAGCCAGACTCATCCTCGACATCCCACGTAACAGCCACATCTCCAGACATCTGAGAGACCTGCATTGGCTCCCCGTCAACAAAAGAATCACCTTCCGTCTCCTCACCCACGCACACAAAGCCCTACACGATCAAGGCCCGAGCTACCTCAACAACCGCATCAACTTCTACGCTCCCAAACGCCACCTCCGATCAGCCAGCCACGCCCTCGCCGCCGTCCCCCGCATCCAAAGAGCGACAACAGGAGGAAGGTCCTTCTCCTACCTGGCCGCCAAGACCTGGAACTCCCTCCCGACCGACCTGCGCCTGACCCAAGACCACCTCTCCTTCAGGAAGAAGCTCAAGACCTGGCTGTTCGAGCAGTAACGGCACCCCCCCCCCCCCCCAAGCGCCTTGAGACCCTACGGGTAAGTAGTGCGCTCTATAAATGTCTTTGATTGATTGATTGATTGATCATATATGAAACTCTTCATCATTAACATGCCACATACTCTTCTGAGGTAACAACAAAATTAGGAAGGAAATCTTGGTGGTATGGAGGACATTGATTGGGAGGCTGCCTAAATGCATTCTATAGAAGTAGCTATTAAAGCAATGCTGCGTCTGAGTCATGTTAAATTCTTGCAAAGGGCGTACTAAAATAAAAGTACGCTTTGTAAAATGGGAGGGGCCCAAACACCTTACTGTATGAAGTGTAATAGAGAGGAAGGTATTTTCTTACATAGGGTTTGGGAATTTGATAAACTCCAACACTATCGGAATTTGATATAAATTGAAATCGGAATAATATGAGAGTGTGAAAATTTTACTTCAATGGATGATTTTGGCTATACCAAATGACATCGAGTAAACTTATGTTCTGCATGTTCGACATTGTCATAGCCATGAGAGATGTTGAAAGACAGTGGCTCATCCATCTCATATAAAGCAAGCATTTGCAAACCCAGTAGGTCTGGCATTGGCCGACAGCCTTTTGGCATTTCTTGTTTTGTCATGGTTTTTGCAAAACTGTATGGTTCGGGTAGCTGGTAGGCACTTACTAAGTCAAAAAAAGCAATGGCTAACATCAAAAGTGTTTTTTCTGGTCTGAAGAGTACACCAGGAAGGGAACTACCTTATGTGTTGATGTGCTACTTGTGAAAGGGCAGCATGCCGTAACTCGTAGTGAAGTCAGTCAATGGCTGATGTGAACTAACTTTGCGCCTTGATGCATGCTGGAGTGGGTGGATGAAAAACATGAATGACACATTTACAGACTTATAAATGAAGTCAGGCTGGAAACTCCTATAAATACTATGTGATACATTCTTTAAAAAATAATCAAAAATTCTTGGTTAACACAGACCTAAAATGCCATTTGCCTGGCATTGGCTACTGACCTTGCCTTTGACAAAGAAGGCAAGAAGGTAAGAAAGAAGGAACAAAAGTAAGAAAGGAATAAAGGAAGGAAGGCAGACAAAAAATAAATAAAGATTGGCAGACAAAAAGGAATAAAGAGGGGCAAAAAAGGAAGGAAGGAAGAAATGCAAAAAGAAAGAGAGGAAGGGAGAGAGAGAGGGAGAAAAAAGTAAACAAGGAAGGAAAAAAGGAAGAAATTAGGGATTAAGGAAAAGAGGAAGGAGGAAAGGAAGAAAAAAGTAAGAAAGAAAGAATGAAAGAAGAAGAAAAGAAAGAAAGAAGGAAAGAGGGGGGAAAGAATAATGAAGGAAAGAAGGTAAAGGACAGGAGGAGAAAAAGAAAGATAGAAAGAAAGAAAGAAAGAAAGAAAGAAAGAAAGAAAGAAAGAAAGAAAGAAAGAAAGAAAGAAAGAAAGAAAGAAAGAAAGAAAAGATAAGAAAGGGGAAAAGTAAAGAAGGCAGAAATTAAAGGTGAAAAAGAGAGGGAAAAGAAGGAAAGAAAAAATACGGAAGTCAAAAAAGAAAGAAAGAAATAACTATAGAAAACAAAAAGGGAAAGTAAGAAGAAGAAGAAAAGTAGAAAAAAGAAAGAAGTAAAGAAATAATGAAAGAAGGCAAAAGAGTAAGAAAGAAAGAGAAATTATGAAAAAAGATGAAAAGGAGGAAATAAGGAAGGAAAGAAAAACTTTAAAGGAAAGACAAAGCAAAAAAGGTGACAAAGAAAGAGAAAAAGAAGGAAAGAAGGCCAAAAAAAGTAAAGAACAGAAATAAATGAGGACACAAAAATCGAAGAAGTCAAAAAATAAATAAGAAGAAAACAAAGAAGGAAAGAATAAGAAACTGCAAACAATAAATAAGGAAATAAAAGAAGGAAAGAAAGAAGGAAAGAAAGAGGGTTCACAGTATATAATAATGGATAATAAACCCAAATTATACTCCATCTATGTTTAAATAAAACTGTTACAAGTGTGCTGCAAATTAAACATCATGTGCAAAAGAGCCATTGGTAAAACTGAGTCCAGGAACATAATATGGTATGCCGTGAAATAGCAGCAGTCCACTTCAAAAGGAATTTACAACAGCATTGGAAGGGGACAGGAACTGATAAAGCTGTAACATACCCTGTCCTCACTTCAAATGTGTCCTACTATCACATCAGGTAACACTGGCAGTAGAGGGAACTCCGTTGTTTGGGGCTGTGCACCCTGTGAAAGAGCAAAATGCAGTCACTCAAAGTCAAATCATCCAAAGGCTTAAGGAGGCTGATCCACTGCCCCATGCCTCTTGCTCTAAAGGGCAAAATGAAAATAACACAACAACAGACCAATGGGTGAAGAGAGGTGGCTGAACGCCCCGTTAAGCAAGTATATTATACATATTATTTTAGTAAAATCAAAAGATCTTGGCTGATGCCCAACTTCAAAAGGGCATAGCAAGCGGGAATGGGTTGGTGTACAGCGGTCAAAAACGTGGTTCTTGAGAGTAGAGTCTGCCCAAATGGTTTCAAATGATTTATGGGAGGTGGAGAAACTTTTACGTAATAAGAGAGGACAAACCAAAAACCATGTAATAAATGCAGGCTCGTGCAGGTGCAAAGGCATGCATACCAAAGAAGGCTCCATCATTTGTGCTACAACAATTACCTCATTGAGGCTAGAAGCATCCTTAAGCCAAAGGTCCTCGCTTACTATATCATTGTCCCATCTCAATATCAACTGATCTTAAATGTTATCATTAATAATCAATCCAATTTTTTTTTTTTTTTAATGCTTTATTGGAAATTATTCAGAAGAAATACAGCAACATCCATGAAGAAACTTCATATTAAGGCATGTCATGTAGAAATCTATATCAGTAATTGGAATCGGATACAATCTACACAAAATTCTATTATAACAATTTCACAAAATAAGACAGATCTCATAAGAAAAATATAAAAAAACAATGTTGCAATATATTGAAAGTAGCATTTTATAAACTTTTTGTATTTTTGCGGGAAAAGGATAACGAAAAAAAGGGGTAGGAAGATTAAGAAATATATGGGTAATAAAGAGAAACGGTCAAAGATGGTAAGGAAGGAAAGTAATATGAGAACTAGAGGCATACAAAAGGCAGTAAAATGGGAAAAGGAGTAAACTTTGAGAAAAATTTAAAATTGGAGAATTCAAGGAGGTTTAGTTACTTTAACATTTTCAACATTAATAGAGAATGGTATGAAGTCAAGGGAAGTCAAAGTAAATCTCTCTTGACGGCTGTGTGTAGTGATGAAGAGTGAGAGGTATCCAATCTATGATTATGACATATCTAGTTCCACCACACTATATAGGAAACCTTGTCAAAGTTTTTCTAATTGGAAATAATAACCTGAAAGGTAACCACCAGGAAAAGATCCACCAACCAACCCCTGACCATATGTCCGAGCAACTACCAGTAAAAAGATCAACTATGTGAAAGGGAGGTGAGACTGAAAATAATTCAGAAATTGTATGCCATACTCATTGCCAGAAAGCTGAGAGCTTAGGACAGAGAAAGAACATATGAAGAAAACCGTCATTAGAGGAACCGCAAGACCAACAATTGTTATTAAGTGAGAGCTTCATCTTAAATAATATAGAAGGAGTTAGAAACAACCTATTATAAAAAAAACATGGTCTGAGTAGTACCTGCAGAGTGAGAAGTATAATGTATTTTCTGCCACAAATTGTTCCATAGAGTGATTGGAAAAGAAGACTGAAAGTCCTGTTTCCAAGCAGCTTCAGTTTTGGTTTTGGCTCTGTCTGGATCCTGAATAGAAAGCCGTTTATATATGAAAGCTCCTCTAACTTTTGTAAAAAGGTCCTGATCACCAGGGGATTTATCAAGAACATGAGAAGGATCAATAATGTTGTGTTGAAGAATATCTTGAAGTAATGAATATTTATGTCTATGAGAGAGAGGAATATGAAAATGACTGCGTAATTCCTCAAAGGATATAAATTCATTGTTAGAGATGAGTTGAGAAGTGGATGTAATGCCAGAGGCCAGCCAGGAGGACCATTTAAGAACTTTATTTAATACGGCAACAGCAGGGTTGTACCAAATGGGGAAAAATAACAAGAGCTGGGAAGAAGAATAAATCTGAGAAACTTACTTTTTAGCAATGTTATAAGTAAGGTTTAAAATAGGAAAAGACAGATGCAGGGGTTTGGGGGAATTAAGGACACATTTGAGAAGGGAAAAAGGAAAAATGGGTGACGGTTTGAATGAAAGCCAAAGAGGAGAAGAAGAGGAGTTAAAAGAACCTAAAGAGAACCAAATCTGTTTAAGAACAAAAGATGTATGATATCGTAAGAAATCTGGAAAGTTAACTTCGCCATTTATTTTAAGCATTTAAGTTTGGATAGAAAAATTCGGTCTGGAAGTTTATTCCATTAAACACTTGGTATGTAAACTATCAATAGAATTAAAAAAAGGTATGAGAAAGCTGAAGAGGAAGCATTTGTAAATAAAAATGAATAATGGGAAAGAAGATTATTTTAATGGTGGCTAATCTGCCCCACCAGGATATATATAGCGGAGACGACTTAACAGAAATGGAGGTAACCTTCATTCTTAAAGCTTCCATGTTGGCTTTGATAGTATCTTTAAGGGACAGGGAATAGAGAATTCCTAAACATTTATTCTTAGAAGAGTTCCATGAGAACCCAGTATCTCCAAACATGTCCAGAAGACAAAACCTAATGAGAGAAATCATTTCAGATTGTGCTGCTATTAAGCCAATACCCAGACACAGAAGAATAATGAGACAAAAAGCAAAATAATTCAGGAGCAGAGGCAAGAGGGTCAGAAACAAGCAGTATGATATCGTAAGCTTTAGCAGTAAATGTAATATTCAAATTCTTATGGATGGGCTTAGGAAAGACATAGGGATTCTAAAAATGGTTCTAAAGCAAGGATGAACAGTAATGGTGAAAGAGGGCAACCTTGTCTGGTACCTCAAGTTAGAGGAAACTATGAGGAATGAAGACCCTTAACAAAGGCAGAAGTAGAGCTATAGGAGTAAAGATATTTAATATAGTGTAAAAAATTGGAACCAAAACCTAAGGGCTCTAAAAAGAAAGTCCCAGTTAACACGGTCAAAGGCCTTTTCGGCATCCAAGTTGACTACAGCCAGAGGAATCCTAAATGCATTAGCTCTGTGAATAATGTTTAAAAAGGTGTGGGAATTATCAGAAATATTATGGCCCTTGACAATGCCAGATTGCTCAATGCCGATAAAGAAGGGATCAAATCAGTACGAAGAGCTAATATGTTAGATACAATTTTGCAATCTGTGCTTCTATAAACGCTCCAACCTTGGTCTCCATAGCTAAAATGTGTTGAAAGAGACAGAGCAAATGAGGGATTGAAAAGGAAGAAAATCTAGAGTGAAATTCAACTGTAAATCCATCTGGACCTGGCGTTTATCTTTTGGAAGCTTAGAAATGGCAGCACATATTTCAGCACGAGAAAAATCAGCTTCCAATGCAGAAAAGTCAACCTGAGAGATTTGTGGTTTAGGAATCATGTCAAAAAAAGAATTCAATGACTTTTCAGAGGGCAGGGTTTCCTCAGTGTAAAGTTGAGTGTAAAATTCTAGAAAGAGGGACATAATTTCCTCTGTGTAAAGTTGAGTGTAAAATTCTAGAAAGAGAGACATGATGTCCTGATCTCAAAATAATGTATGACCAGAGGCCTCATGGATTACTTCTATCCTAGATTTCAGTTCCAGATTTTTAAATAGTTGGCCAGTATCCTACCTGCTTTGTTTAAAGCTCGTTAGTACTTTGCATTTATTTTTTTTAATAGGGCATTACTAGCAATAGTGACAAAAGATTTATTAAACTCGAGTTTGGCCTGGATGAGTTGATCCAAAACCTCTTTGTGAGCAGAGGAGTAGTATGCATGTTCTAACTTCTTTACATGCTGAAAAAGAGTGGAGTATTCCCTGGTAGCTGCCTTTTTCTGACCTGAGGCATAGTTTATAATATAACCTCTCGGTGTAGCCTTGAAAGAATCTTAAACCTGGTGAAACTCGATATCTGGATCAATGTTAGTCTCGAAGAAATGGGCAATGAATTGCTCAAAACCCGAGACAAATTGCTGATCTGGTAGTAGCCAATTATTAAAGCGCCATCTGCTAGAGTGTGTGAAGGATGTAGTGAATCTAGATCTATAATGACCGGTGCATGGTGAGAAACAAGGATGGGGCCTATTTCAGTATGAACAAAATGTTGTGAGAGGTTCTTGCCTCACAAAATATAATCAATTCTTGAGGAAGAGTGATGGACAGGGGAGAAGAAATAATATTGTAAGAGATAAGGCTATGAATATGCCAAGCATCAACTAATCCTCTATGTTTTATGGTTCTGTAAGAGGACTTCTGCGTATTGTTGGGAATATATCTAAACTTTGATTTCTGATCTAAGAAGGGGCCCATGAGTTGGTTGCAATCACCCCCTACAACTAAGTTAGCATGTAATACAGGAATTAGTTTGCATGAGAGTGAATCCCAGAAAGAGGCATCAATACCAGTAGGCCCATAAAAACTGATGAAGCAATAGGGACAGCCATTAATATTAACAAGAAGAAGTAACCATCTGCCATCTACATCAGTTTCTTACTTTGAATTAGTGACTTTTAGAGATTTATGGAACAAGGTAACCACACCATTCTTATGATTTACAGCAGGTGAACAATAAACACAACCAACCCAACTTTTATTTAACAAATGAATATCTTTTTTGAGGATATGAGTTTCTTGCAACATAGCAATATGACAAGACAGTTTAGTGAAATGAGTAAGAACTGCCTGACTCATATGAGTACTGCTAAAGCCCAGTCCAAGAAATAATTCAAAAATTATTCATAGTATATACAAAATGAAAATATTATACATTTGTAAAGAAAAAAACCTCATATAAGAGCAGCAAAAGCATCATATCTATATACCATCCAATACAAAAAAAGAAAACTTAAATATCAAACATGGGAAAGGAAAAAGGAAGGACAGAAAAGAGAAAAAACAGGAAAATAAGAAGGAAGAAGAAAAAGAAAAAACAAGGGAAGGAAGCAAAAAGAAAGAGGGAGATGAGTCCAAAAAAGACCCAAAAGATGAAAGAACAGAAGAGACTGGCCAAGAATCCAAGGGAACTAAGCCATAAAATAAACTTCAAAGAAATAAAATAAATTAAAAAAAGAGTGAAGGTGAACCCCATAACTAATAAACCGGCCAAATTGCACAGTCCAGAATTATGCAAATAAGATTAAAGAAGTAAATGACCGAGTGGAGAAAAGAAGAGAAGAGGGGCAGGAGGAGAGAAGGGCGCAGAGAGCCACAATTAAGAAAATGAATGAACAATACAATAAACTTACCCATCAGAGCATGGTACTCTAGAAGTACATTCCAGCAAAGGGAGACTAGACAACAACGGAACAATGAACAGATGCTTGGAGTCAACAGCGACAAATGTGGGACCTGGGGAGGAAGAATTAGAGAAGACAATGTTAATACAATAATGGTGGACAAAAATATAGTACACAAATAACCATACAAAGAGAGATAAAAACATAAAACCAAAGCATCAAAATATGACTAAGACATCATGTTCCACTAATGTCCACGGCCTATTTTCTGTGAAGATGAATTAAATCCTTAAGTTGAGCTGGGGAGACGAGACGAATGAGGTGTTTCTGTCTTTATGCATGACCTTGAATGTGCATGGATGTAGAAGACCGTATCTAGTACCCATTGAGTGCAAAGATGGATAGAGGCCCAAAACTTCTTTGCAGCGAGCAGCAGCGACCGATGAAACATCTTGAGAAAGGAAGATCTGATGACCAGATCAGATCATCTGTTTTCGCTGCCTAGAGGCAAAAAGAACTTGCATAAGGTCAGTGTATTGGAGAAAAAGGATGATGATTCCTCTGAGTTTAGAAGTAGTACTGGTGCTAGAGGTTTTTGGTCCAAGACGGTGAGCTCTTTGAATATTAAGGGGCAAACTACTAGTAAGACCCACTATTTTAGGTAAGCTTGTTTGAAGAAAAGCAATTATATCACCTCTTTCTGCCCCTTTCGGTACTCCATAAATGCAAAGATGATTTCGCCGGTTACGATTTTCTAAATCTTTAGTATGTCTTTTGAGAGCCTCAAGTGACTTAGCTATAATATTCAGTTTTTAAGAACTGTCTTGAAATTCAGAATATTGAAGTCCAAGGTCAGAAACCATTGCTTCAAGAGATGCCCATTTATCATCCAGGCATTGAAATGTAGCTGTGGTTTCCAGCATAAAAGGTTTTAACATCTGGGTTCATCCATCAGGTCCTCCAATATGAATAGGAGGGGGGATTTCCTGGGGGAAGCAGAGTTATTTTTGAAACTCTTACTTCTACCCCGTGTTCTCCTTTTGAATGACAGAAGATGTATTGATGTGAGAACCAATCTTCTGAGAGGAATTACCACACTCCGCTATGGTAATGAGGTAACAAGAAGTAAAGGAGAACATAAGCAGATCATGAATTGTTGGAGAACCAAACCTCCTGAGATTCAGTCAATAGAGAAATAATTAGGAATGCCGGCTGAAGGAAACCGGCAGACATTCATGCAGGTAGGCATAGGTTCTGTCGTGACTCGTTGCCACAAATATGTCATAATAAACCTTCACGAAGCGAGGTTCATGAATGAAAACTTTTATTGTAGAAAGAACCACCACAAGCTTCTGGGCACACAAGCACCCCCAGCCTTAGAACTCTCAATTACTTTAACTGATTTAACCGGCACCAGGGTTCTAATCACGGTCTATCGAGCTGGTGTGGAGTACTAGAGTCACTCACCTCAACTCTTCTAAATGTGAACAAACTCGCACAGTGTCACACAGTGTTATCACTTTAAAATGATGTCCTTTGTTGGAAGCCCAGCGGTGACTTGAGAAAACAAAATGTATAGCAACAGTGTTTTCTGGAAAAAGCTAGGATGCATCAACTAGGCAAGTGAACATTTGTTGGTGGGTGGAGCTGAAGGCATCAGTGTAGGAGCAGGCAAAGATATCATCTCCTGAGCCATGTAGCGGCAACAACTGTCCCATAGGTACAAAGAATGCTCAGCAGATCATCCACGGGTGAAAGAAGTCAGAAATGTTCCCTCATTTGAACCTTGTTTATGAGGTTCAGAGTGCTCCATGAATCCCATTTAGAAAGAAGCATTGAGTTTTACCTCAAGGCGATTTTATATCTTTCCAAGATACTATTATGTTGGAGAGATACATATATGCCATGATAAGCCTTTCAAAACCAATAGTCTTTATTTTCTGTAGGACTTACTTTAGACGAGAAATTAGATAAAGAGACATCCAACTGGAGGTGGAAATTAGTTTATCCCTAGATTTCTAGAGATGGGAAGTGATGGTCAAATTTGCAACAGTCAACAAAACTGAAAGTGCTTTGTAAGGTGCAACATAAACTTTGCCAGAACTCTTTAGAACTAAAATCACTATTGATATTTTCGAAAGCAGAGATATCATATGGAGGACTCCTAGGAAAATAGCATTATTAAACCCTTTCTTGCATTCCTTTTCTCTCTTTTTGCACCTTCCAAAATGTGATAAGATAACTGACACAGTTTATGAGATAGACAAATCCTATTAAAGAGCCTGAGGCCAAAGGCTTGCAGGGCCAGTTGCTCTGGCATTAAATAACATTGTTCCACGTGACAACCTAGGGAGCATGGAGTGATTGCAGAGGGTCGACGGGAAAGAGATGAGTTTGTAGGAGACTTTTTTTTTTGCAACCACATTGTGGAGAAGTAGCAATGTACTGTTTTTGAAGAGGATGCAGATAGGCTTAGGCAGATTCTAAGCAGCTTTCAACCACTATGTAATGAGGAGTCCAATTTATAGGATTAACCTATATCAGTGTTGGTGGATCCCACAAGAAGATGCTTCTTCCTCAATACCACTGGCTAGTTAAGAGTAAGCCTGGGCAAAGCACTACGCTACGTTCACGTAGTTTGCGAAGTTTGCGCTACTTCGCACTACGCGAATTGCACGTCGCACAGTGCAAACACACGTAGTGCAGCAGTCATTTTTTGCTTGCTCGCGGTCCTCAACGTCAAGTTGGCGACCGCGAACAAGCAAAATGACATCCCGGCGAGACTTTTTCCTCGTTCGCGATCAGCAACGTCAAGTTGGCGATCGCGAGCGTGGAAAATAAACCTCTCGGCGAGATTCTCAACGCGGGGAGGTCAGGTTTCTCATTGCGAGTGGTCGCGTATGCTCGCGACCGCTCGCGATGAGAAACTACCAGTCTGTGTTGAGAAAGCTGCCGCTCGAGTAAAAATGTACTCGAGCGGCAGAAAACTACAGCTCGCACTGTGCAAGATGCCGTTTTCAATGATTGCACAGTGCCGGATGCTTGTCTGCACTGTGCAATCATTGAAAACGGCATCTTGCACAGTGCGAACAGGGTACTACGCAGTTCGCGAAGTGCTACTGGTAGCTCGCGCAGTGCGAAATGCACTTTGTGTAGCTACGCGTAGTGCTACTTCGCGAACTACGCCCAGGGTTAGTTAAGAGCCTCTTTGGAACCACAGGAAAAATTGATTCCATCAACTATGGGTATTAAGCTAGAACTGGCCTAGCATCAGCCCAAAGGAAGACACAGGGTCAAGTAAACTACCAAAGTAGTATTTAAGAACTGACGTGATGATTCAGATTTTCAAAACCAGTAGGAAATGTAAATGCCCATTGAGTCCTCCCTGAAGTGCCATGGGTACATCTTTAGCTTTGCATCAGTACATCACAGCTCCCAGAAAGGCCACCAGGACGTTTAAAAATCTCTAAAATCTACCCTGAAATGACAGCTTCACAAAAACTTCAGTCCTCCTGTAGATCAATGGGTCAGTGAGTGGTGGAGAATGCCCTGCATGTAAAACTGTGCAAGTTTAGGAATGGTACTTTAAGGGTATGTGAAGAGCTAGGGGGAGTTAGCAGAGGCCTATGGGACAAGCATGATCACGGCTGGACCAGGGGATTGACATGGGTTCCGGCCCTAGGCTCTTACCCCAACATGTTCAAAGAGAGAAAACACCAAAGGAAATGCCTTTATTCTAGCCTCCCTTTACCTCTATGCCCAGGTTGGACACACTTAGAAGGGAGATTATATAGAAAATAGAAGCTGGGTGGCGAAAGAGACAAACCAATGAGATGGACAAGGTAGAAACTGATGCGGAGGCTCTCATATTATGTGACATGATTGAAGATAGGCACTGGGAGGAACTATGGCAGTCAGGAAAGAGAAAAGAGCAATAACAAAGGAAAATCTTGCAAGAAAACAGGGGGACAACAGAGCAGACTGAGAAAAGTTATAGCCTACTATATGTAGGTATTAATACCACTGTGTGGTGCTATAAGAAATTAAGTATTTTTCTAAATGAATCAAGATACAATGTGAAGACCTACTTGAAATATTCCCTGCTCAAGAGTGGTTTTCCTTTAGGTGCAGCTGGGTGCATGAGGCGCAGGACCTGGGCAGATAATCTGTGAGTGTGGTTGAAAGAGTGTCTCTTTGCTGCTCCGTCTCCCTGTTATGTTAAATTATACTATAATGTATTTGTAAGCACATCCACACAAGAGTTTTTTGGCGCTTTAGGTGAGAATTCCAGGAGAGCGAACATTGAAGATATCTTTAGAAGTTACACATTATATGGAAAAGTCTTGCCATTTGTAAGGAATATATAAAGATAAGAGGATGCTCGAAGTTTGAAAATACGTCTGGCAAGACAAGCTGAAAGATTCTCAGTCTTGAGAATAATGAAGCTTAATGAGTTAAAATATTGAGAATATTGTACCAGAAATCTACAAACTCAAAGAGAATAAAAGTATAAGGGGTGGATGTAAAGATGGATTTTATTGTTGCTTTTATAAGAAAAACATTGTGGAGGAATGAGTATATTGTGCTATTGTAGAGTTTAGGTGTATATCTGTTTTTGATTGAATCTTTATCAGCACTCATCATGACCCATACCACTGTGACTCAGACATTTCTGTAGTGACTCACATGGCATGTGTGCCTTGTGCCATTATGAGTCAGATGTTCCTGTGGGGGTTCAGTTGGCATGTGTGGCTTCAGTGCTGTGTGGACCATTAGAGGTTCTTGCAGTGGCTAAATTGGCATTTATGGCTGACGATCTGTGTGTGTTTTATGCACCATTGTGACTCATAACTTAGTGTATTGGCTTTGATATCATGTGTGGTTTCAGAACTGTGTTCGGGGTGTACTACTGGGACTCACAAGTTGGTGTTGTGACTTAGGTGCCATGTGTGGTTTTGGTGCTGTGTGTGAGATGATGTGCTACTGTGACTCACAAATTAGTGTAGAGGATCAGTTGGCATATGTGGCTTCAGTGTTGTGTGTGGGATGTACTAATGGGACTCACTAGTTAGTGCAGGGAGTCAGTTGGAATGTGTGGCTTCAGTGCTGCATGTGGGATGTGCTACAGTGACTCACAAGTTAGTGCAGTGGATCAGTCGGCATGTGTAGCTTTGGTGCTGTGTGTTGGATTTGCTACTGTGACTAACAAGTTAGTGCAGGAAGTCAGTTGGCATGTTTGGCTTCAGTGCTGCATCTGAGATGCGCTACTGTGACTCACAAGTTAGTGCAGTGGATCAGCTGGCATGTGCAGCTTCGTTGCTTTGTGTTGGATGTGCTACTGTGACTCACAAGATAGTGCAGGGAGCCAGTTGGCATGTTTGGCTTTAGTGCTGCATGCGGGATGTGCTTCTGTGACTCACAAGTTAGTGCAGTGGCTCAGTTGGCATGTGCAGCTTTGGTGCTGTGTGTCAGGTGTCCTACTGTGACTCACAAGTTAGTGCAGTGGATCAGTCGGCATGTGTAGCTTTGGTGCTGTGTGTTCGATGTGCTACTATGACTCATAAGTTAGTGCAGTGGCTCAGTTGGCATGTGCAGCTTTGGTGCTGTGTGTCAGGTGTCCAACTGTGACTCACACGTTAGTGCAGTGTATCAGTCGGCATGTGTAGCTTCGGTGCTGTGTGTTGGATGTGCTACTGTGACTTACAAGTTAGTGCAGGGAGCCAGTTGGCATGTTTGGCTTTAGTGATGCATGCGGGATGTGCTTCTGTGACTCACAAGTTAGTGCAGTGGCTCAATTTGGCATGTGCAGCTTCGGTGCTGTGTGTCGGATGTGCTACTGTGACTCCCAAACTACGATAGGGAGGCAGTTGGCATGTTTGGCTTCAGTGCTGCATCTGAGATGTGTTACTGTGAGTCACAAGTTAGTGCAGTGGCTCAGTTGACATGTGCAGCTTCGGTGCTGTGTGTCGGATGTGCTACTGTGACTCACAAGTTAGTGCAGGGAGTCAATTGGCATGTGTGGCTTCAGTGCTGCATGTGGGATGTGCTACTGTGATTCACAAGTTAGTGCAGGGAGTCATTTGGCATGTGTGGCTTCAGTGCTGCATGTGGGATATGCTACTGTGACTCACACGTTATTGCAGTGGCTCAGGTGGCATGTGCAGCTTTGGTGCTGTGTGTCTGATGTGCTACTGTGGCTCACAAGTTAGTTCAGGGAGTCAGTAGGCATGTGTGGCTTCAGTGCTTCACATGGGATGTGCTTCTGTAACTCACAAGTTAGTGCAGGGAGTCCGTTGAAATGTGTGGCGTCAGTGCTGCATGTGGGATGTGCTACTGTGAGTCACAAGTTAGTGCAGTGGCTCAGTTGGCATGTGCAGTTTCAGTGCTGTATGTCTGATGTGCTACTGTGACTCACAAGTTAGTGCAGGGAGTCATTTGGCATGTGTGGCTTCAGTGCTGCACGTGGGTTATGCTACTGTGAGTCACAAGTTAGTGCAGTGTCTTAGTTGGCATGTGCAGCTTCGATGATGTGTGTCGGATGTGCGATTGTGACTCACAAGTTCGGGCAGGGAGTCAGTTGGCTTGTTTGGCTTCAGTGCTGCATCTGAGATGTGCTACTGTGAGTCACACATTAGTGCAGAGGCTCAGTTGACATGTGCAGCTTTGGTGCTGTGTGTCGGAACTGCTACTGTGACTCACATGTTGGTGCAGGGAGTCAATTGGCATGTGTGGCTTCAGTGCTGCATGTGGGATGTGGTACTGTGAGTCACAAGTTAGTGCAGTGGCTCAGCTGGTATGTGGAGCTTCGGTGCTTTGTGTCTTATGTACTAATGTTACTCACATGTTAGTGCATGGAGTCATTTGGCATGTGTGGCTTCAGTGCCGCACGAGGGATATGCTACTGTGAGTCACAAGTTAGTGCAGTGTCTCAGTTGCCATGTGCAGCTTCGGTGCTGTGTGTCGGATGTGCTACTGTGACTCACTAGTTAGTGCAGGGAGTCCATTGAAATGTGTGGCTTCAGTGCTGCATGTGGGATGTGCTACTGTGACTCACAAGTTAGGGCAGGGGCTCAGTTGGCATGTGAAACTTCGGTGCTGTGTGTCTGATGTGATACTGTGACTCTCAGGTTAATGCAGGGAGTCAGTTGGCATGTGTAGCTTCAGTGCTGCACGTGGGATGTGCTACTGTGAGTCACAAGTTAGTGCTGTGGCTCAGTTGGAATGTGCAGCTTCGGTGCTGTGTGTTAGAGGTGCTATTGTGGCTCACAAGTTAGTGCAGGGAGTCAGTAGGCATGTGTGGCTTCAGTGCTGCACGTGGGATGTGCTACTGTGACTCACAAGATAGTGCAGGGAGTCCATTGAAATGTGTGGCTTCAGTGCTGCATGTGGGATAGGCTACTGTGAGTCACAAGTTAGTGCAGTGTCTCAGTTGGAATGTGCAGCTTCGGTGCTGTGTGTCAGATGTGCTATTGTGGCTCACGATTTCAGGCAGGGAGTCAGTTGGCATGTTTGGCTTCAGTGCTGCATCTGAGATGTGCAACTGTGACACACAAGTTAGTGCAGTGGCTCAGGTGGCATGTGTAGCTTCAGTGCTGTGTGTCTGATGTATTAAAGTGACTCACAAGTTAGTGCAGGGAGTCATTTGGCACGTGTGGCTTCAGTGCTGCACGTGGGATATGCTATTGTGAGTCACAACTTAGTGCAGTGTCTCAGTTGAAATGAAATGAAAAATTATATTTGTATACCGCGTAACTACCCGGAGGCCTCGCAGCGCTTTACTGTGGCGGGCTACAGGGTGGATTAACACGCTTTTGCGAACAGATGAGTTTTCAAAGCTTTTCTGAATGCCATCCGGTTATTATTCTCTCTAAGAGCTAGGGGGAGGGAATTCCAAAGCCTCGCGGCGGTGTGGGAGAAAGAACGGCCGCCCCATCGGGCTTTGTTGATTTTAGTTGTGGTTGCTAGATGCAGTGAGCCGGAGCGGAGGGCTCTGGACGGGGCGTAGGGCACAACTAAGGGGAACAGGATGGAAGGGCCTGTTCGGTGGAAGGATTTGTGCACAATGCACATAGCCTTAAACTGTGCTCTAGCAGCCACTGGGAGCCAGTGTAGTTCTTTTAGGGCTTTCTTGGCTGACTGCCAACGGGGGATGTTGAACAGTAATCGGGCGGCACAGTTTTGCGTGACTTGGAGCCTGTTGGTCACTGCTGCCGGGGCTCCTAGGTATAAAGCATTTCCATAATCCAGGCGGGAGAGTATCAGGGCCTGAACCATGATTCTCCTTGCCTGGAAAGGAAGCAGAGGGAGCACTTTGCGGAGCATTTTCATTAGCCCGACACACGTGGAGGCCGTTTTGGTGGCCTGGACTGAAAAGTCTAGCGCTTTATCGAGCCAAATTCCAAGGCTCTTTATCTGAGGTTTGGGGGGGGGGAGGAGCGCCGAGACATGTGGGCCAGATGGAGGCCAGAGTGGTCGGTGGAGAGTTGCCCAGTAGCATAATCCCCGTCTTCTCCCCTTTGAGTTTGAGACAGGAGGATTGCATCCACTTAGCGACAGCCTCTAGACAGGGGCCCAAGGTGTAGGACGACCCTCAGTGTGGTCCAGGGAGACCACCAGTTGGCTGTCGTCCGCGTAGGTGACAATACGCACACTGAAGGGCTGGACTATCTCTGCTAGAGGTCGCATGTAGGCATTAAAAAGTGTGGGGCTTAGGGAGGAGCCCTGGGGAACCCCACAGCTAAGTGGTTGCTTGGGGGAGACTACCTCGCCCTCGAACACCTGGAAGAATCGCTCATCCAGGAAGGAGGTCAGCCATTCCAGGGCCGCGCCCGACACGCCCATGCCTTTCAGACGATGTAATAGTGTGGCATGGTTAACCGTGTCGAACGCGGCACTGAGGTCGAGTAGTATGATGGCTGCTTTTCCTCCCGGGTCCAGCACAGCTCTAGTTTCTTCCGTCACTGCTAAGAGGGCAGTTTTGGTTCCGTGCTGAGGGCGGAACCCCGTCTGGGAGGCACATAGCAGATTATTAGATTCTAAATAATCTACTAGGATGTTGTTGATGTGCCTCTCAAGCAGTTTGCTCATCCAGGGAAGTAGGGAAATAGGGCGAAAGTTGGCCAAGTTGTTCTGGTCTAAGGTGGGCTTTTTTAGGAGGGCTTTAACCATCGCACACTTCCATGGAGCTGGGACGGAGTTAGAGGTGATGGAGGCGTTAAGGACATCCAGGATGACCGGGCGAATGGCATCAATGACCTTAGTAAGAGTCTGCGGAGGTGCTGGGTCATTGGGAGATCCCGAGGTGACCTTAGGGATCATTCTGTCTAATGTGATGGAATCTAGGAGAGGGAATTTGTCCAGCGAGCAGGGGACAGGGAGGTCAGAATCTGTTGTGGTGGTAGACTCCGTGTCACCACTACCAGTGGTGAATGAGGAATAAATGGCCTGGATCTTCTGGGAGAAGAAAGTGGCTAGGTTGTTACAACGGGTTTGCGTGCCGTCAGATGACAGACGCTCAGGGGGGGGGGGAATTAGAGATTTGGCTATTTTAAAGATTTCATTAGGGGAATTTACAGCTAGGTTAATTTTGGATTCATAGAATTGGGCTTGTACAGATTTTATTTCATTTTTGTAGAGCTTTATTGCGGCTCTGTACTCAGCTTTCTTCGGTTGTGAGTGTTCTTGTCTCCAGGCTCTCTCTAGTTTGCGGCAGGATTGTTTCATAGTTCTAAGGGCGGGAGAGTACCAGGGGGCGACTTTGGATCTCTTTATTGAGTGCAGGGATTCCTTCGGGAGGACTTGGTCAAGGGTACTAGAAATCCAGTTGTCAAAATTGACAGTGGCTGTGTTGGGGTTAGTCACCTTCGGGGGTGGGTGTTCGGTGAGAGCCAGTTTGCACTTGGGGAGCGGGAGCGAGACCCATTTTCTTCCCCAGTGTTTATTGTGATTTTGTAGAGTGGGGGGGTGCATGTGGACCATGTAAAGGGTACTAAGAAGTGATCGGTCCAGGGCAGTGGTGTGGGTACCTCGACAGTTAGGCTATCTAGATTACTATAGATGTGATCTAGGAGATGCCCCTTGGTGTGCGTCGATTGAAAACCTTTCTGGAGCAGGTCGATGGCCTGGAGGTTCGATCGAAAACTGCTGGCTGCTGAATCAAGCGGATCGTCTAGATGCAGATTCAGGTCGCCCAGCAGGGTGAAATTTGCCGAGGTGAGCACTAGGTTGGCAACTATGTCCGTCATATTAGTGACGAAGTCGCTAAGGGTACCAGGTGGTCGATAAACTAAAATACCAGAGAAGGTGGTGGTGGTGGGGGAAAATTCGAGAGTGAAGTGTAGGTTCTCACAGGCTGGCGTAGTGGAGGGAGTGACGCGGCATCTATAGTTGTCTCTATAAATGATGGCTGTAGGAACCTGGGGTCACCAGGCCCTAAGGGCGGTAATATGGCGCGAGCCGGTCGGGCAACCAGAGGGCTATGTGTTAAGCAACCATACACCACACACTCCTCATGGACTAGGGACACACACAATAAGTGACGCCACACCGTTTAAATTATGCAAATACTTCAAGTTTATCCAAGTATAGCTGGTCAGTTGCAGTTCAGGAAATAACAAGGCGATACATGCATCATAATACCACCCATCAGTAAATACGGCAACCTTGGCGATATTTATGCAGTGCCTAACCTCATTCAGATACCCACGGCAGTTGACTAAGTGCGGGTGATTATAGCGCTGTGCGCGCTAAGCGAGGCCTTTCCCTGAACAGGCCGTCTAACACAGCACAATACTCGTAATGGGTGACACTGGATACGTTAACATGGAGCCGGTAGAACTGAGCGCTCCTCGTAATCAATGGCACTGAATACTGTGAAGCAAGGCATATCAAACAAAGCGCTACTCGTAATGGATGACACGTAACACTTTCAAGCGGAACATATAACATAACGCGCTACTCGTAATCACTGGCATGTAAATACTTTTGAGCAGAGCATGTAACACAACGCGCTACTCGTAATCACTGGCATGTAAATACTTTTGAGCAGAGCATGTAAATACTTTTGAGCAGAGCATGTAACACTATGCGCTACTCGTAATCACTGGCATGTAAATACGTTTGAGCAGAGCATGTAAATACTTTTGAGCAGAGCATATAACATAACACGCTACTCGTGATCATCGGCATGTAAATACTTTCGAGCAGAGCATATAACATAACACGCTACTCGCAGTCCCGGTCTCTCCGGCTGGGGAAGCGGAGTCGGTGGTGTGAAGCGCCACACGAGGGTAATGTCAGTCCGTACTTGGGACGGCTTCCAGCGGGGGAGGGTTATCGGACTTGAGGAGCGGGTCCTTATGCTCCGGTGCAGTTCACAGAGCACCGCGCTCAGTATCGTGGAAGGGGGGCACGGACAGGATCCCTCGGCGGGGTCTCTCCGTCGTGCAGGCAGGGTAGGGGACTCCCACGGAGGGGACAACCCGGGCCAAGTGCGGTGTGGTTCCCAGACCAGCAGGGGGCGCACCAGGGGGGATCTCGGCCTCCGGGCTTACCTCCGTCTCGGCGTCAGCAGGCGTCCGTCCTCCCGACGATGGGGGAATTCGGCCCCGACCTTGCGCACCTCCTCACACGGCTGCGACGGCAGCGACGGGGCCCCGGGCTTCTCCTGGGCCTCGCGACACAGCAGGGCACTTCTCCAGGGCCTCACGGCACAGCAGGGCACTTCTCCAGGCCTCCAGGCCGCGGCGGTGAGTGCGCTGGCTTCGTCGTCGCAGGGGGGGGGCTCAAGTTAAGGATGGGGATATCGTGCTCAGCGGAGCACGCTGCCGGGGGTCCCAGACCAGGGCAGGGAGCGCGGGCGTCACAGCGCTAGTACCTGGTCGATCCCCGGTGGTTTGGCAATCGGTTTAGCATTTAGTTTGATAGGTCAGCTTGGACATGCAGTCTCAGCTCTGGCATTCAAGGCTTACAGCTCGTCCTTGTCATGCAGTCTCCGTTCTTACAGTTAGGTTTCAGTTCTCAGTTGACAGATGAAGTCTTGTGGCGCAGATGTATCTGGCGCCCTTAAGGGGTTCTGTTACAGGGGGTAGGAATGGAGAGGGCGACTAGATCCTTCCTAGTCAGGCTGGCAGAGAGTCTCTGGGTCCTCCTACTACTGGGCAAGATCAGTGGGATTCACAGGGCACCTCACTCACTTAAGAGGCAGTACCTAAATCCTGTCACTCTCAGAGGCATAAGTCCCTGGCTAGGCCCTACCGCCTACACTCCTGGTGGATTCTTCCAGCTCTGCTTCACCCCAATGGCCAACTCACCACAAAAGTTTCCCTCCCACTCTTAAGTAGCCCTAGGTCAGGTGACCTCTAGCCAAGGCGGCAAAAGTAAAACCCCACCTCCCTTCTAGAAGGTTCCAGCATCTTCCAGGAGCTTCCCCACTCTACCTATGGGACAAAAAGGCGGGCTGGTGTCGCAACATTGTTGTGGGTCCCAGCCAGCTCCTGGCAGCTAGGGTGCTACTATGAAAAACGACCACCCTGCAGTAGCAGGGGTCTGTGGCAGCCATCTTGGGCGAAGTAAGCACCTGCACCTTAACACCACACAAACGAAAAAAATCAGGGAAAAAGGGCCAAGTCCAACATAACCCCCTTCCAGCCGAAAGCCAGGGTAGACCAATCAATGCCTTGATGGTCTTCCCTGCTTGGGGCGAGAAAAGGTGGACGCAGGCCCGCAATGGTAGGAGCACCCGCAGGTTCTCCTCCGCTCTGGAACCCGATGGTTCCCTAACAAACCTTCCTGGACCAACGAAACCACCCCACTGGGGCTCCCTAGCTAGTTGTGGCCAGGACCGGCCCCTGGGCCGTCCAGGTGTCTCTGGCCCGGGTGATCTCGCGGAGTGGGGGGCAGTAGCCCCAGGCCTGTAGTGCCCGTTGACCACTCCGGTCCTCCTCCTTGCAGTCCTAAACTGCCTCTGGTCCTTCGTCCTGGGGTTCACACCCTTAGGCTGACCAGCCTTCAGGGGCGAGGCTCTCCTCCCCCTAACTCTCCTTCTGGGGTTCCTCACCCTACCCTGCGAGGCACCCTCAGACCACCACTTCCTCCTCAGTCTAGGGCCTTGACCCCTCAACTGATCCCTCAACCTAGGGTCTAAACCCTTAGGCCGAGTCGGTGCCCGAGGCGAGACCTTCCTCCCTCTGCACCCCCTCCCAGAGTTCCGCACCCTCCTAGCGGGAAAAGTACCCCTGGAAGTCAATTTCGGGGGGACCCTGTTAGCAGAGGCCCCACCCGCCAGGTCAGGCAACCCCTGAGCCTGGCACCCCAGCCCAGGACCTAAACCCTGAAACTGGGCCAACCCCAGAACCTCAGGCGCGCTGGTTACAGTCGCCCTGGGTCCTCCTGACACTAGGGGCTCCCCTGCACTGGATGGCACATCGGGACAGCCTAGGCTCCCAACCTGGGGCTCCCTTGCGGAACTCTCCAGGCCCTGAGACTGCGGTTGGGGCACCTCGGGACACCTCCCCGTCTCACGCCTTCCTATAGATAGGTCGTGAGGCCCTACAACCCTCTCTCCCTGGGACCTAGCTGGGCTATCTGCCACTTCTCCCACCTCGCTGGGTTGGGAGATCCCTGCACCACCCCCTTCAGGTTCACACCTCCTCAGACACCCTGGTGATGTCATCCTGGGGTAAAGAAAATTCTAGCTCCTGGGGAGCTTCCGGTATGCTGCCACCAGTGTCCTCACTGGACACATTCATCTGGAGGGCACGCAGCTCCAACTCCTTCATTCGAAGCTCGTGCGCCATCCTCCTCTCCTCCATTGCCCATCTCTGATCTTCTCTTTCTCTTTCTCTTTCATGCTCTAATTTGGCCAATTGCCATTTTCTTTCTCGTTCCAACTTCGCTAGCTCCCATTTTAATTGCCTCTCTTTCCTCCTGTCCTCGTACTCCTCTGGAGACGCGCTCCTCCTTGACCCTGTCCTACTACTGGCCCCAGAACGTCTTCCTGGGGGCACATTCTCGGACACGTCTACTTTCAAGATGTCTAGGACTTCCTGGGCGCTCTCCTCCTGAGGTGCATCTGGCGCCTCCTGTCCCTCATCCCCTCTCCCTTCTGGGTGGGCTTCTACCCATGCCCTAATGGCAGTACGGAGTTCCGGCCCTTTTGCCTTCCGCATCCCGGGCACCCCCATCTCCTGCGCGAACTCCCTTAGTTGCTTCACGGTGTACCCCTCAAGGTCCGCTAGCCGGGATTCCATTCTGGCAGGTGGGGACCTAGACACTAAGGAGAAAATTCCTAGGGTGTAGGCAACAGTCAATAGCTAACCAGGCTTCTTGCACTCTCTACCTGGACAGTGGAACCAATAATCCAGCAACCAATGGTTTTTGAGCTCTGGAACAAAATTGCAGGATAGGCATTTAATTGTGGCGCCCTTCGTCTCACGGAAGGGTGCTGTATGGTCACAGGTCCTAAGGATCCCACCGCTGCCACCAATGTAGGAACCTGGGGTCACCAGGCCCTAAGGGCGGTAACGTGGCGCGAGCCGGTCGGGCAACCAGAGAGCTATGTGTTAAGCAACCATACACCACACACTCCTCATGGACTAGGGACACACACAATAAGTGACACCACACCGTTTAAATTATGCAAATACTTCAAGTTTATCCAAGTATAGCTGGTCAGTTGCAGTTCAGGAAATAACAAGGCGATACATGCATCATAATACCACCCATCAGTAAATACGGCAACCTTGGCGATATTTATGCAGTGCCTAACCTCATTCAGATACCCACGGCAGTTGACTAAGTGCGGGTGATTATAGCGCTGTGCGCGCTAAGCGAGGCCTTTCCCTGAACAGGCCGTCTAACACAGCACGATACTCGTAATGGGTGACACTGGATACGTTAACATGGAGCCGGTAGAACTGAGCGCTCCTCGTAATCAATGGCACTGAATACTGTGAAGCAAGGCATATCAAACAAAGCGCTACTCGTAATGGATGACACGTAACACTTTCAAGCGGAACATATAACATAACGCGCTACTCGTAATCACTGGCATGTAAATACTTTTGAGCAGAGCATGTAACACAACGCGCTACTCGTAATCACTGGCATGTAAATACTTTTGAGCAGAGCATGTAAATACTTTTGAGCAGAGCATGTAACACTATGCGCTACTCGTAATCACTGGCATGTAAATACGTTTGAGCAGAGCATGTAAATACTTTTGAGCAGAGCATATAACATAACACGCTACTCGTGATCATCGGCATGTAAATACATTCGAGCAGAGCATATAACATAACACGCTACTCGCAGTCCCGGTCTCTCCGGCTGGGGAAGCGGAGTCGGTGGTGTGAAGCACCACACGAGGGTAATGTCAGTCCGTACTTGGGACGGCTTCCAGCGGGGGAGGGTTATCGGACTTGAGGAGCGGGTCCTTATGCTCTGGTGCAGTTCAGAGAGCACCGCGCTCAGTATCGTGGAAGGGGGGCACGGACAGGATCCCTCGGCGGGGTCTCTCCGTCGTGCAGGCAGGGTAGGGGACTCCCACGGAGGGGACAACCCGGGCCAAGTGCGGTGTGGTTCCCAGACCAGCAGGGGGCGCACCAGGGGGGATCTCGGCCTCCGGGCTTACCTCCGTCTCGGCGTCAGCAGGAGTCCGTCCTCCCGACGATGGGGGAACTCGGCCCGACCTTGCGCACCTCCTCACACGGCTGCGACGGCAGCGACGGGGCCCCGGGCTTCTCCTGGGCCTCGCGACACAGCAGGGCACTTCTCCAGGGCCTCACGGCACAGCAGGGCACTTCTCCAGGCCTCCAGGCCGCGGCGGTGAGTGCGCTGGCTTCGTCGTCGCAGGGGGGGGCTCAAGTTAAGGATGGGGATATGGTGCTCAGCGGAGCACGTTGCCGGGGGTCCCAGACCAGGGCAGGGAGCGCGGGGGTCACAGCGCTAGTACCTGGTCGATCCCCGGTGGTTTGGCAATCGGTTTAGCATTTAGTTTGATAGGTCAGCTTGGACATGCAGTCTCAGCTCTGGCATTCAAGGCTTACAGCTCGTCCTTGTCATGCAGTCTCCGTTCTTACAGTTAGGTTTCAGTTCTCAGTTGACAGATGAAGTCTTGTGGCGCAGATGTATCTGGCGCCCTTAAGGGGTTCTGTTACAGGGGGTAGGAATGGAGAGGGCGACTAGATCCTTCCTAGTCAGGCTGGCAGAGAGTCTCTGGGTCCTCCTACTACTGGGCAAGATCAATGGGATTCACAGGGCACCTCACTCACTTAAGAGGCAGTACCTAAATCCTGTCACTCTCAGAGGCATAAGTCCCTGGCTAGGCCCTACCGCCTACACTCCTGGTGGATTCTTCCAGCTCTGCTTCACCCCAATGGCCAACTCACCACAAAAGTTTCCCTCCCACTCTTAAGTAGCCCTAGGTCAGGTGACCTCTAGCCAAGGCGGCAAAAGTAAAACCCCACCTCCCTTCTAGAAGGTTCCAGCATCTTCCAGGAGCTTCCCCACTCTACCTATGGGACAAAAAGGCGGGCTGGTGTCGCAACATTGTTGTGGGTCCCAGCCAGCTCCTGGCAGCTAGGGTGCTACTATGAAAAACGACCACCCTGCAGTAGCAGGGTCTGTGGCAGCCATCTTGGGCGAAGTAAGCACCTGCACCTTAACACTACAAAAACGAAAAAAATCAGGGAAAAAGGGCCAAGTCCAACAATGGCCAACCCTCCGCCTCTGCCTGTCTTGCGGTCCAGTCGCTTAAGAGTGTAGCCTTGGGGGGTGGCCCATACTGTTGCAGGATCGGTTTCTAGCTGGAGCCATGTCTCTGTTAGAAAGAGGGCTTCAGGATTGAGCTCCTCTATCAGCATGGCCAGTTCAGTGTAGTGCTTCGGCAAAGATCGACAATTGAGAAGGAACATCCTCCACTTGTGCATGGAGGGATGTTTCCCTGTATTTGGGGTGGACATACCCCAATCACATGTTTTACAACGGGCCTTCGTATTTATAGGGAGGACCGAATGTAAGCATAGTGGGTTGGTGGTAGGTCGTAGTGCGTGCAGGGAGGAAGCGCTGTATGAGAGGCGGTTTCCTACCATGGTACCGGCTGGGACCGGGAGCTGGAAGCGTCTGGACGCGGACTGGCGCAGACTGGCTTCTCTTTGGTGCCTCTTCGGCGCGTCTACGGCGCTACCGCTGCTCGTGCCGCTGCGCGGTGAAATAAGTGTTTTGTATAGATTGGGCTCGAATAAGACTGGAGCGTCAACCCAGTAAGATGGCCGCCGAGTTTTGGCACCACCAGGAAGTATGAGCGCTCTGTTCTCCCTCCACAACAAACAGCCTAAATCGCTGCGGTGGACCGGGGAGTCAGTGCACAGTTCAGTTATTATCAGCAAAAGCAGTATTTTAAAAGCACAAGAACGATTTTTAAAAACGCATGCAGCAATACACAAACGGTGCTGTCACCTAGAGCGCTAGCACAGGAGTGATCAGTTTCAAGATTTTACTCTGCGCGTCAGCGCTGGGAGCCTAGGTAGTCAGGGCTCGAGGAAGACTAGAGCGTCAACCCAGTAAGATGGCCGCCGAGTATTGGCACCACCAGGAAGTATGAGCGCTCTGTTCTCCCTCCACAACAAACAGCCTAAATCGCTGCGGTGGACCGGGGAGTCAGTGCACAGTTTAATTATTATCAGCAACAGCAGTATTTTAAAAGCACAAGAACGAGTTGGCATGTGCAGCTTCGGTGCTGTGTGTCAAATGTGCTACTGTGACTCAAAAGTTAGTGCAGGAAGTCAGTTGGAATGTGTGGCTTCAGTGCTACATGTGGGATGTGCTACTGTGATTCACAAGTTAGGGCAGGGAGTCAGCATGTTTGGCTTCAGTGCTGCATGTGGGATATTCCACTGTGTCTCACAAGTTAGTACAGGGAGTCAGTTGGCATTTGTGGCTTTAGTGCTGCACGTGGGATGTGCTACTGTGTCTCACAAGTTAGTGCACAGAGTCATTTGGCATGTGTGGCTTTAGTGTTGCACGTGGGATGTGCTACTGTGTTGCACAAGTTAGTGCAGGGAGTCAGTTGGAATGTGGGCTTCAGTGCTGCATGTGGGATGTGCTACTGTGAGTCACAAGTTAGTGCAGTGGCTCAGTTGGCATGTGCAGCTTCAGTGCTGTGTGTCTAATGTGCTACTGTGACTCACAAGTTAGTGCAAAGAGTCAGTTGGCATGCATGACTTCAGTGGTGCACATGGGATGTGCTACTGTGATTCACAATTTAGGGCAGGGAGTCAGTTAGCATGTTTGGCTTCAGTGCTGCATGTGGGATATGCTACTGTGTCTCACAAGTTAGTGCAGGGAGTCAGTTGGCATTTGTGGCTTTAGTGCTGCACGTGGGATGTGCTACTGTGTCTCACAAGTTAGTGCAGGGAGTCATTTGGCATGTGTGGCTTTAGTGCTGCACATGGGATGTGCTACTGTGTCACACAAGTTAGTGCAGGGAGTAAGTGGGAATGTGGGCTTCAGTGTTGCATGTGGGATGTGCTACTGTGACTCACAAGTTAGTGCAGTTGCTCAGTTGGCATGTGTAGCTTCAGTGCTGTGTGTCTGATGTACTACTGTGACTCGCAGTTAGTGCAGGGAGGCATTTGGCATGTGTGGCTTTAGTGCTGCACGTGGGATATGCTACTGCGAGCCACAAGTTAATGCAGTGTCTCAGTTGATATGTGCAACTTCGGTGCTGTTTGTCGGATGTGCTACTGTGACTCACATGTGAGGGCAGGGAGTCAGATGGCATGTTTGACTATAGTGCTGCATCTGAGATGTGCTACTGTGACTCACAAGTTAGTGCAGTGGCTCAGTTGGCATGTGTAGCTTCGGTGCTGTGTGTCTGATGTACTACTTTGACTCACAAGTTAGTGCAGGGAGTCATTTGGCATGTGTGGCTTCAATGCGTCACGTGGGATATGCTACTGTGAGTCACAAGTTAGTGCAGTGTCTCAGTTGGCATTTACAGCTTCAGTGCTGCATGTGGGATGTGCTACTGTGAGTCAAGAGATAGGGCAGGGAGTCAGTGGCATGTTTGGCTTCAGTGCTGCATGTGGGATGTGCTATTGTGACTCACAAGTTAGTGCAGTGGCTCAGTTGGCATGTGCAGCTTCGGTGCTGTGTGTCTGATGTACTACTGTGACTCGCAAGTTAGTGCAGGGAGTCATTTGGCATGTGTGGCTTTGGTGCTGTACGTGGGATGTGCTACTGTGACTCACAAGTTAGGGCATGGAGTCAGTTGGCATTTGTGGCTTCTGTGCTGCACGTGGGATGGGCTACTATGACTCACAAGTTAGTGCAGGGAGTGATTTGGCACATGTGGCTTCAGTGCTGCACGTGGGATGTGCTACTGTGACTCACAAGTCAGGGAAGGGAGTCAGTTGGCATGTTTGGCTTCAGTGCTGCATGTGGGGTGTGCTACTGTGAGACACAAGTTAGTGCAGTTGTGCAGTTGCCATGTGTGGCTTCAGTGCTGCAAATGGGATGTGCCACTGTGACTCACATGTTACTGCAGTGGCTCAGTAGACATGTGCAGCTTCCTTCAAGCCGGTAAATGGACAGGGCAGGTCTGGCAAGACAAGTTGAAAGATTTTCAGTCTTGAAAATAATGAAGCTTAATGAGTTAAAATATTGAGAATATTGTACCAGAAATCTACAAACTCAGAGAGAATAAAAGTATACGGGGTGGATGTAAAGATGGATTTTATTGTTGCTTTTATAAGAAAACATTGTGGAGGAATGAGTATATTGTGCTATTGTAGAGTTTAGGTGTATTTCTGTTTTTGATTGAATCTTTATCAGAACTCATGACCCATACCACTGTAACTCAGACATTTCTGTAGTGACTCACATGGCATGTGTGCCTTGTGCCATTATGAGTCAGATGTTCCTGTGGGGGTTCAGTTGGCATGTGTGGCTTTAGTGCTGTGTGGACCATGGACTGCTGTGACTTAGAGGTTCTTGCAGTGGCTAAATTGGCATTTATGGCCGACGTTCTGTGTGTGTTGTATGAACCATTGTGACTCATAACTTAGTTTATTGGCTTTGATAGCATGTGTGGTTTCAGAACTGTGTTCGGGGTGTACTACTGGGACTCACAAGTTGGTGTTGTGACTTAGGTGCCATGTGTGGCTTTGGTGCTGTGTGTGAGATGATGTGCTACTGTGACTCACAAATTAGTATAGAGGATCAGTTGGCATCTGTGGCTTCAGTGTTGTGTGTGGGATGTACTAATGTGACTCACTCGTTAGTGCAGGGAGTCAGTTGGAATGTGTGGCTACAGTGCTGCATGTGCGATGAGCTACAGTGACTCACAAGTTAGTGCAGTGGATCAGTCGGCATGTGTAGCTTCGGTGCTGTGTGTTGGATTTGCTACTGTGACTAACAAGTTAGTGCAGGAAGTCAGTTAGCATGTTTGGCTTCAGTGCTGCATCTGAGATGCGCTACTGTGACTCACAAGTTAGTGCAGTGGATCAGCTGGCATGTGCAGCTTCGGTGCTTTGTGTTGGATGTGCTACTGTGACTCACAAGTTAGTGCAGGGAGTCAGTTGGCATGTTTGGCTTCAGTGCTGCATGTGGAATGTGCTACTGTGACTCACATGTTAGTGCAGTGGCTCAGTTGGCATGTGTAGCTTTGGTGCTGTGTGTCAGGTGTCCTACTGTGACTCACAAGTTAGTGCAGTGGATCAGTCGGCATGTGTAGCTTTGGTGCTGTGTGTTGGATGTGCTACTGTGACTCACAAGTTAGTGCAGGGACTCAATGGCATGTTTGGCTTCAGTGCTGCATGTGGGATGTGCTACTGTGACTCACAAGTTAGTGCAGTGGCTCAGTTGGCATGTGCAGCTTTGGTGCTGTGTGTCAGGTGTCCTACTGTGACTCACACCTTAGTGCAGTGGATCAGTCGGCATGTGTAGCTTCGGTGCTGTGTGTTGGATGTGCTACTGTGACTTACAAGTTAGTGCAGGGAGCCAATTGGCATGTTTGGCTTTAGAGCTGCATGCGGGATGTGCTTCTGTGACTCACAAGTTAGTGCAGTGGCTCAATTGGCATGTGCAGTTTCGGTGCTGTGTGTCGGATGTGCTACTGCGACTCCCAAGTTACGGCAGGGAGTCAGTTGGCATGTTTGGCTTCAGTGCTGCATCTGAGATGTGTTACTGTGAGTCACAAGTTAGTGCAGTGGCTCAATTGACATATGCAGCTTCGGTGCTGTGTGTCGGATGTGCTACTGTGACTCACAGGTTAGTGCAGGGAGTCAATTGGCATGTGTGGCATGTTAGTGCAGGAAGTCAGTTGGAATGTGTGGCTTCAGTGCTACATGTGGGATGTGCTACTGTGATTCACAAGTTAGGGCAGGGAGTCAGCATGTTTGGCTTCAGTGCTGCATGTGGGATATTCCACTGTGTCTCACAAGTTAGTACAGGGAGTCAGTTGGCATTTGTGGCTTTAGTGCTGTACGTGGGATGTGCTACTGTGTCTCACAAGTTAGTGCAGGGAGTCATTTGGCATGTGTGTCTTTAGTGTTGCACATGGGATGTGCTACTGTGTTGCACAAGTTAGTGCAGGGAGTCAGTTGGCATGTGCAGCTTCAGTGCTGTGCGTCTAATGTGCTACTGTGACTCACAAGTTAGTGCAGGGAGTCATTTGGCATGTGTGGCTTCAGTGCTTCACGTGGGATATGCTACTGTAAGTCACAAGTTAGTGCAGTGTCTCAGTTGGCATTTACAGCTTCAGTGCTACATGTGGGATTTGCTACTGTGACTCACAATTTAGGGCAGGGAGTCAGTTAGCATGTTTGGCTTCAGTGCTGCATGTGGGATATGCTACTGTGTCTCACATGTTAGTGCAGGGAGTCATTTGGCATGTGTGGCTTTAGTGCTGCACGTGGGATGTGCTACTGTGATTCACAATTTAGGGCAGGGAGTCAGTTAGCATGTTTGGCTTCAGTGCTGCATGTGGGATATGCTACTGTGTCTCACATGTTAGTGCAGGGAGTCATTTGGCATGTGTGGCTTTAGTGCTGCACGTGGGATGTGCTACTGTGTCGCACAAGTTAGTGCAGGGAGTCAGTGGGAATGTGGGCTTCAGTGTTGCATGTGGGATGTGCTACTGTGACTCACAAGTTAGTGCAGTGGCTCAGTTGGCATGTGTAGCTTCAGTGCTGTGTGTCTGATGTACTACTGTGACCTACAAGTTAGTGCAGGGAGTCATTTGGCATGTGTGGCTTCAGTGCTTCACGTGGGATATGCTACTGTAAGTCACAAGTTAGTGCAGTGTCTCAGTTGGCATTTACAGCTTCAGTGCTACATGTGGGATTTGCTACTGTGACTCACAAGTTAGTGCAGTGGCTCAGTTGGCATGTGCAGCTTCGGTGCTTTGTGTCTGATGTACTACTGTGACTCACAAGTTAGTGCAGGGAGTCATTTGGCATGTGTGGCTTCAGTGCTGCACCTGGGATGTGCTACTGTGACTCACAAGTTAGTGCAGGGAGTCATTTGGCATGTGTGGCTTCGGTGCTGCACGTGGGATGTGCTACTGTGACTCACAAGTTAGGGCATGGAGTCAGTTGGCATTTGTGGCTTCGGTGCTGCACGTGGGATGGGCTACTATGACTCACAAGTTAGTGCAGGGAGTGATTTGGCACATGTGGCTTCAGTGCTGCACGTGGGATGTGCTACTGTGAGACACAAGTTAGTGCAGTTGTGCAGTTGCCATGTGTGGCTTCAGTGCTGCAAATGGGATGTGCTACTGTGACTCACACGTTAGGGCAGGGAGTCAGTTGGCATGTTTGGCTTCGGTGCTGCATGCGGGATGTGCTACTGTGACTAACAAGTTAGTGCAGTTGTGCAGTTGCCATGTGTGGATTCAGTGCTGCACATGGGATGTGCCACTGTGACTCACATGTTACTGCAGTGGCTCAGTAGACATGTGCAGCTTCCTTCAAGCCGGTAAATGGACAGGGCAGGTTAGTGGAGCACAGTGGGGTAGGGCAGCATTAGCGGTTCTGTGATGGAGTTTGCATGGCACCTTCGTTGCTAAAGTTGTATTCTGCTGAAAGTGCACACAGGTCAGTGCATACACGCACAAGTTCTGATGGTGTGTTCGAAGGGTGAGTGGACGCATTTATTCTGTGCACCGTGAAAGGCACCTGGGTTTTCAACAAAGTGCACAAGTGGGACTGCACACCAACAGGTACCTGCTGTTTGGTGGGATGGAACTGCAGCTGTACATATAATGGACACTCACCTTCCCAAAACCCTTCTAGGTGTCTGTACTGCAGAAGGAATGGGTCAGCTGGAAATATTTATGCATTTTTAGGTTTTGTGTAAAACTCAATGCAATCAATTTTTACATTCAGTGGAATGTTCCATTCTGCTGTCAGTAATCTGATGACTACGCTGAAAAACGAAAAATCTAAGAATTTTGAAAATAAAAACATTGTTCCCTTCGATAAGGAAATGTTTCTAAAGATAAATCCATGTACAGCTTGAAAAATAAGAAACTATCGGTTGTATTTGTAAAAATGAGCAAACCGTAAACCGATTCTTGTGCACGCGAGGAGGTGTGAGTCTCTGTGGTTGTTCCCTTGAGGTTTGGCAGGTCTGACAGCCGTTCTCAAGAATACAAGAAACATGACGTCAACACTGCAGCGGAAGCGGGTTCTTGTCTCGCGCTTGGTGCTAAATACGACCCGTGGGCTTCTGGGAAGAATGAGAGAACTAAAGCTGCTGGTGCTGACGCCATACACGGCAGGTACCATGAGGGATGTTTGTGACGTCTCACTGCACTGTGGCACCATTGCAACAGGTGCCAGGAATTAGGAATTAGCTGTAGAAGTGTAGCTAGTGCCCCCAGTCTCAAAAGCTGCAAGCAAAGCCCTTCCACCCTGGCAGTGTGCTTAACTTGTGCCAGTGTTTGCAGGTGGCTCGCACTGGCACGCATTTGTATAGACTGATTATTTAACATCATCAGGTTCTGACCCACAGCAAGAGAGAGATTGGAGGAAAAGGGAAGAAGGAAGAGGGAAACCGAGACCAAAGGAGATAATAGAAATGAAAAAGAACATTTCAGAGTAAGAGACAGGAAGGGTAGGGTGGTGGCAGAAACTGGCAGGAAGCGGAATAACAAGCAACTAGCCTCGGTTAATGACGAGCCAAGCATCAGCAGCAGCAGTCACGAGCTTCTGAGAAATGTGTTGGGTCTCACTTTATAATCGACTGAGGCAGCAAAAGGTTAGTGTAAAGGCTGCACAAATCTCTCCCCCACTAACTGCAACAATTATTACTAATTTCACAGCTTATAAATTGCACCTCGAGTGGATACAGGGCCAAGCACTGCTGGAAGTGATGCTGGCAGGTAATGCTGCCCCGTGGAAGCACTGGACTCTAAACAAAGTCAGTTTGCTTCTTACCACTTCCAAAACACAAAGGGGCTTATTTATAAGAGCCCTGCATCACTTTTGCACCACGTAATGTGGTAGATGCGTGACACAGGGCTCTCATTTCGATTTATGGAGCCACGCAAGGCTACCCTGCATGGTTTTGAGTGGCCTCATAAATCTTGAGTAAGGCGACGCAGCGCCAATCGTTGCGTTGCCTTACTCTGTGCCCGTGGGGCGTTCTATGGGTGTTGCAGTGGGTTTTCCCATGCCTTTGGAATCTGACGCTGCCTCTGATTTCCAAAGTGATGTAAACCTGGGGAAGCACCAAATCTGTTTGCCTCCCGCGGTGAGCCATAACGAGGAGAAGAAGGTTAATGTCGCCTTGTTTTCTCTTCTTTTCATGTGTGCTGCATTCTGCAGCACACATAGGAGGGGGGAAACGCCTCGTATGATTGTTTTTGTGCCGGATGGTGCAATGGTGCCTACGTTGGCACTAGGCTGCCAAAACGGCACCAGTGCAAGCAGAACGAACAGGAATGCAGGGCATTGCTTAAAAATGGTGCATTCCTTTCCTTTCACTTTGGCGTAGGGCAGCGCAGCAAGGTGCCTTGCGGCGCTGTCCTACGCCAAAATATCATAAATGAGGCCCAAAGTGAAGTAAAATAGAGTGTGAGGCTGCCTGGGTGCATTCTGAGGATGTTTCACTCGTTTTTTTTCATGTTTTGTCTTGCATTGGGAATTCCTTTTTGCTACCTGTTGTGTGGGCGATGGCTCCAGGGAGGATGGGCAGAATAATAAATGTTAATATTGTGTTAAAACCCACGCAGACAGCTCACTGAGTTAAACACTCACTACGGACATCCCATGTGACTGACAAGTGAAGAGAGCAAATCTCAGTAGGGTCAACTCTGCCTTCCATCCTTCCAAGGTAGTAAACAGAGTACCATTTAAGTGGGTGATAGAAGCAACTCCTATTTTGCAGTGTCAAGAAAAAGAAGTGTGGCATGAAGCACTATAAAAAACAGGTTAACATCTTCAAACATGATGTTCTTCCTGCCTGGTTGGTGATCATGGATAGCACATGAACTGGAAGAGATAAGAAACGTATTGATCTTGGCCATAAGAGCCTCAACTGCTCTCTATTGTGTTGTGAGTTCAGGAAAGCAGTACGTATTGAATGTTGTTAGCAAAAATGTACACCAGCTGTGCACCCTTCTACTAGGACAGTTCCCTGTAACATAACCATCCATGCGTTAGATACTTCATTATGTCTCGCAGAATTAGACCAGGAACAGGAAAAGACAATGAAATAAGGGAATTGTCATTTAAACCCAGGTAATTGGGTATCAATATGTTGAGCCTACGGACCATTTCAACGACTTGCTTTCACAATGTATTTTTTAAAACACATAGGGGCATATTACCAAGGGCCATATCGCCGCTTTTGCGGCACTTTTTGCTGAAAAAGTGGCGATATTTTTATCGCCCTATTATCAAACCTGCACTAACATGCGTAAGCACAAGCTTTCACACGATAGCTGTCACTTTTACTATCCCCTTGCATGTCAGCGATATTTATCGCTAATGACATGCAAGGTAGGCGTTCCTAACCAAAATAACACGTAAAAAGTCGCCAACAGCACTTCGCTGTATTACTAATGCTGTCCCTCCATGACAAAATTTGCGCTAAATCACGATGAACGCAGGTTTTTAACCCCTGATTAAAACCTGATTTAGCCATCTCGTCAATGGCAGGTGGATTGTCAGGATAAGTCCACCATGGCTTATTAGCAATGATTTCCCTATCGCTGCTTTTTTATTTCTGGATTTTCAGCGATATTCAGGCATTTTGCAGCTATCGCTGGATTTTTTATCGCTTTGGAGTTTAGTGTTGATGATAACGGGCTTACTCGGCGATGTAATCCAGCGATAGCCGGCGATATTTAAAATCGCCCTAAGCGCGCTTAGCAATAATTATCACTGCCTGTTGATAATATGCCCCATAGTGATTTACAACGCACAACTTCACTTTGCATGCAGCTGCAATGTAAAAAAAAAAAGAGTTGAAAATGACCCCTAGCAAATGAGCGCCAAAGCGTTCTTCTGAGGATTTCTATCTCCCATTGTGTCTGAAAATGCACTAGATGGCAGTGTTGAGTCAAATTAATGAGAAAGCAGAAATTACAGATTGTGAAAGTGAAAGATTCTAAAAATAGAGGAACACATATGCGATTATTTCACACAATGTAGAGCAGCAAGATTTCTTTGTGCTGCGCTGAGAGAAAGGGAGAAAGCAGAAATGTTCAATATTTACAAAGATATGGAGCATTTCCTACTCTCTCCTTGCTGTGGCTCACTGTATTCTGCCAAGTGTCAACAAGAGTTTCCTTGCACCATAGTACAAGTCCGCCTGAATTATGGGCAGGATTGATTTATTGCAGGAAGGGGTAACTTCCTGCACAAAAACAATCTAAAGAGACATTCTTCTCTTTCTAATGAGTTGCACATAGGAGGAGAAAATAACAAGAATAAAAGATTTTTCTCACACCATCATCTAGTAGGCACACAGATGTATTTAACTTGCTCCCTCACCATGCACAGTTTTCCCACCAATTGGCGTGGGTCTCCCTTCCATTTTTTTGCTGTTGCCTCATATGTTTTTGCTGGTTATAGATGCTTTGGGCACTGTGCCACTGCTATTCAGTGCCACACTGCAAGTGCTCCCTATGGTAAATTGATGTATGGATTAGTGACTCCATGATTGGCTTATTTTATTGACTGTCAGACCCTAGTACAGTGCACAGCGGGTGCCCAGGGCTTGTAAATCAAATGCTGCTGGTGGGCTTGCAGCACTGGTTGTGCCACCCACAGAAGCAGCCAGTAAAGTGTGTCTCAGGCCTGCCATTGCAGAGCCTGTGTGCAGTCTGGCACTGCCTTGTTGACTGGGCAAGTGCACCTACTTGCCAGTCCCTAAACCTTCCCTTTTTTTGAATATTAGTCACCCCTATGGTAGGCCCAAGGGCAGGGTGCTTTGTAGGTAAAAGGTAGGACATGCCCTGATGTGTGGGTTTAGAGTTGGAAGGGAGAATCGCTCATCCTTTGAGAAATGCAGAAAAGGTAGGAAAACCACCTGATGAATAATATCCCTAATAGAATAAAAATGATTAGCTGGAACCTCAACGGTTTGAGAAATAGCAGGAAATTAGCTAGAGTTTGTGAATTCTTAAATAAATCAGAGGCCCATATCTGTTTATTAGAAGAGACCCATTTGGAGGCACATGAATGTGAGGCAGCGTTCGGTAAGCGTAGGTGGATACAAGAGATTTGCTGCTCCAGGCAGATAGGAAATACAAGGGGAGTGGCATTTATAATTCGATCCAATAAGGGGATCCGAGTAGATAACTTCGAGACGGATCGTTCAGGGAGATTGCTGGTTGCATCTCTTCTAGTTGAAAGCTCTCCACTAACATGTGCAGTATACTATGGGCCCAATCAGGACATGCCTGGAGCACTATCATGCTTAAAAACTAGTCTTTCAGCTTTGACAACACCAGTTGTATTGGGAGGGGACTTTAATTTAGTTCCAAATGAAAAATTAGATCGTACTTCCAGGGCTAAATATACTCCCCCCCAGAAGTCGTTAGCAGAGTTGAAAAACATTACTAAAGACTTCAACCTCATAGATATTTGGAGGGTAAAAAACGGCAACAGGAGGGATTTTTCCTTCTACAGTCGTAAGTATAGACATCACTCGAGGATCGATTACTTCCTGCTGGACCAAGCTCTCTACTCTAAAGTAGATTCCATCGCATATATTACAGCAATACTTTCTGATCACTCTATGGTGGAATTGACTATAAATTTAAAGATAGTAAACCAGCAGAGGAGGTGGACATTAGATAGGTCTATACTAGTACAGGATGAGGTCATAAGTAATTCAAAATCAGATATAGAGGAATATTTTAGGTTCAACTCTGGGACAGCAAACGTTCAGATCACATGGAGGCATTTAAGGCCTATATCAGAGGGACTTTAAGTACATGGATGATCAGGAGGAATAAGGTCAGGAGACAGACCGAAAAGGAGAGTCTTGTTAAGATTAAGCAAAAATAAGAGCAACTACAACAGGCCTCTGCAGACTCTCAAAATAATATAACTAGCATCCAAAGGGAATTAGACGTTTTGCGGGCAGAATACCAAGCAAGTCTGGATAAAACTCTAAAAGATAGGTGGGACTCAAGTAAGCTTCAGAATTTTTCCTATGGGGAAAAATGTGGTCGACTTCTCGCTTGGAAGGCTAGAACGGACAGAGTCCGCAATCAGATCAAATGTATTTGCCTTCAAAATACAGGCTTAATTTCACATGATGATACCCTTATTCGAGAGGAAGCTAGATCATATATGCAAAATTTATATAAAGAGTATATATCTCCCCCTACTCGAAATATAGAGCATTGGCTAAACCAGACAGAGATTCCACAGCTATTGGAAACCGATAGCATGGCCTTGGCCTCAGCCATCAGGGAAGAAGAAGTCCTCGCCCAGATAAAAAAAATGGCTAGAGGTAAAGCAGCCGGTCCAGATGGGCTCCCAATTGAAATATAGAGTGGTATAGACCTATTTCACTGTTGAATTCCAACTATAAAATCTTTGCAGGGGTCATGGCAGCAAGGTTGGCCAAAGTAATCAAAACGATTGTCCACCAGGATCAAAAGGGCTTTATTCCGGACAGACAGTTAAATGAGTTAACTTTTAAAGTCATAGCAGCAATAGATGTTGCAGTAGCTAAAAAAGCTTCCGTTGACCCTCACGGCCATTGATGCCGCTAAGGCTTTCGACCAAGTATACTGGCCCTATTTGTGGTCGGCTCTGTCCAGATTTGGTTTTCCCCTTAATTTTGTTTTAGCTGTTCGGTCTCTATGTAAGAGTCCCCGGGCAAAAGTCTTAGTAAATGGCGTACTTTCAGATTGGTTTACTATCTCACGCGGAACGAGGCAGGGGTGTCCTTTGTCACCCCTGCTGTTTGATCTCTATATCGAACCCTTTGTCTGTCTGCTTAGGGAGGATCCAGCGATCTAGAAATAAACTAAAGAGGGCCCCTGAAAAACTAAATAATGGGGGAGGAAAGCAGGGGAAAAAATCAACAAAAAGGGTCTGCCATTGTCCTATACCATACCTTGTTAAAACTTCACTACCTGTGTAAATTGTAGGTTCTCTTTCAGTACCTACGCTATCCAGTTACGTATAACTTATTCATTTTAATTGGTTTACCTATTCTTGTAGCGAAGCTGTCCCCCAGGAGTATCGCTCGTATTGGATTCATTACTTTTTGGTTTTGCTTATTGGTCCATTGGAATTCTGATAGCTACTCCCTCACTCAGTAGGTAATTATGTGCTGATCCTGTTATCATTCTACTTTCTTTATCTTCGGGGTTTTTATTTAAGTCACTGTACACCCTTTGTATTTTGTCTTTATTTTTCAACACTTGGGTATATTTCTTGGTCTGGCAGTAATCCTCATGTTGCAAATACTTTTTCTTCATAGATTTTCGGTGTGTATTTTCTATTTGTCAACCCTGGCTCTCTGCTTGGTGATGGTTTGCTCCCATAGAAATAGATTACTGTGTTTTTAATTGCTATACATCGGCTTATTGTTTGCCTCATTCATTTCTTTTACAGAGTTCGTTTCGAGCACGCTCTGGGTTGCCAAGAAGCCCCGTTTTTAAGCCCTTTTCTCCACGGAGTCTTAATGCACTAAAAAGACCCCATTGATGAGCAAATTGACCTCTGTTGCATTTATCTATTTATGCGCCCTGACGAAGGAATTAGTGGACTTTGTGGTCCGCTCCGAAACGCGCGTCGGCGCTTGTGGTGTTCTAATTATTGACATGAACAATTTGTACTACTATTGAGATTTGTTTCTGTTTTTTTTTTTTTTTTAGGTGATTTGTCTTCATGTTGTTTTTTGTATAGGTCTCATGTGTAGTATTGTAATATATTGAATTTATTGTGTGTTATCTGTATGTACTTGTAAATGCATTTTGGTTAAAACATTGTTCTTTGTGGGCATTACTTGGCTTTTTGTTAGTGCAACAAAAATTTGAAATTATGTTTATTGCACTAACTCCATTTTTTATATTTTTGCCTATATAAAAATAAAATTGTTTAAAAATGTATTTCTCTATGTCCCTGTGATTGAATGAGGCACTAACCAATTATTTGTGGGAGTTATTACCGACTAAAAATATTTGGGGGAGGTTCTGTGATTCTTTTTGTGGATCCGGCGATCTACCCTTTTAGAATTGCAGATCTTGAATTAAAATTTGCTTTGTACGCTGACGATCTCCTCATGTTTTCTTCTAATCCAGTTGAGGCTATCCCGAGATTGTTTGAACAAGCAGAATTGTTCGGAGAAGTCTCGGGCTACAAGGTAAACAAAGAAAAAACAGAGATTATGCAATGGAATCCGGCAGGAGGGACAATTGAAACTAAGACACGCATGAGGTACCTGGGTATAATTTTGTCCCAAAACATCTCGGAAATAGCCAAAATAAATTTGATGAGGATTCATAAGGATATCTGTGGCCTACTACAAAGATGGACTGGCCTCTCTCTGAGTATTTTTGGCAGAGTAAACTTAGTCAAGATGATTATTATGCCGAAGATCACATTTCTGTTTAATTCCATCCCATTGATGTTTCCAGCATCTGATATCGCCAAAATACAGGGGAAAATTGGTTCCTTTATCTGGAATGCTAAGATATCAAGGATCTCCTGGGAAAAATTGAGGAAAAGCCTTAAAACGGGAGGGTTATCCCTGCCGGATATATCCGTTTACTGTCACTCATTTCACTTTAAAAATTTCAGATTGCTAGCCGGTAAGATAGATGCTTCTTCTCAAGGCCTTCTGTTTCAAGCCTTACTATATGATATACCTAAGGGGCAAGAATATTTTTTATTCAAGTATGGTGACCCAAGGTTTTTCAAGAGGGTGAGACTAAAGGTACTGGAAACTGCTCTTAAGAATTGGGTGTATGTTAGGAAAAGCTTGAAAATCCCGTACTATGCACCTCAAGCTCCGATTTGGGATTCTCCAGGCACACCAGAATGCCTCAATGACCATCTATCTCGCCCTCTAAAAATGTCTGGTCTGTTTTATTGGCAGGATTTGCAGAAAGAATCGCAGTTGTTGAACTGGGAGTCGTTATCCAGCCTGACAGGTGGAACTTTATCTAGGTATAAGTACTATCAGCTGGCAGGATGGTGGGCAACCAAAACTTGGGACTTTGATTCACTGAACCCTAAGTTTGACTATGTATTAAGAAGAGGCAGGTGGAAGTAGGAGGTCTCTTTCTGGTATTCGGCTATTCTAGAGATAGAAGGTATAACAGAATCTGAACTCCATACACTTTGGGGCAATGCTATTCGCATGGATTCAAATAACTTTATGAAAGTATGAGGAGACTCTTTTACTATGTTACATGCTGTGGTTAAATCAGCTCCTCTTAAAAGAAATCATTTATATACCACATACAGAGTATATATCTCCCTAAAAAAGTTAGCAAAGATTACAGGCCTGTACCATCAATGTCCAAGATGCAAATTTCCTGCAGCGGATGACCTTCATATGTTTATAGGTTGTCCTGAAATAGCAGGTTATTGGGTAAAGGTGCAAGTTTTTTTAGCCGAGGTATTAGATAAACAGATTGAAATTACCCCAAGTTTGATCATGTTTGGACTACATACAGATTATCATCTCAATGAACCGCTATCTAAATATATATTCTATGTGATCATCCTGGCAAGACGAGAGATTTGTAGGGCCTGGAAGAATATAAATGCCCCAACCTTCATGGAGTGTCTGAAATATATAATTTATACCAGTGAATCAGATATAGCATGTGACAGTAATACTTACGGAAAAGTCTGGGCAGACTTGGTTGCATGGCGGAACAGATAGAGAATATTCCAATGATTTCACCTGGGCACTGCTTGTCTGGTCACTTCAAAGTGACACTGGGTCATCTAGCAGCGCAAAAAGAAGTGGACAGTGGAAGTGGTGATTGCTTGAGGGTTTGAGCCTTTCTCTTTCCACATCGTTCTTAAAACACCAGGGCTGGGATAGGATGACCGTTGAGGAGAGGTTATGGCCTCCCATCAGGAATGCCCTTTATTCTATGGTATATGAGGAATATTTAAAAAAAAAAAAAAAACCTTTGGTAGACCCAAGGGCAGGGTGCTTTGTAGGTAAAAGGTAGGACATGCCCTGATGTGTGTGGCATGTCCTAATAGTGAATTACAGCCATTTTTGTTTTTCACAATTGCAAGGCTACCTTTTCCCCATAGGCCAGAATGGGCAGTTTGATTATAACATCTTAAAATCCTAACTGACTCAGGGAACTAGGTAGAAATTCGAGTTTAGTATGACTGAACTCAGAATGGTAAAATACATCTATTAGGTATTTTCTTGCCTAACTATCCAAGCGTGCCTCTGATAGGTTGTGTATTCCATATCTGGAGTTTGAGTGACAGGGGCTGGAGAATTCCAGGAGACAGGGTGAGTCAGCACAGGGCTGAATAGAGCTATCTGCATGTAGATGGGTGGGAGGAGTTGCACCTGGGTCTGAATAGGGCTGTGCCTGCCTTCCACAATGGAAGGAGTCTTGTCAATAAAGTACTCCAAGACTGCCAAAGAAAGGAGAAAGGAACTTTGTGCTACTTTCATCAACTTGTAAAGGATCTACAAGGGCTTGGAAATTTACCTTAGGTTTGCCCCTGACGAAGGGATTTATTATCCCGAAATGCATCAGGGACTATTTTCAAGAAAAGACGAAGAAGTCCATCACCATTGCACATTTGGAAATTCCTTATGAAAATTGTACACACCATTAAGGATGATTAATGTGTTGTACTTGTATATTATTTAATGTGATGTCGAAATGGAAATGTAATCATTGTCCTTATATTGAAATGCTTTAACATTAATGTAAAATGTTTCTTCTTACTTTCTTGGTTCACAGTTGTGTTCATTCATTTGTTTATTAACTGTTAAACAAGGATTTGTCTTCTAGGAACTAGTGAACAGTGCGTGGTACGTAATGGGTTTTCCCACTACACCACTTACCTTGTTTCAGTATCCGTCGTGACAACGGATTTAGTACCACAGCACCCATTATAAACTTACCATAGGTTCTCTACCGACTGATTAATAGGAGTGCACCTTTTCATATAAATATATGCTATTGTGAGTCACAAGTTCGTGCAGTGTCTTAGTTGGCATGTGTAGCTTTGGTGCTGTGTGTCGGATGTGCTACTGTGACTCACAAGTTAGAGCAGGGAGTCAGTTGGCATGTTTGGCTTCAGTGCTGCATCTGGGATGTGCTACTGTGACTCACAAATTAGTGCAGTGGCTCAGTTGGCATGTGTGGCTTCAGTGCTGCATGTTGGATGTGCTACTGTGACTCACACGTTAGTGCAGTGGCTCAGTTGGCATGTGCATCTTCGGTGCTTTGTGTCTGATGTGCTACTGTGGCTCACAGGTTAGTGCAGGGAGTCAGTAGGCATGTGTGGCTTCAGTGCTGCATATGGGATGTGCTACTGTGTCTCACAAGTTAGTGCAGTGGCTCAGTAGGCATGTGTAGCTTCAGTGCTGTGTGTCAGATATGCTACTGTAACTCACAAGTTAGTGCAGGGAGTCAGTTGGCATGTGTGGCTTCAGTGCTGCACGTGGGATATGCTCCTGTGAGTCACAAGTTAGTGCAGTGGACAGTTGGCATGTGCAGCTTCGGTGCTGTCTGTCAGATGTGCTACTGTGACTCAAAAGTTAGTGCAGGGAGTCAGTTGAAATGTGTGGCTTCAGTCCTGCATGTGGGATGTGCTACTGTGAATCACAAGTTAGGGCAGGGAGTCAGTTAGTATGTTTGGCTTCAGTGCTGCACGTGGGATGTGCCACAGTGAGTCACAAGTTAGTGCAGTGGCTCAGTTAGCATGTGCAACTTTGGTGCTGTGTGTCGGATGTGATACTTTGACTCACAAGTTAATGCAGGGAGTCAGTTGGCATGTGTAGCTTCATTGCTGCACGTGGGATGTGCTGCTGGGAGTCACAAGTTAATGCAGTGGCTCAGTTGGCATTTGTAGGTTCAGTCCTGTGTGTCTGATGTACTACTGTGACTCACAAGTTAGTGCAGGGAGTCATTTGGCATGTGTGGCTTCAGTGCTGCACGTGGGATATGCTACTGTGAGTCACAAGTTAGTGCAGTGTCTCAGTTGGCATGTGAAACTTCGGTGCAGTGTGTCTGATGTGCTACTGTGACTCACAAGTTAATGCAGGGAGTCCGTTGGCATGTGTAGCTTCAGTGCTGCACGTGGGATGTGCAACTGTGACACACAAGTTAGTGCAGTGGCTCAGTTAGCATGTGTAGCTTCAGTGTTGTGTGTCTGATGTATTACTGTAACTCATAAGTTATTGCAAGAAGTCATTTGGCACGTGTGGCTTCAGTGCTGCACGTGGGATATGCTACTGTGAGTCACAAGTTAGTGCAGTGTCTCAGTTGGCATGTGCAGCTTCGGTGCTGTCTGTCAGATGTGCTACTGTGACTCAAACGTTATTGCAGGGAGTCAGTTGCAATGTGTGGCTTCAGTGCTGCATGTGGGATGTGCTACCGTCTCTCACAAGTTAGTGCAGGGAGTCATTTGGCATGCGTGGCTTTAGTGCTGCATGTGGGATGTGCAATTGTGTCTCACAAGTTAGTGCAGGGAGTCAGTGGAAATGTGGGTGTTAGTGCTGCATGTGGGATGTGCTACTGTGACTCACAAGTTAGTGCAGTGGCTCAGTTGGCGTGTGCAGCTTCAGTGCTGTGTGTCTAATGTGCTACTGTGACTACAAGTTAGTGCAGAGTCAGTTGGCATGCGTGACTTCAGTGCTGCACATGGGATGTGCTACTGTGAGTCAAAGTTAGTGCAGTGGCTCAATTGGCATGTGTAGCTTCAGTGCTGTGTGTCTAATGTACTACTTTGACTCACAAGTTAGTGCAGGGAGTCATTTGGCATGTGTGGCTTCAGTGCTGTACGTGGGATATGCTACTGTGAGTCAAAAGTTAGTGCAGTGGCTCAGTTGGCGTGTGCAGCTTCAGTGCTGTGTGTCTAATGTGCTACTGTGACTCACAAGTTAGTGCAGAGTCAGTTGGCATGTTTGGCTTCAGTGCTGCATCTGCGATGTGCTACTGTGACTCACAAGTTAGTGCAGTGGCTCAGTTGGCATGTGTAGCTTCGGTGCTGTGTGTCTAATGTACTACTTTGACTCACGAGTTAGTGCAGGGAGTCATTTGGCATGTGTGGCTTCAGTGCTGCACGTGGGATATGCTACTGTGAGTGATAAGTTAGTGCAGGGAGTCAGTTGGAATGTGCGGCTTTGGTGCTGCATGTGGGATGTGCTACTGTGACTCAAGAGTTAGTGCAGGGAGTCGTTTGGCATGTGTGTCTTCAGTGCTGCATGTGGGATGTGCTACTGTGACTCACAAGTTAGTGCAGGGAGTCAGTAGGAATGTGTGGCTTCGGTGCTGCATTTGGGATGTGCTACTGTGACTCACACGTTAGGGCAGGGAGTCAGTTGGCATGTTTGGCTTCGGTGCTGCATGCGGGATGTGCTACTGTGACTAACAAGTTAGTGCAGTTGTGCAGTTGCCATGTGTGGATTCAGTGCTGCACATGGGATGTGCCACTGTGACTCACATGTTACTGCAGTGGCTCAGTAGACATGTGCAGCTTCCTTCAAGCCGGTAAATGGACAGGGCAGGTTAGTGGAGCGCAGAGGGGTAGGGCAGCAGTAGCGGTTCTGTGATGGAGTTTGCATGGCACCTTCGTTGCTAAAGTTGTATTCTGCTGAAAGTGCACACAGGTCAGTGCATACACGCACAAGTTCTGATGGTGTGTTCGAAGGGTGAGTGGACGCATTTATTCTGTGCACCGTGAAAGGCACCTGGGTTTTCAACAAAGTGCACAAGTGGGACTGCACACCAACAGGTACCTGCTGTTTGGTGGGATGGAACTGCAGCTGTACATATAATGGACACTCACCTTCCCAAAACCCTTCTAGGTGTCTGTACTGCAGAAGGAATGGGTCAGCTGGAAATATTTATGCATTTTTAGGTTTTGTGTAAAACTCAATGCAATCAATTTTTACATTCAGTGGAATGTTCCATTCTGCTGTCAGTAATCTGATGACTACGCTGAAAAACGAAAAATCTAAGAATTTTGAAAATAAAAACATTGTTCCCTTCGATAGGGAAATGTTTCTAAAGATAAATCCATGTACAGCTTGAAAAATAAGAAACTATCGGTTGTATTTGTAAAAATGAGCAAACCGTAAACCGATTCTTGTGCACGCGAGGAGGTGTGAGTCTCTGTGGTTGTTCCCTTGAGGTTTGGCAGGTCTGACAGCCGTTCTCAAGAATACAAGAAACATGACGTCAACACTGCAGCGGAAGCGGGTTCTTGTCTCGCGCTTGGTGCTAAATACGACCCGTGGGCTTCTGGGAAGGGACTGCCCAGGTCTTTGTCACAGTCAATAACATGCATATGAGAGAACTAAAACAGCTGGTGCTGACGCCATGCAGGACAGCTACCATGAGGGATGTTTGTGACGTCTCACTGCACTGTGGCCCCATCGCAACAGGTGCCAGGAATTAGGAATTAGCTGGAGAAGTGTAGCTAGTGACGCAGTCTCAAAAGCTGCAAACAAAGCCCTTCCACCCTGGCAGTGTGCTTAACTTGTGCCAGTGTTTGCAGGTGGTGCGCACTGGCACGCATTTGTATAGACTGATTATTCAACATCATCAGGCTCTGACCCACAGCAAGAGAGAGATTGGAGGAGAAGGGAAGAAGGAAGAGGGAAACCGAGACCAAAGGAGATAATAGAAATGAAAAAGAACATTACAGAGTAAGAGACAGGAAGAGTATGGTGGTGGCAGAAACTGGCAGGAAGGGGAATAACAACCAACTAGCCTCAGTTAATGACGAGCCAAGCATCAGCAGCAGCAGTCACGAGCTTCTGAGAAATGTTTTGGGTCTCACTTTATAATCGACTGAGGCAGCAAAAGGTTAGTGTAAAGGCTGCACAAATCTCTCCCCCACTAATTGCAACAATTATTACTAATTTCACAGCTTATAAATTGCACCTCTAGTGGATACAGGGCCAAGCACTGCTGGAAGTGATGCTGGCAGGTAATGCTGCTCCGTGGAAGCACTGGACTCTAAACAAAGTCAGTTTGCTTCTTACCACTTCCACAACTCAAAGGGGCTTATTTAAAAGAGCCCTGCATCACTTTTGCACCACGTAATGTGGTAGATGCGTGACACAGGGCTCTCGTTTCGATTTATGGAGCTGAGGTTCCGTAGCAATCCGAACCCGTGTATTCGGTATCGTAGTACTGACACGATTTAGGTACCAATGAACCGCAAATGATCCATTATATACATGACAGTGTTTTCGCTACGCAACGAGCATGAATTTACTGAGAAATAGGGCATTCTGTTGTTAAGTCATGGCATCCATTTTAGATACGGCATCCATTTTTGTTTCTTGCCCTCACATAGTCAATGGACGGGCGATGACCCCGGCAGAATCACCTTGTTAAGGACACGTAAGCTCGAGCCCGAGAAAGGCTGACACTGCATGACTAGGCAGAATCAAGCTGCCTCCCTTGCCTGAGGCCAGTCCTGCTATACTGGTTCTCGTGTCCATTGTCCTGACTGAGAGGCCGAAGACGGTAGCCATGCCCGTTTATAATCAATAAACACCTCTTATCCTACTTTTCAATCCTTTGCACCTGGCTCTGCTCCTCTCCTTCAGGGCTTTTACAATGGGGAGGTTACGATTTTTATGATGGGGAGGATCGAGCAAAGAATGGAGAACTGACAAGGAGACCTGATCGAATACCGAAAACCTACGACTAATTATTGTTTGATGTATATTTATTGTCTGTTTGGGATACCGGGTTGGGCATGAGAAATATTCGTGTAATGTTGCCTAAAGACATATTTCGTGTATTTAAGGCGCAACCCACTTAATGCAATTTGAACAGTCTCGTAGATTCTGCCTCTGTGTGGTTCCTATGACTTCTGTGTCCCTGCAGTAAATAAACCTTGGTCTTTGACGCCACCATTGAGAAACCCGCGTCTCTGTTTATTTTGTGCACCGAGACAGGAAGGAACTCAGGGGTCTTCGGGTGTTGTTTCCCTGACACCTCTGGACTCTTAAAAGTCCAGAACCTCAAATTGGCACCCAAAGTGGGGCGACGTCATCCGGTACCGGTCCAAAGCCTGAAAAGTTCGAGGAGCTTCGTGTGAAGATTCCGGAGGGAGGTACCCCGCTTCATCGATCCCTGCATGTCGTAAAAGTGGCCCGACGATCTCTTCCACGAGGGTTCCCGTTCCCAGACGGCTACAGAGGACCGCTGCCCTGACTGTCGCCCTGTCTTGGACCCGAGGTGCAGACCTTAGTACGGCGAGACGTAGACGGGTTCTCCTTGGTGACGTCTTCCACATTTCAGTTAAGTATTAAGTGGGTCGTGCTCAGTTTGGTTGTCTGGATACGTTTGTTTTTGAATTCGTAGATTATCATTGGTTGCTCTTGTTAAGATAATCTTTGTTTTGGTATTGGTTCATTTTGGTAGGCCTAAGTTCTCTGCGCATTTTGGTTGGAATTTGTCTTTGTTTGTCATGACTAACAGTAGTAATTGTTTCTTGTCCTGGTTACGTTGCAACGGGGATTCCCGGTTGGAGGATCCGTGTTCGGTTCCTCCGATTGGAACTCCTACACATGAGCTCTATTGTAAACACGGTGTAGGTCCTATTGCGTATAATGAAGTATGGGTTCGTTATACCAGAAAAGATGGTGTCCTTAGTTGGCCACCGCATGGTAGCTTCGAAAGCGAAATTCTAGACAACCTAGAAATGAAGTTGTTTAAAAGGAAAGCCCGGCCGGCAATGTTTGATTCTTTTCGCGTATGGCGTAAAGAAGCCAAACAGAGAGAAATTAGGAAGACGAAGAAAGAACAGAAAGAGAAAGGGTTGACTTTAATGGAATCTGCTAGGCAGCTGCATGTCAACGAGACTGAGAAAGCAATGGAGATGGCGAATAGAAAATATAATTTGGCAATTGATAAATGTTACCCTGTATTGCCATCTTGTCCTACTAAGCCGATAGAGGACCTTGAAAAGGATCCTCTGTTGTCTTACCTGTTGAGATCACCTCCACCGTATGCACAGGGTATTACAGCACCACAGTTACTACCTGTTGTACAGCCAGCTGCTGGCCAGCCTGGAATAGTTGCTCCACTTCCTTTGATTCCAGTTCCTGTCCTTCCCGTGGTTAATGTTCCCTCGGCACCCCCTCTTCCTGGGTTGCCTATTCCGCCTTTGCCTGTCGTTTCGCAAACTGCTTTACCTGCAACACCCACCCTTACTATTTCATCTGCTCCAGCTGCCCTGTTCCCGAACCCTGTAAACATTCTGACTCCGCTTTCTGTTCGTCGGAAAATAACTGACTCTGTAACTAATATTTTAACTCCTCTCTACAGGTCTTTAATTTGGACCCCCGTTTCTGACTCTATACAGAGACGTAGCCAGCTTCCTAATCCCCAGGAACGAGAAATGTTAGATTCGACAGCTCTTAGGTGGATGTCGAAAGCTGCAAAGTATGATGCACGAAGAGTGTTAGATACCTTTATGCAATGGAATGAACCAACTCAACGTTATGTTTTTGACGTGATGTGTTCTCTTGTGCGTGAGGAATGGGATGCTGATGACTTAGATTCTGTCCCCTCTGATCTGATAAATGTTCAGCAGAAATTTGCCGCAGGAATGGTGATAGGTTCAGAGGTAGGGGAAGCGATAGAACTGATTTTAGCTTATAGGAATGATTCCCCTCTTCGAGCGCCAAGGGACCCTGATGGTTCACCGATTACTAGGAAAAGACGAGGTCAATATCCGATGAGGGAAGTTCCACCGATATGGCGTGATGCAGTTCAAGCTGATGGGGCTAATGGTATTGCAGCTGCTCCGGCACAATTCCAGAGAGTGTGGATACACATCCCTTGGAAGCGGGCCGAAGTATTAGCAGTAAAACAAGCGTTGCCGGACCCGCGTAAAAACCCTGCTGGTTATTATAAAGAGTTAACGCAAACAGTTCAAGCGTGTGTCATGAATTTGGCAGATATTGAAATGCTATTTGGCAATGTAGTGCCACAGCCTATATGGGCCAAGATTCGGCAAGAGAACCACCCAGTCGCCCTAGGAGGTGATTGGCCAGCTATTGTAGCGGCAGATGCGCAACAAGTTGGCGGTGCTAAACCTGAACCTCTAATTGCTGCCTTACCTGGCAGAATAATTAATCTGATGAAAACGCTGATGCCAGCGTTACGGGTAAATTGGGATAAACTATCGGCATGCAAACAGAAGAAGGACGAAAGCGTCTCTGACTTCTTCACTAGATTTGAAGAGACCTTTGTAGACCACAGTGGGCAAGATATGAGTACTGAGGGAGGTCAGAGGTTGTTTGTCGACAAGTTCGTGTTTAATTTACTACCTGAGCTTAGTAACAAGTTAAAGGATTCCGAAAGTGCATGGGCAGTATCGACGACAGCACAGATACTTGCAACTGCTCAGTATTACGAGAATAGAGAGAAAGAAGAGAAGGAAAAGTCAGAAAAGAAAACAAAAGATTTAAAGACTAAAATACTATTGCAACAGGCATATCCGCCTCGCTCGAATCAGTCAGATTTACAGCAGCGACCCCAGTTTCAGCACCAGCCACTATTGCAGCAAGGGACGTCCCAAAGATTTAATTATGGATTTCCTCGACAACAGTTAGCATGGAATCAGTGTGCCTATTGTAAAAAGGAGGGCCATTATAAGAACGAGTGTCCAGTACTGCACGCACAGACTAGTGGTGTCCCAGCTCAGAGAGGTAATGGCGGGTTTATGCAAGCTCCTAGAGGTAGAGGACGTGGTACTATGACACCACAGGCCGATCGGCCAACAAATTATTTCGATCAGCGAAATGTACAATCTACGCAACTCGGTAGATCTTCACAGTATCATGTTGAGGATTACTATGAGAATAATGAAGAGATTCAGAAAAACGAGTACTAGGACAGCCACAGGCAAAGAGAGGGAGTAGTATCAGTTCCAGTTGATCAGAGTGGACCATATGTCGCAGTAGTTACATCAGGCGTGGTTGAACCGTTTCTGTTGGATACTGGTGCGGCAAAAAGTTCAATTATGCATGCGAAACTCCCTGGCGCACCTTTGTCTGGCTTAACGAACACCTCACTAGGTTTCTCAGGCGCCCCTGTTCACAATCCTGTTTCTAGTCCTTTGTCAATCTCTGTTGGGCCATGCGAACTAGAAGCACCCCTTATCCTAACAACCGGTTTGTCATTCCTCGATTTAAACTTGTAAAAATGGGAGGGCGGGCCTTCACCCACCGTGCCCCTAAATACTGGAATGCGCTACCTTCCTCCTTGAAAACTGAGACCAATTTTCTCGCCTTCAGGAAAAGACTTAAAACATTTCTATTCCGATGATTCGCATGTTGATCCAATTGTCTCAGGGCGCTGCTTATATGTTATGTTATGTTAGTGCTATTTGTATTGCGCACGGTCCGTTTTTCTTCTTTAGTCTATCCCTCCACGCCGGGAAACCCACTGTGGGTAGCTGTTGCGCGTTACAAGTTCAAATAAATAAATAAAAATAAATAATGAGAATCTGCTTGGTTTAGATCTGTTGAAACGCCTGCATGCGACACTGTACTGTTCTCCTTCGGGAGTGCAGCTCACATTAGGCAAGAGAGTCATTTCTCCAATGTACATGTCGATGGATAAGCTCCCACCGGAGCTGCGTTCTCTCCCTGATACTCTTTGGGCGACTGGTCCTAACGATGTAGGCCTTTTAGAAATTCCCCCTTATGTGGTAAGCCTGAAAGCAAATGTTAAATTCCCACGAATCCCACAGTATCGGATTTCGAATGAAGGTGAACGTGCACTTTTACTGATCGTGAAAGACTTAATACAGAAAGATGTGATAGAGGAAACTAGAGGAAATGTCTGCAATAGTCCTGTTCTGCCGATTTTGAAACGCACTGACCCTTCCAAACCTCCAATCTACAGATTTGTGATTGACCTCAGAGAAGTTAACAAAATAGTGATTCCGCAGTTTCCTGTGGTACCAGATATCACTGCATTATTGACGTTAATTCCTGCCTCAGCTTCATGGTTTACAGTGATCGATTTGAAAAATGCATTTTTCAGCATCCCGATAGCCGAGGAAAGTAGAGACATTTTTGGTTTTTCCTTAGGAGGTCGCAGTTTCAGATTCAAACGCGCTCCACAAGGTTATTGTGAGAGCCCTTCAATTTACAGCCAAGCATTGAAAAGTCAATTAGATGCTCTTGTACTTCCTCCTGGTGTTGCTCTGATCCAATATGTAGATGATCTTTTATTGGCTGCCGATGACAAGGAAACTTGCAAAACAGCTACAATTTCTTTATTACGTCATTTGTCAGATTTGCATCACAAGGTTTCACCTTCTAAACTGCAATATTGTTGCCAAGAAGTGACCTACTTAGGTCATCTTTTGTCAAAGGAGGGAAGAAGGTTGACCCCAGAGAGAATCAAAGCAATTTTCGCAGATGACTGTACCAAGCACACAGAGAGAAGTGCGTGCGTTTTTGGGTATTACGTCATACTGCAGGCAATGGATCCCAAATTTTTCTCTCATGGCAAAACCATTGGGAGCCCTGACTGGAAAAGGTGTTCCGAGCCCTTTGCCATGGTCTGATGAATGTCAACAGAGCTTCTCCAACTTACGTGATGCGCTGTGTTCAGCTCCTGTGTTGGGTACTCCTGACTACAGTAAACCGTTTACACTATATGTCCATGAAAGAGAAGGTTGTGCATTGAGTGTTTTAACGCAACAATTTGGTGACAAACAGCGACCTTGTGCATATTTCTCATCTACATTAGACCCGGTAGCCAGAGCGTTGCCAAGTTGTTTAAGAGCTACAGCAGCAGCTGCAGTGTCTATCCGACAGTCTGCTGGACTAGTCATGAACAACATGTTAGTAGTCATGGTTCCACATGCTGTGGATACACTCATGAATCGAACGAAAACTCAGCACCTCACCAGTGCTAGACTATCAGGCTATGAGCTGACGCTTTTGGCAAGTCACATTCAGATCAAGCGATGTAACATACTGAATCCAGCAACGCTGCTGCCGACTACTCTGGAGTCGAGTGATTCAGAGCCCCATGACTGTTGTTTCAGAACTGAAGAAGAGACAAAAGGTCGGATTGATTTAAAAGACACTCCGTTATTAGATCCAGATGGCACTTTGTACGTCGATGGGTCATGTTTTAAACTACAGAATGGTGATGTGACGGACGCGTATGCAGTTACGACTTTGAGTACAATTGTGGAGACCGCAAGAGTGAGTCAGAATTTTGCCCAGGCTGCAGAATTAATTGCACTAACAAGAGCGTGTGTTTTAGCTGAGGGAAAGAGAGTGAATGTGTTTACTGATAGCCAATACGCCTTCGGCGTAGCACATAGTTTTGGACGGCTGTGGAAAGAAAGAGGTTTTCTCACGTCCCATGGGACTAAGATCCAACATGGACAGTTAGTCAGCGATCTATTGGAATCCCTGACCCTACCGAATGAAGTTGCGATTGTGAAGTGCAGTGCACATCGAAAGATTACGGATGATGTTGGCCGTGGGAATGCGTTTGCTGATGAGGTCGCCAAAGAGACGGCCAAGAACATGACGAGCCGGATGTACGTTGCAACGTCTGCAAGATGGATTGCTGAATCAGGGATGTGTGAGAATACGACTGAAAGTGTGAAGGCAATCCAGAATGAAGCAACTGAAAATGAGAAAAATGAATGGAAGGAGAAAACGGGTAAAATGGATTCAAGTGGATGTTGGGTTGATTTGTCTGAACAGCAGCGTTGGATGTTACCTGATGCGTATGTGCTCGCAGTAGTCACGATGGCGCATGGACCGGCGCACATCAGTTCGAAAGGGATCTGTAAAATGTTAGCTCCAGTATGGAAGAATGATGGAATTACTAAGTGTGCGGAAAGAGTGGTGAAAAATTGCATGATATGCCTGATGCATAATCCTGGCAAGGGAACCCCAACTGGTCATTTTGCTCCCCCTTCTTGTCCCTTTGAAGTGATTCAGTTGGATTTTATCTACGTGGACAGGTGTAACAATTTTAAGTATGTCCTAGTGGTAGTCTGTGCCTTTTCAAGATGGATTGAGGCATATCCATTAAAGGATAACACTGCTATGTCCACTGCCAAAATCCTCCTCAAAGAGTACTTCCCTAGGTATGGTATGCCACGGATTGTTTGGTCGGACAACGGAAGTGAGTTTGTAGGGAAAGTTATGAAGAGTGTGTGTACGGGTCTGGGTATCACCCAGAAGTTCCACAGTGCGAATCACCCACAGTCAGCAGGTTTGGTTGAAGGGTACAATGGTACCTTGAAGCTGAAACTTGCTAAAATTCAAGCTTCCACTGGTCTATCTTGGCCAGATGCACTGCCTTTAGCTCTACTGTCCACCAGAGCGACTGTACACTCTCGAGTAGGGCTTAGCCCATATGAGATTGTGTTTGGTCGTCCTGCTAATGTTTGGGGAGTCCCTAGGCCAAAGGAATTCAAACAGATCGAATATCCAATGTTGATTGATTATCTTTATGACCTGACTGCTAAACTAAGCCTTATTCGTCAACAGGTATTTGAATCCTTGCCTAAACTGCCAGAGAGTCCAGGCCACACGTTGAAACCCGGCGACCAAGTGGTGGTGCGGAATTTCGAACGAACCCGGAACCTCCAGCCAAGATTTGTGGGCCCGTTCCAAGTGCTCCTAACAACGAGAACTGCTGTACGCCTAGCTGGAAGAAAGAATTGGGTGCACGCTAGCCATACGAAGCGTGTCCCTCTCCCACTCCCCTACGATAACTGGGTTAGACAGGGATTTGGTGTATCCGAGACAGAACCTGTTCCTAGGCTCATCCCTTTCAGTGATGCAGAGTACATAATGGACTCACAAACTGAAACACAGAACTCTGACACCTCAGCAGGAACCGCTCTTTCGAACCCAGAACAGAGTATTGTACAAAGTGAACATTTGTCACCTGTGGAGTCGAACATTTCTACACCTGTAGACCAGCTATTCCAAGATCAGACAAGACCTGGAAAGTACAGATATAATCTACGTTCTCATGCTATGAACTAATGACATTGCATAATTACTTTTCTGTTTGAAAACTGTTTTGATCTTATCGCATTCCATTCAGTCAGGAAGTTTGCTTTAAATTTTTTATCCTTTTGTTTTTGTTGTTCTCTCACCTTGCCGTCTGGGTTACCGTAGGGTCGTAACGTGTGCCTTGTTTTAATTTGCAGGGAACCAGACACAAGGTCGGTTTCTTCTGTTTACTTTGGGAACTCCCAGGGTAAACAGAGGCAATTTTTAACAGGTACAAACCATCCGTTGCGAACGGTTGTAGAAGATGGAGCTTCCTGAACTGCGACGGGTTAACGTCATAAATGTGCACAAGACAAAACTATATGACATATTGTATAGCAAATGTTTCCTAATGCAATGTGCTCTGACACTTCTGATTGTTTTAATAACTTTGGTAGGCGGAATTATTTTTGGTATTCAATTGATCTTTGCACCTGTTACGTCTACAGTATCTCCCCATGTTTCTGTTTCTCCGACTGTTGTTTCTATTCATTCTTTCCATCCTTTTCCTGCCCACGAGCAAGCTCGACGCTCCGAGTTTATAAATAACACTTTCATTCAGCTCTTGCACTAACATCAACTAGTGGTTAACACAACGAACTGCTGGGTGTGTGGCTTGATACCACATACTATGGATAAGGGCATCCCTTATCTGGTTCTGCCCTTTAGTTATAATGGATCATTCTGGGCATTTCAGACCATGTTCGCCTATGCCCTAGAGACCTATCCTCCACGACCTCCGCGTTCCACTAGATATAATTCCGCTAACAGAGCCTTGGTAAAGGGAATTACTGACATGGTTAGAGATGTCAATAACACTCCGTTTATTCCCAAGGATGAATTGCGAGTTTACATGGGTTGGAACGTTACGGAATATGGCATTACTTTGGGTGAGAACAAACGTAAAAGCTCGACTCCGATCTGGGTCGTACCCCACCAAGGTCAAGTCTGTTTGCAAGGAAATGGGAGGAATCCGAAAGCTCGACTAGGGAAGAGTGACTGTATCGAAACATACGTTTTCCCGTCACAGTCTTCCCCTGCATTTTTAGCTGCTAAGGGCACCTATTTTGTTTGTCAAGACAGAGCATACACATGGCTGCCCGCTGACTTCTCAGGCTCATGTTATATCGCTCAACTGTTACCTCCGACATACACTGCTGCACCGGACTATCACAAAACTAGAGTTGTGAGAGGTGTTTTCAGTAAAGAAGATACTGCTGGCCAAGAAGTAGGAGACTTTTTCAAAGGTTTCCTTCCATTCTGGGGGCCTATGGCCAACAGTAGAAACTTACGTCAACTAACACGGGTAGTTGAATCCACTATTACCGAAACTGCGGGTGCCCTTAGTAACCTGACAGCTGAGCTTCAAGCGGATCGCCTCATGACGTTACAGAACCGTATGGTCCTTGATGTGTTACTTGCAGATCGAGGTGGGGTATGTAAGATGATCCAATCAAGTTGCTGTGTTTTTATCCCAGATAATGCGCCAACGGTATACAAGGCCATCTCTAAGTTACACAAAATCTCTGACTCCATTCATGTAGAGCAAGGTGACTGGTCAGAATGGGATGGTTCTGGAGTCTATTATCTGCGTGGGGATGGAAGGTTCTGATAGTCACTGGTGTTGCGTTGGTATTTTTATTTTCGTGCTGTCTCATTGTTCAGTGTGGTCCTGCCTTATGTAGCGTTTGTGTTTCGTCATGCGTAAGAAGACCACCTGTTTTTAGAGATACGCCACGGGATAGAGTAATGCTTCAGCAACATATCAGTGACCTGATGAACATAGAAATGGACTCTGACATAGAGTAAGCTATTGCCTCTGTAAGGGCAAAAGGACGGTCTGAGGTTCCGTAGCAATCCGAACCCGTGTATTCGGTATCGTAGTACTGACACGATTTTGGTACCAATGAACCGCAAATGATCCATTATATACATGACAGTGTTTTCGCTACGCAACGAGCATGAATTCACTGAGAAATAGGGCATTCTGTTTTTAAGTCATGGCATCCATTTTAGATACGGCATCCATTTTTGTTTCTTGCCCTCACATAGTCAATGGACGGGCGATGACCCCGGCAGAATCACCTTGTTAAGGACACGTAAGCTCGAGCCCGAGAAAGGCTGACGCTGCATGACTAGGCAGAATCAAGCCGCCTCCCTTGCCTGAGGCCAGTCCTGCTATACTGGTTCTCGTGTCCATTGTCCTGACTGAGAGGCCGAAGACGGTAGCCATGCCCGTTTATGATCCATAAACACCTCTTATCCTACTTTTCAATCCTTTGCACCTGGCTCTGCTCCTCTCCTTCTGGGCTTTTACAATGGGGAGGTTACGATTTTTATGATGGGGAGGATCGAGCAAAGAATGGAGAACTGACAAGGAGACCTGATCGAATACCGAAAACCTACGACTAATTATTGTTTGATGTATATTTATTGTCTGTTTGGGATACCGGGTTGGGCATGAGAAATATTCGTGTAATGTTGCCTAAAGACATATTTCGTGTATTTAAGGCGCAACCCACTTAATGCAATTTGAACAGTCTCGTAGATTCTGCCTCTGTGTGGTTCCTATGACTTCTGTGTCCCTGCAGTAAATAAACCTTGGTCTTTGACGCCACCATCGAGAAACCCGCGTCTCTGTTTATTTTGTGCACCGAGACAGGAAGGAACTCAGGGGTCTTCGGGTGTTGTTTCCCTGACACCTCTGGACTCTTAAAAGTCCAGAACCTCAGAGCCACGCAAAGATACCCTGCATGGTTTTGAGTGGCCTCATAAATCTTGAGTAAGGCGACGCAGCGCCAATCGTTGCGTTGCCTTACTCTGTGCCCGGGAGGCGTTCTATGGGTGTTGCAGTGGGTTTTCCCATGCCTTTGGAATTTGACGCTGCCGCTGATTTACAAAGTGATGTAAACCTTGAAGCATCAAATCTGTTTGCCTCCCGCGGTGAGCCATAACGAGGAGAAGAAGGTTAATGTCGCCTTGTTTTCTCTTCTTTTCATGTGTGCTGCATTCTGCAGCACACATACGAGGGGGAAACGCCTCGTATGATTGTTTTTGTGCTGGATGGTGCAATGGTGCCTACGTTGGCACTAGGCTGCCAAAACGGCACCAGTGCAAGCAGAACGAACAGGAATGCAGGGCATTGCTTAAAAATGGTGCATTCCTTTCCTTTCACTTTGGCGTAGGGCAGCGCAGCAAGGTGCCTTGCGGCGCTGTTCTACGCCAAAATATCATAAATGAGGCCCAAAGTGAAGTAAAATAGAGTGTGAGGCTGCCTGGGTGCATTCTGAGGATGTTTCACTTGTTTTGTTTCATGTTTTGTCTTGCATTGGGAATTCCTTTTTGCTACCTGTTGTGTGGGTGATGGCTCCAGGGAGGATGGGCAGAATAATAAATGTTAATATTGTGTTAAAACCCACGCAGATAGCTCACTGAGTTAAACACTCACTACTGACATCCCATGTGACTGACAAGTGAAGAGAGCAAATCTCAGTAAGGTCAACTTTAAGTGGGTGATAGAAGCAACTCCTATTTTGCAGTGTCAAGAAAGGAAGTGTGGCATGAAGCACTATAAACAACAGGTTAAGATCTTCATCCATGATGTTCTTCCTGCCTGGTTGGTGATCATGGATAGCACATGAACTGGAAGAGATAAGAAACTTATTGATCTTGGCCATAAGAGCCTCAACTGCTCTCTATTGTGTTGTGAGTGCAGGAAAGCAGTATGTATTGAATGTTGTTAGCAAAAATGTACACCAGCTGTGCACCCTTCTACTAGGACAGTTCCCTTTAACATAACCGTCCATGCGTTAGATACTTCATCATGCCTCGCAGAATTAGACCAGGAACATGAAAAGACAATGAAATAGGGGAATTGTCATTTAAACCCAGGTAATTGGGTATCAATATGTTGAGCCTACGGACCATTTCAACGACTTGCTTTCACAATGTATTTTTTAAAACACATAGGGGCATATTACCAAGGGCCATATCGCCGCTTTTGCGGCACTTTTTGCTGAAAAAGCGTCGATATTTTTATCACCCTATTATCAAGCCTGCGCTAACATGTGTTAGCACAAGCTTTCACACGATAGCTGTCACTTTTACTATCCCCTTGCATTTCCGCGATATTTAATGCTAATGACATGCAAGGTGGCGTTCCTAACCAAAATACCACGTAAAAAGTCGCCAACAGCACTTCGCTGTATTACTAATGCTGTCCCTCCATGACAAAATTTGCGCTAAATCATGATGAACGCAGGTTTTTAACCCCTGATTAAAACCTAATTTAGCCATCTTGTCAATGGCAGGTGGATTGTCAGGATAAGTCCACCATGGCTTATTAGCAATGTTTTCCCTGTTGCTGCTTATTTATTTCTGGATTTTCAGCGATATTCAGGCATTTTGCCGCTATCGCTGGATTTTTTATCGCTTTGGAGTTTAGAGTTGATGATAACGGGCTTACTCGGCGATGTAATCCAGCGATAGCCGGCGATATTTAAAATCGCCCTAAGCGCGCTTAGCAATAATTATCGCTGCCTGTTGATAATATGCCCCATAGTGATTTACAACGCACAACTTCACTTTGCATGCAGCTGCAATGTAAAAAAAAAAAGAGTTGAAACCGACCCCTAGCAAAAGAGCACCTATGCGTTCTTCTGAGGATTTCTCCCATTGTGCCTGAAAATGCACTAGATGGCAGTGTTGAGTCAAATTGATGAGAAAGCAGAAATTAAAGATTGTGAAAGTGACAGATTCTAAAAATAGAGGAACACATATGCAATTATTTCACACAATGTAGAGCAGCAAGATTTCTTTATGCTGCGCTGAGAGAAAGGGAGAAAGCAGAAATGTTCAATATTTACAAAGATATGGAGCATTTCCTGCTCTCTCCTTGCTGTGGCTCACTGTATTCTGCCAAGTGTCAACAAGAGTTTCCTTGCACCATAGTACAAGTCTGCCTGAATTATGGACAGGATTGATTTATTGCAGGAAGGGGTAACTTCCTGCACAAAAACAATCTAAAGAGACATTCTTCTCTTTCTAATGAGTTGCACATAGGAAGAGAAAATGATAAGAATACAAGATTTTTCTCACACCATCATCTAGTAGGCACACTGATTTATTTAACTTGCTCCCTCGCCATGCACAGTTTTCTCACAAATAATTTCACTGCAAATGTTACAGTGATATTGTTGAATCTGGCACCATTGGCGTGGGTCTCCCTTCCATTTTTTTGCTGTTGCCTCATATGTTTTTGCTGGTTATAGATGCTTTGGGCACTGTGCCTCTGCTATTCAGTGCCACAGTGCAAGTGCTCCCTATGATAAATTGATATATGAATTAGTGACACCATGATTAAATGAATGAATTAAATTATATTTATATAGCGCATAGCTACCCTGAGGCCTCCTAGTGCTTGGCGGGGCGGAGAGATATGAGCGAGGGGCTATACTAGCGTTCTAAGAGGAAAAGGTGGGTCTTGAGCAGTTTCCGGAATGTCAGCAGAGCAGGTTCTCCCCGAAGAATGGGAGGTAGGGTGTTCCAAAGATTGGAGACATTTAGAGAGAACGAATGCCCACCCCATCTAGATCTTCGGACTTTTAAAGGGGTGGCAAGGAAAGCAGAACTGGAACGGAGGGTTCTAGAGGGTTGATAGGGGGTAATCAAAGACTGAAGCATGGGGGGACCAGAGTTCCACAAAGCTTTGTGGGCCAAACATAAGGCCTTGAAATGAATCCTGGCTTGTATGGGCAGCCAGTGGAGGAGCCTCAAGGCGGGTCTAGCTGTATGTCTACGGGGAATCTGGAGCAGTTGGCGCGCCGCACAGTTTTGGATCACTTGGAGTCTGTGAAGAGTGGACTGGGGAGCGCCTAGATATAGAGCATTCCCGTAGTCTAGGCGGGACAGAATCACGGCCTGCACCATGATCCTCCTAGCTTGGAAAGGCAGCAAGGGAAGAATTTTCCTAAGCATCCGCATTAGTCCAAAGCAGGTGGCAGAGAGCTTGGTGGCTTGATGGTCGAAGCAGAGAGAATTGTCCAGCCACATACCAAGGCTTTTAATCTGTGGCTTAGGAATGGGCATGGGGCCAAGACAGGGTGGCCAAGTGAATGATGAGGGGGGTGATGGGTTTTTGCCCAGAAACATAAGTTCCGTCTTATCTCCGTTTAATTTGAGGTGAGAGTGGTTCATCCAGTGGGCGACCGCCTCTAAACAGAGACCCAACGTGCTGGAAGAGCCTTCAGGGTGATTTAGTGCCACCACCAACTGGGTGTCGTCCGCATAGGTAATGATTTTTTTACCATAAGGGACGTCTATCTCAGCGAGCGGGGCCATATAGGCATTGAAGAGTGTGGGGCTTAAGGAAGAGCCCTGAGGAACCCCACAGCTGAGAGGCCAACGGTTGGATGACGTGGACCCTTCGAACACTTGGAACGAGCGGTCTTTGAGAAAAGACTGGAACCAGGTGAAAGCCCCATTTCTCACACCCAGGTTCGCCAGACGCTCCAGCAGGATGTTATGGTTAACAGTGTCGAAGGCAGCACTGAGGTCTAATAGGATGATGGCTGCCGAACCACCTTGGTCCAGAAGTCTTCTAGCTTCTTCGGTAACTGCAAGCAAGGCCGTCTCGGTTCCCAACTAGGGACGAAACCCTGTTTGAGACACATGAAGCAGACCGTTGGTTTCCAAATAGTTGGTTAAAGTGGAATTAATATATTTTTCGATTAGCTTGCTCAGCCAAGGGAGAAGAGAGATGGGGCGGTAATTGGCCAAGTTAGAATGAACCAGATTGGGTTTTTTCAGAAGGGCTCTAACTTGAGCACATTTCCATGCAAGTGGTACGGTGCCTGTCATGATAGAGGAGTTAAATATATCTTATATATGGCTTATTTTATTGACTGTCAGATCCTAGTACAGTGCACTGCGGGTGCTTAGGGCTTGTAAATCAATTGCTGCTGGTGGGCTTGCAGCACTGGTTGTGCCACCCACAGAAGCAGCCTGTAAAGTGTGTCTTAGGTCTGCCATTGTAGAACTTGTGTGCAGTCTGGCACTGCCATGTTGACTGGGCAAGTGCACCCACTTGCCAGTCCATAAACCTTCCCTTTTCTGCATATTAGTCACCCCTATGGTAGGCCCAAGGGCAGGGTGCACTGTAGGTAAAAGGTAGGACATGCCCTGATGTGTGTGGCATGTCCAAATAGTGAATTACAGACATTTTTGTTTTTCACTATTGCAAGGCTACCTGTTCCCCATAGGCCAGAATGCGCAGTTTCATTATAACATCTTATAATCCTAACTGACTCAGGGAACTAGGTAGAAATTCGAGTTTAGTATGCCTGAACTCAGAATGATAAAATACATCTTTTAGTGAAGTTGGTTTTAACATTCTGTGTTTGAAAATACCACTTTTAGAAAGTAGGTATTTTCTTGCCTAACTATCCAAGCCTGCCTCTGCTAGGTTGTGTATTCCATGTCTGGAGTTTGAGTGACAGGAGCTGGGGAATTCCAGGAGACAGGGTGAGTCAGCACAGGTCTGAACAGAGCTACCTGCCTGTAGATGGGTGGGAGGAGTTGCACCTGGGTCTGAATAGGGCTGTGCCTGCCTTCCACAATGCTGGCTCCACCTCCTGTGGTGCGTCTGATGTCCCTGGCCAACACTTTCAAAGGAAAGAAGGAGTCTTGTCAACAAAGTGCTCCAAGACTGACCAGAACTGGTTTGGACTAGGCAAAGGCCTCTCTGCCTTCAGAGAACAAAGAAAATATGAGTATAAAACGGGGACCAAGACCCCAGAACTTTAGATCACTTTTGGGAAACAAGAAGAACCTTTGCTGAGGAGAGGAACCATAGAGAAGCCAAAGGAGGAGACTTTCCCTAAGCTGAGTGCTGCTTGGGGGATTGGCCTGCATTGGTGACCTGACTGCCAAAGAAAGGAGAAAGGATATTTGTGCTACTTTCATCAACTTGTAAAGGATCTCCAAGGGCTTGGAAATTGAGCTTGCCTCCTAATGAAGCCTCAGGGATAAAAGACTTCACCAACCAGCTCCCCTGAGTTATTTTTAAGTGCTTGCTGTTGTGCTGGGCCTTCTGAGGGACTGCTTGTCACAAGGAGCTGGAAATGCGTCTCGCGAAGAAGAAGCGTGAGGCCGCCGCAGCCGCTGTCATCGCTCACTGAAGAAGGGTGTCGCCGCTGTCGCATCGCATCACCGAAGTGCCTCGCATCACCGGAGAAGAGGGTCGCCGTCGCATCTGATGCCGTCGCATCACCGGAGAAGCGTGTTGCTGCTGCAGCCGCTGTCATCGCATCACTGAAGAAGGGTGTCACCGCTGCCACTGTCGCATCACATCACCGAAGCGTCTCGCATCACCGGAGCAAAGTGTTGCCATCGCAGCAGATTCCGTCGCATCACCATAGAAGCATGTCGCAGGGCCTGTCGCGGCTCAGAAGATTCGCTGAGTTACCGCACGGCCGTCGGGCGTGCATGCATCGTTGTCGCATCAAGAAGAAGACGCCATTTTGTTTCATTGCACTGGATCTTCATCGCATCACAGCATTGTTGGTCGCATCGCCACGGAAGCGCAGTAAGAAACCGACACATCACCTCCCCACGCGGAGAAGAACCGACACACCACCGTCCCCTATGCAGCAGTAGGGAACTGATGCATCACAGTTCTGGCGTGAAAGAAACCGATGCATCACCTTCCCTGCAACACTTTCATTGTATAGCGTTACGCATCTAAAGGTACATTGAACATAAAGTGTTGCATTTAACATCTAAAGTGAACTAAACTATTTCTATCATTCTGAATTACAGTATTGTGGATTTTTTTCGTTTGTGTTCTTGTGTTAAGTCTATAGAAAAATACTTTATTTTTATACTACAACTTGTGTGGTGTCCATCTGTGGTGTTTTCACTGGGTTACTGTATGTGTTCACAAATGCTTAACACACTGCCTCTGAGATAAGCCTGCCTGTTCATGCCAAGCTACCAAGGGGGGGAGCAGGGGTTATTTTATAAGTGTACCCCCTTACCCTGACTAGACGCAAGGATCCCTATTTGGTCAAATGTTCAAACCATTGCCAACTAGAGACCCCCAAATCTAACAGATATTATCAATGATGTCATAGAAGATGTCCTGAGTAATGTTATATGTGGGGTAATTAGCAAAGCATGGCGAGGGAGCAAGTTATAGTTACCTTAGGGCTCGCTTTATAGTTACTTGAGATAACTATAACTGCTGAATTTATATGGTTTTGTGTGTGTAAAATCTGAACCTCACTATAACATCCCTGTAGCCTTTATTTTTTTCAGTGAATTGCTAAGGTTTTTTAAATGCTATTTCCTAACAATAATGTCCCTTTTTTTTAGTGAACTTATTTTTAATATAAATTGGGCTACTATTTGACCCATAAGTTCAATTTACTAAAATACATTTTATTCACACATTCATTCCTAATATATATTTTTTTATGTTTTTTTTGTAAATTAAGGTAAGGTGACTTAAGCAGTCTTTCTATAATTGCAATGTGTAGGATCTGCTTCACATGGGTACCCCCACTTTTTGCAGGTGTTTCACAGTTTTTTTTACCTTAGTCTGGCTGTGGCCCTGCTAAGCAGGACCACAGCCTAGCTGCTTCCTCTCTAAAATGGTTTCCATGTACACTAGGTACATATCTAATTGGATTCTGGAGTGCCTTATAAGCCCCTAGTATATGGTATACTATGTACCTAGGGCATAGGTACCTCAGAGGCCTACCAGGGGCTGCAGCATATATTATGCCTCCCCTGAAATCTCCCTTGGGGTCAAGGAGTGATTCCCCTGCTTGGCAGGCACCAAAGAAGCAACTGACCGGTCTGCATCACTGAAGCTCCCGCCGGACGCCGACGTCTTTGCATCACCAGAGGTGGATTTCCAGACTTCCCCGAGGCTACCCTGAATCCACAGCAAAGCTGAGGCCCGTGGCTATCGTGGGTGACGTGGAACCGTGATCCCTGGACACCGTGAACTTTTGCAGCACCACTATCTTCCTGGTCTTCCTTGAAGTTGTGCTTTGGGCTCCGAGTAGCCCCAGCCTTGAGCATCTCCTGCACTGAAGATTGTTGGCCTCTACTCCGCGAGTGACCCATGGGCCAGCTTCAATTGTGACTGCTCGAGGCTCCTTCGCGATCAATAGCCCGTTGGCTAGCAAGTCCCCATGAAGGCAACTCCTTTTCTGCTTGGGCTTTCCTGGTTGCTCCAGACATGCCCTGACTTACCCTCACTGGGTGTGTCCCTCAGACCTTGCTGGTCTGCACCGCAGTCCTTTCTCTAAATTCCAGTGACTTGCCGTTGCCAAGGCTTGTTGGGTCCATCCTGGACAAACTTCGTGGGACAGCTTGAATTCGGCTTGTGGACTTTGTCGATGCCTCCTGGACCTTGTGGCTGAAGAGTCAAAACACCCATCAACTCACCTGAAGCACCCGACATCTATGGGCATTGGTCCATCCTGCCCTCGGTCACTGGCAAGTGACCCAGACTCTGTCCCCTCTGCTTTCAGGTTCCTTCCATCCTAGACCCAGGCTTGGATCTCTTCGGACACTTCTCCTCTTCACGGCAGCAGCAGTTCTTTGCAGGCTCCCATTGAAATTGACGACACGATCCGACACCAAAAGACACCTATGCACCCGGCTTCCCTCGGTGTAGTAACTCGAGTACTCCGGTGCTCTCGAACTTCTTAAGTCCAAAAGGGTTTGGTCCTGACTCGATTAGAAGTGTCCCTAATCTTTAAATTTCCAACCGTGACATTGCCCATAGAAGATAACGGGAACCTGTGGTTGTGCTTACACACTGCATACAGTCCCCATGGGTCCCCTGTGTCACTACCTTGGGTGGTTCCTTTGGGTCCCAGTGATTCTACCGGCTATAGGCCTAGTGTCTATTCCAGTCGTGGTTCTTATACCACTTTTTTGGTATATGGTTTTGTACGCCCCTGGGGCCCAAACGTGTATTTGTGCTATTACTGATAATTGCTAACTTGTAAACTAAGTACTTCAAACTCCAGTCTCATAAAGAGACTAGAGGGGTGTGTTTTATCTTAAAAACATATATTTTGAATATATACCTGGTGTGGTTCTCTTTTCATTTGATCATTCAAGAGATTAAAGACTGGTAAAACAAGCTGCTTTACATTCCTTCAAGACTTAGCCCGAAGGCTGCCCTCCATAGCTACCACTAGGATAGCTTTCAATAAAGGTTGTCATTAACCTATCACCATAAGGGGTTGTTTGGACTGATACAAGGTGCCCACTAGAACTAGTGGACAGCATATATCAGGCCACCTTCTCACACAATACACCAAGTCTTCAGGAATCTTTGGTCAAAAAAGCGGTCTGCCGATTATATTGGACACATTCAGTACTAAACCAATAACACATCAAGTCCAAACATATGCTATTTAAATTTTTAAGTGTATTATTGCCTGTGTGTGGGTGTGTGAGTGCCTGTGTGAGTGACTGTCAGTGTGTGAGTGGCAAGATGGGTGTGTAAATGGCTGTGTGGGTGTGTAAGTGACTGTGTGGGTGTGTGAGTAGGTATAGGAGTGGTTATGTGGGTGTGTGAATGGTTTTGTGGTTCTGTGAGAGGGTGTATGAGTGGCAGTGTGGGTGTTAATATGAGTAGAAGTGTGTGTATGTGTGGGTGGGTGTTTGGATAGGTGAATCTGTGAGTGGGTGTGTGAGTGGTTTTGTGGGTCTGTGAGTGGGCATGTGGGTGGCTGTAATGGTGTGTGAGTAGATGTGCGAGTGGCTGTGAAGGTATGTAAGTGGTTGTGTGAGTGGGTTTATGAGAGAGTGTGAGTGGGTATGTGAATGGTTTTGTAGGTCTTGACTGTGTGAGTGAGTTGCTGTATGGGTGTGTGACTGTGTGGCTCTGTAAGTGGGTATTTGAGTGGTTTTATGGGTCTGTGAGTGTGGGTGTGAGTGGCTGTCTGGGTGTCTGAGTGATTATGTGATTGGCTGTGTAAGTGGATGTGCGATAGCCTGCCGCCATTTAAGGAGCCGCCTGCCTGATGTGTGAACCACACCACAAGTACTAACTAGAATTCAAGGGTCAACTAGAAATTTGTCGAAGAGAGAGTGTAGAGTGAGACACAAGGGATTGTGGTCACTCTCCAGTCTGTCTTGAACTACCATGTCTATCACTCGGTGCAACAATCTGAGGTTGACCATGATGTAAGATCCCTTTGCAGAAAGGTGTTCCTCAGGGGTGTGTACTGGCCCCCACTCTTTTTTCATTATACTTAAATGATCTTGTTGAGTATTTTTCAAACTGTTCTGTGGATGCCCCTAACATAGCAAATGTTAAAACCCCAATTTTGCTATAAGCAGATGATACTCTTTCAAAATAAAAAAAACTCTGAGTGATCGTCAATTACTTCTTAATAAATGTAGTGCCTTTTGCAATGACCGTGGCTTTTAAATAAATATAGACCAAAAAAAAATTCATGGTCTTCACAAATCATAGAAAGGTCAGGGGCATCTTAGTGCTTGGGAGAAGGCCTTGGAGAGGGTAGACTCGCTTTGCTGAAACATAGGCAGAGGGGGTCATCCTGAAAGAATTCCATACTTCTTACACTAATCCTATAGCCCCCGCCTTACAGGTCTATGTCGTCAAGGCCTTTGGAGCCGCACTTTACAGGGCTGAATTTTGGGGCTTTGGTGATGTATCCATCTTAGAGCACTCAGAGAGTACATTTTTAAGAGCCCTCCCTACCACTACTCCTCTATAACCTCTATATCTGGATTTGGGTATGAATAAGATTGCATTCAAGGCCACCAGAAGGACTTTGCTTTTTTGGCAGTGATTATGGTCTACCCTAGAGCTGGCCCACTATGCAATGGATTTATTAGGGAGGATAGATTTCACCACATTCCATTGATGATAGCCATGAAGAGTCTGTTGTTCACCCTAGGCCTTGGGGAATGCTAGTCACACCCAATGGCAGAGCCCATGATGCAGAAGGGTCCCATGAAGAAACTATATTGGACTTTACATGCAAGTAAGAAGGAACCAAAAGTTGTGGGTACATTAAGTAGCAATCTCAAAATATTAAATTGACGTAACATTTAGAAAAATACTAGGCCTTGATCTCTAGCTCCTTTGACAGGAAGTTATGTTATAAATTCCTAGTGGGAACACTATCTCTTAGGTCATTTACTTCAAAATGGACAGGTTCTGAGAGTGGCATGCTGCCCTTTTGTAGTTCACATGTTGCGTCTGTACCGCATGTTTTGCTTGCGTGCCCTGCCTATGCCTAGCCCCACTCAGCTTGTTTGGCACCCATTTACAGACAGTTGGGTACCACTAGTCACTCTGTTGCTTTGAGGATATTGAAAACTGATCCTTGCCCTTTGTTTATGTGCAGGGTAGCTAGATTCCTGGGATTAATGTGGGCGATAAGACAACGTGTGGTTAAATGAGCTGGATTTTGTATTATTTATGGGCTTTTTATTCCGTTCCAATGGCTATGTACCCACAGTCACTGTGTAACCCTAAGGTTTTTATCAGTACCATTTTATGCATGGTTTCACAATTTTAACCCACAATGCTAAACTGTTTTGTTTTATTATAACAAGTTGCTTTACTGTGTTAATATTTATTGTATTTTTGTATTGCTGGATTTTATTGGATCTTTTATGGGCACGGTCGAAAAAAGCTGTTTGACTGACTAAAAAAAGTGTCAGTGTGTGTGTGTTTGTGTGTGTGTGTGTGTGTGTGTGTGTGAGTCGGTGTGTGAGTCGTTCTCTGGGTGGATATGTGAGTGACTATGGGTGTGTGAGTGGCTGTATGGATGTGTGACTGGGTGTGTCAGTGGTTGTGTGAATAGGTCTGTGCATGTGATTTTTTTGATTGGGATGTCGACTCACTGCGAATACACACAGGGGGCTGCGCTGAGCTCCGAGGTGCATCCGATGATCCTCGCATGCAAAAGAAAAACAGTTTTCCACAATTCTTTCCCCATGAGGGGTTCCTAACCAACCCCTCCATCAGTCCCATGAGGTCAGGATACAGCTATCCTGACCCCTTGTATCCTGTTTCTACATCATTCCTCCCCGGGAACCCTGTCCTGATTCAGAAAATGCCACCTACAAATGTTCTCTCCGGTTGCGTGAGCCAATCATGGAATTTCTGTTGGGGCGTTGATTCGCGGATCCTCTATGGTGAATCTGCATCTCTAGATATACATACATCTTTTTTCTTTAATAGCTCCAAAACTGTTGAACAGATTTACATCAAATTACAAAAATCACTCTTTCTGGACCAAGATCTAGCTTTCTGCCGAATCTGTTGTAATTCCGTTCAGTGGTTCGGGCTGTCTTCGTGTCTAAAATCCCTATGTGGCAAACTAGTTTGGTAATTTTGTAAAGATTCTTCAAATTGATCCAAAGTTATTAGCAAAACAAAAAAAAATGTCCTATGGAAACTAGGTCCAAACCATAACTACCTACTGGCATTATATATCAAGAAATAATGACTAAAAGAATTTTGACTTAAGGGAATAAATCGTTCAACATAAAATTAGCTCTGAAGAGATCACAAATGAAGTGCAATTTGATGGACCTAGAATGAAAATGAAGAAGGAAAGAATATCTAATTAAGATTTCTTACTTTATACAACAATGAAACATGGAAAATAAATTAGATTGGTAGTTCAAATTAGATGCTGTAAGGGAGTAATCTGTGGCTATGTAAAATTATAAATCGTAAGACAGATATACCATATGGAAGATCATTGAATGTGAAAGATAAATTGCATTCAAGCCTGTTCAAAATTAATACCAGTAAAGATTGTTCGTTATTGTGTACAATGATTTGCAAAAGTGACACTTGCCAAATGTGTGTGTATGCTTCGTATCAGACAACAAATATCCAGGGTTTTATTGGAATGATGTTCTGTTCAAATATTCATCAACTGTAAGACAAACTATGAAAACCACATTTTATGATGTCCATGTATTATGCTATATGTAGGTCCTATGATTAGATATCCTAAGACATGGATCTTAGATCATGTAAGTGCCATCAAAAAAGCTAAGGAAAATTATGCAACTGCAATTCACTTTGGAGAAAAATAGAACAGTGACTGATCTCTAGAAACATTTGCAGACATTTGTAAAATATCGAAACACTGCCAACGTGTGAACAGAGAATTAATTCTGAAGACAGAATCAAAACTGATCCTAATGTGAATTAGTCAACCAAAATGAGAAAAAAATACAAATGACCTGTATGCTTCTATGCTAATGTAAATCATAACATGTGTTTCTTCCTTTCATCAGTCAGATATGTATTACTTAATGATAGAAGAGGCTGATGAGAGAAAGTGGAAGGGGATTGGGAATCAATGAGAGATGAAGGAGAATAGGGTGAAAAGTGAGCAGGGAGCAGTGGAATCGAAGATTGGTGGGACAAAATAGAGGAGGAGTGAGCAAGGAGCAGGGGCAAGAAGTGGAGCCAGTTGAAAGAATGGAGGGAGGTAGAGGGAAATGTCATATACAAAAAGGGGCAATATAGAATGAATGAGCAACAAGAAAATGAGAAATTGAGGTTGCATGTGGAAGAGGTAGCAAGAAACAATTCCAAAAACATGGTGATTCGACCGCAGGGAGTCTTAAACAGGCTAGTACAATCTAAACATAAAATGCTTTTAGGTGCTTGCAGAAGGTTTGGGTTTTCTTCTGGAGGTAGTTCCCCAGAAGTGAAGCAGCACCTGAGAAGGGTTGATGTTGGGTCTGAGTAGATTTAAAGCATGGTGGTTTGTGAAGGGCTTACTTTTATTTTGCTACTTAAGCTCTGCTACCACCCAACCAGGAGGAAAGGAGGCTGTTAGAGCAGGCTGGAGAGATATGAGGGGGAGTTAAAATGGGCAGCTTTGTACGCCAGACAAACAAACTTAGGGGCATATTATCAAGACAGGCGATAAAATGATCGCCGCTTTAGCGGCAGAAAATTGACGCTAAAACGGCGATAATGGGCTTGATAATATGCTCTAGGGAATTCCAATTGAAGCCCATGTTAAATGTGAAGGACGTCTAACCTGAGCTTCAATTGGAATTCCATAGAGCATATTATCAAGCCCATTATTGCTGTATGAGTGGCAGTTTTGTGCCGCTAAAGCGGTGATAATTTTATCGCCTGTCTTGATAATATGCCCCAAAACTTTATTCTGACCTTAATGTCCAGCCAATGTAGCTTGGCAAGGATAGAAGAGATGTGGATAAATCTCTTAGTTGATGATACAATTATGGTAGCAACTTGCAAAAAAGTTTTTAAGGACATGGGAGCTGTTTGCGGAATCTTGAGCAAATGAGGGCATGATCTATTTTAGAAGAGATAATTGTGTAAGCGTTTAATCTTTTTTAATGCGTACAGGTATAAATGTGCCGATTTGGGGGCATATCATCAACAACGAGCGATAAATATCACTAAACGCGTCTAGCGCGTTTTACATTATCGCCGTATATCGCCAGATCACATTGCCATGTTAGCGGCGTATTTGCAACGATTTGCGATGCGAAACTGGCGATATACGGCGATTGACATCAATATCGCATGAAAACCAGCGATGTAAGAACAGCGCTGAAGAAAATGTTGTAAATAGGGAGAAGTGGATGTAACCAAACAATACACCTCCCATTATGTACATGGCTAAGTTCAGAATTTAGCAGACGTTAGTATCAGCGGTTAGCGTGGAGTTTTTCATCGCTAAGCTTTTTCTGGGACGGCTTGTAAATACGTCGATGTACGGTTAGCAATCATTTTCCTGTTGTTTCCTGAAAGGAACGCCTACTTTAAATCTCTTTAGCGATGCAAAGTGTGGTGTTTGAAAAAGGGTTTCTAACATGCGCTAATGCATGTTAGCGCCGCCTTGTTGATAGGGCTATGTAATTTTCACCGCTTTTTTGGCTTTTAAAGCCAAAAAAGCAGCAAAATGGCCCTTGATAATATGCCCCCTGGAGAGTTGTTGATATAAGGGATCATCTAAAGGACTGAGTCCAGGATAATGTGATTCCAGTGATGAGACAGTGGGAGAAAGAGAGATGAGGAAAAGTCAGGGATGTTGCCCAGATCAGGATTGAAGGACTTCTTGAACCTGGGAGTGAACAGGACAAATTCAGTTTTTTGTGGGTTTAGAGTAAGAAGGTTCAGAGACATACATGCTTGAATATTGAGAGGGAGACACCACAGAGTGAAGTTGTCGAAAACTATATAATTTGAAATTATTAGAACAGTTTCTGCTCCAAGAGGCTTTCATGACCAGTAATAAATTATATTTATTGTTCTCTTTACTAAACATCATTTAAAACCGCACGAATAAAATAAAGAAAAGAAATATAACAATGTGGATTAATACCAGCCAATGAAAACAATATGTATTCAGACAGTGTAAACTTCTAGCAGAAGAAGACAATAGAATAGATAGAACGTATTCTGAAAATGAGGTAGATTTGTAGCCCTGTAATCAAAGCGTTCATAAGTTCAAGCTCATCCTGCCCATTTTCAAAGTGTGATACAGAGCTTTCAGGAAATTGCCAACTCCACATTGAATGGCAGTACAATCATTTTCTGAAAACTCTGGGATAAAACATTTAAAATCCTGGCACCACGTGATTCTTGAACAAGCCGTGTTCCTAAGCCAGGCACGAGACTTGTCTTACTATGGCTCCAAACCTTCCTTCCGTGAGACCCTGGGAACATTTAAGATAACAATATTCAGTTTATTTTTTGAGACAAAAACCTAGGCAGCTGCTCTAAGAGTCTTTTTTCTTTGCGTTTATCTTTCAGGGATCATCTTTGTGGGAACTGTAGATTCAGAGCCTGTTTTACAGAAAACAGATATACAGAAAGAAGGGAGAGGCAATGCTATAATGACCAAAGAGTTAATCTCTTTCATTCATCACAGACGATGACGATGTTTACGGAAAACACCAGTTTTAAGTCAGGGGAAAGGAGCTGAATACCCTTATCCCCAATCTGAACTCAGGGTCCTGCCATTTGTGGGATGGGTTCAATGGGGTATGCTATACTTTATATTTGGCACAACTCTCTTTCTTCTGCATTGTTGATTGAGTCAAAATGGTCTGAGAAACACTGTTTATTTGTGCCCTGCCTACAGATATTATGCTCCTAGGCTCATGACATCTTGCCTTTTGTAACATCTCATGAAGTATTGCTATCTCCTCCTTTTTGTACAGCCACTAACATTTCTAATAGGGACTTTAGAAGGGAAGAAATACTTGGGGATGCTAATGGAACTTTCTGTGGTGCCATATTTCTGGTTTGTTGTAGTGTCTCAATTATGTTTCATCATCTATCGTTTGCAGAATCAATTCTTGAAAACCTTTACACTAGTGTGAGTTGATGATCTCATGACAGCAAGTCCCCCAATCTCTCCAAACTCTCCCAAAATTAGCTGTCTTAGTTTTAGCTCTGATCTTCCCTGTAGTGTCCTGCGAGACACGTTCTAGTGTCCCGCAGGAAGCTGTCATCCCAGCCACTCCCTCGAGGGCTGGACACAATGCACCCCCACACCCATCCATCACGGGTGCCACGAGTGACGTGGCCCCGTCAATAAAAGGGCCCGGGTGCACGTGCTCGTGGCCAGTTACTGTAGCATACCCTTGGTGTCCGTTATTCCTTACTATGTGGGCCTAAGGCCCAATATTACAATAGCGACAAGGGGGTGCCAGATCCCGTGCACGACAGCTACGTCTTCCTCAAGGTAGGAAAAGTAATATACCCTGAGGCACCGGCACCCGTCTGACCACACAGCGTGACCCTGCAACTGCCGGCCGGCACACAGTGGTCTGCGAGTGAAGAAAGGGCACAGAGCTGCCACACCGCGGTGCATACCTCCGGCCACTGCCCACAGCCTTTGACGATGTGAGCAGCTGTTTGCCTCGGGAGCGGCTGCAGCGCCACGAGGCGAGAACTGCCCACATAATTTCACGGTGAGGTGCTACAGACAACTAAGGCCCCGGAGAGCTCCCTGGGAACCTCTTCATGCTGCCATCATCGTGACCCCTAGTCGTGGCAGTCGCTGCCGCAAGGGAAGAGTGCCTTCGCCCACCGCAACAGGCAGTGTGACGACCGGAGTCCGAGCGGCGCCGACAGGAGGGTGGTGAGTGTCCCGTGCCTCCTCCGCCTACGAGGCACCAAAGACCACCCAAAAGCTGCCCGACCGCACTGGCACGAAGCGATGCCCAGCACATACGGTGAGCGCGAGAAGTCTGTCACCCGCCAGCCTGGTGCGCACCCAGCGAGAGAGACAACCAAGGCTGCTGTCCCTTGGTGTGAAGCCTGCGCATGAATGAGCCGGGACGCGGAGGAGTACAGGTAACACTGTCCATGCTCAAACACCACCGCCAGCAAGCTGTGAGCCGCCCAGCCCATGTGTGATGCCCCGACTGTGCCCCCCTACCTTTTGCAGGCGACCAGTATGGTCCAGGGGTAGGCGCGCGGCCTAATTGCCAGTAGGCGCCTTAATCCAGCGCCGGATGCCGCCACTGATCAGCCCCACGCGCTGAAGGCCGAGAGGAAGGATCGAGCAACCCAGCAGCCTATGACAAGCACCCACCAGGCTGACACCTCCTGCCACGGCCCGCAAGAGTGAACACAGAGGCAAACCTGAGCACTAAACAAAGTAGACGACGGCACTCCCTACCTGCCGGTGAGCTTCTCAGCCAACCTCCAGACCACATCAAGGGTTTTCCTTTCTGCCGCCGGACAAGTGGCTGCAGCGCCACCTGGCGGCCACAGCGCCCCATTGCACCTGAAAGCAAACAGAACTGACACACGCACTAGCCGGTGGTATGAGGAGGGGGACATCCTGTGTTTTTAGCTCCCTGTCTGCGCCAGCCGAGTGGTAGAATGCCGCCAGAGGCCGTCGCCACAGCCAGTGAAGAGGAGAAGCCTGCAGTGTCCAGAAGAAACTGCCGGGCACTGCCAAGCACTGCACTGCCACCTAGCGACCACGAGTGATACCGCAGCTACACCAACCAGGCACAGGAGGAAGAAACAGCCTGCAGGGCGAAACCAACAGCAGGACAACCTCATCATGCCAGAGAGAGCCACACCCATGCATCCACAGGTCCGCTGTGACCAGTAGACCCCCGACCTAGGGACAAGGCGGAACAAGGCGAAGCTATAAGGAATGCCCCGGACCCCACACAAGGGGAGAGTGCAGCTCACTTCACCTTAGCACCAAGTGCACCACGCAGTATTCTCAGCTCCCACACTGTGGCCACGGATGGTCACTGCACCGGCTCCCCCAGGCCCCACAACCTGCAGCATCCAGGGCAAGCAACTGCGACGACCACAGCGCCACCTGGTGGCTACCCAGACACCACGCGCCGAGGGACAGACGCACTGCCTGGCCAGAGCTGTTAGTCAGCTATACCCCGCGACCGTCAGCCCAGCAGCACTATAGACTGGAGGGGAGGCCCTAACACCCTACTACCCTGCCAGAAGCGGCAGGATCAGCAAAAGGAGTTTGCAAAGGGATCCGAGCAGGAGGTCCCGAACGAGCACATCCAAAGAGCAGTCCAGCACACTCACTGCCCACCGCAACCGATGGCTGCAGACCTGCGACAAGCATAGCTGCTCTGCACCCTACCGACCATCAGTACTGGAGCGCAGCATCCAGCTTACCAACCGGCAGCGGCAGTCAACAGATCCAAGTGAGCACACCTCCGTCACCTGGAAGATGGCCTACGCCCAGTTGCTGAGACAAACTGCACCTGGCACAGCAAGACACACCCTCAAAGAAGAGGCCCTCTCCACCCTGCAAGTGAGAACAGCCAGAACGCCCTTCAAAGACAGCGAAATCTCCAGGTAGCCACCACACCCAAGAGCCCCAAGATGCCCCCAGCTGCACCAGCGCAAACCAGCATCAGAGAAGCAAGAGCGCTGCCTGCCACTTCTGTGAGTACAAGGAGAGACTGCCAAACCCCACAAAGAGCTGCAAGAAGCTCAGAGCTATGTACGGACAGCCTCCACCAACAAGAACGGACGACCAGCTAAGGCACCGACGTCTCAAGGGACGCTGCCCCAGCAATAGTGCAAGAAAGACTGGTGCAGAGTACGCACCACACACATGGCTGCCCAAAGCCAGTGAGGAGGTCACATCACCCGCCCCTACGGGTGAACTGGCACAACCACCAACCGCACCACAGGCACCTCAAGTGCCAGAAGGGAGCGTCCAAGAAGACGACAGAGCACGCAAAGTACCCGCAAAGCCAGAAGCACGCAGAAAGCCGCGCCAGTGAACCTGACTGCACAGACAGCACCCAGGAGGCATCTCCACAAAGAAGCACTGCTGAACGCAGGTAGGAGAGCACCCACATCTCCACCGACACAGCGAAGCCCCGCAGTGTGCCGAAGACCACACACAGTGTCCTCCCTCACACTGCCTCAACAGTCGGCCGCGACCCAAGATAGGCAAGAGAGGAGTCGCACACCCCACGTGGCAAGCCACCACAGCTACATGCGCTCCAACAACCAGCGACACGCGACCGGACGTCACATCACCCAACAAGCAAGGAGCATGCCGGATCAAAGGCAGATGCCGGTGCCACGACAGCGCCGTATCGAGGTCCAAGCGCAACGCCCTCGAGAAAAGAAGAGAGTGACAGCCCTGTCACCTCGAAGATCGGATGAACACAGGTGGGCTGAACAGACCAACAAAGGGAGAAGACCAAGGACTCACAGCAAGCCAAGAGCACACCCTGACACACCAGACAGCCACCAAGGCGGACCGACATCCCTGGATACAGCTCCACGGGTGAACCGAACATAAGCCGCAGCAAGCGCAAAGCGCGTCTCATCCCTACGCTTCCCCTGGCGACCGTCCATCCCCAAGCGTCGGCAGTCTAAGTCAAGTGGCATCCCTGCTCCTGTCCGCGGGTGCCACGGGTGAAGATCAGCACTGAGTGTCCGTCCTCACACCGCCTCAAGATGGAGTCAGCTGTGGCCCCAAGCCAGGCAAGAGAGGATCCACACACTCTACGTGTTAAGCCGCCACAGACACTCAACATCAGCAAGGCAGAGGCACGTGGCTACCAAGGTCCATCCTGACATCCAAACTCTCCCAGCAAGTCACCACCACCTGTCATTCCGACTCACCACATGGCTGGCAACCGTCATCACGCCAGCCATCAGCACATGCGTCAAACACCACTCCCCGAGTACCGATGGACTGGGGTCCGAAAGCATTGCCACACAAGCCGACTAAAAGAAACCAGAAGCCACCTGTGAACCTGGCCCACACCGGACCCACGGCAGCGAGTGCAAGTCTTGACCAAGACTCATCCACCCGTGAGGGTTGTGCGTGCCACCAAGTAACGGCTCCTCAGCGGTCCTGCAGCTGCCCCCAGACGGCTCACAAGCAGCGGCCTCCAGCACAGCCTTCCTACAGTCCCACAGCAGCTCCTACGACGGGCCTCCCCAGGCGGAAGAGCGAGGAGAGACACTGCCCCACCTACAGGTTACCGGTCACAGCCCAGCAGTTCAACAGGGACAGTCAGTCCAGCAACACCTCTGTGAATTCTCACTTGAGACTCCATCCATGGTCACGACGCAGCCCACTAAAAGGAACTGTTAGACCTCACCACGGACCATCACCGACGTCAGCAAAGTGGAAGCCATGCAAGACAGCAAGACATGTCATCGTCAGTGAACAGACGGTATGCAGCGGACGTCTCCACGCCAGCGGTCGTGTCCTGAACCCCTCAGGTTAAACTACGGGTGCCCGCCAAGAAGGTCCTGCTGCAAGCCAAGTCACCAGCTCCTGTCTGACGTCGTCTTGCCACCTGACTCAGAAGACTGATGGACCCTGTGGTATTTAGATAACTGTTTGTTTTATCCCCACAGGTTGGACTAACGTTTTGTTTGTTCCTCAATAAAGTTGGGGAGGAATGTATTGTCCTGCGAGACACGTTCTAGTGTCCCGCAGGAAGCTGTCATCCCAGTCACTACCTCGAGGGCTGGGCACAATGCACCCCCACACCCATCCATCACGGGTGCCAAGTGTGACGTGGCCCTGTCAATAAAAGGGCCCGGGTGCACGTGCTCGTGGCCAGTTACTGTAGCATACCCTTGGTCTCCGTTATTCCTTACTATGTGGGCCTGAGGCCCAATATTACATTCCCTTTCCAGACCCAAAGTTGCTGCCTTCACATTGTGACAGCAAAGTGATTTTTGCAGGTGCTCTGATGCCGGATGGTGTAAGTGACTGCATGTTTTCAGCTAGTGTAGCCCCATTGTCTACTTTTTCCATGACCGGTCACTTCTATTACCTGGTACTTCTCTCAAAAATTGATGTCAATTTAAGGCAAACTCCATTATTGGGCCTCTATGTGGTGTGTATTAGATGGTTAATCGATGGGCTGCTCTGTGCCCATTTACAGTGGCTGCCCTGAATGGTCAGGGCTCCTCTGCTTGGAGACTGGTTGTTTGGATTTAATCACGGGAGCAAGACCCACTCGCCATTACAAGCCTAACAAGGAATGCTAATACAGCGAAAGTGTAAATAGCTGAGGGAGGGATTCAGAGTGGGAGAACCTCTCACTCTGATCGTGCTGGAGTCGGGGCATTTTCGCAAGGTGGACAAGGTATTTAGCAACATGCAAGAAATACTTTAACTTGGCTGTGTAAATAAATGACCCAAATATGACAATCGGATGCATGCACTGAAAAAGGAACTTTTAAAAATCGAATCATACAAAAATATTCTATGATTCTGTGCAACAGGCTTTTGACTATCAGTGAAATGCACCATGGGAATTGTATTTTGCAAGTGCCGGTCATGTGACTATTTGATTTAAAAGGCACGCATGGAACTATTCATTCAATGGTCCCCACCTGTGAGCAAGGCAACTGATGCCGAAACGCGTAAGGAAATGGGGAATGGAACGCGCTGCTGAGCCTGTGAATAAATGCCTTAAACTCCAGTATTGGGCCGCTATGTGGTGTGTAACAGATACATATACATATATATATATATATATATATATATATATTACCTACTGGCGCTTGCCAGTAGATAGTTATAGTTAGAACCTAGTTTCCATAGGAAAAGCATTTTTTTCATTTGCTTGTAACTTTGGCGTTGTTTGACAAATGATCGCGAAATTCTCCCAAGAAAAAGTCTATCCAGGTCAGCTCCTATCCTGAAAGTTTAGGGGTGATTCGTCAAGCGGGGGCTGACAAAAAAGGAGGATCCCAAAACGCGTTTTCTCCATGATAATTTCGTGAGGAAATTTTGAGAAGGGCTACAGCCCGAACTGCTAAACAGAATTACCCCAAATTTGGCAAAAAGGTAGAGCTTGGTTCAGAAAGTGACCTTTGTTTTAAATGGGGTAAATCCGTTGAGTAGTTTTTGAGAAATTCAATAAATAAGAGTCAAAAAATCAATTTCCCATAGGAAACTTTGGGCAAGGCTACAGCCGAAACTGCTGAACGGATTTACCCCAGATTTGGCAAAAAGGTAGTGCTTGGTTCACAAAGCGACCTTTTTTTTTAAAATGGTTTAAATCCATGTAGTAGTTAATGAGAAATTAAAAAAATAAAAGTTTTGATATCTAGGGCAGCGGTGGAGTCGCGAACCCTCCCAACCACGAGCTTCATTCTAAATGGTTGCCACGACCAAGAGCTTCATTCTAATTGGCTGTCAACACTTCAAACCAGGAAGTGTTGGCAACCATCTTGTGACTCAGTAGAAGCGAGTCACCAGAAAATAGAGAAACAAAGATATAAAACGAGAGAAGGGGGCAGGGTAGACCCTGACCCCCTAGGCCTGCTCAGGGTTTCCCAGAAGGACCCACAGGACCAAAAAAAACATTTTTTTTTTTTAGAAACAATTCGGCGCAATACGCGCTGGGGTCGCGAATTCTGCTGAAACTGTTTAAAAAACAATGAAGCATGGGTTCCCGCGTTTTATTTTAATGAGGCCCCCGGGTGGGCTAGGTCCCGGGGGCATTTCTTAAAAAATAATAGTGGGGGCCTCCTGGAGCCCGTGATGGCCCTGGGGACCGCCACCCCCCAGGGCCAGCTCCTGCAGTTTCCCAGGGTGCCCAGCCCCGGGACACTGCTGTTTGCTACGACGGGGTGGGAGCCGCGCGGCTCCCGCCCTGTCATAGCAAACTTGCTTTGGATTTTGGAAGCGAGAGCAGGGAAACATGCTCTTGCTTCCAAAATCCAAAGCTGATTGCTTTTCCACATGGGGAGCTGCATGTCAGCAGCAACCTGTGTGGAAAAGCAATGCCGGCTCCCACAGGACGTGGGGAGCCAGCAGGACCGTGGGGGCATTAGGGCTCCCCCCACGGTCCCCAACGGTGAGGCCAGGCCCTGGGGGATGGGTCCTTGGGCCAGAATTGGCCACAGGGCCTTCTTCTCGTTTTTTGCACGGCTCTCAGCGCGGCATTCAAGCACATCTTAAGTCTTTCAAACAGCGAGGGGTATATTCTGAAGGACACATCGCCGAGTTAACAGCACTTTAGCGCAACCAAAATGGTGATAAATTTAACGCACCATTCACAAGCTGGAGCAAACAGCCCATATCACCAGTTTACCAGCGATAGCAGCCTCAAAAAGCATTGTCACGGAGGACCCCGGCAAATATTGCGAATGAGATGTAGAGTAGGCGTACCCGTGCAAAAAGCAGCGAACACATCACTTCGCAAGTTTCTCAACCACCAGCAAGATCGTTGAAGAGGGTACAAAAGAGGCGATAAGGTGTGTTAGTAGTCGGAAGTTTACACCTGCTCTGAGCTGATGTAAAGTCGGACTACAACCTGCAACATGAAAGGGAGCCCAGCCCAGAGCCACACCTGTATGACAACAGATGCAATGGAGCCAACGATCATGCAGCTCAGACACCCAGCACTGCTCCGACACCCCCGCTACCTGCCCCTTGTCTGCCATCCCCCCTCACCGTCACCCCCCACAAACAAATGTGAGAGCAACCTTAGGAAATCTAGAACGTAACAAATTGGCTGATGTCGCACAGTTAGAATTAAGAACATGCATGTGAGGTTGGACAAATAAGAATCTCAGTCATCTATTGATTTGCATATAAAACATTTTATTTAAACAAAACAACAAAATAAAAATAGGTACTGGCATGGCGTGTCATTCCTCGACAAATTTTGAATCACAGCCTGCAAGACAAAAAGAAAAATAAGATTGTGCGTCATGCGTCCATCAAAGGAGGAAGAGAGAAAGAGTGAAAGAGAGGAAGAGAGAGAGAAAGAATGAAAGAGTGAGAGAGAGAGGAAGACAGAATAAGAGAGAAAGAGTGAGAGGGAGAGGAGGAGAGAGAGAAAGAGAGAAACAGCGTGAGAGAGAGAAAGGAAGAGATAGGGAGTGGGAGAGAGAAAGAGTGTGAGTGACAGAAAGGAAGAGATGGAGAGGGAGAGTGAGCGTTGACACTGTGGAGAAAATACTCCCAGCTCACCTTTCTGCCACTGGTGCCACGTGCCAGGACATAGTGCAGCCCTCAAGTTTAGTCATCTGAAACATAGTATAGAATCAGTAATGGCAGAGTACATACAACTGCACACGTGTAATTCTGTTTTGTCCCTGCGCACCCAACTGCTGCACCCCATCGACTCCCACCGCTCAGAGGTGTCTGTCCGCCCTGCGCACTCAGGATGCTGCACCCCATCGACTCCTGCCACCCAGAGGTGTCTGCCTGCCTCTGCGCACCCAGGCTGCTGTACCCCGTCTACTCCCACTGCCCAGAAGTGTCTGCCCGCTGCTGCGCACCCAGACTGCTGCACCCCATCCACTCACACTGCCTAGAGGTGTCTGCCCGCACCTGTGCACCCAGGCTTCTGCACCCTATCCACTCCCACTGCTCGGAGGTGTCTGCCCACTCTTGTGCACCCAGGCTGCTGCACACTATCCACTTCCACCACCCAGAGGTGACTGCCCGCTGCTGCAGAAACAAGTCTCTCTGCTCACCTTCTGCCACCGGCTTTAGTGTAAGAGGGTCCACCACGTGCCGAAGCAACCTCCTCAGCCATTGGGTACACGCGGTCAAGTCAAGCTCACAATTCAGGGTGGGTGTTGATTGCCAGGATGGCCACGCATCATTGCAGGCCTGCTAGACAAATAGCAAGATAAGATTGTGCGTCATGCGTCCATCAAAGGAGAGAGGGAGGGAGAGAGAGAGAAAGAGTGAGAGAGAGGAAGAGAGAGAGAAAGAAAGAAAGAGTGAGAGGAAGATAGAGAGAAAGAGAGAAAGAGTGAGAGAGAGAGGAAGAGAGAGAGAAACAGTGAGAGAGAGGAAGAGAGAAACAGGGGAAGAGTGAGAGAGAGAGAAAGAGAGTGAGAGAGTGAGAGAGAGGAAGAGAAAGAGAGAAACAGTGTGAGAGAGAGGAAGAGAGAGACAAAGAGTGTGAGGGAGAGAAAGGAAGAGATGAAGAGGGACACTGAGTGCCCACACTGTAGACAAAACCCTCACAGCTCACCTTTCCGCCACCGGTGTGCCTCCACCCACGTGCCAGGAGATAGTGGAGCCCTCAAGCTCACTCATCTGAAACATAGTACAGAATCAGTAATGGCAGAGTACATACGACTGCACATGCCTAAATCGCTGTCCACCTTTGTGCATCCAAACTGCTGCACCCCATCCACTTCCAATGTACAGAGGTGTCTGCCTGCTGTTGCGCACCCATGCTGCTGCACCCCATCCACTCCCTCTGCCCAGAGGTGTCTGCCCGCCCCTGCACACCCAGGCCTCACTGCTCACCTTTCAGAGAACAGGGCACCCTCCACATCATACAGCCCCGCTCCGCAGGCCACCAGGTCTCACATTTGGTGCTACGTCTTGATTTTACCATGGCAGAGGACATACCAGTGCACCCGCCATCATCGCAGGTTGCACACCCGCTCAGCCCTTGTGGTGCCACTAACTCTGTGACCAGTGAGGCCACGCCACGTGGTGGTAGGCCCCCGCTGGTTGATGGCTCAGGCCAACACTGCGGTCCAGCAGGGCACACAAAACCTGACCTGTCCGGACCACCGGGACAGGACATCATCGCAGACTGCACACCCACTCAGCACTTACAGTGCCCCTACCTCAGTGCACCGAAAGTCACTGTCCCATGGCGGTGTGCCTGTGCCGGTGCACCAAGTCTGAAATGGAAATGGCGTGGAGCACGTGTGCCGGGTCCTTATTATTGGCAGGGTCACGTGTCCTGTGACACCTGTGGTTGATGGGTGTGGTGTCGGTGTAAACCAGCCATCAGGGAGTGGCTGTGGCATACTGAGAACTAGACCTGAGAGCAGCAGATCACTACAATAAAAATCTGGGCCCTGTAGCGTTGTTGTCCCTCCCTGTATGCGTAAGCAGATTGGGCTGGCCTGGCATATGCCAGTCCTGCGTGAGGCTGTGAACAATGACTCCGGAGCTCTGGGCGTGGTTCTGTCCTGGGCTGCATGAGGAATCAACTGCTGCGGGTGTCCCTGTTGTAGTGCTGCCACCACCCGGGCCGCAAGCGCCAATGTGTCACCCTGTATCCCAAGTCCTAAAACATGGCCAACATGGAAGGTAGGGGGAATCACTGACCCTACATTCATCCATATTTCCACACATGAAAGATCGTGCACATGACATGTCTGTGTGGATATGAATGTTTACTGCACATTCAGTGGAGTGTTGCAGCTGTAGCAATACAGGGCCATGCATAGCCAAAATTTCCGTTTTTGGCACATGGAGGGCAGCCAATTAGAGCCAAGCTTGTGCTCGGGGGTTAGGCTCAGCCAACATATGCACTTATCCAATCACTCCGCCAATTCCGAAGCACTTATAAATTCACTATACACTCTCCTTGCAGTACTCTAATGATCCAGTCTCTACCTATGTACTTATACAATGACCGAGACAAAGTTACATAACCAAAGTTTTCCCCACTGCCAGAGGTAACATGGTTGCGATCGCTGTCCACTGCAGAATGTAATGTGGTAGGGCCCAGGGGCAGCATCATGCATACATAATGAACACACAGACACAGTTAGAGAGATAGTGCAACTGGGTACAGGCACGTGCGCTCGGCCCCTTTTTATTACCAGGGTCACATGTCCAGTGACGTCTGTGCTGGATGCGTGTGGGGTGAGTGTAAGCCAGCCCTCAGGGTATGGTTGGTGCTGGCAACAAGTACAACAGTAATCGTCGGATCACACACAGAGATTCAAATATAAAGGGTCGATGACTTGTGCTGCACTAAGTTAGGGGCACCAGATGTGAAATATTACAAAAAAGATTCTATCGTAAAGGGTTAGTAAAGGGTTAATGACTTTTGGTACACTGAGGTAGGGGCAGCAAATCTGAAGTCATACACAAAAGATTCTATCCTAAAGGGTCCATGGCTTGTGGTGCACTGAGGTAGGGGCATCAGAAGCATTCCACTTGTGCACAGCTAGTGATGATGCGTGGTCCGGGAGAGCTGCACTGGTAGCAATGTCTGTTGCCTACTGGACTGCGTCATCTGCAATCGCAACTCGATCTGAATTATGAGCCCTGCAGTCCGCAATGTAGATGGAAGGCAGTAGTCAGCACAGACATCGAGGAGTGCTTTTGTCACTTCCTCTTGACAAAATCCGAGAACATACAGTACAATTCTGTCTGCAATTAATAAATCATGTCTCAATGTAAATTGTGAGCTCTGATGACCGTAGTGTAGGTAACAAAAGATGAAATATGAATGCATTGTCAAAATGTGTAGGTTTCGGGGACGTTATAGTTAGTTGCCTACTGGACTCTGAAATTAATTAATCAAGACTGAATTCGAACTGTGAGCTCTGCTGGCCGCAGTGTAGACTGCCATTCAGTGTTCCTTTGGACTTGCAAGATGAATTTGGTCATTGTACTAAAGCTATAATTGATATAAAAAAAAGTTCTTGGAGCAAGGATACTAAAAGGATATTTTGTAGGTTTCAGGGACATTAAAGTTAGTTGCCTACTAGACTCTGTAATTACCGAATCAAGACTCAATTTTAATTGTGAGCCATGCTGACCGCAGTGTAGGCCAGAGGCTGCGGTCAGCAAGGGCCCACAGCCACGTGGCGTTGAGTTGAGCTGCACAGTTAGTGGCATCAGAAGTATTCAGCGTGTGTGGAGCTTGCGATGATGCGTGGTCCGGTCGGGCCGCACTTTTAGCAATGTCTTTTGTCTAATGAATTCTGCCTCAGTAAGGCCACGTGGCGGTGACTTGTGGTGCACTGAGATAGTGGTACCTGAAGCACTCAGGGTGTGCGCACCCTGCGATGATGCGTGGTCCGGGCGGGTCGCACTGGCAGCAATGTCTTGTGTCTAATGAATTCTGCCTTAATAAAGCCACATGGCGTTGACTTGTGGTGCACTGAATTAGTGGTACCTCTGGCGCTCAGCGTGTACACAGCCTGTGATGACATGTGGTCCGGGCAGGCCACACTGGGAGCAATGTGTCTTGCCTACTGGACTGCGTCATCTGCATTCGTGACTCCATCTGAATTGTGAGCCCTGCTGTCCGCAGTGTAGATCAAAAGCAGTAGTGTGGACAGACATATCTCTACGGTGATGTGCAGGTGTGTTTGCAGGGGGCCTCTGTCAAGGAGGCCCACTGTCATGGCGGCAGCCACGTGGCAGGGTGAGGGCCGCCACTCTGGCAGATGCGTTGGCCTTCACTCAAGTGAACCACGCCCAGAGCCCCGGCCTATTTATTCACACTTCTACGCTGGAGTGGCGTTCATTGGAGCAGCCCGCTGCGCTTCCGCTTACAGGGAACAATGACACAGGTACATGACGTGATCTTCCCCACTGCCTAAGGTAACATGGTTGCGTCCACTGTCCACAACACTACAAGCACCAGCAGTAAATGTACACATGGAGAGGTTTGTGCTCTGCATAGTGAGGTCTGTCCAGCACATCACCGCTACAGTTGGTATTGTGTGCATTATTATTGGTAGATGACTTGCGTCCTTTACACATGTTTGGTTGCCACATCTCACAACATTCAGCTATTTTGTGGCTGAGGGGCCATGCCTTTTTTGGAAGGTTCGCTGCCCTGTTGTGCGCTTCCTCTGTGGTAGTAGGGGGTGGGTGGTCCGGGGGGGAGGTCCTGAGGGTGGTGGCAGTGGGTTTTGTGGCCTTCTTGGGTGTGGGAGGTGCATGATCAGTAGCTCTATGACATGTGTTGGTCTTCAGATGTGATTCTGGGCTGGGCTCCCTTTCACACTGTAGGTAGTTGTCCTACTTTACACCAGTAAAAAGCAGATGTTACTTTCCTACTGCTAACGCAGCTTATCGCCTGTTTTTGGATCGCACCGCAGATTTGGTTGCTCATTGAAAATAACGGAAAGTGGTGTTTTCATTTTATTTTTGCATAGGAACGCCTACTCTGCATATTATTAGCGTTAGTTGTTGCTCTCATTTGTGGTGATTTTTGTTTGCAGAAGCTATTGCTGGACAACTGGCGATATCAGCTGTTTTCACCAAGTTGAGAATGGAATGATAATTTAAAATCACTGAAAAAACTATAGGTTTAATGAACATTATAATTAGAAATTAACATTTAAAAATCCTTTGAAATTCACTGAAAAAACCATAGGTTTCAGGGACGTTATAGTTAGAAATTAGCATTTAAAAAACCTTAGAAATTCAATGAAAAAACCATAGGTTTCAGGGACATTATAGTTAGTTGGACATTTCACTCGTGCAAAAGAAATTCTAACGTTATAGTTAGTAGAGCTAACTATAACTTGCACCCCTGCAATGCACTGCTGATGATGTCACATATTACATCACTCATGACATGGTCAGTGACATCACTGATGACATCACTGATGACATCATCCACATGATAATCTGATGCACCTCCTCACACCCTAATATAACCTTTGATACACTCTAAAATACAGACTACCATTTTCGAAGCCATAGACAAATCAATAGCAGTTACTATATACCCACTGACTAATTCCTAGCTATACACACACATTCATTCATTCACCCATACAGTTACACATACATGCAGTCACTCATCAATACAGCACTATTTTATGTACTCATATACCTATACAAACGCTCATACACATTCACTCATCCATAGAGTTATTGACACACCTAGCTAGTCATGTAAAGAATCAATAACACTGCCATTTACTCACCTATACCGTTATACATTCACCATCTAACCTATTAATACAGATACTAACATATACTTACTCTCTTATACAATCACTGACACAAGCACACACTCATTTATACAGCCACTCTCACAATTACTCACTCTCACATATAGTCATTTATATACTCCAACACTCACATATACTGGCTTTCACATATGTAGTTACTCACACATATACCAGTGAGACATACATTCACTCACCAACATACTGATACACACACTCACTCACCTATAGAGCTATTCCCACATGCACTATTGAACCCACACACCCAGTAAATTATCCACTCACGCATGTAGGCAGAAAGTTAAACACCGCCCACCCACCCACACACAAACACTGAGGCACCCATACAGATACTCATGCAACTAATAACTAACCCATATAGACAGTCATGTACTTAATCATCAACCCATGCAGCAGCTTATACAACAACTGAGAGACTGCTACAGACATTCACACAATTTAGTCACTAACCCATGCATTCAGTAAGACACATTTAATCACTAACTTATACAGTCAGTCACACACCTATTAAATCCTCCACCCACACACTTATACACCAACTCATTCTTCAATACACCTAGGCATTAACATATCTAGAATATATTTAAACTTTACAGAAACACAGATTCACTGGATGATGTCATCAGTGATGTCATCAGTCATGTCATTGGAGATGTCATGAGTGATGTCATCAGTGATGTCACTGACCATGTCATGTGTGATGCAATATGTGACATCATCAGCAGTGCATTGCGGGAGCGCGAGTTATATTTAGCTCTACTAACTATAACATTCTGGTTTTGTACGAGTGAAATGTCCAACTAACTATAACGTCCCTGAAACCTACATTTTTTCAGTGAATAAATATAAAAATATATATATGTGTGTGTGTGTGTGTGTGTGTGTGTATGTATGTGAACAAGGTGGTCCGTCCACCAAAACGCATCTGAGCCTTCTTTGCCAAATAAACTTGTGAATATACTTTTCATCGTCTCTGTGTCTGTTTCATTACAAGAGGAGCGTGTGTGTGTGTATATATATATATATGTAAATATAGTGGAGACTTTTTGACAAGAATTGAGGATATTACTTAGTCAGATACATTTCTAATGATTACCATTGATGTTGTGAGTCTTTATAAATGCATTGCATTGACCAGAAATTTGGAGTCAAAGGCTGTGAATCTTTTCTTTAAACCAGACCAGCATGCTTTTTAGAAAATAATAAGATGCTTATTGAAATGGTCCAATATCGTCTAAAGGAAAATATATTTGTACATGATGGTACTTTTTATCGTCAAAAGATCAGGACTGCCATGGGCATCTGCTTGGCCCTCAGACTTACCAATTTGGTGATGGACTGGTGAGAGAAGCAGGTGTCCTGGGCAGATGATAATCAGGAGTTCATTGAAAATGTTTTAATCTGGACCAGGTTCATTGGCGATTTGTTTATTCTCTGATCCAGGTCTGAAGAAAAGGCATGTGAATATGTTAGGAAATTGAATCAAAATATGTACAATCTGAGGTTCACAGTGACTATGAGTACCAATGATATACCTTTTTTAGATAAACATCTTAAGGTACATAAAGGAAAAATACATACATTAATACTTCGCAAGATTACTGCAGGCAACAGCACTTTGCACTTTTCTTGCCAACACTCCAGGAACCTGGTAGAGAGTATGGTGAAACATTGAGATTGTAGAAAATGTGTAGTAGTCCAGATTATTTGAAAAGGCAGACCATTTTTATGGAAAACAGATTCAAAGCAAAAGGTTACACCCCACAGATTTTGAATGTAGCTGCAAAAAAAGCTGAACCATTAAAAAGGGATCAACTCCTTCACTGCAATAATACATCTAAGAGTGAAATAAGTATCCCCAGATTGATTAAGACCTACAATTCTTTGTCCTACAAAATACGGAATCGGATATGCAGACTTTGAAATATAGTTAAAAAAAAGACCTGCCAATTGATAGAGACTTGCCAGAGAAACCCTCTATCACCTATCAAGAAGCTAAAACACTAGGTAATTTTTTTTAACACAAACCTATCACACAAAAGCTTCTAAAAAGGATACTTGGTTGAGTAAGACTAGAGGGTTCTTTAAATGTAGCCATTGTAAAGTCTGATTATCTCTAATACCTCAGAATATTCCAGCTCGGATGAGAAAAGAAGAAAGATCCACCATTTTTCCAACTACAACACAGACCATTGTGTTTATGTGCTAAATGTCCATATTCCCTCATGTATGTAGGTAGTACCATTTTTTCACTAAGTAAGCGTATTTTGGAACATCAGAGAGCTATTAAGAAAGCACATTTTACTTACCCAGTGGCGCATCATTTTTTTGAACATCAGGAGAGTGATATGTCCAAACTAACCTACTTCACTATAGACAGAATTCCAGCTAATATGAGAGGAGGAAATGGGGTAGCAGAGCTAAGACACTTAGTATGTAAATCCAAGATGGACTTAGATTCCAAGACACCCACAGGACTCAATAAAGATGAGGAGATATAAATGCATGTAGGGTAGATCTTATTAAAGGGTATAGATTTTAACATTATAGTTCAGGGTCTGCGAGATATGAGAGCCCTATTGGGACATTTTTATTGTTTTTACCTTGGAACAACTAGGGTCTCCCCAGGGTATTTTATTAACTGTATACAATTATATTAAATTTATCAACAATTTTTATATGTGAATAACCTTGGGTTATTATGGCGTCAAGTAAAAGATTTGTTTAGATAAGTATATTTTTTAATTTCCGTCATCCATTTAATGTGTTAAACAAAAGGCTCTCAGTTCATTTAATGTAACAAGATTAGCGCCTTATTACGTACCCTGATTGATTTGCTGTAACATTGAGGCACTTGTCCATAATAGTTCTTTGAAAAGAAATTAAATCTTTGAATAGTCATATATAAAAAATTAGGATTTTTTTTTTAAAAAGCTTCCTCTATATCTTAAATCACATTCTCCATTTAAGAAATGTATAAGATGTATATTTATGATACTCCAGCGAAATGATTTTTTGGGATAGATAAAAAATCTTTTCATGTTTCAATAATTGATTATTTATTTATATATTGACATTTCAATATGATTTAATGGAATAATATAGTAAGAGAAAGGAATATCATATTTATTTACATCTGAAATGATATGGAGAAAGAGAAGTATTTCTTCTTTGTCAATGGTGATTTGCACGTATTTATGGGAAATGAATCAAAAATGGAGTATGAGCGCTTAGAAAAAGGCTTCTGTAGAAAACCGTCAGTGCGCTTGGTGTGGTAAATACATTTTATTATACCTCATATCCTAGAGTGCCTGCTGTCTTTTATATTTTATATATATATATATATCCATAGGAAATTCGCAACATTCTTTTCCCAATAACTTTGGCGCCGGTTGACGAATCTTCGCGAAATTTTCAAAACTCGTGGGGCGCTCCGGTCTGCTCCTATCTTGAAAGTTTCGGGGTGATTCGTCAAGCAGGGGCCGAGAAAAAAGGGGGGTCCTAAAACATGTTTTCCCTAAGCAATTTCCCTTAGGAAACTTTAGTCGGGGCTATAGCCCGAACTGCTGAACGGAATTACACCAAATTTGTCAAAGAGGTAGTTGTTGGTTCAGAAAGAACCCTTTTTTTTAAATGGTGTAAATCCGTTCAGTAGTTGCCGAGAAAATCAAAAGAAAAACACATTAATATCTAGGGCCGTGGATCCTCCCCAGCACAAGCTTTATGCTAATTGGCTGTCAACACTCCAAACCAGGAAGTGTTGGCAGCCATCGGTAGAACTGAGGCACAAGAAAACAGAAAAAGTAATGCGTAAAACGCAAAAAGGGGGCAGGGTAGAAACACCCTGACCCCCTAGGCCTGCTCCGGGGGTCCCACAAGGATCCCCAGGGCCCAAAAAAGCATTATTTAAAAAAATAAAAATCGGTGAAATTCGCGCACCCAGCGCGAATTTCGGCCGAAATGTTTAAAAAAACGAAGTGCGGGCGCTTCGTTAATATTTAGCCCTCGGTGGGCCAAGTCCCGGGGGCAATATTGTTATGTAATGGGGGGGCCCAGAGCGGCCCCCCAGCCACGGGGACTGCCACCCCCTGGGGCTTTTTGCAAATATGTGCCACCCCAATCCCGGGGACCGCCACCTCCCGGGGCTTCAAATAGAAATGGGTGGGGAAGCTCAAATGCCCCCCAAGCCCCGGGGACCGCCACCCCCTGGGGCTTTATGACAGTATATGCGGGGGGCTCACGGGCCCCCGCAGCCCTGGGGTCCGCCACCCCATGGGCTTTAAAGTTTAACATGGGGGGGCATCCAAGCCCCGGCGACCGCCACCCCCCGGACTTAAGATAAATTATTGTGTAGCGGGGCCACCCCCCCGCGGCTTTTTTTTAATTAAATAAACCTCTCTCTGGCGCATACTGGAGGTACCTGGTGGGCTAGTTGGCGCCCAAGGACCCTCAGGATTGAAGAGGAATTAATTCCCCAACTTAAAATGTGCCACAGGGCGTGTTTGCACACATGTCACCTCAGGCCCCGCCCCCTTCCTTCACCATTGTGCAAACGCACACCCTGGCGAGTTGTAAGTTGGGGAATTAATTCCCCTTCAATACTGAGGGTCCCAGAGGGCCAACTAGCCCACCAGGTATCTCCAATCAATCAATCAATCAAAGCATTTATATAGCGCACTACTCACCCAGAGGGTCTCAAGGCGCTAGGGGAGGGGGGTCCGCTACTGCTCGAACAGCCAGGTCTTGAGTTGCTTCCTGAAGGCGAGGTGGTCCTGGGTCAGGCGGAGGTGGGTCGGGAGGGAGTTCCACGTCCTGGCGGCGAGGAAGGAGAAGGACCGTCCCCCTGTGGTGGCTCTTCGGATGCGGGGGACGGTGGCGAGGGCGTGGCCGGTCGATCGAAGCTGGCGTTTGGGAGCGTAGAATTTGAGGCGGCTGTTGAGGTATCCTGGGCCTTGGTTGTGTAGGGCTTTGTGTGCGTGGGTGAGGAGACGGAAGGTGATTCTCTTGGTGACCGGGAGCCAGTGCAGGTCTCTCAGGTGTCCGGAGATGTGGCTGCGACGGGGGATGTCCAGGATGAGTCGTGCTGAGGCGTTCTGGATCCGCTGAAGTCTTTTCTGGAGTTTGGCGGTGGTTCCGGCGTAGAGGGAGTTGCCGTAGTCCAGACGGCTGGTGACGAGGGCCTGGGTGACCGTCTTCCTGGTCTCGGTGGGGATCCACCGGAAGATCTTTCGTAGCATGCTCCAGTATGCGCCAGGGAGCTGCGTTGCAGACAGGTTTTCAGAGACCACGCCCCTTTTTACACCTCTCTTCAACACAGCTCTGTGCACTTACTGGAGGTACCTAGTGGGCTTGTTTGACCATAGGGACCCTTAGGATTCAAGGGGACTTAATTTCCCAACTTAGAACGGACACAGGGCGTGTTTACACAGTGGTGAAGGGAGGGGACGGGGCCTGAGGTGACGTGTGCAAACACGCCCTGTGGCGTGTGTTAAGTTGGGGAATTAATTCCCCTTAAATCCTGAGGGCCCCTGGGGGCCAACTAGCCCACCAGGTGCTTCCAGTAAGTGACACAGCTCTGCGTTGCAGAGAGGTGGTGCAGGCCGTGCCCCTTTTTACACCTCTCTGCAACGGCGCTTACTGGAGGTACCTAGTGGGCTACTTGGACCCTAGGGATCCTCAGGATTCAAGGAGACTTAATCTCCCCAATTAAAATGGCCACAGGGCGCGTTTACACACTGGTGAAGGGAGGGGATGGGGCCTGAGGTGACGTGTGCAAACAGGCCTTGTGGCGCGTTTTAAGATGGGGAAAGAATTCACCTTCAATCCTGCGGGCCCCTGGGGGCCAACTAGTCCACCAGGTGCTTCCAGTAAGCGCCACTGCGCTGCGTTGCAGAGAGGTGGTCCAGGCCGTGCCACTTTCTACACCTCTCTGCAACGCAGCTCTGTGGCGCTAACTAGAGATACCTGGTGCGCTAGTTGGAACCAAGGGACACTCAGGATTCAAGAGTACTTTATCCCCCAAATTAAAACAGCCACAGGGCATGTTTGCACACGTCGGCTTAGCCCCCCCTCCCTCCACCAGTGTGCAAACGTGCCCTGTGGTGCGTTTTATGAGGTAGTTTTAATCCCCCTGCCCTAATATGTACTAGGGGCTTATAGAGGAGGTCATTCTAATCACAGGGGTACCCCCAACGCATAGTGTTCCCTAGTGTATGTAGGTGTTTTAACTGTATTCTAAGTGTCTTTTAGCATAGCACTGGCTCTAGGACTCACTCCCCTTGCACTCCTCTAGTAATCTATTCAGCTCCATGTACTAATCCATTCACTGCGCCAAAACCCAAACACTTATAAATTCTCTCAGGCACTCTCCTTGCAGTACTCTAATCTTTCAGTCAGTACCCAAGTAATCATGCACTGAGCCAGGCCTTAGCACATGGACTGCTTCAAACGCCTATCCACTATGCATGCAGTCCTCTAACCCCCTACACACTTGTGTTTCACACCTTCAATTCCCCAGTCAGTATCCATACACTCCAGCAAACACCGTGTCACTCCCCTTGCACTCCTCCAGTGACCCATTCAGCACCATGTACTAATCCATTCACTTCGCCAAAACCCAACCACTTATAAATTCACTCAGCCACTCTCCTTGCAGTACTCTAATCATTCAGTCAGTATCCAAGTACTCAGGCAGCGAGCCAGGCCTTACCACATGGACTGCGTTAAACCTCTATCCACTATGCATGCAGTCCTATAACCACCTACACACTTGTCTTTCACACCTTCAATTCCCTAGTCAGTATCCATACACTCCAGCAAACACCCTGTCACTCCCCTTGCAGTCCTCTAGTGACCCATTCAGTACCATGTACTAATCCATTCACTGCGCCAAAACCCAACCACTTATAAATTCAACCAGGCACACTCCTTGCAGTACTCTAATCATTCAGTCAGTACCCAAGTACTCATGCAGTGAGCCAGGCCTTATGGTCTGCGAGATATGAGATCTCAATTGGGAAATTTTTATTGTTTTTACCTTTGAACAACTAGGGGCTCCCCATGGTATTTTATTAACTGTAGACAATTATATTCAATGTATCAACAATTGTTATATGCGAATAACCTCGGGTTAGTATGGCGTCAAGTAAAAGATTTGTTTAGATAAGTATATTTTTTAATTTCCGTCATCCATTTAGGTGCCGATTCCGATCCGTTAAAAATAATTTGCGTACGACTGGTATCCGTATTTTTTTACGTACGAGTCGCACAAGCACCGTACAAACTGCCAAGTACGATTGGGACGTAAAAAAGAACTACGAATAGTGTTGGGAAAAGTCTATTAGAATGAGTCGGAAAGTGTCCACGTCCGAATATCGTCGGGAAAAGTGTACGAAAGTGATCCGGCAGTTTCACTTACAAATCGTAAAACACAAGTCCGAGCGCACAAGTACGATCCCGACTGCCCGTCCGAATACACAATCGCACGTAGAAATGCCCGTACGGAGCCAACGCAGTAGCACACATGCACACGGGTAAACTCATGCCCGTGTACGAGCCGTACAGCCCCCCCACACCCAAATTTGTCAGCACCGTACAACACCCTGTCCGCACTGCACCCCATGGCTGCAACTGTACGCACCGTACCCCCCCATGTACGCGCAGCACCCCCTCATGTACGCGCCATACCACCGCATGTACGCACTGTACCCCCAGCCCCCCCACCGCATGTACGCACCGTACCCCCAGCCCCCCACAGCATGTACGCACCGTACCCCTGCACCGCATGTACACACTGTACCCCAGCCCCCCCACCGCATGTATGCACCATACCCACAGCCCCCACCGCATGTACGCACCATACCCCTGCACCGCATGTACGCACTGTACCCCCAGCCCCCCCACCGCATGTACGAACCGATCCCCTGCACCGTATGTACGCACTGTACCCCCAGCCCCCCACCACATGTACGCACCGATCCCCTGCACCGCATGTACGCACTGTACCCCCAGCACCCCCACCGCATGTACGCACCGATCCCCTGCACCGCATATACGCACTGTACCCCCAGCACCCCCACCGCATGTACGCACCGTACCCCTGCACCGCATGTACGCGCCGCACACCAACACCGTACCCCAGCCCCCTCACCCAGCATCGCGTATGTCCGGATCGTACCTACGCGAAAAATACTCTTACAGAACCAGGACACTGTAAAACAGCACAAGGAGGGTCAATCCGACTCGCACAACAACACAAAACACGTCGACATGACAAAATACATCTCAAAGACTGACCTGGCACATCCAAACAGGCAAACAGAGGCCCCAAATCACAACCACCACTTATAACACACCCACCAAAATTCAAACACAGCCACACCCAAAAATGGACCAATAAAAAGGGCCCACACACACAACCCATGAGCCTTTGCAACAGACCCACTGCTGCCAGACCTCACTGACAAACAACCCCACACAACTCATACCTTCGCTAGACCTTCACTCACACCCCTTCACACAACCACCTCCACAAACATCCCCCTCTTCACATTCACACACACTCACCCACAACCATCCACACCCACACCCACACCCCACACCATGCCCACAGACAAGAATCCAAAGATCACCACGGTGGAGCTGGAGCTCCTTGTCAACGAAGTCATCAGAGTCGAGCCACAGCTGTTTGGAACATTGGTCAGACAGACCAGCATAGCTGCAAAATCAGCCATGTGGCAGAGGACTGTCGACATGGTGAATGCTGTTGCACCCGTCCGAAGGACCAGGCATGAATGCCAAGCCAGGTGGTAAGATCTGCGCAGGGCGGTCAAGAGGAAAAAGAATGAAGAACATGCCCAGACCAACATCACTGGAGGTGGGCCGCCCCGCAGACCCGTACACTACCATCCCTGGGAGGAGAAGGTGATGGCCATGCTACCGCCGGTGGGACTACACGGAGTCGAAGGAGTCGCAGAGCCTGGTGAGTACACAAACAACTCACGTAACTTGGGGGGGATGGCATCCACACCCCAACCACCAGAGGCGCAACTAGAGCCAAATTTCGGGGAAGGCTAAGACAACATTTCAGGGGGGGATGAATCTTTTAAGCCATAGGCAGAGTGGAGCTGCAGGGGCTCTTAAAGGGGTGAAACAACAGCGAGGCCTCATTAACATGCAAATGGTCTTTTAAAGACCTGTGAAGTGCTCGGGTGCGGCTGTGAGTGCACCGGGAAGCTGTCCCATCCCGGGCTGCCACACACGACAATGGGGGCTGAAGCCCTGTGAGTCCAATGGGTGTTGCGCGCCTGCCAACCACAACAAATGCATGCACCCACCCCCAAGCACTCACCGCACACAACCACACCCAAAAATCATGCCCATGCCACTAACGTCACCATTCACCCATCACAAATCAAGGCAAGGCCATGTCCAAGGCTACAACAACCACAAACACAAGACTGGATGTCCGGGAGGCTGGGAGGGTGGGACACACACAACACATTGTCAAAATGAGACGCAGACAACAATGTCCTCAGCCCATATGGCATAGGTACATACCCATGCACAATGCACAGGGACTGGCAAAGTACTGACAAGGTAGCTGACACTGGGCCCTGCTGTATGCAGCACAAGGCCCTCCTGGGACCACTGTACACCCAAACACCAACTCCACAAGCACAGGTATCTAGCACAGGAACTCGCACACACTGTCATGCCAGCATGCACCATGAGGACACACACATCACCTGGGAGACCCAATCACAACTCACACTACACACAACAGCACGCCCGGTCACACATCCCCCCTAACACAAGCACACACCCCCGGGGCAGACAACGGATTCACACACTCCCACAATGGACATGTGACACAACAAGACCAATCCAGAGCCAAGTAAGCATCAGAGCCAACTAACTACAGGTCACACACTCAGGAGAACATCCCAATCTTTCCCCCGCAACATGCCCATCCCCAAGTGGACACTGAGAGGAATGCTAGGGACAACCAACTACCTGGGTGAACTGTGTCAACTTGAATATGTACGAAACATGGATGTGGCATGAAACACCATTAACATTGTCTCTCTCTCACACACAGGGCAACGTCGACGATCTTCCCCCAACACTGGGGGGGAAGAATCACAGTCCCTGGCACCGCGTGAAGATGATCCCACCGGCAGCGACGACTCTCACCACTCCGTGGATGACCCCGACCAACCTGGCCCCTCTGGTGTACAAGCCCCTGCAGCACCTGCGTCCGGTACATCTGTGCCAACCCCCACCCCCATTCCTGCCACATCCCAGGAGACACCCAGGAGCCCTGCCCGCACTGAACAACACAGCCAGTCTGACCAGGAGGGACAAGGTTCTCAGGGCACCCAGGAGGAGACAGGCAACCCTGCAAATGCCATCCCTCAGGGGTCCCGTAGACCCGATGTGCCCACACAACGGCAGGCCAGGCTCGTGTGGGCAGGGGTGGTGGGAGTGGAGGCAGGCGGAGGCAGGCGGAGGCGCGAACCTGAACAGCCAGCTCAGGACCCCGGTATGTCACACATACGCAACATCCTGGACTCATACCGGCGTGACACCAGAGGCATGGACCAGGTCGTGTCCAGACTTTCCGGGATGCAGGGGACCCTCGATGAGATAAAGAACCTGCAGGTCGAGCATCATGCCAGTCATCAACAACACCAAGGACGGATGGAGGCAAGACTGGCTGAGCTCCTGGCTGTGCACAGGGACGTGAGGCAATCACTCCGTCAGATCGCCCAAAGCCTGGCAAACCCTCCCTGTACCACCAGGCATAGACCAGCACCAGACACAGAGAGGGACGAGGAGGAGGAGGATTCGTCTGACGGAGCATCCCTGACATCGTCAAGGCCTGCATCTGAGGGTCCCCAGAGGAAGGTGGGTCGTCCACGTAAAAGACCGTGAGAGTCAGCGGACCATCCCCATCTCCTAGGTCACCTGGCCTGGCACCTGGCCCTCTGGCGCAACAGCAGCACCTCACCCAATGACATTCTCTGCCACATGGACTTGCTGGTCACGATCTGACCAATGATGACCAACACTGTGGCCTGGACTCCGATGACTCCAACTGACAAGGATGCCATCTCCCCCTGTGAACTTTGGATTCTATTCCCCCGGTAGAGCACCTGAGCACATCTACCAAAAGACTCACCCGACCAAAAATAAAATCACATTGTTCTGCACATGAGATGTTGCTGTCATTTTGCATTATTCAACGACATATGTGTGTGGAAATGTCAAACTATGTCTAAGTGGTGAACTAACTCCAGCCATCCATACCCTGGGATCAGAGTCTGGTACAGGACACACATGGGTCACAAGGTATCATTCAATGTCGGCATGGAGCACAACACTCACCTGTGATGGCATCTGGCTGCTGAGGGGGGGCTTGCTAAACTGTGTGGACAGACCTCTTTGGGAGAACATCATCAAGGTGTAGAGGTCATGGCCCATGTGGAGGTACCCGGGGAGGGAGTCCCAGGTATGTGTGGCCAGGTGGTAGAACAATGTCCTGTATGCTGTAGTACGGTGGATGTGAAGTACGGTGGCCAGGGCAACGTTGGATGCACGGAGATGGGCCAACGGGATCTAGGATGACAGACGTACAAGGTTGGTGTGGGCTCGGGGTTGTGGACTGCCTCCTGAGTGTGGGTGGGGAGTGTGGAGGTCATCCCGCAGCAGACAGTGATCCATTGCAGCTATCTATGGTGGACGGTGAGGTGGCTGGGGCGCAGGGTGTAGAAGCTGAGGTGTGCAGATGCCCCCTGGAAGTTGACCAGTTTCCTGGGAGTTCGGATGTACTTGCTCCGTAGAGGGCAGGGCAGTATATGAGACGGATGTTGTCATGGACCTGGGGGATGGTCTGTCGTAACTTTGAGTGGATCTATCTGTGGATCATGTGCATATTGCAGAGGGCGTTGCAGCATGAGTACAGATGCTGTGGACTAGCATGGCATATGTGAGCGAGCCAAACATGATGCACACCATCTCGTGTGTGTGGCCACTGGGAGCTTGTGCAGGGCCCGCAGCAGCAGGCGCCATCTCCCTGAAAAATGCCCCATTTTGCACACAAAGACTAGGATGTCAGAAGGACAACTGCAACAGGCGCGTGTGGAAAGTAAGGAATGTCCAGTGTCACATGGCACACCCAGAGAAAATGCATGCACAACCACCAAAGAGCCATTACACCGGATCAGGAAACTGAAGGGCGACCTGCACACAGGAGACACACCCTCAGCAGCTGGTGATGGCCCATTGTGTGGTCGAACTTGCTAAAATACATACACCACCATGTACTTCATGCCCAAAAGAGAGCATAATCGATGAGCAACTGCATGCATGTCGCTAGACTACACATGGACTCCTATGCATTATCGACAGCAAGTATGCCAGAGATGCCGCATGCCAAGTGGCAAGAAACCTGCATTGACAGAGACGAGGCACCTTGGAGTGAGACGAACACCTTTATTACTCAGCCTCACACCAATGGAATTGCATCCATTGGAACGGAATCGCAGGTCATTCGGCTGACCATGTGTGACCTACACTGGACACCCCCTTCAACACACAGATGTGGTAAATCCTACTGAGCTGGCATACAAGTGAAGGGGTTGAGCCTCACACCCCTTGCTGCACACGGAGAGTGTACAATTCCCCATTGAGCCTCATATGGGGATGTCCCACACCATGTCCACCATTGGCATCCCGTACGTTCCTGAGGGATGTTATACACACATTGATGCCTTCATCAGAATCCCCAATCCATGACAGATGACTGTCAGGAAGGGTGACTATCAATTCATGGGAGCCATGCAACACGTCAGGTGGCCCATGTTGAGTCGACATGTATGCGGGGTAACACAACATGCACAGGAGCAGTCCCCACATATCACAAACACGTACCACCCACAAAACGCCTTGCTGCACTCCTTACCCAAAAGGACTTTTCACCATGTCTGTGCATGTAACTCCGATCCAGCACACGTTGCAATACTCATGAGGAATAGCAGGAGTGCAATGATGACATCAGCAGATGACAGCCGCAAGAACCTGGGGAGGACAGACACACAACAATTCAGCCAAGAGCTAGTAATCCGCAGACATGTACATGCACTCTACAGGATTTATGTTGTCACCATGCCAATTATGATTTTTGTGTACCCGTTAACATTTGGGGAAGGACATCATCACTTGAATGACACATCAGAACACACCTCCAAGTCACTTGGCACACAGTCAGCTCGACACACACATTGCAACACATGCCACACAAGGCTCTAAGCGTGCACACTCAGACACAGGGACTCACCATCATGAGAAGAAGTTGCGGATAAGCTGACTCCGGATGCCATGTTGCAGCACACAAGGAAGATTTTGCAGACCTTCACCGGGGCATATGGGATTGCGCCGCCGGTCTTGTGGAGGCACCGGAATCTGCTCTTCAGGAGTCCAAACGTCCTCTCAATCACGCGCCTCGTCTGCCCATGGGTGTCGTTGTACCGGTGTTCTGCGGCTGTTCTGGGGTTGCGGAGCGGCGTCATCAGCCATGGCATGTTGGGATAGCCAGCGTCCCCTACATGGAAACATCATGGACAGAAGTGGGTCAGGAGAAGCAGTAAGGAATTAAGATTCCGCTAAGTACAGGACTAACAGAGTATACCCACCAACAAGACACGCACGTTCGTTGCGCAGCTGCAGCATCATTTCAGGCACCCTGCTACGCCTCATGATGTAGGCATCGTGTGCTGATTCTGGAAAACGGGCACAGACATGGGATATCATCATGTTAGCAAGACATACCACAAGGGCATTGATGGAGTGGCAATGTTTGCGGTTACGGAAGGCTACCTCCTGTGCGTGTGGTGGTACCAAAGCCACATGTGTCTCATCAATGGCCCTAATGACATGGGGCATCCCTCACAGGGCATAGAACTCACCCTTGACACCTGTCAACTGCTCACGAGTTGGGAAATGTATGAATTCATCCAGGTGTAACATCATGGCCTCTAACACATCATGCAGGACACGGCTGAACATGGTCTGGAACATGCCACCTACATCAGCTATGGTCAATTGAAACGTACCCGTGGCAAAGAAATGTAGGGCTGCCATCACCTTCATCTTGGCTGTCAGTGCAGTAGGATACCTGTGTAGCAGTTGGAGGTGTGGTTCCAGCCTTGTGGTCAAGTTGTCAATCAACGGTTGGGAGAAGCGGTAGCGGCATATACAGTCACGTTCCCTCATGGCAGCCAAGTTTGGCATTGGTCGGGGGAGAGGCGGTGCCCTGCAGAATTTTGGAACGAATAACGAAGATTGAGTACTGCACTACACCAATGTCAATGAACTGAGCACATGTTCAACAGCTAATACACATATGCTACATACAGAGTCTGTACTGTGCAATGCATCCAGGACACGTATGCCAGCCAGGTGACACCCCTACCAACAGTCAGCTACACACGTAGGTGCTCAAGGTCAACATGACATGCCATGGAACTAGCTGTGGGCCAGTGTAAGTGAACAGGCAGACGCATTACAGGAGTGACAGACAACCACATATGTGCATGAGAAGGATGTTACATCATGCAGACCGGTTGCGGAACAGTAGAGGCACAAGTCACATGTCCTTGAAAGAGGACAGTCCACACACCTTGCCATGAAGGGGTACATGTCAGGAATGATCACACATACATTGAGACTATGCAGATATGTCCTTGTCTCGCAAGTCCATGTGCGATGCATGCATACACCCGTTACGTCTGATTCCACATGTGGCCTGGTGTGCATAATAGTGTGCCATGCCCATCGACACGCACACACATGTTGGATGCAGCAACAGCAGATGCATGTCACGGAACAACTACAGCAAGCTCATGGGAACACATGACACACACATGAGATAGTCACATCGTGCAATGCCGGTAGTTACATGTCAGGTGTCATAATCAGTGTCCCTGGCATCAGGGGACAGTTGCGGGTGTAGGTGACTGTGCCATGCCTGTCCCCAGAGAGTAGCTCCTCCGTATCAATTGATATCAAGTAAATTTCTGTTGTGTCATGCTCCCCATTGTTTCCCAGTGGCATGGTGGGTAAGCCAACTGTGTGGTGCAGGGCCTACATATGTTTGTAGTATTGTAGATGTCACTCATGTTGCTGATCATGCTATGCGCTGTGTCCTATGTAGTTTGTACTCATGTGTCATATGTATACAGGTGTCTGATCATTTCCTGTCTCTTCACCTTGCCCACAGCATCGGCCGGGGAAACCGAGGGAGACACTGGCATGGACGTGGGGGAGGGATCCAGCACCGGGGCCACCAGTGCTGGGGAGTCTGGCGCAGCAAGTGGCACGGAGGCCGAGGGGAGTCAGGCGGAGGACCTGTCCAGTCCCATCACCGCCCTCCCACTTGCTCGGGTCCCTTGTGTCCGTGCTAGGCAACAACAGGTGCGTGAGAGACTGCAGGGAGGTGTATTTTAAAGGTGAAGGGTGCACTTCCACTCCGGATCATTCTGTGGTGTGTAGGTAGATTAAATTACATGGTGCTTGTCATATAGCCGCTCATGATTTAGCTTGTATTCTGAAGTGGATTCGTGTGCCAGTTATGGCCCCGTCTTGTACGCTGCTTGATAACGGTAATTATGTGCTGTTCAATAATGAAGCTTGCTGTGGGATGCTTCCGGGAATTCCTCACATCGTGACTGTATCACTACGAGTGGTTTTCTGTCATTACGACCTTTTCCCACCCCCGCATGGCCGGCTCGATGTATCCATCTGGCCTTCCATTCCAACCTTGAAAGCAGAGTTCAACAAGATGAGCAGTATAAGGGCTCTATTGTCTCAAAAACAAGTCGTGTTGACTTCATCCCGAGAAACATTTGTCCTTCACGTAGCCCACACACGCACAGAGGTGCAAGCGCTTGTGGACATTGATCTCCCACTACATATTTTGGACTCGGATTCAGACTGTCTTTCATGCCTCGTCAACAAGTGGCCTGGATGTTTTTTTCTAAATTGTGTGATCCGGCCTCGTGACCTCCTTCCATGCTCTGTTTGGTGTGTTCTCCGCATTTCATCATTCGATTTTTGCTAGCGTCTTCGGAGGTCTCCCTTTGCTTCTCGCACTCGTGGCTGGGGTGCTATTATTGATCTGCGTACTACGCTGTGGCTTCACAACTTGCGTTACAAGACAGCATGCACCGGCTGCTCCATCTTCGGCAACAGATGCTTGAATTCTACGGCACTCTGCCGCTGGCGACCTTAAGCAGTGCCTATGGATTGTCCTTTCGGTTTCCCTTCTTTACCTGCGTGCAACCTGTCTTTCATTGCCTAGATTGTCCATTCGAATGGGCTCTGGATTTGTGCCTGACTAAATCGGTGTCTCTTGACCCGGATTATGATCGACTGATGAGCCCCTTAGTGGCTCATGAGTTGGACTGTTCTGGCGTCAGGATTATGGCCTGTGCTGCAGCACATGGAGTCCTAGGGAATTGGGACATCGGAACAGCTGCAACTGAATTCTTATCCAGAAGTTATCTTGATGTCCCCACCTGTTGTCCACAAATGGTGCTGGATGCCACGATTGTTGAGGAACACGTGTGTTCTTTCCCCCTGCTGAACTGGATGGCAGATAATTTTGCGGAACGTTCTAATGATTTCCTCTTGGAAGCTGTTGCGACTTATTGTGCTTATACCTTGATGGACTGACTTTAGCCCTGCTCATTTCATGGTGCATCCACCGATGTTATGTTTTTTCCCCTTTTACATGGTTCATTTCCCTGCAACTTCGTTCATCATTGACATTTCTTTTCTGACTTTTTCGCTTCCCTTCTATGGACTTCCAGTTCATGCACTTGGTTCCGTTCCATCAAACTTGAAATCTGCGTACTCGATTTAGCGCCCCTAGTGGTTAGTGATACGAACAAGGGGGGGTGTAGTCCTGATTCCTATCTCCCTATGTACAATGCTAAGTTGGCACCACCGCGTTAGTTGTTAGTGAGGCATCTTGCCAATTTTGATGCTTTAGCACGCGACACTGTAGTTGCGTGTTCTCAATTTTCTAATGCCTACTCGAGTTTGCTTCACATGAGGACTGTCTGTTGTTTGACATCCTTCACAGTGAGCAGCGAGGTTGTACTGTACCTTGTGTACACAAACAGTCTGGGTGACTAGACGGTGCATGTTGTTGTGTGCAGGTTGATCGGCCCAATATTTAGCCATTACATGCACGCAGCTCCAGATACCTGATAGACGAATGCTTGCCATATTGCAGTGCAGCACGTTTGAGTTTCATTGTGATGGGGAACTTTCGCAGGTGAAGAGACTAGATGATCCTGTGATGTGATACCACTGAGCTGATCTGTACGGTGGGGGGTCCCCCGTTCAAGCCTGGAGACCTTCTATTAGTCGAATGATACTACTATTGGTTTAATGACGACAGGAAGGTTGCTGTTTCCACTGTCATTTTGTCATGATTGCTCCTTTCATTGTCTATGATATTGCAACAATGCAGATGCTTATGAACTGAACCATTTGTCTGCTTATGTTAGCGACAGGACTGCATCTTAGGACGCGAGGTTCATTGAATGAACTCTTTCAACTTTACCGTGTCTGTGTCGATTCTCTTGTGGACTGATCTTAGAATAATGACGTACAGGTGTGTCTGATTCCCACCATTCTTGAGAATGTTGTCATGCGCTTTTTCTGGGTTGTCTATACATTGGGACCGCAAAGCTCAACCTCGGCTAACGAATGGGACACTGAGCTAGTCGGATAAGGGCTTCTGGGTTCTGAGGGGAGTTTGTGGTACACCAGACATGTCTCCTTCGTGCCAGGCAACGCACCCCCTGCCCCTGTCTCCCCTGCTGCCGTCAATGCAGAGTCTGTGGACATTCAGCGCCAGTTGCAGGTTGGTCAGACATCGGTCCTGCGTGTCCTCCATGGCCACACCAGACTGCTGACACGGATGGTGTCGTTCATGGAGGCCATGTCATCAGCGATGTCTGACCAACGGATGTTGCTGAGGTCCATTGACTCGTCACTGACGGCAGCAGTGGGTCTCCTGCAGCGCTCCGTCCCCCCCCCTACCCCGGCACCATCTGCACTTCCCACTCCCATGCCTGTCCCATACGCACCCAGACGTCCCCATGCACGCACCCCACCAGATACAGGCAGCACACCACCAGGGACGGCCAAGCGCACACCTCCTGTCACGCACACACAGGGGGGAGGAGTCAGAGGCACTGGGTCGGGGGGAAAACAGCAGCCATGCTGTCACAGTAGGAGTCCGCAGTCCTCATGACCCACTACCTCCAGAAGCACTCCCCTTGGCTCTCCTGCCCAACAGTCTGACAGAGAGTCCTTCATGGCCAGTCCGTCCCCAGCCCCAGTGTGACACCACCCCGCAAGCGTTTGAGGGATTCCCCGGGCAGGGTAGTTGATTCCCCCACCCCTGTCCACTCCCTCCCCCAGTTGCGCTGCGACCCATCCCTCCGACCACCCCCCTCCTTGGGGCCTGTGGTTCCTTCGGGGGCAGGGGAGACACTGGAAGAGCTTGCTGCTGTGTGCAGCGCCATACTGCCCTCCTCCTTTGGCGCTGCCCCACCCCCTGTGGTGGGGTCGTCCGTCCCTGCACCCACGACACCTACCCGTGCCCCTCCTTTCCCTGCGGTGCCTGGTTCTTCCCCCCCACATGATGCCCCCCACTCTGTGGATGATCTGGTACAGTGCACTGTGCAGGCAAGCTATGGGAGATGCGTCCCAATGTGTCCCCCCCAGGACTCCGCATTTGCCGTGGCCCATGGGCTTGGTGAATAGTGTACTGTAGCTACTTTTCTTCGAAATGCTGGATGTGGTTTTTTGTTTTTCATATGCACACTATGGCTTTTCTGGTATTGCTGTTGGTGCTGCTGCTCCCTGAGTTGGGGTGGTGATGATGTGTTGTGTGTCTGGGAAATGTTGTAGTGTGCTGCTCATGGGGTGGACCCTGGTATCTGCATGCCGTCACAAGGTGACTGCATGTATTCTTAGGTCATGTTAGCTCTTACTGCATGGTGACATTGTCCCAAGGTGTGTTCCTTCCCCTGTGGCACCTGCCATCTTCCCTGCAGGGTGTTTCCCAATTGTTGTGCTGAGCTGTATCAACATTTCCTCGGTGTGTGACACATCCCTTCGACTTTGGCCATGCATGCTCTGCTATGTCTCCACCTGCATCGTTTGTGGCATCCTTGCTGGACACTGTACTTGTGTATGGAGTGTATTGACATGACTTCATGTGGACATTTTCCCTTTTCTGCACTATGCATGTGTGTACTCCCTGCCTCACACACATGTGTTACGTGTTCTGCAGGGTATTTGGGCACCTGACTGACAATTGTGGGCATTGTATCTGTGTGTACTCCACCCTTTTCCTTCCATGGGTGGCTACGACTTGTTGGCTGCCCCGGCACCTGTACATTCCTAACATTCCTGGAATGTGGGTGACAGTGTGTGTTCCCTTAGGCTCTCTTAGTTTCGTGGTGTTTGACATGAGGATACTGTCTTCTTGCATGATCTCAGTGTGTGTATTGTGCTGCCTCCGCCAGGGGTGGGTATGCATGTGTAATTTGTCATCACACCCACATGTGGTGTGTCATGCGGTGGGGGAAGGACATCCATCCTCATGGGAGTGGGACACTGCAGTAGATGATGTGTTGTCATGGCACTCAACATTGTCGCACATTGTGTATGCCTTCATGCACCCATGGAGTTTTGCTCGTCGGAGGGTGATGTACACACCCCCATGGCTCTGTCCACTGCTGGGGGTCCTCTACACCCACCCCTCCTATGTCTGGGCACTGCTGGGAGTGATAGGCACCCGCCCATCATATGTCTGGGCACTGCTGGGAGTCCTCTGCACCCACCCCTCATATGTCTGGGCACTGCTGTGAGTGATAGGCACCCACCCCTCCTATGTTTGGGCACTGCTGGGAGGACTCTGCACCCACCCCTCCTATGTCTGGGCACTGCTGGGAGTGATAGGCACCCACCCCTCATATGTCTGGGCACTGCTGGGGGTCCTCTGCACCCACCCCTCCTGTGTCTGGGCACTGCTGGGAGTGATAGGCACCCACCCTTCCTATGTCTGGGCACTGCTGGGAGGACTCTGCACCCACCCCTCCTATGTCTGGGCACTGCTGGGAGTGATAGGCACCCACCCCTCCTGTGTCTGGGCACTGCTGGGAGTGATAGGCACCCACCCCTCCTATGTCTGGGCACTGCTGGGAGGACTCTGCACCCACCCCTCCTATGTCTGGGCACTGCTGGGAGTGATAGGCACCCACCCCTCATATGTCTGGGCACTGCTGGGTGTGATAGGCACACACCCCTATGTATTTGTCCACTGTCGTGGTACGAGCCGTACCCACACGCTGCTGGCCTGGGTGCGGCCCGTACCCCTACGGCGCCCCAAATTGGGGGTGCGGCCCGTACCCATGCCTTTGGGATGTGGGTACCGGCCGTACCGCCATTGTTGGTGTGATGTAGGGGTAGGTGTGGTTTGTGCCGTACCCACGCGCTGATGGCCTTGGTGCGGCCCGTACCCCTACGGCACCCCAACTTTGGGGGTGCAGCCCGTACCCATGCCTTTGGGACGTGGGTACCGGCCGTACCGCCATTGTTGGTGTGATGTAGGGGTAGGCGTGGTATGTGCCGTACCCACGCTCTGGGGGGCATGGGTACGGTCCGTACACGCGTACCCCTACATCAACACCACAATGGTGGTACGGCCCGTACCCACGCTCTGGGGGGCGTGGGTACGGTCCGTACCCATGCTCTGAGGGGCGTGGGTACGTCCCGCACCACCATTGTGGTGGTGACGGGTACGCGTCCACGTCCACTTCCGTTGTGGCGGGTTGTGGGATTGGTAGACATGCCCCCCGAAGTGACCAGACCATGGAGGTAATTGATGTGCAGGATGTATTAGTATTTTGTGGGGTGTGGGTTATGTTTCCTGCCCCTTGCACCCCCACCCCCCTCCCTTTGCCCCTGGGGGTTGTTCCGACCTTTTGCGGAGTCTGCGTCGGTTTCTGTACACGAGGTGGTAGGCTATGAGGGCCGGGATGACGCGTAGGTTGGGGTCCATCGCTGTCCGTCGCGTACCGGTGCTCCTTGTTCGCGTTGTCCTCGATTTCCCGGCAGTTTTTGGCTCCCATAAAAACTGCTGCGTGCGGAGTGACGTCGGCACAAATCGTACTTGCTGGTCCGTAGAACGCTGCCTGACTCCGTCCGGACGTCGCGTATGCGCCTTCCAGATTCAGATTTGTATGTATTTTTTAGCCGGTCGGTGTTTTTTACGACTCGTACGGAAATGGTGTTTCTGTGCGAATCATACTTGCGAGTTTGTAAGGTGTTTTTCCCGGGTACGAGTCAGACGGAAAAAACGCTCCATACGACCATTCGTACCCGGGTTTTACAGGATCGGAATCGGCACCTTAATGTGTTAAACAAAAGGCTCTCAGTTCATTTAATGTAACAAGATTAGCGCCTTATGACGTAGCCTGATTAATTTGCTGTAACATTGAGGCACTTGTCCATAATAGTTCTTTGAAAAGAAATTAAATCTTTGAATAATCATATATAAAAAATTAAGATTTTTTTTAAAAAGCTGCCTCTATATCTTAAATCACATTCTCCATCTAAGAAATGTATAAGATGTATATTTACGATACTCCAGCGAAATAATTTTTTGGGATAGATAAAAAATCTTTTCATGTTTCAATAATTGATTATTTATTTATATATTGACATTTCAATATGTTTTTAATGGAATACTATAGTAAGAGAAAGGAATATCATATTTATTTACATCTGAAATGATATGGAGAGAGATAAAAAGTTCTTTGGAAATTGATAAATTGATTATTTGATATATTTGCACATGTTAATGCATTATTATGCACATGGTGTAGTAGGGATTTTGTTGAGAGACTGTGAGAAGTATTTCTTCTTTGTCAATGGTGATTTGCACGTATTTATGGGAGATGAATCAAAAATGGAGTATGAGGCTTCTGTCGAAACCCGTCAGTGCGCTTGGTGTGGTAGATACATTTGATTATACCTCATATCCTAGAGTGCCTGCTGTCTTTTTGGTCTCTGACCAAAACTTGGAGTATATATATATGTATATATTATCTACTGGCGGTGGATAGTTATAGTTAGGACCTATTTTCCATAGGAAATTGGCAAAATTCTATTTCCAATAACTTTGGCGCTGGTTGACGAATCTTCACGAAATTTTCAAAACTCATGGGGCGCTCCGGTCCGCTCCTATCTTGGAAGTTTCGGGATGATTCGTCAAGCGGGGGCTGAGAAAAAAGGGGGGTCCCAAAACATGTTTTCCCTATGCAATATCCCATAGGAGACTTTAGCCGGGGCTATAGCCCGAACTGCTGAACGGAATTACACCAAATTTGGCAAAGAGGTAGTTCTTGGTTCAGAAAGAACCCTTTTTAGGTCTCGTGAGCCAAAGGCTCTAAGAGACATTTTATATCTGGGCTTTTCAAAGTGCTGCCGTGGCCTAAAGCTACAGTGCACGTGAACGTGCACGCGCGCAGCGCCATGTGTCTTTCCTTCGTAGCGATCGTGATCACTTTCACTTTCGCGGGCTCCTCTGTTGCTGGCATTCCCCCCTCCCTCACGCTCCGCCGGGCTTGTTTGTTTTCCTTTCACTGCCGTGTCACTTTCAGTGAAAGCCCCTCCCACTCCCTCCTCGTCAGCTTCATGTTTTTTCCAGCGGCGGGCTTGTCTTGTGTTTTTTTACCCATTTCCCACGTCATTTGCCCCCGACTTGTTATTGTTTCTTCCTATGTCATTAGCCCACCACCCCTCGTCTTTGCTTGTTGCTTCTTTTAACATTGCACAGCAGCACTACACGCCTGAAGGAAGAAAAAAAAGCTTTGAAGCGGTCAACGCTGGCCTAGTCATAGTGCTTTCTTTTTTTTTTCAAGCAAGGTGTCACTTAATGAAATTTAAAGTGTTGTCACAACTACCACGCAAGGAGTGTGGCGAGCCGCCCACGCAATTTTACAGTGATTGATGCTTAGAACTGGCTTGAACCACCTGGACTGCACTCTATTATGGAATTCGTCACTGCTGATCCTGGTTTATCACTGCTTCCGAGTTCGCGCTATTGAAAACTGTAAAGAACATATATTTAACTTTGGCACAGTGCACCAGTTGCTGATAACCGCCAGAGGAGTGGTGCATCTGAATACTGTAATCAAAATAGTTAATACTGCGGTAAGTATGATAGTGAACCTGGATCCGTTGTTGTGGGAAGCAAACATCCAGGGTGTAGCACTGGGCTCCACTTACTCCACGGTGCAGGGGGAGGGGCGCAGGCTTCTATTCCAGACTAGCCCTCCCTGCCCCCTGTCAGCTGCATTTACTTTTAAAATGTTGCACGGCTCTCGACCCATTTATTTATTAAAGACTGCTTGTGTGTGTGTGGGGAGGGGGGGACTCAGTGTACTTCTTAGGGTCCCCCTTGAGTTTCAACATGCCCCTGCCAGCATCGCGGGTCGTCCTCAGTTGGCTGACTGGACTGCATGATTTAGAAGACAAATTGCTTCCGGGCTGCGCAGATCCTTTTCTCAGATCACTGGTGCAGTTTTGTGTGGCATGCGCGTCTGCAGTGACCGGCAGGAAAATTAATATACAGAGTCGCCGCTGCAGACAGTACAAAAACAGTTATGCATCTTTGGGGGCAATCATTTCCACAGACTCCTCTGACAAAATTCACTTTACCGAGGTGAAGAGTTTCTAAGGGCCATACACGAAACCTTAGCTTTCAAGTTTCCCAAAACATGCCATTCGAAAAAATAGTCCTTCGAGAAGGATGCAGCGTTGGTGCTGCTCCTGTTCATGTGCAAGAAGCTGTTGCTCAGCTCAAGTGGCAATGCAATAGCTAATGGCTGTCTGGTCATCAGAACAGAAACTCAATATTCACTGCCAAGACAGTTAGTAGCCTATGGGAAGTGACCAATTCCAGTTCTCTATTGCTTCAGAATGTTGAACTGTGCCCGCTCAAACCCCAGTTACAGCAATTAGCTGGGTGTAATGTGCATGTGTGATCCCAGCCAAATTCGCCCTTTCTGGCACTTGGTGTACCTCGGGACTTGCCTACATTGAACAGGATATAAGGTAGTCCTGCCATTTAGCAAAATTGAAAAATAGTTGCGATTGGCCAGAAAACTATTCACTCTTTCCTTCGCAAGCAGTGTGTAGTAATTGTATAGCTCTCCAATCCCTGGCGGCAGAGCACCCAGAATAATGTGCTGCCTGGCTAAACACTTAAGAGGTCCAAAGCTTAAAGCTAATGGCTATGCCAATGCTTGTTTGGGTTGGGTGCTTGTTTGGGTTGGGTTCGTTATTGTTCCTGTGGCATTCTATGCCAAATTATTTTGGCTTTATAAGAAAAATAAAGGACACTTGGAATGAATGGCTTTGCAGTTGGTTGAGCGGGTCATGCATGTGTCATTCTTCGAAGCTGGAGTTTTTTTATTTGGGAACTGTTCAGAAGAAAATCGGGTCTTCAGAAAGTTTCAGTGGGGTAGTGCAATTCTTGACTATATCGGGGTTCATCAAGCCACTTTAATTTTGCTCTTCCTACTGCCATTAATTGCATCGAACCCTTTGTGCCCACGTTGAAGAGTAAGCTCTGGTTAAAATAACATGTTACAGACGCTCATTGAAGGCAAAATTAAAAGCTCTGAATAGCAGAGTACACATGAAACCCCAAATAAAGTTAAGAACATCACTGTATGACTCTGTAATGCCCATAGTTGTGTCCCCAAACTGTACGACAGAGTGGTCTTGTGATGTGCATCACTAGGTGCTCTCATGATGTTCGTCACCTTGTGTCCAACACTGAGCTTATGCACTTAAGCATTTGCTCTGCTGTTGCTCTTCACCCTGAATTCAGTGTGTGGGACTCTGTGTGTGCATTAATTCTTGTTTGTATGATGCTCTGATTCCACGGGCCTCTGAATAAGTGATTTTTAAAAAAAAGGGTGGCCAGCGGTGTGCATGTGCTATTGGTGTATATTTGGAGATATGTCACTTGCATGCCCTATACAAAACTCAAACGTGTTGGTTTTGGCGGTCTATACCAACATGGACAATATAGATCGCTTCACAAACATGCATGCATAGATTTCATTAACGCAAAGACTAGGTTAGGATTTTATTATATTTAGGAATCATCCTCTTTTGCTTCTATTCAATAAAACACTATAAAAAGCTAATGCTATGCTCTTGAGACTTCCTGCATTATGGCCCTTATTTTCAGCATTGGCCAAGCTGTATTTATTTACAAATCTCTCAGAACGCTAACCCATTGCTAAGAATCCAGGACTAAGTAATGTAACATATAGGGTGGCACAAAGATTACTCATGTGACATTGTTAAAAGGCCTGACACTTGGTAATGAAAGGTGGGCATCCCTCTACAAGTCTACAGTTATGTGTGTGGATGCATATATGAATTGCACTAATAACAAGCATTTGCAATGCAATAGGTCTCGCTTTTACTGGAGTTTGAGCTATTGGCATTGTAAATGACAATGCCTTTTATTTATGTTTTGGTTTTTAAAAACAGATAAATAAAAGGCATTGTCATTTAGAATGCCAAGAGCTTAAACTCGCGTAAATGCGAGACCTATTGCATTGCAAATGCTTGTTTTAATTGATGTAAATCCGTTCAGTAGTTGCTGAGAAAATCAAAAGTAAAAACACATATATCTAGGGCCATGGATCCTCCCCAGCACGAGCTTTATGCTAATTGACTGTCAACACTCCAAACCAGGAAGTGTTGGCAGCCACAAGAAAATAGAAAAAGTAATGCGCAAAACGCATAAAGGGGGCAGGGTAGGAACACCCCGACCCCTAGGCCTGCTCAGGGGGCTCCCAAAAAAGCTCCCGCGCTTCGTTAATATTTAGCCCCCGGGTGTGCCAAGTCCCGGGGGCAATATTGTTATGTAATGGGGGGCCCAGAGGCGCCCCCCAGCCCCGGGGACCGCCACCCCCTGGGACTTTTTGAAAATATGTGCCCCTCCAGCCCCGGGGACTGCCACCCCCGAGGCTTCAAATAGAAATGGGTGGGGGAGCTCACAGGCCCCGCCAAGCTCCAGGGACCGCCACCCCCAGGGCTTTATGACAGTATATGCAGGGGGCTCAAGGCCCCCCCGCAGCCCCTGGGACCGCCACCCCCGGGGCTTTGAAGTTTAACATGGGGGGCATCCAAGCCCCCCCCAAGCCCCGTGGACCCCGGGGCTTAAAATAAATTATTGTGTAGCGGGGGCACATGGCCCCCGGGTGCGTGGTGGGGCACGCGCCGGGGACCGCCTCCTCCGCGGGGCACTAACTCTTTAAATTTGGTGGTCCCTTAAGGACCCCTAAGCCACGGGGACCACCACCCCGGGGATTTGCAAATGATGGGAGGGGGGCCGCATGGCCCCCCTCCTGGAGCCCTTGATGGCCCTGGGGACTGCCACCCCCCAGGGCCGACTCCTGCAGTGTCCCGGAGTGCCCACCCCTGGGACACTGTAGTTTGTTATGCTGGGCCGGGAGCCTCGCGGCTCCGGTCCTGCCATAGCAAACTGCTTTGGTTTTTGGAAGAGAGAGCAGGAAACCTGCTCTCTCTTCTAAAAACCAAAGATGATTGCTTTTCCACACGGGGAGCTGCATCTTAGCAGATCCCCATGTGGAAAAGCAATGCCGTTTCCCACAGGACGCGGGGAGCTGGCCGGACCGTGGGGGGATTGGGGACCCCCCAACGGTCCCCAACGGAGGGGGTCAGCCCTGGGGGATGGGGTCCCTGGGGCTACAAGTGGCCTGGGCGACGCACTCATGGAGCAGAAGAATGTTTCTTTATTAACCACCAGGCAACAGAGCGCACTTTGAAAATCATGTGAGTTCGCCTGACGCGTTTCGGAAAATACCTTTTTCAAAGGTGTGGCTTATTTTATTTGCGTTGCTGCGCGGCATGTCCATTCAAATAATTGCCCTCCAATGGGCTCTCAAATGAGCATCCCAGTGTCTGCTGGGAGTTGTAGTATGTCCCACAGCCTGCATTTACACAAGAATTGGATTAAGCCCAAAACAAACAATCAGTCCTCAATGGGCCGCCAAGTGCACAAATCACCCGTAATCCACAGGATCTGCTATATATATATATATATATTATCTACTGGCGGTCGCCAGTAGATAGTTATAGTTAGGACCGTGGGCCCGATTCACAGAACTAACTTAAGACAAAATCCTAAACTTACTACCATTTTGGTATTCACAGAAGGCACTTACTCATTTTGGTATTCACAGAAGGCACTTACTCATTTCGGTATTCACAGAAGGTAGGAGTCCTAACTTTAGGACTCCTAAATGCCTTCTGTGAATACCGAAAGTCTTAAAGTTAGGATTTTTCTCAGTTTAGGAGTCCTAAGGTTAGGACTCCTAACTTTACAACTACTTAACTGAGAAAAATCCTAATTTTAAGACTTTCGGTATTCACAGAAGGCATTTAGGAGTCCTAAAGTTAGGAGTCCTAAATTTAGGACTACTAAATTGAGAAAAATCCTAATCATGATGGAATCAAAGTAAAAAACTGAAAGCATTTCCTACTGAGGAGACTGCAGTACATGAGGAAATTAGGAAACTTCATAACAAATAAATCTCCCAAGATGGCCACCGGAGACAAAAGAGCCCAAATGTAGCCCAAAATCACCCAGATGTAGCCCAAATATAGCCCAATGACAGAAGTGTGCAAAACACTTATTATTTTGTGTTTTTGCAGTGTTATATAGTGCAGACTTGTCAGGTATTGGAGTGCTTTACATGAGCATTGGTTACATCACACAAGAACAAATTCATTTTGGTTGTAGAGATGGGGAGATTAAGTGATTTGACCAGAATCACAGAATGTCGAGCTGAAGCAGAAACTCCAACCTGGTTCCCCAGTTGCAAAGTCTGCAGTTCTGGAAGTAACACCACATCCTCTCCCCTAAGTGCAACATTTAATCAAGTGGTCAACTGGATAAAAAAACATAAAGATAACAAATAATTTAAAAGTGCTTTGTCGCTATTTGAAAACTCAGAAAATATGTCCTTATTTTAGTCTTTTAGAGCACTAACCATAATTTTGATGCCAATAAGACCCTCTCATATATGTAATTTCTAAAGGAAATGCTATAGGTATTACAGTTTTGATTACATCAAGATGACGTCAGGCGTTCCACACTTTTGTAATAAATATAGAATGTTAGCAATCTAGTTGTTCATTAGGATACTGTTGAGAGGCAGAGGCCAGGGGCACGGACTCTGAAAATTGAAGGCAGGTAGGAGGGTGCAAAGGCAACAATTTAACCACACTGAGCAGGCAGGAAGGGCCGTGGCAGCACAACAGACTATGGAGGGAAGTGGAAAGGGGGGCAGGGGCAACAAACCAACAATACAGGACGTGCAAGAGAGGCTGTGGCAATGTAATAGACCATTGTGGGCAGAAGGAAGAGGCAATGGTAGTACAACCATACATGCCAACAGACCCGATTCAGCCAGGAAACGTCCAATGTTTTTAAGCTCAAATGGGCTTTATTTGATCTGTCTCCTGTCTACAATCTCCTCTTTTTCAATGTAACTCAAAGGGGAAAATCAATACCCCAGTTTTTTTTCAAAATCTCCCTCTTTCCAAGTTCAAAATGTTCGCAAGTATGGTACATTGGATCATGGAAGGAAATGGGGAAGGGACATGGACTTGGATAACAGAGGACAGGAGGGACATGGAGAGGTGCACCAAACTGACCCTGCAGGGCAGGCATTAGGGTTTGCAGCAGCACAATACACCACACAGGGCATGCGGGACGGGAGTGCAGCACAACAATCCATAGAAAGCAAGAGGGAGGGGACAGGACCATGCACATGGACAACAGAGAACAGAGGGGCAAGAGGCAATGGTAGTTAGCTGACCATAATGGACAGACAGGAGAGAAAGCTGCAGCATAACAGACCATAAAGGGCAGGAGGCATTACAATGGAACAGACAAGCCAGGAGGGAGGGAGTAGGGGTCTGCACATGTAAACAGAGGGCTGGGGGCAAGGGCGCAGGGCAGGAGCAGCAAGATAGCCATGGAGGTCAGGCAGGATGGGCACTAGAAGCAAGACACACCATGAAGAGCAACAGTGAGACTGTGATGGCATACACACAGACCATGGAGGGAAGGTGGGAGGGGGTCAGGGGCAGCTAACTGACCACACAGGGTAGGTGGAAGGGGCCATGGCAGCACAGAAGACCATGCATGGCAAGTGGGAGGGTTAGTGGCAGCACAATGGCTATGATGGGCAAGAAGGAGGGTGCAGGGGCATGCACAAAGGACGATGGAGGATAGAAGGGAGGGTCAGGACCTGTGCACAGACAAGAAAGTTCAGGGGAAGGGGCCTCACAACAGACCGCACGGGGCAGGCAGGAGGAGCAGTTGCAGCACAACAGACCAGGGAGGGCAGACGGGTGTGGCAGTACAATGGACCATGTAGGACAGGAGGAAGAGGATAGGGGCATGGCATGTGGACAGGCAGGGTGGAGGTGGCAGGGACAGGTTACAGTCATCTGACAATGCTAGGCAGGTGGGAGGGGAGTGGCAGCTCAACAGAACACTCAGAGTAGATAGGAGTGGCAGGTCCATGGAACATGGTGGGCAAACAGGATGGAGCAGGGGCATGCACAAAGACATTGGAGGGCAGGGGGAAGGAGAATAGGGGCAGCAAGCTAAGCACAGAGTTTAAGCAGGAGGTCAATGATGGGGCATAGAATTGGGCAATGGAGGGCAGGAGGAGTGGACTGGTACATCATACTAAATTGAGGGCAGTGGCAGCACATCAGACCATGCATGGCAGGAGGGAGGAGGCTACTCCATGGATTCACACAACAGAGGATAGGGAGGAGGGGGATGGGGCAGCAAGCTAACTGTTCAGAGAAGGCGGGTATTAGGAACTTTATTGTGTGTCTGTGCGAACTACTTAAAATATGAACAAGTATGCAGCATAATCTCACTTTTATTCAGGAAGAAGAGGACGTTTGTGACTGTGACTCCGGGATCACTTGACAGAAACACCCCCTGACCCTCCACCCCTATCGCAAAATGTAATGCCTGTGAAAAGGGTAGGTGAACACAGTGCTATATAGAACATAGTCCTGAGAGCACGATTGAAAATGAAAACTAGATATAGTGTATGGTATAAACTATGCACCAAAAAGTGTGATATAAGATGAACCGGGGCGTGAAATATAATATGCAATACATTGTGCGCAATGACAGATTCATTGGAGAGCGCGAGATAGCACAGGCACTAGCGCGTGCTATGCGATATGCGCCTTGGAGTGTAATATGCACAGGGCAGTGTTGTGTAACCTAACTAGTCTCTAAAGTTGTAATATAAAATATGTGCTGGGGAGTGTAACGTTGCATATGCACTGTGACAAAGATATGGATCCTAGATTGTAATATGTATGGCATAGCACTGTGCGTTATAACATAGGCATCGAGGAAGGCACGTTAAATGGGGCAATATAACCCGTGCGAAGACAAGTGTGGCATGACATATTCACGGGGTGGTGTTACAGTGCACATGGGCTAGAGAGTGTCATAGCATATGCACTAGCTAGTGGAATACAACACAGAGGTGTGTGGCACTCAGCAGGCAATGGTGGGTGTAACACAGCATTGGGCTCTGCCAGGAGCGCGCTGTGACTCTCAAGTGATGTTCGTCCCCTTTCCAGAGAGTAAAATAAAAAGTATTACACATCCGGCAGTGGATGTGTGTTTTATTAACCGTGAGGGGGGTTTCTTGCATACATTTGGTCGAATTTTTGTCGAATCCCCTTTGAATGGCTTGGTGTGCATGTGTATTAAATGTGCCCGTCAATAGCTACCCATGTTTGTATAAATAAACGACAAGGGTGTCTACCGGGATTAGGCACGGTAGGGCATCAGACATGTCAGAGCTTCACTAGTGGTGGAAATACATTCCACGTGGATTCATTGTATGCATAGTCGCCTTTTAATGAATATCACGCAAATCGTCATGGTGATAGGTACGTACGGTTTGTCCAGCATGTCCTAGGTGTGTCTATAAATATATATTTTTTAAAAATAATGAAAAACAGTGGCCGGCCCTGGGGATTGGGGTCAAAAAAATATAATTAGGAGACAGGCCCTGGGGGATGGGGTCATCAGGGCCAATAAATTAGAATAAGAAGGGGAACCACACAGCCCCCCTTATTAAAAAATTAAAATAAATAAAAGACTGGCATCGTGCCGGAGGCCACGCCCCTTCCTTGCAGCACTCTGCAAACGCGCCCCCTGGCGAGTTGTAAGTTGGGGAATGAATTCCTCTTCAATACTGAGGGTCCCTGAGGGACAACTAGCCCAACAGGCATCTCCAGTATGCGCCAGGGAGCTGCGCTGCAGACAGTTGTTCTGAGGCCAAGCCCCTTTTTACACCTCTCTGCAACACAGCTCTGTGGCGCTTACTGGAGGTACCTAGTGGTCTAGTTTGACCCTAGGGACCCTTAGGATTCAAGGGGACTTAATCTCTCAACTTAGAACAGCCACAGGGCGCATTTACACAGTGGTGAAGGGAGGGGACGGGGCCTGAGGTGACGTGTGCAAACACGCACTATGGCACGTTTTAAATTGGGGATATAATTTCCCTTCAATACTGAGTGCCCCTGGGGGCTAACTAGCCCACCAAGTGCTTCCAGTAAGCGCCACTGAGATGCATTGCAGAGAGGTGGTCCAGGCCGTGCCACTTTTTACACCTCTCTGCAACGCAGCTCTGTGGCACTTACTGGAGGTACCTAGTGGGCTAGTTGGACCCTAGGGACCCTCAGGATTCAAATGAACTTAATCTCCCAACTAAAAACGGACACAGGGCGTGTTTACACAGTGGTGAAGGGAGGGGACGGGGCCTGAGTTAACGTGTGCAAAAACGCCCTGTGGCCTGTTTTAAGAGGTAGTTTTAATCCCCCTGCCCTATTATATACTAGGGGCTTACAGAGGAGGTCATGCTAATCACGGGGGGACCCAAACGCATAATGTTCCCTAGTGTATGTAGGTGTTTTCACAGTATTCTAAGTGTCTTTTAGCATAGCACTGGCTCTAGGACTGGTTAGTCAGACTCAGTTACCACCAGTATCCGTCTGAAAAAGTTGAGGGTACAGGATGATTTTGCAACAAGGCTTCTTTCTGCTCTTCTTTTTGTTATTTCTGCACATTATCCTTCTTCCTGCACTTTTCTTCGTCTTTGAGGACTTCTGTTGCTTCTTTCTGCACTTCTTTTTTTTCTTTCTGTGCATTTTTTCTTCTTTCTTCACATGTCCTATCTCTGTAGGCATAGTTAGAAATTAGCATTTAAAAAACCTTTGAAATTCACAGAAAAAAACATAGGTTTCAGGCACGTTATAGTTAGGAATTAGCATTTAAAAAACCTCAGAAATTCACTGAAAAAACCATAGGTTTCAGAGGTGTTCTAGTTAGCTGGACTTTTCACTTGTACAAAACCATTGAAATTCCCCCGTTTTAGTTAGTTCAGCTAACTATAACTCGCGCGCCCGCAATGCACTGCTGATGACGTCACATATTACATCACTCATGACATGGTCAGTGACATCACTCATGACATCACTGATGACATCTCAAATGACATCACTGATGACATCATCCTTGTGATAGAGTGGCAGACCTCCTCTCACCCTAATATAACCTTTGATACACACATTCAAAAATAGAGACTAAAATTTTCAAAACAATGGACATACCAATACCAGTTACAACAACCTCTTCAGTAATTGTAAGATCCACATACACATCCACTCATTCACCAACAGTCCTATACAGTCACTCATACATGTACTCACTCATCATATGTACCCATACACCTATACATCCTGTTACACAATGCCACTCATCCATAGAGTTACTCACACAAATAGTCACTCATGCTAATAAAGAATCAAACATACATTTACTTGCATATACAGTTATACACATACCACCACACTTACTTCTACGGAAACTTACACATACTTAGGGCCCGATTCACAGAACTAACTTAAGACAAAATCCTAAACTTACTACCATTTTGGTATTCACAGAAGGCACTTACTCATTTTGGTTTTCACAGAAGACACTTACTCACTTCGGTATTCACAGAAGTTAGGAGTCCTAACTTTAGGACTCCTAAATGTCTTCTGTGAATACCGAAAGTCTTAAAATTAGGATTTTTCTCAGTTTAGGAGTCCTAAGGTTAGGACTCCTAACTTTACAACTACTAAACTGAGAAAAAACCTAATTTTAAGGCTTTCGGTATTCACAGAAGGCATTTAGGAGTCCTAAAGTTAGGAGTCCTAAATTTAGGACTACTAAATTGAGAAAAATCCTAATTTTAAGACTTTCGGTATTCACAGAAGGAATTTAGGAGTCCTAAAGTTAGGAGTCCTAACTATACTACTACTAAACTGGGAAAAATCCTAATTTTAAGGCTTTCGGTATTCACAGAAGGCATTTAGGAGTCCTAAAGTTAGGAGTCCTAAATTTAGGACTACTAAATTGAGAAAAATCCTAATTTTAAGACTTTTGGTATTCACAGAAGGCATTTAGGAGTCCTAAAGTTAGGAGTCCTAACTATACTACTACTAAACTGAGAAAAATCCTAATTTTAAGACTTTCGGTATTCACAGAAGGCATTTAGGAGTCCTAAAGTTAGGACTCCTAACTTCTGTGAATACCGAAATGAGTAAATGCCTTCTGTGAATACCAAAATGAGTAAGTGTCTTCTGTGAATACCAAAATGGTAGTAAGTTTAGGATTTTGTCTTAAGTTAGTTCTGTGAATGGGGCCCATTGTCTTTTAAACAATCACTTATAGAAACACATACTTATTCATACAGGAACTCTTTCAATCTCTCACTCTCACATATACTCACTTATATACACCAATAGTCACATATACTAGTTTAAAACATATGCAGTTACTCATAAAGACACTATTGAGACAGTCATTCACTCACTAACACACCCATACACACACTCATCCACCCATACAGTCCTGCACACATGCTGTCTTCAACACATACAAACAGTGTGTCACTCATTCATGCACCTATGCACTACGTAATACCCCCCACCGAACCATGCAGACACTCAGACTGATACTCAAAAAACCAACTAATAACCTATATAGACACCCATGTAGCTACTCACCAACCCATGCAGCCACTTATACACAAAGTGAGAGACTGATACAGATATTTACATATTTAAACATTACTCACTAAGCCATGTATTCACTATGATACACTTAATCAGTCAGTTACACAATCAATTTTTCAAAAACAAATCATCCATTTAGACACTTATATACCCATTTATTCTTCCATCGACCTTGAGATATACATATATAAAACATATTTAATTTTCAGAAAAACACACATTCACTGGATGATGTCATCAGTGATGGCATCAGTGATGTCATTTGAGATGTCATCAGTGATGTCATGAGTGATGTCACTGACCATGTCATGAGTGATGTAATATGTGACGTCATCAGCAGTGCATTGCGGGTGCGCCAGTTATAGTTAGCTGAACTAACTATAACGGGGGAACTTCAATGGTTTTGTACAAGTGAAAAGTCCAGCTAACTATAACACCCCTGAAACCTATGGTTTTTTCAGTGAATATAAATATATTCACCAAAAATTAAAGGTTGTGATATAACTATATATTACCTATTGGCGTTCGCTCATAGGTAGTTATAGTTAGGACCATGTTTCCATATGAAAAGTGTTTTTTGACTTGCCTATAACTTTCGAGCCGTTTGACAAATCTTCACAACATTTTTTAAAAGAAAAGTGTGCCAGCGATTCTTGTTGTGTATGGAAAGTTTTGGGGTGATCTGTTAAGTGGGGGCCGAGAAGAAGGGTTGTTAATTGTTTCCCATGTTAATTCCTGTAGGACATTTCAACACATCTACAGCCGCCCAAACTGCTGGATGGAATTACACCAAGTTTGGCTGAAAGGTAGATTGTGCTTTTTGTTATTTAGTGTACATTCGTTCAGTAGTTGTTGAGAAATTTAAGAAAATACAGTTAGTGATATATGTGGCCACGACGACTTTGCAAACAATAACAAGCTTTTGCAAGGAAATGCAGAACTCTGATTGGCAACTAACACTTCAACCAGGAAATGTTGGCAGTCACATTGGCTTCAGCTGAGTCCCAAAAAAAGTAACAAAAACAAAAAGAGGGGTCAGGGTACAAATACCCTGACCCCATATATTTGGTCCTTTGGTCCCAGAGGGCACCCAACAGGCCAAAAATGCATTTTTAAAAAATACAGCAAAATTGCAATATTCCAAATTCATGGTAAAAATAAAAAATAAAACAAGCGTGGTCTCCCGCGCTTGTATTCATTTAACTCTCGGGTGGGCCAGTAGCATGCCAGTAAAATAGGAGCAGGCACATGGGGCCCCCTTTTAATGTTTATGAAAGCCCTGGAACCACCACTTCCCCAGGGCAAAAGTTTATAAACTAATGTGGTGGCCCACGCGCCCCCGCGTACCCAGTGTTTGGCACTTCCCCAAGTGACTTAACAATATGTGGGATGGTGGGCCCAGTGCCTCTGGGACAGACATCTCTCTTGGGCAAATAATGCTAAAATAATGGAGAGGGGCTCGAGCAGACCCCGAGTACGCCACCTTCCTGGGGCTAAACTTAAAATTAATGCGGTGGGGACATGCGGCCTCCACGGCAGCCCCATGACTGCTACTTCCCCGGGACTAGAGAGTAAAGTAATGCGGGGGCCTATGTAGCCTCCCCCACAGCCCTGGGGATCACCACCTCCTCAGGGCTAATTATAAACTAAATGCAGGTGGGAACGCACATCCTCCCACCAGCCCTGGAGACCACCACTTTCTCGGGGCAATTTATCATACTGAGGTAGGCCATGCCCCCCCCGCAGCCCCAGGAATTGCCACCTCCCGGGGGCTGACTTCTATGAAGGAACGGCTGGGGCAGTGCAGCCCCTCCTTGGGCACAGTCCAGCTACCTCCCGGGGTGACCCCCTTGGGAGATAGCTATCACGCAAATATGTGTGCAGAGAAACGGATGAAAACATTGCTCTGACAGACAGGGCGCTGCCTTTCAGCAGCCCCCTGTCTGTCACACCAATTCTGGCTCCCGCTGGAGGAATGGAGTCTACAGGGGCTGTGTGGGCCTAGAGGCTCCCCGTGGTCCCCAACACAGCTCACTCGGTGACCTAGGAACACCCAGAATAATCCCCAGGGCTAAAAGCCGCCCAGAGAGGGGACCTCGAGGCCCCCTTCCCCTAATAAAAAAAAAATTGAAAAAAATGCCGGGCACTGTGGATGGGGTTTCCGGTGCCAAAATCAGTCCTGGGAGGGAGCCCGTGTGACTCCAATCCCTTATTGCAAAAAGACTAGGCCCCAGGGCAAGGGTCCCCAGGGCCATGCGAACCCCTTCCTAATAATTTGTTTTTTTAAAGCCTGCCCTGGGGAAGTCGCTGGGGGCCCACCCTCTTTCTCAAACACTCTGTAAAGAGGTTTCCTAGTGCACAACTTGTTGGAGGATGAAGTCTCTGTGGCTGGTGATGGTGCTTGGGGGCCAACAACTACTCCTTTTAGTTCTAGTAAGTCACACACAGTGGGATTGCTGAGAGCTTGATGGAGGCCTCGCCTCCTTTCTCCACCACTCTGCAAACGCACCTCCTGGTGCACTACTGGTTGGGAAATGAAGTCCTCTTTCATGCTGAGGGCCCTTGGGTGCCAAGAACCCTTCCTTTTACCTCCACTAGGTCCCACACAGTGGGATTGCTGAGGCCCAACCCCCTTTCTCCACCACTCTGTAGACGCACCTCCTGGTGCACTACTGGTTGTGGGATGAAGTTCCTTGGATACTGAGGGTCCTTGGGGGCCAATAACCCCTCCTGTTACCTCCAGTAAGTCCCACAAAGTGGGATTGCTGAGAGCTCAAAGGAGGCCTAGCCTCCTTTTTTCCACCACTCTTCAAATGCACCTCCTGGCGCACTACTGGTTGGGGAAGAAGTCCTCTTTGATGCTGATGGTCCTTGGGGGCCAAGAACCCCTCTTGTTACTTCCAGTAAGTCACACGCAGAGGAATTGCTAAGTGCTCATGCGAGGCCCAGCCCCCTTTCTTCACCACTCTGCAGATGCACCTCCTGGTGCACTACTGGTTGTGGGATGAAATCTCCCTGGATGTTGAGGGTCCTTGAGGGCCAACCACCCCTCCTTTTGACTCCAGTAAGTACTACACAGCGGTATTGCTTAGAGCTCATCTGAGACCCCGCCCCCTTCTCCTCCACTCTGCAAATCTGCCTCCTGTTGCACTACTGGTTGGGGATGGAAGTCCCCTTGGATGCTGAGGGTCCTTGGGGGCCAACAACCCCTAATATTACCTATAGTAAGTCCCACACAACAAGATTGCTGAGACTTTCATCAGAGATCCGCCCCCCTTACTCCACCACTCTGCAAATGTGCCTCCTGATGCAGTACTGGTTGGGGGATCAAGTCCTCTTGGATGCTGAGGGTCCTTGGGGGCCAAGAACCCCTCCTGTTACCTTCAATAAGTCTCACATAGGGGGATTGCTGTGAGCTCCCTGGTCACTGTGAGAGAGATTGTATAGGTGAGTATGTAATTGTCTTAGTGACTGTTTAGCTGAGTGAGCACATTGCTAGTATGTGTATGTGTATGTGTATGTGAGTGGGTGTGTATCTGTATGGGTGAGTTAGTGGCCGTATGAGTGGGTTTGTGGGTGTGTGAGTAGCTGTATGGGTGAGTGACTCAGTGTTTGAATGGTTGTTTGGATGTATCAGTGGGTGTGTGAGTGTATGTATGTCTTCTTGACTGGGTGTGTGGGTGGCTGTTTTGGTGTGTGGTTGGATGAATGTGTGAGTGGCTCTGCCAGTAGCTGTATAGGGGAATAAGTGAGGGTATGAGTAGCTGTATGGGTGAGTGAGGGGGTATGTGAGTGTCTGTATGAGTGAATGAAACAGTGTGGGAGTGGCTCTATGATATGAGTGAGTGGCTGTATGAGTGAGTAGGTATATGTTTGTGACTGGGTATGTGAGTGGTTGTGTAGGTTAGTGAGTGTGTGTGTGAGTTGCTATGAGATTTAAGTCATCAGTGATGTCATTTGAGATGTCATCAGTGATGTCATCAGTGATGTCACTGACCATGGACTAAGTGATGTAATAAGTGAAGTCATAAGCAGTGCATTGTGGGGGCGTATGTCATAGTTAGCTCAGATAACTGCTGAATTTCACTGGTTTTGTATGAGTGAAATCTGAGCCTAACTGTAACATCCCTGTATTCTTTGGGTTTTCTTTTGTGAATTTCTAAGATATTTTTAAATTTTATTTCCTAAGTATAACATCCTTGTAATCTTTAATTTTTTGAGTGAATTTCTACAGTTTTTTAATATTATTTCCTAACTGTAACATCTCTGTAACCTTTTTCTTCTGTGAATTTCTACATTTTTTTATTGTTTTTCCTAACTTTAACTTGTAACCTTTGAGAGTGGGTATGTAAGTAGCTTTATAGGTTGCTGAGTGGGTGCATGACTCTCTGAGTGAGTCTGTGAGTGTGATCATGAGTTTCTTAGTGGGTCTGAAGTGGGTGTGTGAGTCTCTCACTGGGTCTGCAAGTGGATGCATGAGTGTCTGAGTGGGTCTGTGAGTGGGTGCATTATTGTCTGAGTTGGTCTGTGAGTGGCTGTGTGAGTGTCTGAGTTGGTCTGAGTAGGTGAATGACTGTCTGAGTGGGTCTGTGAGTTGGTGCATCTGTGTCTCAGTGGGTCTGTCAGAGGGTATGACAGTGTCTCAGTGGGTCTGTAGTGGGTGCATAAGTATCTGGATGGATCTGTGACTAGGTGTGTGCTTGTCTGAGTGGCCCAATGAGTTGGTGTGTAAGTCTATGAGTGGGTCTGTGAGTCAGTCTGTGAATCTGTGAGTGTGTGTATGAGTGTCTGATTGGGTTTGTGAGTGGGTGCAGGAGTATTGGAGTGGGTCTCTTAGTGGATCTCTGAGTGGGTGTTGAATATTTGAGTTGGTCTATGAGTGGAAGCGTGAGTGTCTGAGTGGGTCTATGAGTGGGTGTGTGAGTCTGAGTGGGTCTGTGATTTGGGTGTGTGAGTCTTTGAGTGGGTGTGTGAGTCTCTGAGTGGATCTGTGAGTGGCTGCGTGAGTCTCTGAGTGGATCTGCAAGTGGGTGTAAGGTTGTGTCTGAGTGGGTGTGTGTGTGTCTGAATGGGTCTGTGAGTGGGTGCCTAAGTCTCTGAGTGGCTCTGTGATTGGGCATGTGAGTCTCTGAGTGGGTGTGTGAGTGGGTGTGCCAGTAGGTGTATATATATATCACCTATTGGTGGTCACCAGTGGGAAGTTATTCTAGGACTTAGTTTCTCTATATATATATATCCTCTCAAGTGGTCCTCCTCCCAAACCACCAACACAGTAGCACAGAATCGTCCACAGCCAGGTATTTTGTGCAACTCCAATTTATTCATGTGAACACCGAATTTCAAAGACTTGGTGCAAAACAAACAAAAAATGTACGACCGACTCGCTTTGGCTGATGCCTGCAGCTAACAAGCTAACGCATATATATATATATATATATTAATTAGTATAACACATTTTCAACATGTAATTTGAAGTATGTCTTTACTAGTGTCATGTAAAGTCTGGTGATCCCTCCAATTTCAGTGCACTACGTAAGAATGCATAAATAAACTTATAAATGAATCAAAACAATGTACTGCCTGTGGTCTTCCAGTGCAGGCACAAGGTTGGTGATCAGGAAAGTTCACGTTGCCTTTTCTTGCAGTGCCCAGTGTGTTCTGCGTATTGTTTTGAATATTGGCTGATTGGGTGCCAAGGTGATGCTCGACTCAAATGAGGAAAGTGGACTCCTGGGCCTCCGTTCTGTGGATGGACTGCAGCTGTCACCTCACTTAATATCTCTTTCCCAGTATACCATTTTTTAAGCAAAGAGAACTAGACAGGTCACAGTTCTATGCGTTGTAGAGGTGAGAGGACTCCCCTTGCACGTACACAGGATGAATAGAAAACTATGGGGCATATCAACAACAACCGGCGATAATTATCGCTCAGCGCTCTTAGCGTGAGGATAATTATCGCCGGCTAGCGTGAATTTTTATCGCTGAGATAGCGTGCTATTAGCAACGCTTATCTCAATAGCGATAAAAATCTACACGCTAACAGGCTAACGTGAGATTATCGCTGGAAACCCAGCGATAATCACACGTTAATTTGTTGATAGGGACAGGCAAACTTAGCCATGATATCCTCCTTCCATAGGATATCATGGCTAAGTCTGAAAATTAGCAGACGTAAAAAAGCAGCGTTAACCGCGGTTAGCGCTGCTTTTTTTGTCTCTAACAGGGTTAGCGACATTCTTGATAATAGGAGAAATGTCGCTTAGCGACATTTCTCCTATTATTTTACTCTGGAACGCCCCCTTTGCATCTCATTAGAGATGCAAGGGGATGCGTAGAGTAAAAGGGTGCTAACATGCAAATTTGCGTGTTAGCACCCTGTTGTTGATAGGGTGCTAGTTTTATCTCTGCTTTTTTGGCTTTTAAAGCCAAAAAAGCAGAGATAAAGCCCTTGTTGATATGCCCCTATGTGATTGAAAACCTTAATCTGAAAGGTTACATTTTTCAATGCCCTTCGTGCACTCGTTTCTCCGGTAGTTTGCCCTTTTCGAGTTTCTCTCACGTGGCCGGGGTGACTTCTCTGCAACAGGAATTCAGTGCCAGATTAAAGTAAAAGCATGACCCACTTGGCCTGCGGTTAACCTGTGGTTAGCCGAATCTGCTGTTTCTACGACAAATTCAGGTTAAACATAGACCCGTTTCCTGCCTGATGGGGAGGTGTGGATGCCGCATTGATAGGAAATGTTGAGTTTGTCTTCTAAATATTTTTAGTGGGAAATGAGGTCATTAGTTTCGCTACAGCTGTGTTGCAGCGGCACTGAAAGCTACTTCGACCAAAACTTTGGGGGTGGGAGTGCTAAGACGGAACAATGCTTAATACGACGAGGCATTTTTGCAAAACATGTGTGGGCAGATTTCCAAGCCCCTTGCGCCACTTTTGCGTCACTTTTCCCATGTTAAAAGTGACGCAAAAGTGGCGCATGGGGCTTGTAAATCTGCCCCGTGGCCTTTAAAGCCGACTGACCCAGTAGCATTTATTTTACCATAATAGAAGATATCAACTTTTAAAGGATATTTTAAGGTTCTCTCTGAAAGAATTCCAGCAAAACAAACAATAAATGTTGCTTTTTAATGCAAGTTAAACAGATTTGCCTAGCAGGATGTGTCATGTGTGATGATGCAGTCTAACTCTAGTTAATGGGACAGTTAAATACTGTGAATTGTAATTGATGCATTATAAAACACAGCGGGTCTGTTGTATTCGTGTTAGATCCAGTCTCATCTCTTCCCTTTGTTTTTATGGTCTGGCTGCACAGCACTTGCGCAGTGCTTGAGAATTCTATTGTTTTTAATATACACTTAAAGGGACTTACAACCCGCCTCCTCTCTTTCCTGTCTTCTCATTGGTTCCTGTGCGTGCCACTTGCCCTTCCTCCATTTCTATTGGCTGTAGCTTATTTTCCAGCATTTACCAATGCTTATTCCTCATCTACTGCTCTTATTAGTTCCCCGCTGCCGGAATACTGTTAACATCTGCTTTGGTAGAACTATATTTTCATAAAGTCTTGCCTTTTACTATTGCAGCATATTTATATAACAATTTACACCAGAGAGATTAAGTGATTTGCATTGAATCACAGAATGTTGCGGGGCTGTGCCCCGATCGAACTGGGATCCCCAGGTCTTGAGTCAGCAGTTCTGGCTGCTGGGCCACATCCTCTCTACTCCAGTGTTATCTGTCATGGAGCTCTTTCCTTCTCCTGGACAATGATAGATGAAAACAGCTCTTTATTCATTACATAGGCAGAACCGATGCCTTAACAATGCTTGTTTTGTTTTCCCCTCCTTCCCGACCTCCCTTAGTTGTGCCCATAGAATCTCGCAAACATACTGATTGTCTGCTTGTCAGTTCCAAAGGGCGTTTCAATCTGAGGCGGATGTTTGGCACTTACGGGACTAATGCGTCCAGTGCAAGGGCCTGTGCTCGATCTCATGGCCACAGATTCAAATCCCAGCTTGTCCATTCAGCCTTTCATCCTTCTGATGTCAATAAAATGAAAAACGTTGGGTAACAATAAGCATTTGTTATTTAGCGCCATGATACCCTCCTGGGTGAACAAGCGCTTTACAAGTAATCATGTTATGTAATGAGGCTTTGTTTGCATTAGCTCATTTGTATTCATGCTAAGAAATCTCACTAATGACTATGCCTTTTTATGTAAACGTTAACAGTTTTGTGAAGAGGTCAGGTTTCATTAGCCCCTTGAGTGTGCCACCTCCACACAGGGCCTAGCACATTTGCTGGCCATCCTTACCTCTTGTTTTTTACGCCTCCCGAGCCTTTGATGCGTCAGCTGAGTTGATCCCTGACCAGCATGACTTTTGGTAGCTTCCTTGTTCCTCACTCCACCACCACTCCAGCCTGGCTTCTGTGCCGCCTTCCGCTTACTCTTCACCTGGATTCATGGATGCACGCTCTAGGGCAGAGCTATCCCCATCAGTCTCTCACTGCAGCCCAAGCTGTGAATTCTCTGCAGGGGGTGGGAAGTCTGCTTCTTCACTCTCACCAGGGTGATCGCATGTCAACTTCCTCAACAGTCTCCCAGCCCTGGCCCCGTGAGTCCTTCTTGCACACACCTGTGCACTTCTAGGCCTCGTTCCTTCGCAGTCTGCGGATGTGTTCCAAGCCTCGCTTCCATTCCAGGAGGCCATTTCGAAACCCATTATTTTCTATGGGTTTGTGCATTCCAAATGTTGCAGTGGGCATCTTAGCGCCCACAGTTTAACATTGACTTTTCATCCTTTGGGATTTTATTAAATATTACCAGTAATTTTGACCAAAATATTTAAATTCTTCACTTCACTTTTTTGCCACCTGCACTTTGAATCTTTCCAAGTGCCATCAAATTCACTTCATGACTCGCAGTGTAGAGATGTCACTACTAACTCCTCCTGCACCTCTTCTGCTCATGTCCATTATTGGTATCTGGCTGTCATCAATTATATAGAAATCTCTACTATCCTCCATTATAAATGCCATTTAAGTCTTAGAGGGCTTTAAAATACTTATTTAATATACCCGTTCTTGCTCATTTTCCAACTCCCCCCCCCCCCGGACTGTTTGAAAAATTGAGACAAATTGTGCAGTTTGATGTTGATCGCAGGTTGTTAGTTATTGTTCTAGTGTATAAAACAATGAATAAAAATAATGTTTAGGTGCACTCTTTCCTTAACAGGCCCTCTCACACTGAGGAACTAAAGCAAAGGTGGAGAACTGTACTAATGAGGGGATAATATTTTTCCTGAAAGGATCAGCCTTCATTACTCTTCCTCCTAATCTTGAGATGTAACAGCATGTTCTCAGAGCGAAGGGTTCTGTAAGGAATGTAAGCAGCAATACATAGCTGAAGAGAGACCGGATTTGGTATATGGAGTGCACCATATAGCCTTATAACCCGCTGCTGAGTGCAATATTGTTTGTTTAAGGCCCCGAAGGCAAGTTATAGGCCTGAGACGTAGGCGAGAGTCAAGAACGAGGGTGAGGGCCTTTAACAACTGGAATAGTCCAAGGCAGAAGGGCCATAAGGCTATTAAAACATTCCACCAATTAAGAGTAGAATGCTCTACATTAAAAAGGGAGAAACAGAAAGACAAACATAGGAATGTTGGAGCACAAGCACCAACCATTAAAAGCCTGAAGCAATCCACTGTCTTCAATGGAGCTCTCAATATTCCAATGTTCCAATGTCAAATGCACAACACTTTGACGGTAGATAGTTTGGCGACTGGATAGAAGTGGAGAGCATAAAAGGAGAGAGGAGGCAGAAGAGCAAAGGGACAGACTTCTTATAAGGAACATTGCAGTGTTCCGAATAATCTGAAGGTGACAAATATTGTTACTGAGTTTAATAAAGTTTCAATCAGGAGGCAAACTTTAGTGTACAAAGGTTTTGCCTAGTCTTCAGAATACCTTGGGAAGGCAGGAGTGAATCTCACACAGCAGGCAAGTTTGATTAGGGCAAAGCTATTAAGAGCAGATTTTATCCACTCGTGGTAGCTAAAAATGCTAGTGTTCATATTGTTGCCAAAGCCAGGCTTGGACCAGGATATTGAGGGGAGATGAGTTTATCTCTGAGGGATTTAGGTATCGTTTGCATAGGGAAACATTTTGAGGAACCACCACCTAAGCAATTTCCATGATTTGAACCTAAAAAAAACACTTAGAGCAGAAACAACTATACATCTAAGAAATATGCAAATAACAAAATATTTTATTTAATTTACAAACAAAAAATATGAAAGCATTGAAATGTTAATTTTAATTTGAAGGTTGGACATTTTCAAAATGTGGCTTTATTCCTAAAAGCTGAAGCAATATGATAAACTCAAGCAGGTCACTTTGACTTTTTTGCTCCTAATGAATGCCGTCTTTTTGTCTGAGCATTGCAGGTGACTCCCTTTCATCTAGTCTGTAACACTAATTAGGCATACTTTAAAGGTTTTCTATTTAGAAGCAAAGTTTTTGGCTGTTGACAAAAAGAGCTGAGTGGTGTCCCCATGGAAGATGGCAATAATTCCCTAGTAATTAATCATTCCAACCAAAGGGGTGTATACACGTTAAACAGTCTAGGTCTAAGAAAGGAGCCCTGTGGCCCCATACTTGAGTGGGTTGCTTCCCGATGAAAAGGTGGAGACCAACACTGATTGCTCTTTGTTGCCTAGAAAGGACTATAGGGAGGCAGAGCTTGGTGCTGACCAAGATGGCCACACCCTGCTAGTGCTCCTTCAGGGTGCAGCCCCAGGAGGCCTGCAGAGCAGATAACCCGGAGACCTCTTGATACTGATCCTGGGCATGAAGGCACAATCCATAAGGGATACCCCTAAGATACAGTGGGCATCCAGAGTCAAAATCAGACTCTGCATGCCCATGACCAGAGGTCGTGACTCCGCCCGTTGCTTCTAACAGCTGCAATGGCCACCTACATAGCCCACTGCGATGGCCACCCTGCTCCTGGCCATGGGGCCGCTGTCTGTTCTGCTATCCCTAGGTGCTGCAAACTCAGTCTGCATGGTGCAGTGGTTCCTCAACTGCAGCCCGTGCCACATCAGAGCACCCGCCGCTGGGCCCTGCATCGCTGCCCGGAAACCTGCTGACCTGCATACTGTATGGAGATGACTGTGGTCTCCATTGTCCACCAACTTCCTTTGAGGCCAACCGCGCTTCCAAGTATAGCAACCTCTCTTGATCCCTCACCACATTGGCCACTCCCAGCTCCTGCTTCATTGTTTTGCAACAACGGCTGCAGGCATCACCTTTGTCTAAAGGCCTGTGGAACCCATCAGCCTTGTTGGAGTCAGCGTGCACACATTGTGTTCCCACGGAGGACTGGCTAGTGGCCTACGCACCTGAGGAGGTGGGCAGTGAGTTATGCGCCCCGATGCACATGCCATCCACCCCGTAACACTGCACATCAGATGTTGAGAAAGGCTCTCTGCTGCCTAGGGCCATGGTTTTCCTTGAACTTCTGCTGTGACTCCCACCACGGATCTGCCTCAAATTCCTCCAGAAATAATGACTGCCTGTTTCTGGTCCCCCCAATTACAGCATCACCTCAACTCAGGGCCACCCGCGGACATTATGGGGACATAGAGGGGTGCACCACATGATGATGTGCATGAGACCCACAACATAGATGGTTGACACGCTCCAGTCAATGCCCATCATCCACACCTGGAATTCTGTCCGCAGTGGCCAGACACCTATTTTCCTCTCTGGGTGCTGGGCTCCCGACCCGAGGCTTACTGCAGGGGCGCCTGGTGTCCACCATCAACCTAACACCATTCATTCTCACTATCAGCAAATGGGCAGGTTGCTTAGAGGCCACTGCCACCCCTCCATGCAGCAACCTAAACCGGCAGTCTGCCACCTGTTTTTTTCAGTGCCATTTTCGTGTTCTAAATCCCAAGCTGCCTGTACTCTCAGAGCAGCACCCACTTCCAATGAAGAAGATGGATGTCTTGATGAAGGAAATCTCTGCCATTAGATCTACCCTTTCCACGATGAATGACAATATGATGGACAACACTACAGAGGTGACTGCCTTTCACACCCATCTGGGCACCTAAGATGATTGGCTGGAGCAAACAGACACTCAGTACAATGCCTGACCAGATTGGGGCAAGGACACTGATTTCCTCCTCAACAGTCACAGACCTGGAAGATAGGTTCCATAGAGACAATACACATATCTTTGGGATCCCAGAGATAGCCTTCTTAGGATAGTTCATATCCAAGGTGCTTGATATACGCTTCTCTGAATCCTTAGAGTTCGAAAGGGCACACAGGATTTTCTTCTGTACTGCAACACAGGATAAACCCCCGCTCAATATTTACCTGCCTCTCATACCATAAACACCCACAGACCATCCTTTGAGCGCCAATGCATGTGCCAACACTGCTGCTCTATGAAGGTTGCCCCATTACCTGTGTTGCAGATTACTTGCAGGCCACCAACACAAAAACACAAAAAATTCCAAGTATGATTGCCCGGCTCCAATGCTGGGACCTTAAATAGAGCCTCTTGGAAGTAGCACAAATGAAGATCACTTGCAATGGGTAAACAGAGCCATTTCTTGACCCTAGAGACCTTGAGGCTTTTCTAGATGACTTTGATGACTCCTCCATGGACATGAGAGCTCCCTTGGATACCAGAATCTACACATAACAGACTGACGGATGCTGATCTTGCCTTCATAGCCTTGTGGGGGTTTGTTACTACCTACTGTTTCTTCCCTTAGTCGTTAGTTATCATATGGGGCTCTTCCATCTCTTCCCCTGCTACTGTTACATTTAACATGGGCCCGGGAGTGTGTAGAAATCCTGGGCACAGATTTAGGGTCCACACAAAATATTATTTTTCCCCTTCCCCCCAGATCACATGCCCCACTCCCACCCCCATCATCACTCCCAGCCACCCTCTTTAGTTTGCTTGCTCACAGGCCTCAGAGGCCCCTTCCGTTATCCTGCTCATAGCGGGGAGCCGACAACTGTATCCCAAAGTCCTGCCCATACTCCTATGAGCAGATGCTGCCACCTCTCACTATCGCCTCACTGAATACCAATGGATTCTCACACTTAAACAAAAGAAAGTCCTTCACTATCTCCACACAAAACAAGCAGTTATTGCGAGGAACACACCTGAACCCCGCTGAATCAATGAAGCTCAAACATGACTGGGTGGGCGCTGTCATTAATATTAGTCATACCCGAACAACAGACACCAGTCCCCCTCTTCTTCATACCATCGCCAAGAAATGCAAAGTAGCCATCCTTATAAGATGGAATCCCATCTGTGAAGTGCTTAAGTCCTTGACCGATGACAAAGCATGTTGGATTTTTGCTAAATTGCAGTTTCCTCATGGGATGCCAATTTTGTGCTCTATCTATGAACCAAATGCAGCTAAGGCCAACTGTCTAGCTGATCTCTTACAGACTCCTATGGGCAGATCTACAAGAAATTAACGCAGCGTGGTGCAGCAAGTCATTTTGCTGTGTCGCGCTATGCTAGTTTCGAAGCACAGTGATGTGACATATTTAGAAAAATATGTTGCATCTCTGTGCTTCCCCCTGAGCTGGCAATCATTGCACCATGGTGCAAGGATGCCTACGTCGGGGGGAGATTGTTTTTGTGCAGGAAGAGGCACCTTTGTGCACACAAACAATAAATTGAGGTGATTTTCTATTCCAACGTGTGCTGTAGAATGCAGCACACATTGAAAGAGGAAAAAAACTAGGAGAAATTAAAACATTTTTCCACGTTGCACCTCGCTACGCCAACCCTAGGGTGGCATAGCATTCTGACGCATTTCCAGATTTACGATTTCTCGTAAATTTGGAAATGCATCAGTGGACATGGGTGTTTCGTGGGAACACCCACAGCAACACCCATGTCACACCCCTAACACGCAAAGTGTCACGCAGGGTGACTTTACAGGGCAGAGCTACAAGAAACTAACACAGTATGGTGCCACAAGTCATTTTGCTGCACCGCATTAGTTTCAAAGCACAGGGATGCGACAAATTTGCAGCAATATGTTGTATCTCTGTGCTTCCCCTTGCGCTGGCACACAAACTGCTGCCATGCGCCGGCGCAGGCACCCTTGCACCATGGTGCAAGGATGCCTGCGTCGTGGGGAGATTGCTTTTTTTTACATTTTATGAAAGTACAAAAGCCGATTTAAAAGTAGAGAAAAATATCAGACAACCAGCCCAGTCCCACCCCCCCGCCACCCCATGCGCAAAAACAGTGAAATTGGCTCGTGGTAAAAAGAGCCTGTTACATACATTCAATTTATGTCTTCTCTTGAACCATAGAGTGTATAATTCAAAACATAATCACATGAGAAAAGCTAACTTTTAACATCAGTAATGAGCTTTAAACAATACATAAAATGATCAGTATGGGCAGAGTGATGTCCCTATCATGGATAATATAGAAATCAGTTAGGGCAGAGCTTTCCTATTCTCAAGCATCACATACATTCCAGATATGTGAGATTTATAGGCCGTCTTTGGCGAGCAAAGGAAAAGTAAAGAAGACAAATCTTTACTATTCAGGGACCCCAAGATTATGTCTAACTGAGCCAAGCAATTAAAGGTTCCCAGATAACAAGACCCTTCTTTTTTCCCCGGTTATCCTTCTTGGCAAAGATAGCCTTCTCGATGTGACAAGTCGTAATTAGTCAGGCCATCCATTGGGAAAATAAGGGAGGGTTTGAATCTATCCAAGACGCAGCTATACAAATACGTAGTATGGTCATAGCTACAAAGATAAGTGCTCCTCCGCTCTTTCTATTGATCTTGTCTTGCGTCCCTAGCAGAATAATCGTGGAAGTTAACTGGATATCTTGAGAGAGGTCTTTCATTAAAAAATCTTGTATTTTGCCCAAAAAAGGTGCGAGTTTCGGACAGGTTGCAAACATGTGTACCGAATCTGCGCTAAACAATGAGCATCTAGGGCAGAGCGTACCTTTTCCCGTTCCCTATTTAGCTAGGTGTGATATATAAAAAAAGGCGGTCTTGTAAAATTGTGCCTGCAGTTTGGCAGACAGCAGATCACTCTGGGCGGATTGCACAGCCCGTTTAAAGGTATTATAGGGAATTTTCAACTTCAACTGCCATTTATTTGCTATATTAAGCATATCGTCGGGCATTAGGCTATTTAATGTGGCATAGATATATCCAATACAGGGTAGAGCGGGGTTTTTTAGTTTATCGATAAGATCCACTTTTGAGAATCCAGCAGGCCCCCCGGCCTTTTGAGCCAAAAAATCTCTTATGGCGGTATACTTAAAGGCCTCTTGTTCCCTCAGATTATATTGAGTTATAAGATCGGTAAATGTTTTAATGCCTTCGGTAGTGATCAGGTCTCCCAGTTTTAGGATTCCCGCTCTATACCATTCTTGGAGATAGGATTTCCCAAAAATTCCTGGTAAGTTGGTGTTATTATTAATGGGGGAATACTAATTCAGTCTGCCAAGCCCAAAAATTCTGCGGATGTTGGAAAAAACTTTATATTTACTCGTCAGGGTCTTAAATCTGACCCGTTTGTAATATCCAAATGTCAATTTCCGCCATAGACATCCACGGGCTTCTTCCCCAAGTAATAGTTGGAAAGGAGACGGGAGTCCTGCAGTTGGAATTTAAGAATGTTCCTGGAGCACTTCCGTGTTATACTGCAAAACCGAAGCCCAATAAAAAAAGTCTTAGATTAGGGAGCGCCCACCCACCCCTGGGAAGGGAAAGTTGCTTGAAAGCCTGCGTAGGTTGAGAGTATGCCCAGATAAACTGAGAGAAGAGCTGTTCAAATCTCTGAAACATTGCTTGGCTAATCTCTAGAGGGATGGCCCTGAAGAAATACAGTAGTTTAGGTAAATTGGTCATCTTGATAACCTACCACCGCCCCAAGATAGTTAAGTGCAAGTTATTTATCCATTTAAAGCTCTTTTAGTTTCTATCGCCAATGGAATCAGGTTTTCTTCTACAATCAGGTCGGTGTTTGCGGCTATGGTAACCCCCAGATACTTAGCTCTCTGGACAACCTGACTGTCCGCCCAATTGATTTCATTATTAAGATGATCTGCATTTTTCCTTTATTAAAAGCATACCCAAGAGTTTCCCAAACGCTTGGGCCTCTTGTTCCAGTGCTACACCTGCATTCTCAGGATTGTTGGTCACTATGGCCAAGTCGTCAGCATAGGCCATGAATTTAGGGTCTAGGCCGAATCTGCTCACCGCACGAATAGCTTGGTTGTTTTCTATTGCTTTGATTAAAGGATCTATATATAGTGCGAAGAGCAGAGGTGAACACGGACAGCCTTGGCGAGTCCCCCGTGAGATTTTAATCTGCTCCATCAGTTTCCTGTTAATTACGATATAAGCTGTGGGATTAAGATAAAGAGCTTGTATGGCTTGGATTGCCTTAGGCCCGAAACACATCCTTCTCATGACACCCCACAGAAATTGCCAGGAGATACGGTCAAACGCTTTTTCAGCATCAAGCAGAATTAGTGACATCGGGTCTCCTGAAATCTGAGCTGCGTCCAGTAGTGTGATGGTCCATCAGATGTGTTCAGTGGTACTTTTCTTGGGGATGAACCTGTGTTGCCAGTGCAACACTAGGGGTTCTATTCTTAGGGATAGTCTAGTCGCAAAAATCTTAGCATATATCTTGGAGTCGCAATTAATTACAGTAATTAGCCTGTAGGACCCCATTAAAAGTGGTGACTTATCCTTCTTCGGGAATATTACAATCTTAGCGTTGTACCAGGAAGTAGGTGGAGAAGCCCCATTAAAAAATTGAAACTACTAATAAGGTAAGAAGAGCACTTAATTGGTGGGCGAATATTTTATAAATCTCAACCAGGATATAGTCAGCGCCAGCCGCTTTCCCATCTGGTAGACTTGCCAAGGCTTTAGCTATTTCGTCCAAGGTAGGAGGATCCTCTTAATTGATCATAATCTTCTGCATTGAGTTCGGCTAAGGTGATTTTGTCTAAATATTCAGAGATCTCAACCTCTCTCAAATCTGATGGCCCTATATTATCCTCAGAGTAGAGATTCTGATAGAACTCGCAGAATGCTCTTCGGATCTTAATTGGATCATTCGTGGTCTCTCCTGTGTTAAGTTGAATTGAGAGTATTTTACTATCAGACACCTGCTGTCTGGTTCTAAGGGCCAATTGATGACCAAGCGGTCGCTGCATTCTTAGATTTTCTCTCTCACGGAAGCCCATTTAGCAGCGGCCTTCTCAGGAAATATTGACCCGATTTCAGCCTTGCTGACTGATACTTCAAGTTCAGCAGCTTCAATTTCAGCACCCATTTGAATTGCCAAAGTTAATTTCTCCTCTTCCTTTTTCATTTTATTTTGCAACTTCGAGATATGTCCCTTTTCTTTCTTGTTTTTCCTTATAGAGAACCGTAAGGTCTCCCCTCGGATGCCCGCCTTCAGTGCATCCCATACCATCATAACAGTGGCGGACCCTATATTTAGCTTGAGAAACTCTTTGATCCACCCCTGCATGTGCGTTCAATATCCATCATCATAGAGTAAAGCTTTTCGAAGCTCCAATTCGGGGTCTCCCCCCTAGTACCTAGACACCTGATGTTTAAGATGAGTGGGTTTTGGTCTGACATGAATCATGGGGCAATATCTATAGAGCAGTCTTGGACTAAAAAAGATTAAACCAGAAAGTAATGTAGTCTTGTAGGGAGAAGTGGGGGGCTGAGAAGTAAGTACAGCCTGGCTGGGTAGATATTAAACTGGCCCACACATCGCTAAACCCATGAGTTTGTATTAGATTAAGCATGGCTTGATATACTTTGGGCTTTCTACCTACATAGGGCCATTGGTCATTTGCTTTCCAGTTACTGGGTAAATTGATGTTGAAGTCACCACTGATAACAATTGGAAGTGGCCAGTGAACGAGATATCCAATCCAGTTAATAACCCCGGGGTCATCAGTGTTACTCCCATATATGGAGCATATAGTAAAAACAAAGTTGGGAGGTAGATGACATTCCGCTATAACCCCTCTAGCAAGAGGGTCTGATTTCACCCGGGTTGAGTTCAACAGATGTCTGTTTTGTATCATAACCCCTACCCCTCTTATCTTTGCACCCTATGTAGTCCCTCCTATGACCCTGTACCCCAAAGAATTTAATAGATGCTTCTGGGATCCCTCTTCATATGTTTCCTGGAGGATAACTATTTCAGCCCCCAGCGAGTGCAAACCCTGAGCTACCTTCTGTCTTTTCAGGGCATCGTCCAGGCTACAAATATTTACTGACACAATTTTATGGGTGTTTTGGTGGTTCATACAGAACGATTTATTTTTTCCATTTCATCAGGTTCAACCAACATAAAACTTCTATACCCCACATTATAGATTATATAGGAGGAGCAAGATGGTATCAGAGTGAATCTCCGCCACTCAGCTGCGCGCACCATACGCATCGACCATCGGCTATGCGAACTGACCAGTGATGCCGAACCTGGGGGGGGAGCAGGACGCAAGTGATTATCCTCCATTTCCAACATGTTGGGATTGTTTCGGATGCTGATAATCTTCGCGGGGCGCTCACTCTAGGAAGAGCGTTAAAGATATTCTTCAAATGCTGGCTGCTTTGTTACTTTGTTGCCTCCGCGTTTGTTTCAATTACCTTCAAGCTTGTGCTACGACCGGCGGGAAGACGACAGTGGAACTCAACTATGTCGACCAAGGGCACCAAAAGCGGCAAAGGTAACAAGATGAAAGCAGCTTAACCCGTCCAAGTCAGCGCTGTTCTCGGGGACACTGTGATGATGGACAATATACCCAGAGGTAAACAGGAGGCCAACAGTTTCAAAAGAACTACGGGGAGACTCGGGGGTGGAGGTGTTACAAGAGAAGGTGCAGGCTCTCATCTGTCTATTGTAAAAATGTTTTCTGGAGTTAAGGCCCCATCCCTCATATCAGACACCACACCAGACTCCACACTCCACCCTGAGAGTGAACCTGATAGCTCATTATTAGAAACACAAAGGAGCCTGAATCCTAATCAAACGCCTACAGCCTTAGAGGAAAACTGTGCCTCCGTACAACCTAAGGTAACTGTATCCCCAAGTGAGCAGCTGAAAGGCAAAAATAGTTCAGAAGGACTGCTAGACCCTAGTAATTTACCTTCCAATTTACCTTCCAATCTAGCCCCCATTGAAGACGCCACCAGAATCATAGCAGGTTTAGGAATAGCGACACCTTCAGCTTCTGCTACCCTAGTCTTGGGCTCCGCCACGATAAAAGATGTATCAGAGTCCGGGGCAAAACTCCTAGCACCCTGCACTACTAATTACATCCTTAGCTTAGAAGCTAATCCTGGCCCCCAAGTTCCTTGGACTCCAGAGCTCAGTGGTGAAAAGTTTTACTCCGTATCGGACATCTCTTTGACGACTACAGACGAAGGCGGAACTAGCTCAAGCAAAGATAACAGCATTGACTCCTCCAAAATCACCAGAACTGTGCAGTGCCAGAAAAAAACAAGAAACAAGACAAAAAGGCGTAGCTAGCTCAAATGGGACTACTCAGACTCTCAGATGTCTTATCCCCTTGGTGAAGAAGCAGATCAGACTTCGTTCTGAGAAAACTTGAAAACTACACCAGAATCCATGACAGAACTCATGCTTGAATAGACAGATGGCATCTCCTGCATCCCTCAGATATGGACTGCACCTTCCTTTCCTGTCCGCATAGCACACAATCCCTCATCAATTACTTTCTCCTTCAGAGCCAGCTTCCTCCCTTTTGTTATGGATTGTACTATCCTTGAAGTGGCAATCACAGACCATAGCATGGTTCAGCTGAATCTGGACCTGGGTCCCACTTCTACCCTACCAGGGCGCTGGCAGATAAGAGCCTTTACCTATGCACTTCCTGACCACAAGGAATCCCGCCGGGCCCATATGCACATTCCTTTATGATAATGAGGACTCCGTGATCTCATACCTAGCACTCTAGACCTTGTGAGAAGGTATGCTGAGTGGTGCTATGATGATGGATTCTGTGAATTCCGAGCTCAGGATACCTTACGCAATGCTGAGGATGTAGTAGCTGCTCTTCACCACAGCTACATGACCTCCCTCACAGATGTACATTACAGAGCCCTTGAACTTGCCAAAATATACCTGAATACACTTTTCACGACTACAGCGGAAAAGGTATTGGTAAAACTGCGATGGCAAAGATATAATCAGGGTGAGTAGGCTGTACGCGTGCCTGCAATCCAAGTGCACCAGCGAGATGCCCAACCCGCTAACCCAGCTATCTGACATGACTCTGGAACCCTACTGCTGCACCGCCCGAGACATAGTGGAGAGGTTTGCTACCTTTTAATCAGCACCGTGGTGCTCAGAGGCTACCTCCTCCTTGGTGAGATTGATGACTTCTTACAACCCCTCTGCCTGCCCTCTCTTATGGATGAGGGTAGGGTTCTCCTGGGGGAGAGTGCACTCGCTACCACCCCAGCTCTTTGATCAATGTTGACCTCAATGTACTTGCCTAAAGCCTAGCCACCTGGTTGCAGAAAGAAATCTTGCAACTGATCCACTCTTCTCAAGTGGGTTTTTTCTCATGTTGCTCTTCGCATGACCAACTCCAAACCTTGCCCATGTACTGTGAAATGTCAAGGAGGATCCAGAAGAGAGGATAACCCTCTTCCTGGATGCCAACAAGTAATTTGACTGGGTGGACTGGCCCTATTTCTTCCAGATACTAACATGGATGGGCCTCGGAGATTGCTTTATTTCTAAAGTCTGGATTCTTTATGATACCCCGTACTCTGGGGTCCACTGTAGAGGCTTTGTGTCCAGATGCTTTCCTATTCATAAGGGTATACGTGACAGGCTGTCCCCTCAACTCACTGCTGTTCTTCACTGCAATGGAATCCCTCTCGGCTGCCCTGCAGATATCCAACAAGTTGGGGGCATCTTTTTATGCCCTGCAGAAGTAAAGACCCTCCTCTACGTGGATGACATTCTCCTCATCCTCTCCCGATCACACTCTTCCTTGGCGTCTGGCATGTCCATCGTCACTCACTTCTCTTGTCTCTCAGGATATAAAATTAATTTGATGAAGAGCATGGCTGTACCCCTCTTGATAGGGATGAGCAGTGCCTGCCTGCACATTGATGATGTGCAGTGGGTCCTGAATGAGCTGAAGTACCCTGGCATTCGAATAAACACTGGTCTTTATTAGATGGTGCAGGACAAAATCCTGCCACTTCGAGAATGGTTTAGACAAGACTTCCTTAAATGGGAACACTTGAACCTCTCCCTATGAGGTCGGGTACACACCATAAAGATGACAGTGGCACCAATACATCTTTGCCATGCTGCCCTTGAGGACACCCCGAGCGCTTCTGTTGGGAATAGAGACAAATATCCGTTCCTATATTTGCAGTGGTAGGCGCGCCAGGCTCGGAGCAGCTGGGCGGACATGGTGGCCGGAGCTATCCATCTTCCACATAGCTCCTCTTACTATCAGGCTTTTCAGTTATCTCAGGTAGCTCCCTACTTGAGCGATCCTAAAAAAAGTGCCAGTATGGGTAGCCATTGAGAACCACCTCACAGGGTCAATCTGCCCAAATCCACTGTGGCACCTACCACCGCCGTTCCTGGAAGAATAACATCATATTGGTAGCCACAGCTTGGAAAACACCCCATAACCTCATTGGGAAAACTAGAGAACAGGTGACTAACAATATGTCTACCAAACACAAATGAATGTAAAATCTGAAAAATAATATAATGGGACTTTTCAGGTGTGAAATACTTAGGGGCATATTTACAAGGCGTTAACGCCACCAGAACATCACTTTTTGCGAAGTTCTGGTGATGTTAAGTCCTTTGCCTTATTTACAAGGCAGCGCTAAGCCACTTTGTAAACAATGCTCCTATTCACACAGTACTTAGCGTGAAAGGGGCTTGCAATGGGTGTTGCAGTGGGCGTTCCTCCGCAACACCCATTACTTTTTTATGCTGCCCCATATTTATAAGGTATGGGGTAAAGCAAAAAATATTGCCAGGGAATACCTGATCTTAAGCAGGCGATACGAGTAGAAATGTCTCATTTCTCCTCATATTTTGCTCTTTGTATGTGTGCTGCAAATGTGTGCTGCATTTTGCAGCACACATAGAAACAGCAAATCGCCTGTACAGATTGTTTATGTGCAGGAAGGCGTCCCTTCCTGCACATGAACAATCACCCCTGCAGAGCAGGCACCCTTGCAACATGGCAGCTTTTTTAGCACCAGCACTAGGGGAAATGCAGGGATGTGCCATATTTTTGTAAATGCAGGGCATCTCTGCGTTTTGAAACTGAAAGTCCGCAACATTGGCAAAACACCGCACTCCACCAGTTTCTAGTAAATATGCCCCTTTTTGTTTATTTTTCTTTTCATAGATTCTACACAGCACAACATAATAAAACATAACTTTTGGCCTTCACAATTGAGTCTAAGTATATAATAAGATTACGCTTGTTTGGATCTTTTCCTGGATGTGCAGAGTGGTAGAAGAAAATTATAAATACATTCATGGAATTGCAGATGCTCAAAGTAAAGCTATTGCTACAAAAAATTTTGTTTGAGTAATATTTCCCTGATTCTTACAGATAGCAAAATACAGGCTCTCATAATCGGAAAAAAAACACTGTAACCTGATTAATGCCGAGCCACAAATACCCACATCTGATGGCCATTGTTATGTTATGTTATGTTATTTGTACTTGATAAAGTGTTCAAATCACCAATAGACATCTCGGCGCTACAATGACAGTAACAGAGAGTTTCTATCTTTGGGGGTCACCGTTAAACAAGGGAAGCTTTCAATAGTTTCCTAAATTGGCAATAGTTGTGACAAATGCCGATATGCTTGGGCAGCCTGTTCCAAAAGACAGGAGCCAGGTAAGAGAAGGATCCCCCCCTCATCCCACCTGACGGATTCGGGGGACACACCGCAAAGCTTTCTCCTTTGATCTTAGACTTCTGGTGGAGGTATACGTTTTGACTCTTTGTTGGAGATACCTAGGGCCAGTTCCTTGTAAAGCCTTAAAGGTAAGACAGCATATCTTGAAAATGCTCCTTTTTCTGCCTGGTAGCCAATGCAACTTTCTTAAAGAAGGAGCCGACAGGGTGCCAGATGGAAGGTCTAGAATAATTCTCGCTGCCGTGTTTTTCACCACCTGCAGTTTTGCAACCATAGTCTCATGAGCTGCCGCCAGAAAAGAATTCCCAAAGTCTAGACTGCTTACTACCAGGGCTTGGACTAATGTTCTTCTGGACGAAATTGGAAGAAAAGGAAAAATTCCGCATAGCATTCGCATAATGTAGTAGCACACACCCATGGTGGTTAAAATATCATCTGTCATGGAGAGAGACTGATCTATTTTTATGCCAAGATTCTTCACAGATATCTTAGACGGCGGGGCCAATCCTATTAAAAGGGCCACCATTCGCTTGGCCACAGAGAGGTAGCTTTGCCAAACAGCAATAGCTTGGTCTTATCTCTGTGCAATTGTAAACAATTATCAGTCACCCAATGCAAATAGCTAGCATTCCCTTTGCAAAACAGTCTTTGGTTACAGCAAGATCTGAGTCAAAGGTGAAGGTCAGCTGGGTGTCATCAGCATAAGATATAATATCAAAGCCACAAGGCTCAATAATCTTGGCAAGGGGTGCCATATAGATATTAAACAAGATGGGTCTCAAACATGAGCCCTGTGGAACCCCCTTGTCCAAACGAATCTTGCGAAAGGAGTAGGGGCCAAGGGTGATTGTTTGGAATCTGTCTATCTTGCGAAGTCTCTCTTTCAGTCATTGCGGAAGTATAGTGTGAGATACTGTATCGAACGCAACTGATAAAATCAAAATCAATTAAGATGGCATTCTGACCCTGGTCCAATGAGGTTTTAATGAATTCTGACACTTCCAACAACTCTGTTTTCACACTATGTCAGGGTCTGAAGCTTGACTGGGTACGATACAGGAGATTGTGCTGTTCCACGTATTCTGATAGTTAAATATTGATGAGTTCCTTCAGCATGTTTGCAGAAGAAGTGAAATAGGCCTAAAATATGATAAGATGGTAGGATTCGCTGAGGGCTTCTTTAAGAGAGGGTCTACTTTTGCTTCCTTCCATTAAATATTGTGTTAAGGCAAGGATTAATAACATCAAGGGCATTAACTAGTATGCAAGCAGCACCGATTTGTTTATGCAGACTCATCTAAAGTGATATATTTAAACTCAGATAGGGTACAAATCTCTCTCCTGGCAGATAGGATGTAAGGGCAGCTTTGTAAGTTTACTTGTCATACAAAGCATAGCCTAAACACCATTTTCTCTCAAGATGTTTACATTTATTTTTTTAACTTGCTTGGGCCAAAGAAAAGGAGGGAGCAGATGGAAGTAATATATGCGTTTTTGAAATGTTGGAAGGAGCTAGCTGGTCAATGCAGAGTATAGCCACTGATTAACTTTATCCACATCCTCTTCAATGGAAGCAGTTAAACTGGGCGTGGTATCAGTTAGGACTTTGGTTAAGTCTAATGCTTGGTGCATGAACATGGTCCATGGTGTGCAAACTGATGGATGCAGAAGATACAGCTGTGCGTGGAGGTACCTATAATCCTATTATGAATGGTTAATATCATACAATTTAAATCACCAATGATCTGTTGAGTCCAACCAAAAAAAAGACTAAGGTGTCTCACATAAAGGCACAGCTAACAGTCCCTCAGAGTGAATGGAAAACAGAAACGCATTCCCCCCACTGGTACGGTATTCATTGGCAATAAGTCCATAAATCAGAATGTACCCACAGACCAAGCATAATATTTATGTTATTTTTACTTTCATTTATCTATCAAAAATATTTTTATGCATTTTGGTAGTGATGTCACTACTACAATATACCTTACAGTATAACATACATAAAAGACAGTAAATAAGACAAAAAAGGCGCTTTTTTGTCTTATTTACTGTCTTTTATGTATGTTATACTGTAAGGTATATTGTTTTGTTTTTGTTCTTTCTAGGTAACTTATTGTGCCTGTTTATGAATTAATGTATTGTATGCATTGTTTGTATGTCTAATTACCTTTTGCGTCGGGTATAATGATTGTTTTTCTGCTACTATTTATATACTGTGGTAATGTTGAACTTTAAATGTGTTTGTTTTTATATAAAAAAATGAATATTAGTAGTGACATCACTACCAAAATGCATAAAATTATTTTTGATAAATAAATGAAAGTAAAAACAACATAAATATTATGCTTGGTCTGTGGGTACATTCTGATTTATGGACTTATTGCCAATGAATACCGTACCAGTGGGGGGAATGCGTTTCTGTTTTCTGTTCTGATTATTCCCTGACTCCTTTCCCCTCCTAATTAACTATTCAGGGTCCCTCCTTGTTTTTTCATTGATGTCCCTCAGAGTGAATGGCCTGAGACGTGTCTCCAGGAGACACAGAGGCTCAACCCCACCACAGACACAATTAAAAAAACCAGGCTGTATGTAGGCCTGGGCAAAAGTCGCAGAGTTTCACTCTGCAGGATTCCACAGAGTCACAAAAAAATTCTTCAACCGTCCACAGAGTTCCACGAAGGGGCGGAAATAGGGACGTTGTGAGCTCTTTCAGCACTGAAACATCAGTGCAATTGGCTTCACCCGGCACACCAGAGGGTGCAGCTTCTTGAGCTGATTTTGCTGCCGCTCGAGTTATTTTTGTACTCGAGCAGCAGCTTTCTTACCCCGACCGGTTGTGGGCGCCCCCATTAAAGAAACCTCACAGGGTGCCCTCCTAGTGACTGAAAATCACTCTAGTGGGATGGCAAATCTTGCTCACCAACTTATCGATTTTGGGCTGTGCATGAGAAAAAATGCTACAACGGATGTCAGAATTTGGCTGGAACTCTGTGTTACAAGCATAAAGTGGAGTGGCCAAAATGTTGCCAGTTCTGCTGGTGGAGCGTCATATATCGTCCACACCTAGCTGTATGGTGTCAGATTTTATTCTGCTCGGAACCTTACAAGGAAGATTTTAATGACATGTTCACAAGTGCTGCTGGTCCTTCTGTTTGCTGCTGGAGAGCCAAAGGCAAATGTCCATTCCCAGCAATTAGATTTGTTTCTGAGCTTCATGAACATTTTCCTTCCTGGAACTGCTATCTGGGACTGCCATGACCCGCATGGCAGTCCCAGGAAGCAGAAACAGTGCTGGTCACCCACTCCATATGGCTGGGTGTCTGCCACAGGCACCAGGCCATCCAGTCATGTCATTGGTTTCTACCAGCTGAGCTGGACCTAGTATTTCGCTGACCTCTAAATAAGGCACTAAATATTTAGTTTATAACCAAGAGAGGAACCTAGAGCTTTTGATACGAGGTCCTGCACAATGCTCCAACGATAACGAAAGACAACTGTGTGTGCAGTTCCTCAAGGGGGGTGGGAAAGGGAAAGAACAAATCTCTTATTGAATGCCCTCACACACCTAGCAAGGTGTCATGCTTCATCATTGGGCTGTGCTCCTCGTCGGGCCGGTGCAGCAATGCCCGACGGGCTCCCGCGAAGGGGCTCTTTGCCGGAGATCTTTTAAGAGACAGTCGTTTGGTGCGTGAGGGTGAGTGAACAGTGTAGTGAGTGAGTGTACAGAGTGATCTAAAATAGGTTTAGCACTGCCTTTAGGGATTCATTTTTATTCACGAGGTGTGCTAACCTAGTTAAAATGTGTGGGCCCTGTCTGGATAGTTAATGATCCACAGGGTCTAGTACATGAGAGATTTGTTCTTTCCCTTTCCCACCCCCCTTGAGGAACTGCACACACAGTTGTCTTTCTTCTACTCAATATTTAGTAGCTAGCTATTTCTGGGTTGGAATTGAAAACCCTTCAGTTTCTGGAGGAATTGTTACCTCCAGAGGAGATCTATGTGTAAAATTTCCTCTACCAATGGTATTATATGCTAGAGGAAATTCCACTAGCGCATACTTCTCCTGATGAAACACACCCTCAAGAAATTGGAGGATTGTCTATTACCACCCAATTCTTAGCCAGAACATTGCTCATATCTAAAGTGCTTTCACTTTCATTAGACTAATTCGGTGCTGTGAATGTCCTCAGTATATCTCCCAAAGCCTTTCTGCAGTTGCTTTTGCAAAATATAGTGCTCCAATCATTCCAAATAGGGCTTTTCTGACATGAATATACTGCTGACTTGCTGCATTTCATGGACTCCTGCGTGAGATCTTTAAATATAAAGCAAAAGCAAGGGAGCAAACCAATGAACATACAAAGTTCAAGTTTTTATAGAGACTGTCAGGGTGATGTAAACCCTGGTGGATTTTCCGCGGCTCACCCCTGGGACAGAGGCCAGGGTCGCCACCACCCTGGTGAAGGAGCACTCGATCTATTTAGAGATCTTCACCTGCATTCCAGGGGATGCCTATGTTGTCAAAGGAGCCCCATCATGGTTTTGATTTGATTTGATGTGACCAAGATTTATAAAGTGCAATAAAGGCCCATAGGCGTCTAGGCACTGTAGTCATGCTATGCCACAAGATGAACTGTTAAAAAATTCTAATTGTGCTGTGTCAACATAAAGGTTGACCAACCTGGTTTTTAGGGCCTTTCTAGTGTAACTTCATGGATGTGAGATGATGGGGAAGAGTATTCCAGAACTTGCGACTGAGAGGGTCGCTCCATTAACAGCACTGAAAGTACGCTATGTGATAGCCATGTATAAAGCCCCCAGTACAACTTACTTTTTTCTTAGAGAAATCAAATCCTTAAAGCTGGAATTTGTTTTATATAAACAAAAAATAAATATTCTCCCTTTTCTCCCTGCACATGGGAGCCATTCTGAATTTCCCTATCCAGTGTCTTCTGTGCTTTCAAAGTTGAATTGGGCACGGAAAATCAGGTATGCTCACCTTGCCATCAAAAGGGTGGGACAACCTTACTGCGACCTGTCACCTGTTGGCAGACAGGTCACTAGGTCAGATGTATACACCAATGGAGCCAGAAGGGCCCTTTTCAGTGTAATCCCAGCTCTTGACCCTCACTAAATAGAGTGGATGAACTAGAAGATTGGTGGTACAGTACAGAAGCACTGCCAATTTATGATAAAGCAGTATGTCAGCAGAATGTCATAGGTAAGGGCCAGATGTATGACATGATTTTTCATGCGCAAATGGTACGCAATTGCGGTCGCAAAACACTTGCAATTTCCCCTCTCTTCAAGAGGGTGGTAATGCAGTCGCAAATAGGAAGGGGTCGCCAGGGCACCTCTTCCCCTTTCCAAATGCAGGGGAAACGTTTCGTTTTTTTCTTTAAATGCAGCCCGTTTTCCTTAAAAAAAAAACTGCTTTATTTAAAAGCAGTTCCAGACATGGAAGTCTGCTGAGCCCAGCAGGCCACCATCCCTGGGATGGCCAGCCATTCCTAATGGGGTCGCAAATTGTGAGTGCCTCATTAATATTCATGAGCCTCGCAGTCTGCGACCACATTGGGAATCGCAAATAGTGTCTCTGACACTGTTGTGCATTGTATATTGCATTGCATTGTCTAAGACGGCTAGGTTAGAGAAGTTTAAAATGCGCATGTCTGGCTGGCTGTTCCAAGATGGTTGGCCAAAAAGACATACGCATTCTATAGCGCACAGCTCTCAGGAGCCGCCACTTGGCAGTAATGGCCCCGCCCCGTCCTGACACTTAGTTCGGGAGGGGTTGCTGAAAAATAAAATTGTAATAAATAAACTTTATCATAATTTTATTTTTCAGCTCTGGGGCTTGTGGGGCGACGGTCCTCTGCTCTAATGGAGGCACCGCCCGTGGGTTTCTGATCAAGAGGTAATTTGTAGATCATCACCAGCTCAAGGGAAAGCTGCTTATAAATAGCATCTAAAAGCAGGACAAACATTCCAACCACCTCAGATAAGTCAATGTCATGGGCACACAGTAATTCTTCTGGTATTGTAGACATTTCATTTCGGTAAAGTACACACATGAGAAAGATCTCATTAGGTCGTATGCTAATCTGATTGTTCAACATGTGGTGCATCAAACATACTCAGAATACAGCACACATCAGCCATCAGCGGAAATCAGCACAAGTGGCATCAATGGCATACCAGAAGGATGGGGAGTGATATCTGCAGGTGAAGGTGCAGGAGGTTGTGGTGTGTCTGCAGATAGGCTTTGGCATAGCAGGCATTGGAACTACTATCCGTACAACTGTACAATTTCAAACTCGCTTAGAAATAGGTCAGCAAAGGATTTCCCAGCAGAAAACATTATTCAGTATAACCATCCGGTACATGTGACCTTAAACCACTGCTGGCTACCAGGAACCCCTGTTCTCAGGAGTGAGGGACCACCCACAGCCCTACCACATCCTGCGGACTCAACCACAGTTTACATCAATGAAGGTACTTTCCATTGACACCATGCGTACAGAAAATTACAAACTGCTGAACATGCTACTTCTGCAGTGGCCCTGGTAGGGTTGTGTCTTTGTGGTTTCCATCAAGGGGTGTTGGTGTGAACTGACCAGTGCAGCTGAGTCACCACTGTTTAACCTCATGTGGATAATGTCTGCAGCTTCCAACAAAGCAGCCTCACTCCTGTTAGCGGGTGAAATCTAACCTGATGTGAGGTAAGCAAATTGTTGGACTCAATATAAGCAGAAAGATCACTGTTGACCCCTTTCTTCAAGATCTTGGCTGGGTAAGGGAGCAGTGAACTGGTGCAAAATTTACAGAAGACCTTGGGATCAGCACTACACTTCTTCAATGAGGGGACCATGAGGGCTTCCTTCCATATCTGAGGGATGGAAGAATGGGTCAAGGCGATACTGTGCAACCATAATACATCCTTAGCCATATGAAATATTGAACCAGGAGAAGGACGAGCTGGAGAGCCAGACTTAGCTAAGCTCATGAAGCTCAAGGTACAAAAGGCTTGCAGAGCGAATGCTGAGAATAAGGCAGTGGAGTGAGTGAGTGCGCCACATGCCACTTAGAAAAATGCTAAAATGTGTATTTTTAAAGGAATTTGCAAATTACCACCAACTAGAAGTTGGTGGTACTTTGCGATTCCTTAGAGCCAGGTCGCAAATTTTTCTTGCTTCCTGCATTGCATTTAAGGAATCGCAAAAATTGTGATTACCTATTTTGCGAATGCCTTTTGGGATGACACATCCCAAAAGGCTTTTTGCCGTTAGCAAACGGGCCGATTCTGCGAATCGGCCCGTTTCCGAAAGGGAAAATGCTTGATACATCTGGCCCATTGTCTTTACATAGTTTCAGGGATGATTTAATAATGTTATTAATAGTATGTGAAAAGAGCAAGTGTATTTATATTTTAAATGCTTATTTAGATATTGTCTGCTGATAGAATAGAGCTAGCATACTAGTTAATTTATGATCATTTACACAAAGCCTTGCACCATTTGATTTCCACAGATGAATGCTGTTTAGCTTCAAAGCAAACATCAAACCTCCATTGTCTCTTCATTGCTTTACTGGGCCTCTTAGCAGACACCAGCTCGAAGGATACAGCAGAGAGAACTGAGATACTCTTAGTGGTTAAACAGGTTCTCTAGCTGCCATAGCACTAAAAACAAAATTCATGGCCTTATAGAATTTCATAGCACAGATAGTCATATCACCTGGATACCCCGGATTAATAAAACCTACTGAAAGAGCAAGGTTCACTGTGGTTTTGTTCATGCCAGTCCAAGAACGATTGAAAGAGGGCACACGCTTGTCCAGGTGGGCCTTGGTAAAGTGGAAAGCCCCTTAACAATGGATATCAAAGTAATCAGCGCACAGACGTCTAATAGGGTGATCAGCCTTAAGAAGATCAGTCAGAGTGATTAGCCCATCATGAAGATGGCCAGCAGTGTGAGTACAGCTTTGGATTCCGGCGTGAGGAGGTCATGTACGCGGATCGGCGCCTTAGTTTTCTTTTGAATACAGATTGAAGCTCTTCCCGTGAAATATATTATAAGTAATGAAATTCGGACATACATCCAATACAGATTCTTCTCCTCACGCCACAGAATTAGTGTGGCTTGGAATTATTGCCACACTACAAATCTACATACACCGATGCTTTTCAGCCGTGATCAAGTCGCATGTATTATCTACAGAGGCGACGAAACACGTGTTGGCTTGGGAACTGCATATTGACTGAAACCATGAAGATCCATTAAACTATGGAAAGATAGAAATAGAAAGAAACCGATTGTTTATTTCTTTGTACCTTTTATGTTACTTCCTATGAAAAATTGACAGTGATAATCTATGTGTGCTTGGGTTTCCAATGAACGTTTCTTTGTTGCTTCAGCCACTAAAATTAAGAGAGGCAGGTGGTTCTCTCTAAAACCTTTAAGCACCTTTGCGATTGGAGTTATTATTTGTAATACCTAGTGAATTTACCTTGAGGCGCCTTTTCCTATCATCTATACCACCATTCCCATTGTTTCTACAGCTTTGGATTCAAGCCCAAGGAGTAGTGTCCAGCTAGGTGGATATCTACCAAAGGGCTAGATTCCAACCATAAGTTGAAGTTCCCTAGTGGGATATCTTTTCGGTACTTTCAGGTGTAATAGGAATCACGCTCAACACAGAGTTTGCATGTTGGCCCAGGAGCCAGTTTTTGAGAAGAAAAGTGAAAGCCATAGACCCGAACATTAGACATGGGAACTAAGCATTAAGCAACCATACATTTCTGATCTTCAAAGGCCCTCAGCTGTAGCTGGGAGCAAAAAAGAATTGCATCTACCCGCCTCTTTGCCCAACCCTGTTGTTTGCAATTAAAAAGTCGAGGAAGTCAAGTCTAACAAATATTTAGGATTTAACGTGGAGTATCAAATGATAGGTAAACAACACAGAGGCAATGCAGATAAAAGTGCAATCTCTGAACTACGGCTTTAAAATTTAAAGAACAAAACTATGCTGTCCCTCATTCAGACACTGTAGGAGAGTAGGATCTGCTTCACATGTTTACCCCCACTTTTTGCTGGTGTTTCACTGTTTTTCGACTTTAGTCTGGCTGGGACCCTGCTTATCAGGGCCCCAGCCTAGCTGCTTCCTCTCTAAAATGATTCCACGTACTTTAGGCACAGTTCAGATTGGATCTGAGGTGCCCTTATCAGTCCCTAGTATATGGTATACTATGTACCCTGGGCATAGGTACCCCAGAGGCTTACCAGGGGCTGAAGCATGTATTATGCCACCTCTGCAAAGCCACCCAAAATGACACCACACATCTGCTACTGCTGCCTGGGTAAGGTGGTGCATGCACCCCTTACTGTGATATAGGTTACCTATATCACTATAAATATACACACATATCAACCTATAAGTCACTCCTATGGCAGGCCTTATCATTTCTGAAGCTTGGTTCTTATGTGAGAGGGTGCTCCTGCATGAGCAGAGCCCCTGTGCAGTGTTCGGAGACCCTTCTCTGTTGCTGTTTGTAGTGCAGCCTGACCATATACTCTTAAGTGCATTATAACCAAACAGTAAATTCTAACTTTGGACTGGCTGCACGCAAACATGTCGTATTTGGTGTCCAACACCTTGGAATCATACCACCACACCAGTAATTGGTGAGGGAGCATGATCCCACCCTTCTAGAGGGAGAGACATGACAGCACTGGTATGCCCGGTAGAAACTTAATTGAGCCCTGGCATCACAAAATGGATGCTGCAGCCACAGACACAGGTCTGGCCTCCTGCTGCTGACCGAAGCTCCGTCAGGGGAGGCCTGGACAATAGGTCTCCTGTCACAGAGAGGTGTAACCACCTCCCAGACAGGCGTATGTGTATTGGATCTGAGTGCTTTGAAGTCCTGCACTGGGGGCACATTTGGTGTCCCTGTGCATAGTCCAGCTCAAACCGACTCAGGGGCTTCCAGCTCCTGCTCTGGTATGAAACTGAACAAAGGAAATGGGTGTAGCCACCCTTCTTTCCAAGTCCTCCCTTAGGTGGGTCCCCAGAGAATGTCCAACCCCCTACCTTAGAATAAGTATGGGACCCCTGTCCTTGAGACTTTAAATTACCCTGGACGAAACTCTGAAGCTGAATCCTGGACCATCGACGCTTTGCTCAAGATCAGAGGACTGAAGAAATCTCCCTTGGGGTCAAGGAGTGACTCCCCTGCTTGGCAGGCACCAATGAAGCAATTTGCCAGTCTGCATCATCGAAGCTCCCGCCGGACTCCGAAGTATTTGCAGCCCAGGAAGAGGATTTCCAGACATCTCAGAGGCCAGCCCGAGTCCCCATTAAAGCTGAGACCCGCAGCCCTCGTGAGTAGCGTGGAACCGGAAGCCCTGGTCACCGTGCATTTCTGCAAGTGCATTGACTTCTCGACGTCTCTTGAAGTCGTACTTGGGCTGACTTGTAGCACCCACCTCGAGCACTGAAACCACCAAAGACTGTCAGCCTGGTCATTCCGAGTGACCCGTGTGCCACCATTTTGCGTTTCGTCTTGAGGTCCCTTTGCGATCCCTGGTCCATCGACTGGTGGGTCCCTGAGGGGGTAACTTTGCATTTCCTTGGGCTTTCCTGGTTGTTCCAGATGTGCCCCGACTCCCTACCAAGTGGAGAGTCCCACAGACCTTGCTGGTCTGCACCAAAGCATCTTTCTTGTTTCTGCGTGGGTTGCTGTTGCCAAGGCTTGTTGTGTCCAATCCTGGCACCGACACTGTAGCACTCGACATCCTTTGTGGGACAGCTCGAATCCAGCTCCTGTTTGTCCTCGACGCCTCGTCCTCTTGGCTAAAGAGTCAAGCTTCACCTCTTTCACCTGAAATCAACCGACATTGGTGGGCATCTGCTCATCGCCTTCCTAGTCACTGGCAAATGACCCAGACTCTGTCTCCTCTGCTTTCAGGTTCTTCTCATCTTCGATCCAGGCTTTGATCTCTTCGGACACTTCGCATCTTCACGGCAGCAGCACTTCTTCGCCAGCTCCCATTGAAATCGACGACGCGACCCGACACCAAAAGACACCTATGCACCCGGCTTCCCTGGGTGAGGTAACATGAGTACTCCGGTGCTCCCGTGGGTGCTAACCCTAGAACTTCCGAAGTCCAAAAGGGTTTGGTCCTGACACATTTCTAAGTTCTAATCTTTAAAAATCTAACCGCGACTTCCCCATAGAAGCTAACGGGAGCTCGCGGCTGTGTTCACACACTGCACACGGCCCCCGTAGGTCCCCTGTGTCACTACCTTAGGTGGTTCCTTGGGGTCCCAGCGATTCTACAGGCTCTAGGCCTTGTGTCTAGTTAAGTTGTGGTTCTCATACCACTATTTTAGTATATGGTTTGGCACGCACCTAGGGCCTGACGTGTATTTGTGCTATTTTACTGTGATTATTGAAGTGTAACTTATGTGTTTTGACCTCTAGTCTCATAAAGAGACTAGGAGGGTGTGTTTAGTAATAAACACATATATTTTATATATATACCTTGTGTGGATATCTTTCATTTAGTGACTCAAGAGATTATAGACTGGTAAAACAAGCTGCTTTACATTCCTTCAAGACTTAGCCTGAAGGCTGCTCTCCATAGCTACCACTAGGATAGCTTCCAATAAAGGTTGTCTTTAACCTATAACCAATAAGGGGTTGTTTGGACTGATACAAGGTGCCCACTATAACTAGTGGACAGCATATATCAGGCCAACTTCTCACAGACATCTGTTAACTTTGATGAGTGTTCAGTTAATGCCAAAAGTGACCAATGGAATGGAAACACTGAAAGGACGAGAAGAAGGCCTTTCAAATAAAATCCAAACTAGAGTTTATTAATCAGTGTTTGGTCTAATGAAAACAGCATCCCCAGCACAGGTGCGCATAGAGTTTGGATTGTTGAATCAAAAATATCAATGCAAAGGAGCCTTTATAAACCAATGTTGGAGACTACGCGCATCTGAAAGAGGGTTAATCAATAATATGTGCTGGCAGGAAATAGAGGAGCAAATACAGAAAAACAAAAAAGATTCATGGGAGCTACACTTAAAACAGGCTATGGAGGAACTGGGATTAAAAGAAGTCTGGAGCGCTAGTATTGGGAAACAGGCCTTTCATAAGGTAATAAAAGTTACGAATAAGTACCTCATATTTAACAGACAAGACCAACTTGGCACTCAGAAGGCATGCCTGGACAGTGATTAATTCCTATAAAGAATTACAGCCCCAGGAATACCTTGCGGCACACTCCTCATTAAAAATAAAACATCAGTTCATGCAGTGTTGCTTCGAAAATGGGGTACAAAAGATCTAAGGCCATCTTGGAAGGAACAGTCATCAAATAAGGAATGCTGCCTATGCAAATATAAGGAAGAAAGCATAGCTCATATTTGTTGTGTTTGCCCAAGGAATCTGAAAGAAAGGAAACAAATGCTAAAAGGAATTTTTAGAGAGCTAGAAATACGTACATGTTGGCAAGCTGTAACATTTTGGCTGGGCGGCACGTCCATACCACTTATATGCCGGGGAGTACAATTTGTAAAATTGAATATGAACGCAATTGAACTATTACCTGTATTACAAGAAATGAATCACTAATGAAAAGCACCAAAGTAAAACAATAAAGTTTGCACAAAACATCAGCACTTTAACTCAGTGTCTACGAAACGTACAAGAGAAGAACTAAAACCTCCCGGGTCAATAAATTGGAAGATTCGTCATCTGAACTGAAACGCATTGCAACATAATACCTCTGCATATTTTAATGGAGAACTCAATCTAGTTTTAAGATCATATTTTAATACGGAGTTGTAAGATTTTATTGTTTTAAGGCAATATTAGGCAATTACCAAATTGCTCAAGGTTACTGTAATTTAAAATAATGGGTAAATTTTAAGAATAACAGAAAATGGTAATTATGTGAGTCAATGTTGTAATGTTTAACGTTTTTATAAAGCGCACATACACCGGATTGGTTTCATGGCACTGCTCTGAGAGGTACCGGCGCCCTAGGGAGTTACCCGTAAGCTTGTCTAAACAGCCAGGTCTTGAGGAGCCTCCTAAACCTGAGGAGGTCGGTGCAGGATTGCATTTCGAAGGAAAGAGAGTTCCAGAGTCTTGGAGCTAGAATGGCAAACCTAGCACCACCCAGGTGTTTTAGCTTGAAGGAGGGGTTGACAGGAGGTGCATGTGTGCCAAGCGCAGATTGCGCTTGGTTAAATGCCTCTGAATAAGGCTAACCACAAATTTAGGGCTCTTTCCATTCAGAGATTTAAATATGAGGCAGCATACCTTGAAGGCACATCTGTGTGATTGGGAGCCAGTGCAGCTTCCTAATTAGAGGAGCAACATGATGGTGCCTAGGTTGCTGAAAATACAGTCTTGCTGCTTGGTTCTGTACAAGTTGCAGACGTTTGGTTAGGTATAGTGGGATCAAGAAAAACAATTGGTTATAGGGTCTCAGGGAATTTTAAAGACCTGCGCAGACAAATCCCCAAATCACTCGAACTAACACAACAAATGGAGTCTACGGGTCTAAACTAGTCTATCAAAAGAACAGTAGTGACACACCAGCACGTTCAAACATGAAAAAGTCCTCATAAAGAGGGCCAAGTCCCATCACCCACCGAGGTGGCATGCTTCATCATCTGGGACCTCCCATAACCACACCTGGTGTAGTTATAGAGCTACACCTCCTTAGATTACTGTAACAAGGAGGAGCTCAGGGATGTTTTGATTCCTATGGTTGGGAGGATAAATTATCTCAGAGTGAGAAAAGCTGCCATATGTGTGGTGAGTCTAAATGCAGTGTGTGAAATAGGAAAGTGATTTAAAATTGATTAGCATTGGAAAATTATTTTATTTAGTATCCAATGGCATCAAGCTAAAAACAGCAGAAATCGTGAAGGGAATGCGTCCACAAACGTTATAGGGACACGTCCTCGTGGGTCAACATGTTTCAGCCAACCTGTGTCTACCAAATGACAGTGGCTTTCGTCAGGACCATAAGGTAACACTACTGCAAAACAGTGAATGAGTAATAAGTGAAAAAAAGAACAATACAACCTACCAAAGTACCTACTTATCTGTAGATATGTGGCACCGTAGGAGTATAATCACCTAAAAACAAAGACAGAATTATAATACAAGAAAATGAATGATATGTGCTGGAACGTGTCTTCTACGTTTTTTGACATAGTACAAATGTATCATACATAAACATTTGTCATGCGTGCAAACTGCATTGTCTTTTTACCCGCAATAAGTCGGGGATGCGACCTACACTCCTGGTTACAACTCAGGGCGTGAGGCAACGCTCTAGAAGACAAAAAAGAAGAACTAACTAATGCCACGGAAAACAGAAGATGGTATATTCATCTGTTTAAGCATGAAGTTGTGTGACTATAAAAACACTATACAAACAAAGGTGTATTGAATGACTCCAAAATAGAAAAGGACATGCTACCATTTTTATGGAAAGCGGTTATTGGAATATGCAGATTGAACAGGACCGTATGCGAGCATGTCGATCCCATAAATGCCGTAGAAATAACAGAAACCAAGTGATAGCCACAGCACGCATGTTAATTCAGCTAACAATGAATCTAAGCCAACTCTTTAGCATGGGAATGAGCTGAAAGTCTATTCGATCGTATATTAATACACGGAGAGCAGGCTTACCTGTCCGTCGTTACCCCTGACCTTCTTCCTAGTTGTACCGAGTTGTAACCGGAACAGTGTAAGCCAGCCCCTCTTAAAGGTTAACTGTGTAAATCAAAGGACATAGGACCAATCGTCACGCGATAGCGCGATGACACATATCGAGCGTCAAAAAACGTCTGACACGCAAGGGATGCTGGGAAGTGTGGTCCTAGCGGTTAAGTTCCAAGAGCTTGAACGGAACTACGTGTTTGCTTGTATCAAGTTGTATTTTATGAATAAAGTCTTCAACAAATGTGCCCATGTTGTGTATCAAGACACTATAGTGACAAATCAAGTGTCAAAACAGAACATGTCAAATTAGATGATGTTTCAAAAAAAGTCATTATCGGAATTGGGATGAATATACGCGTTCGAAATGAACGCGTCCTAGAGTGGAGGGATTTTAGTGGTTCTTTTTGCCTCATGGCTTGTGTCCTGTCCCTAGCTCCAGCGCCTTGCATTATTAAAAAGAACATATAGCTCCCCCATGCACCATTTAGTGATCCCTTTCCGGTTAATAGAGGTAGGGGCTTTTGGGGCAATATAAACCAATGTGTCAAACAGTTTAAGCATATAACATCTACACGGCTTATTTAACACTCTGTTTTTCCAAGGTAGCTCGAGATTCACCTGCACATCCTCAGTGGGACGTGTCCGCTACACGACTTCTAATCAGGACGTACATAGTAGGATGTGCGTTCAGTACACTGGTATGGCAGTCTATCAGAGCGCGACCAAACCCCTCTGCTTTTTGAATAACTTAGTTGCGCAATGGAGGGAGTGGCATGCCACTAAAATCCCTCCACTCTAGGACGCGTTCATTTCGAACGCGTACATTCATCCCAATTCCGATAATGACTTTTTTTGAAACATCATCTAATTTGACATGTTCTGTTTTGACACTTGATTTGTCACTATAGTGTCTTGATACACAACATGGGCACATTTGTTGAAGACTTTATTCATAAAATACAACTTGATACAAGCAAACACGTAGTTCCGTTCAAGCTCTTGGAACTTAACCGCTAGGACCACACTTCCCAGCATCCCTTGCATGTCAGACGTTTTTTGACGCTCGGTATGTGTCATCGCGCTATCGCGTGACGATTGGTCCTATGTCCTTTGATTTACACAGTTAACCTTTACGAGGGGCTGGCTTACGCTGTTCCGGTTACAACTCGGTACAACTTGGAAGAAGGTCCGGGGTAACGACGGACAGGTAAGCCTGCTCTCCGTGTATTAATATACGATCGAATAGACTTTCAGCTCATTCCCATGCTAAAGAGTTGGCTTTGATTCATTGTTAGCTGAATTAACATGCGTGCTGTGGCTATCACTTGGTTTCTGTTATTTCTACGGCATTTATGGGATCGACATGCTCGCATACGGTCCTGTTCAATCTGCATATTCCAATAACCGCTTTCCATAAAAATGGTAGCATGTCCTTTTCTATTTTGGAGTCATTTAATACACCTTTGTTTGTATAGTGTTTTTATAGTCACACAACTTCATGCTTAAACAGATGAATATACCATCTTCTGTTTTCCGTGGCATTAGTTAGTTCTTCTTTTTTGTCTTCTAGAGCGTTGCCTCACGCCCTGAGTTGTAACCAGGAGTGTAGGTCGCATCCCCGACTTATTGCGGGTAAGAAGACAATGCAGTTTGCACGCATGACAAATGTTTATGTATGATACATTTGTACTATGTCAAAAAACGTAGAAGACACGTTCCAGCACATATCATTCATTTTCTTGTATTATAATTCTGTCTTTGTTTTTAGGTGATTAAGTTATACTCCTACGGTGCCACATATCTACAGATAAGTAGGTACTTTGGTAGGTTGTATTGTTCCTTTTTACACTTATTACTCTTTCACTGTTTTGCAGTAGTGTTACCTTATGGTCCTGACGAAAGCCACTGTCATTTGGTAGACACAGGTTGGCTGAAACATGTTGACCCATGAGGACGTGTCCCTATAACGTTTGTGGACGCATTCCCTTCACGATTTCTGCTGTTTTTAGCTTGATGCCATTGGATACTAAATAAAATAATTTTCCAATGCTAATCAATTTTAAATCACTTTCCTATTTCACACACTGCATTTAGACTCACCACACTTATGGCAGCTTTTCTCACTCTGAGATAATTTATCCTCCCAACCATAGGAATCAAAACATCCCTGAGCTCCTCCTTGTTACAGTAATCTAAGGAGTTGTAGCTCTATAACTACACCAGGTGTGGTTATGGGAGGTCCCAGATGATGAAGCATGCCGCCTCGGTGGGTGATGGGACTTGGCCCTCTTTATGAGGACTTTTTCATGTTTGAACGTGCTGGTGTGTCACTACTGTTCTTTTGATAGACTAGTTTAGACCCGTAGACTCCATTTGTTGTGTTAGTTCGAGTGATTTGGGGATTTGTCTGCGCAGGTCTTTAAAATTCCCTGAGACCCTATAACCAATTGTTTTTCTTGATACTGTGTGCAGCTACGGCTGCGGGTCCTTTTGTGTCGTACACTCAGCAGTGCTGTGGTGTACTTTCTGTTTGTGTCACAGTCCCTTCACAGACTAGGTGTGTTTGTCTGACTCCTTTGTTAACATGGCAGAACTTACAGGTTTGGCCTTCGATGATGAAATGGCCCGCCTCATTTTGACTACAACTCCAAGCATTTTAGAAAATACAGATAATCCGGTAGGAGGAACCGGTGATGATTGGGCAAAACTTCTTATTTTGAAGAAATCGCACACTCGCACCAGTATCCATGGTGCGATTATGACAGAATACTTGCGCGGTAATTGTGCACCCACTGGTCTAATCGTCACCAACACACCCCGCCTTTTCTTGCAGGACAAAATCTTTCTCAAAGATTGGGCCTTGATAGCGTGGCGATGCACTCGTGATTGGCTGATCTTGATCATTAGCACTGCCAAGCGCATCGCCGACGCTATCATGATCGAGATCCAAATATTGGAAGGACAAATCAAGACAACTTTGTCCCATTCCATCTATAAGAAGAACCTCGACGATAACAACAAATCCAACAAAGATTTTCGAGATGGTATTCTTTCTTCAAAAATAGAAAAATTTAAGAAAGATTTAGCCAAATTTTCCTTTGAAAAAGTTTATCCCTATACACAAGAGAACTATGCACCACCTGAGTTCAATAGGAAAGGTAGACGATATGGCTCCAACTACTCTTCCTCAGGGTCAGAAGAGTGGTCAAGTGACTCTGACTCTACTACTCACGAGCCAACACGTAATAGAGGAAGAGGTAACAACTCTAGGCGGAACTGGCGAGGGAATCAACAACCACAATGGTGGCAACCTCCACCATGGCAATATCCAAACCCCCCCTTTCTTCCAAGCTTGATGCCTTTCAATCCACCTCCACAGTTTTTCCACAACCAGCCTTTTTTAGGCCAGGGCCGGGGACGTTCAAGGGGACGAAGAAGAGGCCAACAAACCCCGAGTCAAACGAGAGTCCATTGGGGCCCACCACCACCAACATCACCATGGAACCTCCGCAGCTCAGCGAAGGGCCCAGTAGGGGCAGGACCCAGCAGCAGCTAGTGGTCAACTTGAGCTCTTACACTTTAACCACCATGGAAGAGAAGGTCCTCAATAAAGGCCTGGGCTTTGTACCGACCAATACGGGGGATCCATTCACTCTCCAGTGCGAGATAGCCAAGTTTTTTCGCAAAATCAGACTACATTTTTTCTTTCAAGATAAGAGTCAGGAGGACACCACACTGGAAGACGGTGTCACTGACAGTGGTCTCAGGAATAAATCCACATTTAATCCACCTGCACAGTCTTTGCCTCCTCATGTTCTCGCTTTCGAGACAGCCGTTACCAAAGAGATCTCTGCACTCATGACTAAACCAACTCGTCAGTATCACAATTTACCTAATCTAGAGAAGCAGGCTTTGACCTCTCTCTCCAAAAATTCCACGATTATCATCAAGCCCGCCGACAAGGGTGGGGCGATTGTGATTCTCGATGCCTTAGATTACAGGACAGAGTGTTTAAGACAACTCGGTGATGAGAGATTTTATAAAACTCTGGAGCTACATCCCACCTCCCGCATCAAAAAAGAAATTTCGGAACTTGTCCTTGAGGCCAAACTAGAGGGTTGGATTTCAGCACGCGAAGCTGGATTTCTGGTGACGGAACACCCGGTCACTCCATATTTCTACGTATTGCCCAAAATACACAAGGCACAACGTCCTCCCCCCGGTAGACCTATCATCTCTGGGTTGGGCTCGTTACTGGAACCTCTCTCCACATTTGTTGATGTATTTCTCAGGCCCTTAGTTAAAACCATGCCAACATACCTGCAGGACACTAAGGAGGTTTTACAACTGCTCCCAGGTCTGGATTTTAATACAAATACGGATTTCCTCGTCAGTTTTGACGTGGAATCTCTATATACTTGTATACCCCAGACAGAGACCCTCGAAGCCATCAGAGGGCTCCTAGAAGCCAACACTATCGGGTTGAGCTCACCAGTTGGATTCATCATGGAATGTGCCAGGCTGGCCATGACTGAAATTTTTTTTCAGTTTGAAAACCAGTATTATTTACAAACATCAGGTACATCTATGGGCAGCGTTTTTGCCCCCAGCCTGGCTAATCTGTATGTACATCTGTTCGAACAACAATGTGTTCTGTGTACCAACAACCCCTTCCGTGACTACATAGTCATATGGAAACGTTATATCGACGATGTTTTCGTCATATGGCGAGGTGATTATGCAACTCTAGAGACCTTTCATTTGTGGCTCAATGACCAGAATGTCTTCCTCAATTTCACCATGGAAGCGAGTAAGCTGAGCTTGCCATTTTTGGACCTTCTCATTTTCCCCACTGCCAATGGACTAGGGAGTGAGTTGTTCACTAAACCTATGGCAAGAAATTCCCTTCTGTCATACGATAGTTTCCATCCCAAGTCACTTAGATCAGGACTACCTTTTGGGCAATTTCTCCGATTGAGACGTAACTGCTCCAGTATAGACAAGTTCAAAGAGCATGCTGACGTTCTCTCCCAGAATTTGAAGGCTAGGCAGTACCCCTTGAAATTGATTAGACAATCATACAAGCGGGCTAGCAATAATAATCGTGAAGCCCTACTAGAACCGCCTGTACTCAAGGTTCCGTTGGACAGACTGACCTATGTCCAAACGTTTAGCACTCACTCTAACCAACTACAGAAAATAATACGCAAAAACTGGCGTATTTTAAATGTGGGACAGATACATCTTAGTCCTCCTTTATTTTCGTTCAAGAGAAGTGCTAACCTGCGAGACACATTGGTACATACGCGTCCAAAAACTACAGCTGCATCCAAGACTAACACCTTATGGAATTTGCCACCTGTTCAAGGGCATCATGCATGTGGTAACTGTGTGGTATGTACAAACACCCGACATACTACAGAAGTTGACATTGGGACAAACAAACCCTGGAGGCAGATAAAACACACTAACTGCAACAGTGAGAAGGTAATTTATCTGATTACTTGCCCCTGTGACATGAGATACGTGGGGATGACCACTAGAAAGGTCAAATTGAGGATAATGGAACACAAGAGCACCATCAGATGTCAAAGACAGGCAACCCGCATGACTAGACACTTTTTGGAACTGAAACATAGACCTGATGATATCAAGTGGACGATTTTAGAGCAACCTTTTATCCCGCCCCATGTTACTGACATCTCCACTTTTCTGTTCAGAAAGGAACAACGCTGGGTTTTTAAACTCAAAAGCGACACAATAGGGCTCAACGAGTCTATCCCTTGGACCTTGTTGTGATACTGCTAGGCCTCTGCCCTTCCATTTGTTACAGGGGTTCTTTTTGCCTCATGGCTTGTGTCCTGTCCCTAGCTCCAGCGCCTTGCATTATTAAAAAGAACATATAGCTCCCCCATGCACCATTTAGTGATCCCTTTCCGGTTAATAGAGGTAGGGGCTTTTGGGGCAATATAAACCAATGTGTCAAACAGTTTAAGCATATAACATCTACACGGCTTATTTAACACTCTGTTTTTCCAAGGTAGCTCGAGATTCACCTGCACATCCTCAGTGGGACGTGTCCGCTACACGACTTCTAATCAGGACGTACATAGTAGGATGTGCGTTCAGTACACTGGTATGGCAGTCTATCAGAGCGCGACCAAACCCCTCTGCTTTTTGAATAACTTAGTTGCGCAATGGAGGGAGTGGCATGCCACTAAAATCCCTCCACTCTAGGACGCGTTCATTTCGAACGCGTACATTCATCCCAATTCCGATAATGACTTTTTTTGAAACATCATCTAATTTGACATGTTCTGTTTTGACACTTGATTTGTCACTATAGTGTCTTGATACACAACATGGGCACATTTGTTGAAGACTTTATTCATAAAATACAACTTGATACAAGCAAACACGTAGTTCCGTTCAAGCTCTTGGAACTTAACCGCTAGGACCACACTTCCCAGCATCCCTTGCGTGTCAGACGTTTTTTGACGCTCGGTATGTGTCATCGCGCTATCGCGTGACGATTGGTCCTATGTCCTTTGATTTACACAGTTAACCTTTACGAGGGGCTGGCTTACGCTGTTCCGGTTACAACTCGGTACAACTTGGAAGAAGGTCCGGGGTAACGACGGACAGGTAAGCCTGCTCTCCGTGTATTAATATACGATCGAATAGACTTTCAGCTCATTCCCATGCTAAAGAGTTGGCTTTGATTCATTGTTAGCTGAATTAACATGCGTGCTGTGGCTATCACTTGGTTTCTGTTATTTCTACGGCATTTATGGGATCGACATGCTCGCATACGGTCCTGTTCAATCTGCATATTCCAATAACCGCTTTCCATAAAAATGGTAGCATGTCCTTTTCTATTTTGGAGTCATTCAATACACCTTTGTTTGTATAGTGTTTTTATAGTCACACAACTTCATGCTTAAACAGATGAATATACCATCTTCTGTTTTCCGTGGCATTAGTTAGTTCTTCTTTTTTGTCTTCTAGAGCGTTGCCTCACGCCCTGAGTTGTAACCAGGAGTGTAGGTCGCATCCCCGACTTATTGCGGGTAAGAAGACAATGCAGTTTGCACGCATGACAAATGTTTATGTATGATACATTTGTACTATGTCAAAAAACGTAGAAGACACGTTCCAGCACATATCATTCATTTTCTTGTATTATAATTCTGTCTTTGTTTTTAGGTGATTAAGTTATACTCCTACGGTGCCACATATCTACAGATAAGTAGGTACTTTGGTAGGTTGTATTGTTCCTTTTTTCACTTATTATTCATTCACTGTTTTGCAGTAGTGTTACCTTATGGTCCTGACGAAAGCCACTGTCATTTGGTAGACACAGGTTGGCTGAAACATGTTGACCCACGAGGACGTGTCCCTATAATGTTTGTGGACGCATTCCCTTCACGATTTCTGCTGTTTTTAGCTTGATGCCATTGGACACTAAATAAAATAATTTTCCAATGCTAATCAATTTTAAATCACTTTCCTATTTCACACACTGCATTTAGACTCACCACACTTATGGCAGCTTTTCTCACTCTGAGATAATTTATCCTCCCAACCATAGGAATCAAAACATCCCTGAGCTCCTCCTTGTTACAGTAATCTAAGGAGTTGTAGCTCTATAACTACACCAGGTGTGGTTATGGGAGGTCCCAGATGATGAAGCATGCCACCTCGGTGGGTGATGGGACTTGGCCCTCTTTATGAGGACTTTTTCATGTTTGAACGTGCTGGTGTGTCACTACTGTTCTTTTGATAGACTAGTTTAGACCCGTAGACTCCATTTGTTGTGTTAGGTATAGTGGGATGCCAAAGCATAGGGAGTTCGGGTAGTCAACATGAGACATAACCATGTCAAGAACCACCTGGATCAGAGCTTCCTGGGTGAGAAATATTCTGATATTTAATATTTTCCTCAATTGTGAGAAGCAGGTAGATATCGCTGACCCAATTTGAGTCTTCATAGTGAGGTCACAGTTAATAGTTAATCCGAGGCTTTTGGCCGAGGCAGATGGGGAGAGGGATTGGCCCAGTTCCTTTGGCCAAAAGTGTGGGCCCCAGGGGTTGTGTATGCCCCCAGTTAGAACTAGACCAGTTTTGTCCGGATTGAGTTTCAGGTGGTTGCTGTTTATCCACCCGCTAATGAATAGCATGGTGGACTGAAAATCACGGACTGAGTCGGGGGAATTGCTGATGGAGTCATCAGCATAGTTGAAGGTGCAGACTTTCCTCTCTTTCAAAGCCTGAATCAGTGGGAGGAGGTAGAGGTTGAACAGGAGGGGTGAAAGTTTCTAAAATGGTGGCTGCAATTTCCCCATCCCTACCTCGCCTGCACCTCGCCTCCCAGTAACATCACGACTGATGCCGTCTATGGAACTATGACGATGCCCCACGGGCTCATACGTTAACTGTGTGTATTCACCGTGGAGCCCGAGTACCCTTGGCCGCTTCCCGGTGGAGCTGTCCAATGCAGCTATAGCGGAGTCTGACTCTGGGTCACCCCCTCGGCTGTCACCTACCCAGCCAGACATCGGACATTGTTTGTCACGGTTCTTCACGGTTTTATCTGTCTATCTCCTCGACTGCTTTGACTGCTTTGTTCCCCCTGGAGTACTTCTCCCCCTTCAGATCTACCTGACTCTGTATGCTTTCCTCTCCCCTGTTTAGCTTTCCCCCACTACCTTCCATTCCCCATATGACGTGTGTCTTGGATATGCTACGCGCTAATATCTTATGTTATTGTGTAAGCTCACGTTTCTTTCTCCTAAGCATATACCGGTAACTGCAACTGTAACTGATGTAACTAAGTAACAATGTTCTGAACAATGTCCTATCTCATGTAAAGTGCTCTGATACCTCAGGGTCTAGCCAGCACTATACAAAACTTTTGAAATAAAACAAATAAAGTGAGGAGCCCTGCGGGACTCCGCATGTAGTTCTCATTTTGGGAGCTGGGAACTGAGCAATGCGAACCGACTGGGAGCGGTTTTCCAGGAAGGAACTGATACAACCCAGGGCTGGTCCCTGGATCCCCGCGTCTCTGACACGATCGACCAGTATACCATGCTCAACTGCGTTGAAAGCCGCGGAGAGGTCCAGCAGTACAATGGGCTGCGGGGAGCCCTTATTGGCATCCCTGCAGAGAGTGCCCAATACCGTCAATATTAGGACCTCTGTGGAGTGTGCTGGGCGAAACCCTGCTTCATGCGGGTCAAGGTATTCAGACTTTTAGAAGAATACGGAGAGGCATCTAGTCGCGTAAGCCTCTGAGACTTTGGCCAGGTATGGGAGCAGAGAAATCAGGCAATAGTTGGTCAGGGTTTGAGGGTCTGTTCCTAATTTCTTCAGGAGGGGGACAACAATTGCCTCTTTAAAGGTTTCGGGGACAAGGCCCTTGGACAGTGACTCGTTCAAAAGAGATAGAGCTGGGCTCGGGAAATCTGTGAAAATTTATTTTAAAATGCCGGGGGGCAGCATCCCTGGGTGGGCCAGATTTTACTTTAGCTAGGAGATCCAAGAATACCTGGTTGCTAATAGGAGGAAATTGTGTGAAGGTACTGGAATTTTTGGGTGTAATGGGACTAGGCTCGGGATTTGGGCATGCCGAGATACTGGCCTTGATCTTTGCAATCTTGTCAATGAAGAAAGTGTTCAAGGAGTTACAAAGGATTGGAGAGGGGGTGGGTTTGATTGTAACTCTGTCAGGATTGGACAGCTCATTGACAATTGAGAAGATCTCCTTGGACTTATTGGTAGCCGTCAAGATCTTAGATGAAAAGTAAGCGGCTTTGGTAGTCAAAATAGCTTTTTTATAGGTCTTCAAAGCATCTAAGTTGGTCCTTTTATCCTCAAATAGGTAATTGTGTCTCCACTTCCTATCAAATTGCCGAAGAGCTAGGTTTTGGGCTTTTAGGTTTGTGGAGAACCATCTCTGAGCTTCATGACGTTGGGCAAGGTATGTTTTCCTGAGGGGTGCATATTTGTTGCCAGCTGCAGATAGCCATGCTGTTAAGTTACCTTTGCTACGGTTGATAGAGGGTTGTTTGGGTGGAACTGAGTTGGCTAGGGTTTTGATGAATAGGATTTTGTCAATTTTGTTCCAGTTCCTTGTTGTTCCCCCTTCAGAGGTGGGGATTTTGGCCATGGTAATGTTATTGATGGTGAATTTAATTAGATAGTGATCTGACAATGGGCAGGGTGTGACCGACATGGCGGACGTGACGAGGTTGGCTGTCCAAACCTGGTCGAGTGTGTGCCCTTTAATGTGTGTGGCGGAGGACACCTGTTGAGCGAGATTAAACCCCGTGAGTAGGTCGGATAGTTTGATGGATTGAGGGCCGCCTGATGGGTCATTTGCCCAAGGACTTGCTAAAATGTTTTAAGTATATAGCACCTTTTACGATGTAAATCAAGGAATGTACTATGGTGTAATGGTTGTAATTGATTATATATCTTAAAAAATAAATACAATAGATTACAATACTTTTGTAATTAACTTATTAACCAGTGGCAGAGCTCAGGCAGTTTGAGGGCCAGAAGACTCATTGGCCCAGGATTCAGAGATACACAGGATCTCCATTTGAAGACATTCAATCAACAAATAAATGTCCTCTCCGTAAGCAGACAATGAACGCACATTCGGAAGCACACACCTTAGAGTAGCAGTGGTATCCTGCAGATCAAGTGGTCTTAGTCCGGACTTTGTGGTGCTCTGCAGATTTTGTGGTCTCAGTCCAGAGCTTGTGGTACCCTGCAGATCTTGTGGCCTGAAGAGGATGATGTTAATGATAAAGCTCACCAGGGCAGTTGAGACGCGGTTAGAGTAAAACTTATGTTGAGAATCTGAGGTAGCAAGCCTGGTGCCTGGCACTTCCAGGGCATGGACAGGCCCAGATTGGCTTGCCTTTGGTGCACGTCTCAGCGCCTGCTGCATGGACGCTCATCCACTGTGTCTTTATAGTCTTCTGTGGTCTGGCACATCAGACGTGCTCCTAGAAACTGGACCATCAACCGCGTCTTTAGAAAATGGCAGTTTTAAGTGTGAATTAAATTTGGGGACTTGAGAGTTAATATAGCACTTGCCACTTCCCATCACCATTTCAGACTAACATCAGTACAACTTCCTCTTGCCCTACACTAAAAATACAATCCGGCAGAGCAAAGATAAAATCCTAACCCACTCCTGTCAGTCAGCCAGTTTAAGATATGGCGCCATAGGAGAGAACAAAATTCTGTATCTAATCAGGCCATTGGCATTATACAATATTTGACCATGCACAGGCTTTAGTGAGGTCCTACAGCTTTATACACTTTGCCACCTCCAGAATTCAGAGTGTCTATATTAAATGGGATTCTGAAATACCTAAATTAAAAACCCATCTTTAATTTCCTTATAGCCGGTTACTTGTGACACAACCAGTTGCCCATTATAAAGAAATAAAATAGCCACTCAACTGTAATAACTTACTACAGTCGAGTTCTGACATCACAATGCAAGCGGCCAGAGCCAGCAGCTGAGGGGAAAGGCGGTCACAGAGCATAATTAAAACAGCTGTTTAAAGAATGGAAATAAAACATTGCTTTTCTTCTGCTCTGTTTTTCTAGCTGTACAGTGACAAGCAGAAAGGAAATATTTAGGACATTATTATTTTTTACACTTCTTAAGTAATTATAGAAAAGTTAGTATCTTTGTACACGTTTCTACTCATTCTGAGTTCCCGCGCCTTTTTAAAGAAAACAAAACTGACATATATGAAACCAATGGTAATATCTTTTTGTGCCAAATATCTAATAACTCTTCTGATTTGTTTAATTTTGCACTAGAAATGTTACTTTTATTTTCATGTTTGCAGACATGCTCTCTCTTTTATATAAAAGAGGTACCCACCAAGGATTTATGTGATTTGTGGGAAAGGTGATGCTGTGACCATGTAATTTGAGGAATGTCGTACCGCCTGCCGTATACGATAAGGATACTTCAAGTCACCTCAGGGTTACGTAAGCTTGCAAAGGAACTCAGCCTTTGGCCTCATTCCTCTACATGATCAGGGAACTCCTCGCTGACTAGAGGTATTCTTGTCTTGTATAACAGGGGCACTTTATCCCATGTACACTGTGCTCTCTTAGCACCCAGAACCATCAAGAAAACCAAGTTCATTTTCAAGATGACGCAGAGGAAGCGAGGGTCTGATAGGCACCACCTCACACTTCCTCCTTTTGGTGCGACCACAAGGGTTGCTGACAGCGTTCAGGAGCTCACGCGTCTTGCTGCTGTCTCACTTGTGTCCCCACCTTGGTCAAAGCACTGCAGATGGCAGGTTCGGTGATCTATGCTGACTTGCAACTACCCGATGGATCACATCCCATAAATTCTCAGCGGCAAGCAGTCAAGGAGTCTGGTAAGTGCCCCTTTTCTTCTATGCTGCATGGATTGCAAGAGAATGGTCTTCCTCTCCAACAGAGCTGAAGTGGAAAATAAATGCAGCCCTGGAAATGTTTAACAGCTGCCACAAACTGAAACAAATTAGCAAGTATGACTCTCTCCAGGTTGTTACAAGGGGTTTTCCACCAAGATTATAATTTTTAAATGAGACCAAACAATTCCTTTTTCTGCACACTTTTCCTAGGATATTAGCTAAAACCGATGGGTTTTACAGGCATTTCAAAGAATGTTACTATACGTCTTGGTCTGGAACTTTCTCAGAGTACATGAATTATCGACAGCAGCAAATTATATGTATGCATATGAGGCAATGCATGCCATTCTTCTGTTCTGCTTTCAGGGCTAGTCAAGATCCTTCAAATTTAAATGTGCAGGATTTGTTTTTGCCTGGAGTTGGTCTGTTTCTTAAGACTTCCACATCTGGTAGATCTGACTAATGAGGCAGAGGTAAGTGAAAAGATGTGCCTAGTGTCAGATGGGCCAGTGTTAAGAGACCAGCATCCCTGTTTCCACAGCAAAGGCTTTTTTTAAATTAATTTTGTAAATGTATATGAATGTACGAATAAATCAGACATCTAACCACTTGACTACAACTCTGCAGCTCGGCCAATGTATGCTAGAACTACAAACAACAGATCTCAAATTAAAGACAGACTTTGGAGAACAGCTTGGGCATAGGATCTTTCTAAAGCTTGATTCCAGAATGCCATTCACCAATGATAACTGTTCCACATGGCAATGGTTATAAAGAGGGTATTCTTCCATGAAACAACCCTACATACCCCATCTAAGCAGAAAACACTCCAACACCGGTACCGTTTCTAATAAAGATATTCCCTCACCTCTAGGGACTTCAGGAGCATATTTTCAAAGAGTTCATGCAAAGCAGTGCTGCAAGTTAAGATACTGTGCATGTAGTGTGAATAGAAGAGAACAGAACTGCACAATATTTCCAAATCAACTGCACAGTTCCGCCCTCTCCATGCTCTGGCACAATTGTGGCTGCCTTGGGCCAATGCAAGCACCCTAGGGCCACAGTGAAAGAGAGTTGGCGTTAAGCTTAGGAAAGTTTTGTTGCCGGAAGGTGTTCCATTTTGGCACAGGCCCATGTTTACAAGTCTTTGTAGATATGGGTTTATGTCAAAATCCATAGGTGGGTGCACTGTGACGCCCATGCACCACCAATAAAATGCCCCCCTGATGCAAAGTGTCACACAGCAGTGCAATGCGCTGCGTTGCCTTACTTTTTTACCATTTGCATTGCTTTGTAAATGTCAAAGAGGATTTTGTGTTGAGTCTGCATCAAAAAAGTGATGCAAACATGATACAAAATGTTTGAAAACCTGGCCCTTGTCTTCTACACAGATGTCTGTTATGATGCAAACCATCTCACACGGTCCATGTATGTAACCCCAAATATAGATTCTCTTACCATAAATCTCCAGTACACTGACTTACCATTAGTATCACAATTCCTAAAATTGTTAAATTGTGTTACAGTGGGACATTCGGCTGATAGCCAGATCACCTGCATTTGTTACCGCTCAACCCCATCACCTACTGGTACTGACAGAGTCCTTCTGGAGTGGCCACTTCTGCTAAAAAACACTTTATTTGATACTCATGTCCCTCTTAAAGCAGAGTTCCTTTGGGTACACTCCAAATTCAGATTAGGGGACCATACATAATCACAATACAATCTCTACATGTAGGAACATCCAATGCAGACCTGCCATCCTATATAACTTCAATCAAAGACCATACTTGCTTACTCTATATACTGAAGGAATCAGGATGTGCATTAGTAAGGAGAGAGAGGTAGACATAATGCGGGTGTGATGGCAAGTGGAAAGGTATAGTGACTGAAGTGACGGCTAGTCCTGTGTGTCAGCTGTGTACACCCCACATGAATAGGCATGTATGGGACGAGTAATATATGAGCAGTGCCCAGTCTATGAAGAACGGTACATACATACTACTCTCCTATATGACAAGTGCTCTGCCTCTTATGTGCACAAGACAGTGTTGCTTTTGACTGTCACTTCTCATCATGCGTATCCACAAAAGGAGATGCTGCAGCTCCAAACCACTCAGAATCAATCAGATTTGGCCTTAAACGTCAAGCCCATATCATGTCTTTATTGAGAGTTCTACTTTGACTTTCAATAAAGGAAAGAGCACAGTTCAAAGTATTGTGCATTGGACTTTGAGCTTGACATAGCCATGTCCAAAGGTTTCCTGTCATGCCTTCCAAACAGAACCCTAAGATGAAGCTCCCACATCTTACTAGTCAACCATGCAGGAAGATACGGATGATATGGCGGTATGGAAGTAGGCCCTTACACGTCCAAGGCTCCACCCTCCAGAATGTCTTTTAGGGTTATTTTAGCCTTAAAAAAATCCAAATGGCTCTGAAGGGAGACCTCTGCCATTTACCATTTTTGTAGCACAAGAAGGGTCATTCTCCAGTGAACCCACCTCATGAGGCCATCTGACTCTCCTTCCTCTTCATGCCAATCTAACGGCTAAGTTCAGCTTGTTCCCGCCCCGTCCCATAGAGCTACAGGATTCAAAGCCCTGTTCCACTAACAATGCTTTACCATTGACTTTCATTCATGAGACGCTTGCTGCAATCATCGATGTAACACTTTAAGGCAACAAATCATCAGGTTTGTTACATTTGTACATGCCCTAGGTTTGTCCCACTCACGTGCCCCGAGGCAGCCAATAGAGGCGTGCAACACTCAACACAAACTTTATACAATCAAATAGTCAATAAATAGATAAATTGTTACTTTTTATGTAGATGTTCAGATCAGCCACAAAGGGCCGCACCGTGCTACCGTGCAGCAGCCTTCCACTCCCTAGAGTACAGAGACAGGAGGCAAACACATGCAGAAGATGGTGATTTTCTACAAACCTCAGATCTGTCAACAAAGCAGTGTCTTCCCTTCACCACAGAACCGGTGCAAGGACCACACCAAAGGCCGAATGAAAACCTAGCAGACCACTAGGCCAGCGGCATACAAAATGCAACCCGCCTCAGTCAAGTGTAAACCTATTGCTTCTAAATCTATATTAAAACCTACCCATAACGGTTTAGTAGATCCAAGCAAATTTGTTTGTATAGTTATATGGTTAATTTTGTTGCTGCCGGTTTTGTTTAATGGGTAGAGGTTTTTACAAAGATTGGGAATGCTTCACAAAAGTATTAGCAATCTGCTTTATATCAGGGGAATTAAGCTGCATACTTTTGCTACTGTGTTGTAAACACAATTTTCAACTCGTTCCAAAGGTCCCGATTATGAGTTGGGATGAGCAGAATTCCTGTGTGTAAAACCCTCTGCTCATTCATGAGCGGACCTTTTATCCTGCTACTGTGCTACTGAATGTACCAGGTGCAAGAACAGCTGGCTGGTAATATCGTGGGTTTTTGCATGGGCAGTTGCACTGATGCTGTAGGGCGGGCTTATTGGATTACCTTCAGCTATAGGCCCAATTCATAGAAAGGTAAACGTAACGTTTGTGTAAGTTTACTAGTTTTTGGTATTCACAAAGGTAAACTTAGACCAAAAGCCTAACTGTACTAGTGATAACTTACCTTTCTGAATGCCAAAAAGTAGCAAGGTTAGACCTTTGTTCTAAGTTTTTCCTTTGTGAATACCAAAAAGTACTAAAGATAGACTTTTGGTCTAAGTTTACCTTTGTGAATACCGAAAAGTACAAAAGAGAGACTTTTGGTCTAAGTTTACCTTTGTGAATACCAAAAAGTTCTAAAGATAGACTTTTGGTCTAAGTTTACCTTTGTGAATACCGAAATGTACAAAAGAGAGACTTTTGGTTTGGTCTAAGTTTACCTTTATGAATTCCAAAAAAGTACTAAAGATAGACTTTTGGTCTAAGTTTACCTTTGTGAATACCGAAACGTAGTAAACTAACACAAAAGTGTATGTTTACCTTTGTGAATAGGGCCCTGTGTGCTGACGGATATTGGGCCTTCAGCTTACACTCTCTTAGGCCTCTCGGCGGCATTTGATACTGTACACCACAGGCCACTATGAATTCATTTGCTTCTGACACTACAGTGCTGAACTGTGATGTGCCATGGCTTCTGTTTTGACCATCTGCTTTTTATTGTGTATATGGGCCCCTCCTGAGGTTTAATTCAATCTTTCAGACTGATGCTATTTAGGTATACGGATGATATGGAAATCATCTTTATTATAGATGAAAACCCGAGCATGAGAGCAGAACATCTTCATAGTTGCTTATTAAGGGGCATATCAACAAGGGCTTTATCTCTGCTTTTTTGGCTTTAAAAGCCAAAAAAGGAGAGATAAAACTAGCGCCCTATCAACAACAGGGTGCTAACATGCAAATTTGCATGTTAGCACCCTTTTACTCTACGCTTCCCCCTGCATCTCTAATGAGATGCAAAGGGGGCGTTCCAGAGTAAAATAATAGGAGAAATGTCGCTAAGCGACATTTCTCCTATTATCAAGAATGTCGCTAACCCTGTTAGAGACAAAAAAAGCAGCGCTAACCGCGGTTAACGCTGCTTTTTTACATCTGGTATTTTTCTGACTTAGCCATGATATCCTATGGAAGGAGGATATCATGGCTAAGTTTGCCTGTCCCTATAAACAAGGTAACGTGAGATTATCGCTGGGTTTCCAGCGATAATCTCACGTTAGCCTGTTAGCATGAGGATTTTTATCGCTATTGAGATAAGCGTTGCTAATAGCACGCTATCTCAGCGATAAAAATTCCCGCTAGCCGGCGATAATTATCCTAGCGCTAAGTGCGCTTAGAGATAATTATCGCCGGTTGTTGTTGATATGCCCCTAAGTGTTGAATTATGAATGTCGTGGAACCTACCTAAATTAACGGGAAGCAAGACAGAAAATGTGAAGCCGTTTAGTGAGACTCCATTTTGGAATTTTGCCTTTTGGCCTTATTTCTTTAAATGATAAACCAACTTCTATGAAATGCGCTAAAAATCTTAGAGTGAAATTTGATATGCATTTTACCTTGTCTGATCAAATAAATGAAGAATTTTACACCTTTTTCATAGATTTAAATTTTAAATCCATTAATCTCAGCCTGATTAAACTATTGTAAATCTAAATCTCCCGGAAAAGACTTTAAAGAAATGTCAACTTGTTCAGAGTGATACAGCAAGACTGGTGTTGAATTTGCGAAGGAAGCGCTCCATACCACCAGGGCTCACCAGGTTACTCTGGATTCCATTAAAAGAGAGATCCATGTTCAAATCCCCCTCTTTATTTCACAAAGTACTGTTCGATACCCATCCTCATGCGTTTTCATAGGGGATCTCTTTTTCATAATGCTAACCACGTTCTTAGATAAGAGGAGGATTTACTGTGGACTATCCCTAGATTCCGCTGTACTATGGAACAGATCACCCATCTCCTTGCCGGCCGAGCCTTCAATGTTGAAACTGAGAAGACATCTGAAAATGGGAATCTTCCCTACTTACATGTCATTGCTAATGCATTGACACATATTCAGCCAGTTAGGTTCTCAGCAGCAGGATACCCTTGGGTGAATGCAACTGTGTATAAATTGTAAAAATAAAATACATGGAAACAGATGAAATGAGATGTTCAAGGTGGCAGCTGTTACATGCATCTTCTGCTGAGAAAATTTGCTGACAAATTTTTGCTGCTTGAGAAAACCTGTGGAATTCCAAGGCAGTCCTTCCATAAATTTAAGAGAAGTAACTACGCCAAAGAAGGCTGCTGGAAATCAGGCCCAGACTGGCTCTACTGGACACCGGGCGTTTTCCTCATGGGCTAGCACAGTGAGAGCTGGTTTCACTGCTGGTGAGGGCCGGTTTTGTTACTGGGGACCATTTGTTAATAACACCTGCCATTTAACACCTTGTTTGGGAATTTTAACTGAAAAGTCTTGAGGAATTTCTTGATAAAGTTGAGCTCCCTGAGGCCGAAAACCCTATCCTTGAAATTCTGATAGGGAATCTTACCGGTGAATAAACAAGTACTTTGCATGAACAGCAGAGAAGATCTCAAAAATGATCTTGCTACACATCTCCTTCTGAAAGAGTAGCACATTTGATGTTCTTTTCTCCAGCATATGCAGGCATTACGAAATCCTAGTTGGTCCAGGCCAGTTGAATGCTGGTTGTGAGGAACTTTGCAACTGTCCTCGGGTTCCTATTTACAGACATCATTGATCTATAAGTGTTCTCAGTAGCCAAACATCTGGACAAAGCTTGGAGGCTTAAGCACAAGCTCTCCTCCTGAGAGTCTCACTGCTGCAGAAATAAGTGTATGCTGAGGTCCTTCTTGACTGCATGACGTGTGGCGTATTACAAGAATCGAGCCGCCTAGTTGTCCATTTTGCACTGCTGCTACATCTAACACGTTATTACTCTCTGGGGCATATGTATCAAATACCGTCATTGCGATTCTCAAATAGCGATTTTTAGGGAATTGCTATTTGAGAATCGCAAAATGGGATGTAATAAAAAATTCGCAAATATTTTGCGATTCCTTAGCATTCCTTAATTGCGATTAGCAAATTGCGAATCGCAATTAAGGAATACCTTCCCATTCATTCCTATGGGCTAGGAGGCCCATAGGAATGAATGGGAAGACATTCTCAATTTGCAATTCGCAATTAGAGAATTGCAAAATGAGAATGCAATTTCAAGGGTTCCAGGGTGTCAAAAGGACACCCTGTTGCACCCCTGAAATATGTATGTGTGCACATGTGGCGCTCATACAGACCCTAAGGGCATGTATGTGCGCCACATTACACTTTGAAAAATGCAAATGGGAAAAGGGCTTGATACATATGCCCCTCTGTGCCTTTGGTTGTTAGGAGGTTGTTGTACTTGAGCTTTTAGGCTGATGTCTTGCTGTAATGATCTGGTTGCTGGGCAGCAGGTTGCAATGTATCTTGTTTTAAACATTCCAACAAGTTTTTTACTTTTTAGTGTCATTTTAGCATATGTTAATCAATGGATTAATTACGAATTTCCCAGATGTATTTGTTGATACTGCATTGAATTGCCCGTTGATTTTATTGTGTTTCCTGTGTTTTCATAATGATCTTTCATGGACGTGATTGGTTGAAACAAAGATTAATCATAAAATAATATTCAGCCAGTTATGTTCTCACCAGCAAGATACCCTTTGGGTGAATACCACATTTTATAAAGAGTAAGAAATTAAATAAATAAAAATAGAGAAAGGGAAGGGTTAAAGGCAGCGGCTGTCACATGCACCTTCTGCTCAGAAATATTGCTGGCTAAGTTTTGCTGCTTGAAAAAAACTTGTAGAATTACAAGGCAACACTTCCACAAATTTAGGAAAAGTAACTATGCCACAGAAGGCTGCCAGGCCCAGACTGGCTCTACTGGACACTTGGCGGTTTCCTTAGGGACTGGCAGGGCGAGGGCTGCGGGGAACCGAGAGTAGTGCTGAGCTGTAGGGGGGAGGGAGGTGAGGGGCTGCTGTTTGGCTCAGAGTTCAGTACTTATATGAGAAAGACTCTTCACAATGCAAGTCAGTGTATTTCTTTACAATGTGATTTTTGCAAGCATTTCATTTTACTATGTTAAATAATACCATAAATTTGAATGGTAATTGTTAGAAGTAACAGATTCTAATCATGAAGTTAGAAAATGTGTCCCCCAGCACCATGCCATTAGTGAACCAAGCGGAGAGCCGTCTTTTGTCCCCTATACGTGGCCTATGGTGTTACCATAGATGTATTTACATTATGATTTTTGCTCTCGTGCAGCACACACTGGACTATGTATTTTAAGGTACTCTCGTACCGATGGAGGAAAAGGAGGCATTGTTAAAAAAAATAAGGATCACACAATGTGGCCAAGTAGAAGCCTGAATGGGTGCCAATTTTTGGTGCAGTTCAACCAGTACACGGTTGGCTCCTTCTCTCTCCTGTTTTAGGTCGAAGCATAATAATTTGTGTTTAATTCTTAGAGGTGCTGAATCAGCGCACTGTCCTATGCATGTTTCACACGGATTTGTGGTAGTAGTGTTTGGGGAGGATGATGTTTTCGTTAAGTCCGGGCGGGTAACTCCGCTCCACCAGTGGAGTGTAATGAGTTTTGCCTACTCCGCATTGTGTTGCGAACGCGGAGTTTAGGCAAAACTCAGAATCCGTGGAGAGGAGTTAGCTGGCCCCTCCACCCTCCCAAAGTAATTATAATGTATAAAAAAGGGCACTTACCTGCCGTGGCTGCCTCCTCCTCGCCATGGCTGCTCTCCTTCCTCGTCCTCGTCGTCCTTCTTCTTTGATAACCCCTACGCTGTACGTCTTGCGTGTGTGCATGCGGGGGGAGGGAGCGGAGTTCCATGGAGTTTTTTTCCAACTCCGTGGAACTCCGCTTAGAGGCACTACGCCTGCTCCGCAAGGGTTAGTTTTAATGTGGAATCTAAACTGAAAATCTGAGCACTCATCCCTGGTCATTGTGGAGACCATTTTCTCCACATACCTAAAGATCATTACTCATTGTCAACTATTTTTCAATTATTTAATCCTCCCACTTCTCATCATCCAACTATTCATTCATTGGGCCATGCAGCCATGTCTCCAGTCTCCATTCATGTATTCAATGATTGGACGAGGGTCAATAATGAAAATGTGTTGCAAAATTAACCATATGTTTGATTTTTTTCCACAAATGTCTTGGAGGGAGATCCCCCCCACCCCCAAGCCCACCTACCAGTGGTCAGGCTGGTTCCCTGCACGCTACATGAGCTTTAGGGACTCTTCTGCCAAAATGTGCTTTTGGTTTCCAATCCAGTCCTGTCTGTAACGGTATTATGAGCCAGTGGGACTCACCAGCAGTCAGTTTTGGGGGCCACCACTTGGTTTTCCTCATTGGCCTTTGATCTACAGCAAGAGAGAGAGAAACACACAAAAGGGGAAAAGAAGAAGGGAGAGAAAGACAGAAAAACAGTCCCCACAAAAAAGCATGGATGAAAAAGAACTTAAAAGAGGGAAGTAAAGGGAAAGCAAGTGTCTTGCGGTGGCTAAAAGAAGTCATGAGTTGAAATCAAGACTATACAGACTTGAGGCCTAATTACCGGTTTGGCGAACTGGTTACCTCGTCACAAATACGACAGATATCCCATCCTCTGTATTGCAAGTTCAACAGGATATAATAGACTTATAATATGGCGGACGGGATATCCTTCACGCGTGTGATGGAGTAACCCTGTCCGCTGAGATCGTAGTCAGGCCCTTGGCATTCAGCACCTCTGACATTCAATAGCCTGGGTGTGGTCGCTGAGCAAACGTTAAGTGCCTGGTCTTATTACTTTACAAATTAAGCACTGTTATGGACTCTGCACTTTTCCCGGTATTTAGGAGCAAGGTATCACTTGAGGCCCTAATGAGGTGATTTGCAAATATGGAAACTGTGACAGAGAATAGGTAACTGAGGAGAAATTGAAAAACTTCTCAGTAGATATGAAACAAGTTGAGTACACTTGCAAAAAGTGTCAAAATATACTGCACACGGTGAATGTTACTGTTGTGAAGAGGGTAGAATGGAAATGGAATTAGATTAAGCTTATAGATAGATGTTGAGTATTTGTCTAAACATATTGTGTTTCTCACTACTCTGTACGTGAGAAGGCAGCTGATTCCAAGCCTTGGTCACTAGATCTGAAAAAGACCTTCCTCCAATAGGTGTCTTTCTATCACTGCCGCAAGAGTCTTGGAGAGGCGCCGTAAGGACCGTGGAGGTTTATACCCGTACACAACATTATTATAGAGATGTGTCTTATTAAAACTTTGAAGTTGAAGTCCGCGCACAGCTGGTATTCTAAAAATATTTGACAGAAACGTTGGAACAGGGCTTTTGCACCCGCATCAGAGCATGCCAACTGGACTTGAATTTAACCCCTGAAGAAAGGCAATAAGCCCGAAATACATTGGGATGTGTAGAACTCTGGATAATGCAATCCACGTTTGAATTCCAAGTTTCTGGTGCAATGCATCATGGAGATTGTAGTCTTCTGGATTAAGATCTCAATCTCATTTTGAAAAATTAATGCATCTTTGTGAAGATAAGAATACATTCAGTCGTATAAAAACATCTCTGATTACTGTGGTCACTTTTGAGTTTATTGAACATTAATGAAACCCTATCCAGGGTAGGATTGGTGCCTAGGTGGACACACCCCAATTTTAGGTGGTGCTATACTGTTGCATTGAATCTTTGGCCATACATGCGTGTCTCCAAACAAAAGATTACAATTAACACTATAGAAGCCAAACACAACCACTGAGTGAACCTAAGAAAGCGAGGAAAAAGAGGAAGAAAGCAAAGTGAGAGAGACAAATGGTGCAAGTGTGTGCGAGGAAAACAAAATAAATATGAAGTTATATATTAAGGAGTGAAATCATAAATGAAAGAATGGAAAAAAGGAAGGAGGGAAGCTAGGAAGCATGAACTAAAGGGTGAAATAATGAAATGATTCAAGAAAGAGTGAAAGGATTCAAGATAATAAAAATAAAAGAGGTGAAGATATAAAAAAGGTGAAAATGATTGCATTTCCATGGTATACTTGGGCAAGTGTTTGAATGTCTATCCACGCTGGGCCCACATATTGCTGATGCTTGTTGACTGAAGGCACTTGGTGCAAGGGAGGACATGTCTTGACTTATGTGAAGGCGCTTTATTATTTGCAGTGGTAATGCTATTCATATCATATCATCTGTTGCACAGTGTGAGTCCAGAATAAAGCCCATGCAAACCTTGTGGCATGCCGGGATAATTATCAGATTTTAGATAACTTCGCATTAGTCGTGTTACAAGGAAATTCCTGAAATGGTGCTCTTATGCCGCATCGCGTAATCACGTGCCTCTGGTGGTATTTTATCACAAATGCGTCACTGGTCATTTGAGTAAAAATCTTCGCAAATGTTCAGGGACAGCGCGAGAGCGGGTGTTGTCTGTGGTCCTTTTTTTGCACTTTGTTTTAGCATGAAATTCATACCCATACCCAAAGCTGATGCGAGGACGCATTTCGCACTAAAGTAAAGAGCCAAATGTCAGTTTTGCAATTTGAATAATCGCGTAATTTGTCAAACTTTCTCTTAATCATGCAAAAGCAAATGACCTGAATTTTGCGCCCCCTCCCCCCATCCAGACCCTGCATCATTAGTGTAACCTGAAAGATATCCCTGCTGCCTGAACCTGTAAAATCACTGTAACGCTCCAGTGACTGAGCCTGTAAGGCCGGTCTCACGAGGGGCACAGCCCTGCTGCCTGAACCTGTAAAATCACTGTAACGCTCCAGTGACTGAGCCTGTAAGGTCGGTCTCACGAGGGGCACAGCCCTGCTGCCTGAACCTGTAAAATCACTGTAACGCTCCAGTGACTGAGCCTGTAAGGTCGGTCTCACGAGGGGCACAGCCCTGCTGCTTGAACCTGTAAAATCACTGTAACGCTCCAGTGACTGAGCCTGTAAGGTCGGTCTCACGAGGGGCACAGCCCTGCTGCTTGAACCTGTAAAATCACTGTAACGCTCCAGTGACTGAGCCTGTAAGGTCGGTCTCACGAGGGGCACAGCCCTGCTGCTTGAACCTGTAAAATCACTGTAACGCTCCAGTGACTGAGCCTGTAAGGTCGGTCTCACGAGGGGCACAGCCCTGCTGCTTGAACCTGTAAAATCACTGTAACGCTCCAGTGACTGAGCCTGTAAGGTCGGTCTCACGAGGGGCACAGCCCTGCTGCCTCTTCATTGTGCATGACATTTCATTTATCCACCTTGCTGCTTGCAAGTAGGGTCTCAATGATAATAATATAGGAAACTTAAATATAATACAACACAGAAAAGAAGGAAGTTTAACCGAAAATGGGCATCAGCCCTAATTTAAAAACGGTAGAAGTCTCTTGGCATGCCATATATGATTTTAATTAATCGATTAAAGTGGCTTTGACTGGCCATATAATGTGTGCTGCTTCATGGGTTCACGTGTCCTTGCATTTGTTGCCACTTTTCTGTGTGGCAGGACCTCTGGGGAGGATGAGAGTTGTCAGGCACAACATTGAAGAATTTTTTGTTTGGTTCCTGTCAGATCCGCTGGCAGGACCCATGGTTTTTGAGTTCATTAATTTTAGTTTTTTTTTGCTGTAATAAATACAATGTGGCCCCGAACAGATGTTTTCGCTTTTCCTTTGTCAGTTGAAGTTGGAAAACTGTTCTCTCATTTTAGTGCCGAGATGTCCTTCGGAGGTGACTTTTTGTGTTTTAAAAATGCAGTTAAATTCATTCATTCATGTATTCATTCATTAATGTGTTTTTTTTGTGGAACAAGTGATTTTCTCAACCTGTCTATGATGGTTTACCTCAACACCCGGCCCACGTCTGCTCAAAAAGGGTGTCAAATATTGTCATCAGTGTCTTCTTGGAAAATAAAAGGGTCTTCAGAAGACATCTGGAAACCAGGAAACATCTGCCTGCACTTATCATATAAATGCATAGGTGAGGAAAGGGAAGTTGAGACAAAATGATACACACAGGAAATGCAGGAACGGCTAGAAACCTCTGGGCTGTTTAGTACGATTTGGCAGGAAAGCTTGCTGCGCTGCATCAAACGGAGAGGGCAGGAATGCGCCATATTTACTAACATACACTGCATTTCTGCTGCCCCTTAATGCTGGGGCTCCCGTGGCTGCCAAGCGCCAGTGCAGGCACCCTTGTACCATAGTGCAACGGCGCCCCCGTTATAGGCAGGATTGTTTTTTCAGGGATGGACGCCTTCCTGTAGAAAAAGAATCCACATACACATTTTCCTCTTTCAACATGTGCTGCAGGATTCCAAGATTTACAAGGGGAATACATAAAAACCATGAGTGGATGAATGGGAACACATGAACCGCAGCCATACAATTGTGTTCACAGCACACAGTAACGCAAGGCAGCATTCTACGGTGCCTGGAGTTACCCCAGTGTTACGAAGCCATGCAGAACCACGCAAGGTGGCTTAGAAAATCTGACTCAAGCCCTTGCGTTGCTCTTCGTCACATTGAATGATGAAATAGCAACAGAAGAGCTTAGTAAATTTGGCCTGCCATGTTTGTGTCAGGCAAAGAGGTGGTGTGAGTCAGCCGTGAAGCTGGCCTTGTCATACATAGTGGAACCTTTCACAGACAGGATACCAGAAGAGTAGGTCTAGTTTGTGTAAGTGTTCCACTAATGGGCAAAAGGCGCTGCATCTTTAGAGACACCCTCTGGGTGGTCTTTGGGGAGATCCAGCGACTTAGACAGCATCTTAGAAAATAAGCAGAATAATGATTTCTGGTATAAATGAGTCATAAATCATGACATACGCTGCTAAATTCAGAAGGGCCAATTGTAGTAAGAATTCTGTGACAGTAGGAAAGAGCCCTCCAGCTGTCACTCCTGAGATACCACTATATCTATGGGCTGCCGCAATCTGGAAGTCAGAACATCACCAGAATTGGCGAAAGCGAGAAGAAGACGAGGACTCCTTGCTGTCTGCTGGAGGGTGGATCAAGGCCTTGGATTCTACTCTCTTGAGCCCAAACTCTGAAGATGGTTCTCAAGGGTCAGGAAATCTGGCTTCCTGACGTCCAATTGGGACCGAACTGTGGCTGGGCCCTGGATGGAGAGAGTGGCTACGCCTGCCCCCCAAGTCTATCAATGCCCTATCAATCTGTACACTGTACCTAGCAGTTTAATATTTTTTGAGTGGCCAGTGATAAATTAAGCACTGTGTGAGGTTGGATCTAGAAGAAGAGATGCAAAGGGGCCCTCATACCTGTTGCTAGGGCCCCCCTGGGACATTCTGAGAGTCCTCTGGGAAACCCAATCAACAAAGAATGGACATTTGCTACTGAAAGAAATACTCTAATTAAAAATTGTTTTTAACACCAATCTCCGAAGAGTTTTCTTTTATTCCAGGGGAAAAATATGAATTGCACTTCAGCCCCTAATCCCATTATAAAATCATTCTGGCTTTTGAGAGCTCCGTTTTTTCTTCGACACTTTCCTTTTTATCTAAAAATTCTTGCCTTCTGATCTTCCTTTCTTGCCTTTTGTGACTCATTTTCCCCCATTGAGTATCAATCTTTTTTATGAAGCGAATTTTAAATGTTGATTTCCTTACTTCAATGTTGTTTTGGTGCTAATTAAATGGTATGCATGCACTTTCTGTGAGAGAAATGTGTCTCATTGAACCATGGGTAACATGGCAAAGACGAGTATCCTTACCTGAAGAGGCTGTTTCTTAACAGGCATTGCTAACTTTTTGGTAGTTCATCCATAGTTCTCTCATAGTTAATAATCCAGTTACCTATTAATATTATAAACCTGTATTTGTGCATACTGTAATATGGATGATGTGTCAATATGTTTTGGAATTTGAAACTGATATTTTTATGTTCTCTATTTAGAGCAGCATGTACGCTGCTGGTAGGTCAAAGGCACACCAAAGGCAAGTACAACTACGCACATCCGCTCCCCACCCGCACCCTGCACCAGGAACCCTGCTCCTCCTCGTCTCTTTTCCTCTGCCTTTCTCCTCACCATGAAGCCAGGATGCAGCTTCCAGGGCTTCTGCCTAGTCTTGCCGGCTGAAATCACAGGTTCCTTCTCCTCCTCAATCTGACACTTCTCCTGCACCCTCATGGCACCTGTATGCACACTGCATCTAACACACAGCTCAAACTCACCCACACTTGACTCCCCCCTCTACCCACTCTCATCCCTCCCCATTCTGCCTCCTCCTCAACACTCGCTCCTGCAAAAAACATACCCACAAAAGGTAGGACCTGCTGCATGACCACACACCAGATTTGATCTTCTTGATAAAAACCTGCCTGACTCCTAGGTTGTCTCCCAACATTATGATTGCTATTCCACTCAGTTTCAAGGTCATAGAAAGAAAAAGACTAACAGTTCCAGAAGGAGGACTCATTTTCTTTGAACACATCCAGTGCTCCACTACCTCAGCTAGCACCAACAGAAGCGTAGAACGTCTGACCTTCAAGTGCCAATGAAAAATAAGAAATATGTTTTTCACCACCAACTACACCCTCAATGGCACCCTCACCCTGCAACCCCCAGTCCTTTAGCCAAATTCAGAAGCCCAATCATGGAATATGTCACACTCCCGATACTCAACACCAGTGTCTCCTCAGCAACCTCTGCTTTTGCCTGACGGCCCCAACGAACCCTACACAACCAACCTCCTGCAGGATCTGACAAAACTCAGACTCACCCACTGGGTAGAAAGTCCCACATATGCTGCTTAAACCTACTGGACCCCATCTTCAGCAGCTTCAGTGAAATTACAGTGGAGAATCCCACACCCACCACCTAGTCAGACCATGCTCTCGTTCTTTTCAACATACCCATCCCTCACCACAGCAGAAATACCATTGCTAAATGCCATTGCTAAATCCTCATGACATGATTGGAACTAGGTCTCTGAAGCTCCCACACCCCCAAACACCTTAACGATGACTTCCTCCTTCAATACCTGGATTACCACCTGCACAGACAAGATGGCCCCACTCAATGCCACAAGCAAGCTGGTACACAGAAGAGCTCAAACTCATGAAGTGCCACTGCAAGCAGGTAGACGACAGATGGTGACAAAGCCAGGACAACACCAGCAAGTGCAACTACAGATCAGCAATGCAGACCCATGCAGCTACAGGTCAGCCCTCAGAAGATACCACTAACAAATCCAGATCTACTAAATACTCCACCTTGACTGAATGTATTGCAAGCAGCACCAACAGTGCAAGAAAATCTTCGCCACTGTGAAAGGTTTTACCTTTACAGCTTGAAGCTCCACCACACAACTTCTGAACACTGCTGTCCCTCTCTATCGTAAGCTAGATATCCAACTTCTAAGACAACTTTGAGACCCAGCCAGACCCATCTATCCTTGCTGCCCCCCTATTCATTGCTTTAAATCTCCAGAGGAATACCCTGACCACCTGACCTACCATCACTATTCAAGAAACCACAGCACCACGTGCACCATACACTCCAGAGCACTATCAGACCCCTGGCCTCATCACATATTCACTAAAGCACAAGGCACCATCAGCTCAACCCTCACGCTGATCCTGAAAAACTCAATCAACATAGCCACTTTCCTGTATGCCTGGAAACAGACCACAGTTCTTTCTCTCCTAAAGAAACCCTCAGCAAAACCTTACATCACTAGCCAACTATGGGGCCCTTCACTCTGCAACCTTCCAAGTTATGGAGAAGATCATAAGCCAACATCTAGTCCCACAACAACCACAACAACCTCCTTGACCCCACTCTATCGGCTGCAGACCCAGCCACAGAACTGAAGCCACCATCATTGCAACCATGGATGAAATTCAACTGATCATGGACAAAGGAGGCACTGCTGCACTCATCATTCTGGATCCGGCCACTGCCTTCAAGATGATCTCCCATCCCATTCTTATTCAAGGCATACACAATACTGGCATTCAGGGACCAGAGTTCTGTTGGATCTGCTCTTTTGTCCCAGGACTCATCCAGTCGGTCAGCCTGACTCCCTTTGCCTCAGCTGCAGCCAGATTCATCTGCGGAGTAACACAAGGATTCTCACTCAGTTCCACACTGTTCAATGTCTATATGGCCCTATTTGCCAGCATCACTCACACCCACAGAATCAGTGTTATATGCTACACCAATAACATGCACGTCATCCTCTCCGATAAAACATTAAACACCAGAACCAACTTCTCTGCCTGCATGTCCATAGTCACCAACTGCCTTGAGCTCAATACAGACAAGATGAAAGCAGTCATCTTCGGTATAGACACCTCACTATGGGACCTCACCTGGTGGCCTGCAGATCTTGGACACACTCCCAACCCAACCACCCATGCCAAGAACTTTGGAAAAATAGTCAATATCCAGCTCGCTATGAGAGGCCATGGGACCGTACTCTCTGCCTCCTACTCCACACACTCAAGCTGCTCAAGATTTTTAAGTGAATTCCCAACACAACCGTCACCCATGTCCTCTTCACCAACAAGTTGGACATCAGCAATGCACTCTACATAAGAATCAACATACAACTGACCAGAAGACTCCAGATCATACAAAATTCAGCTGCAAGATTCCTCAAGACTTCCCACCCCACACCCACATTACCCCACACCTCAAAGGCATCCACTGGCTCCCTTTTCACAAGCATGCACTCTTAACACTCCTCATGCACACATAGAAAGCCTACACAGCTTTGGCCCCACCTACCTCAACAATCACATTAACTTCCACATACTTACCCGGCCCCTCTGCGCAGTCGTAGTCCAACTTGCCCAGGCTCCCACATGAGCAGAACCAGACCCGGTGGCCGAGCCTTCTCCCACCTCTCTCCCACAGCCTGGAATGATCTACTTCCCTCCAGAACACCTGGAAGGAAATAAGGCAAAATGTTTTCATCCCAACCTCCATCACCGCTCCATCCTTTCAGGAGACATTGGGGAGGGATTCCTCGCCCAACCATATCTTAAAAGAAATCTCAAACTATTTATCGAACAGAGCAAACCTTCAAACATGACAACTGAAAGGTATTTAGTTTTACGGGCCATTCATTTGAGTAGCTCATTCAATATCCAAATACTTCAGCGTCTCACAGGACATATGAACTTTAGTTTTCTCCCGCCCTCCAAGGCCTGCAGGCAGTCTGCAATCCTACAGCCAACTGCAGGTTCCTGCATCCTATGCAGACAGGTTTTAAGGTATGGGCAAAGGGGGCAATGGCCCAGGGTACCCACCTTCCAATAGGCCCCTCTGGAAAGTAATCTTTTTCTGTAGCTCACTCCTATGTATTTCTTTCTTGACCTTTAAATATAATTTTATATACATTTTTTGTTAGGCAACCTAAGGCTTAAATTAGTAAAACATCGGTAATAAAATTCAAAGTTGTTCCTAACAGGGACCACCAAAATATTTCTTACCCAGGTCCCAAAATTTCATATGATACCACTGATCCCAAGTAGCTACTGCAAAACTCAATTCATGTTTTAAAATAGGTTTCCTTTTCTGGGCACACTGATATATTTTAGCCATTGCCCTCTCCCTTTGGGGCACATTTTAGCATTTTTGTAGCAAAAACTTTAATATGATGGATGTTCATGGAATCTTCGCACATGAATGTCAATTTTGAAACCAACTTGGACAAAACCATAGATACTGATGGTACATTTGTGTTTGTATTGGGGTCAATGTCTGAGTAAGTGCAATTCCCTAATTCAGATTTACAAAGGCTTGCAAGGGGTTAGTGGTGCTGCCTTGCACGACTTTGTAAAGAAATGTAGTTCCTCACAGTGGCTTGCAATGTGTCACGTTATATTTCGAGCCGGAAGGCGTTCCACGGGTGGAGCATGGGTGTTCCCGTGCTTGCACCCATGGATTTTGACGCAATTCCAGATTTATAAGGATTTCTTGTATTTAGAACAGAGCCAAATACCAGTTGTTTATTATTTTAACATAGATTACAAATGGTGCCTAAGCCATTTTTATAGCTTTGGGGACCTGGAATAGTCTTAACTGTCACACTTGTAGGAGTGTGAGGGTTAGTAGATGTTTGGTACTGTCATTGGCAGGGTGGGCAGGGGCATTGGGTGGTGCAAGCATGGCATGGGCTCTGCAACTTACGTGTTTTTTACAAATTAAGAACTGTAATCAGGTTTCAGTCTCGGCGTTGCATCCACATCCTTGGATTCTGGGCAAATTACTTCATCTCGCCGTGCCTTAAAAAAATGAATGTGACCTTGTGTAATGTAACTGATGCTATGTGATGTGCTCTACTACCTTAAGGTCAAAATCACACTTTATAAAACTGCAAAGATAGCACATGGACATGGCATTTATCTTAGCTGTTGCTAGCTTCAATGGGGTTCTATGTATGTTGCTTTGCTGTTATTTGTGGACTAGGTTTCTAAATATTAAATTACACTGGATTTTTACATAAAGAATAGAAACGATGAAGAGAGCTTTCTGCTGAATTTTATTGCACTTTCCTTCATTGCTCTAGAATGAGTTAACTGTTAGATCACACTTTCTATCTGGGTTGTGGTCACAGTCCTTTCTTGAGGGAAACAACCATTACAACACAGTCATTACAATGCACTACCTTTACAACGCAGTCATTACAACGCAACATCCTTTACATATCATGCCATTACAAGGCAGAGATTACAGTGCATGTCACTACAATGTATGCCATTAGGGGAACAACCTTTACAACGCAACTTTTACAACGCACTACACTTACAACGCATTTTTTACAACGCACAATCCATTACAACGCATGACATTACAACGCATGACACTACAACGCATTTTTAAAAACTACCTTTACAACGCATTCCATTACAACGCATACTACCATTACAACGCATACCATTACAACGCATAATATTACACTACACTATCCAACACTTACCCTACTGTTGCACCCCCTGGAGTTAGAATAGTAATTTTTACCCCTATACTATCCAACACTTACCCTACTGTTGCACCCCCTGGAGTTAGAATAGTAATTTTTACCCCTATACTATCCAACACTTACCCTACTGTTGCACCCCCTGGAGTTAGAATAGTAATTTTTACCCCTATACTATCCAACACTTACCCTACTGTTGCACCCCCTGGAGTTAGAATAGTAATTTTTACCCCTATACTATCCAACACTTACCCTACTGTTGCACCCCCTGGAGTTAGAATAGTAATTTTTACCCCTATACTATCCAACACTTACCCTACTGTTGCACCCCCTGGAGTTAGAATAGTAATTTTTACCCCTATACTATCCAACACTTACCCTACTGTTGCACCCCCTGGGGTTAGAATAGTAATTTTTACCCCTATACTATCCAACACTTACCCTACTGTTGCACCCCCTGGAGTTAGAATAGTAATGTTTACCCTATACTATCCAACACTTACCCTACTGTTGCACCCCCTGGAGTTAGAATAGTAATTTTTACCCCTATACTATCCAACACTTACCCTACTGTTGCACCCCTTGGAGTTAGAATAGTAATTTTTACCCCTATACTATCCAACACTTACCCTACTGTTGCACCCCCTGGAGTTATAATAGTAATTTTTACCCCTATACTATCCAACACTTACCCTCCTGTTGCACCCCCTGGAGTTAGAATAGTAATTTTTACCCCTATACTATCCAACACTTTCCCTACTGTTGCACCCCCTGGAGTTAGAATAGTAATTTTAACCCCTATACTATCCAACACTTACCCTACTGTTGCACCCCCTGGAGTTAAAATAGTAATTTTTACCCCTATACTATCCAACACTTACTCTACTGTTGCACCCCCTGGAGTTAGAAAATTAATTTTTACCCCTCTACTATCTAATACTTACCTTAAATGCAATTTAATATTATGCGTTGTAATGGTATGCGTTGTAATGGTAGTATGCGTTGTAATGGAATGCGTTGTAAAGGTAGTTTTTAAAAATGCGTTGTAGTGTCATGCGTTGTAATGTCATGCATTGTAATGGATTGTGCGTTGTAAAAAATGCGTTGTAAGTGCATGCGTTGTAAAAGTGTGCGTTGTAATGACATACATTCATGCCATTACAACGCATGCCCCTACAACGCATGCCATTGCAACGCATTATAAGGTAAGTAATGGGAAATAGTATTTTTTACCCATACACTATCCACCACTTACAATACTATTGCCCTAAAAGTATTATGCGTTGTAATGGTATGTGTTGTAATGGTATGCATTGTAATGGAATGTGTTGTAAGTGTTGCGATGGGATGCGTTGCAAAATCATGCGTTGTAATGGATGTTGCGATATGAAAACTGCATTGTAAAGGCATGCCTTGTAACGTGTTCTTTTCCTTTCTTGAGAACAAACATGTTCTAGTTTTCTTTACAACTTCTTCACATGCGGTTTTGCTCAATTAGCTCCTTTAAATCTTCAGCACTCTTCCAGAACAGAAGGGAGTAAGGGAAGAATGGCCTCTGGGATGGACAACTGTGTGTTAATAAGAAATTATTACAGGCAAAATTCACTTGTTAATGGGCACTAGGCTCCAGGCACAAGCACTGACCTGGTTGTGTTTAAATTTGCAACTTGCACTCAAGACCCTTCCTGTGGAGCCCCAAATTTGTAACCACAGGATGAGAGTCTGAGGCACATGGAATGCCTTGGAGACTCCAGCCGAGATGGGCTCCCATCCAGCCGCCTATCCCAATCCCTGGTCAGAAGATGACTAAGCGGTAACCAGGTTCTTCCTGACTAAATGGGATCTATCAGGATTATGGGTGACAGATGAGGTACATGATGGAAGAGGAATGATCGATGATCTATGAGGAATGATCCTTGAGGAGTGATCTATAAAGAATGATGAATGATGGCAGAGGAATGATGGATGTAGAATGGCTAATGAGGACTGGTAATGATGGATGAAGAATGATCTATGAAGAATGATGGAAGAAGAATGATGGATGAGGAATGATGGCTGAGGGATGATCAATGAGGAACGATCAGTGATAGATGAGTAATGATCTTTGAAAAATGGTCAGTGATGGAAGAGGAATGATGGATGAGGAATGATGGATGAGGGATGATCAATGAGGAATGATCAATGATAGATGAGGAATGATCTATGAAGAATGGTCAATCATGGAAGAGGAATGATGGATGAGGGATGATCTATGAATAAGAATCAATGATGGATAATAAATGATTTATGAGGGCCAATCAATGATGGATGAGGAACAATGGGGAGGAATGATCCATGAGGAATGATTCATTGTGGGTGAGGAATGATGGAGGAGGAATAATAAATGAGGAATGATCAATGATAGATGAGGAATGAACTATGAGGAATGATCAATGATGGGTGAGGAACGATGGAGGGGGGATAAGGGTTGATGGCTAAGGGATAAGAAATGAAGGGTGAGAAGTGAGAGAGCGATGATGAGTGAGGGATTAAGAATGGTAAATGCCACATGAATGGTGTACAAGTTTGCTTAATGCCAGTTGATATAGTGCTACACATGCACAATGATGCCTTCTGTGTGTAAGTCACTCACCAGTGGCGTCATAACCTCTCTACATAGTTGAAATATAATTTTGAGATCAAACAAAATTATTTTTAAATTAGTCTTGCATAGAGCAAATCACAAATATTTATGCTCTGTTTGCACGTAACATTAAGCAAGATGTAAATCAAGATGAGGAATTCCCTGGGTTGAGTGCTCTAGGGTATGCTCAATTTGAAATAAACTTTAGTTTTACACTCGTTCCCACCGTTTGAGTGTCCATGGGTGCCTATTAGTGTGCTGGTCTACGTGCTTGAGTTGATGTTGGTGTTGGTCTGTAAATGTATACTGTGGGCATTCTGTTCTTGCAGCACATCTGTCATTTCTGCCCATGTGTGCATGAAAGTTGCGTGCCTTTTTTGCATGTCTGTATGCACTATGCAAAAGTCAGACCCATTGGCTCTGTCATTGCTTGTTTACTTTCTTAGTACAACTAGGGGTGAGTGGTAAACTCCGCATGGTGGAGTTTTTTCCTGTGAGGCTTTCCAACGGTAAGTTTGCTAGCAATAAAATCATGAGTTAAACCACCTCATGTTAAGATTTCTCAATGCGGGCGGTCGGTACAGGTTGCGACCGCTCGCGTTGAGAAAGATGCTGCTCTAGTAGAAAATCTATCTCAGCGGCAGAAAGATGCAGCGCCATCTGGTGCGCCGCGTGGTGCCGCTTGCTCTGATTTTTCAGCACGGGACAAGCTCCCAGCACTAAAAATCAGCATGAGAAGTGTGACACACTGCAACTCTGCCTCTCACACAACTCTGTTAATCTCACTGAGAGGCAAATTATCAACGGCCAGCGATAATTATCGCTGGCCGTGCTTAGCAATAATTTATTTATTGAAGGCTATCTCTGGAATGTATCGTCCTGTTAGCGCGTTATTAACAATGCGTTTCTCCAAGGCAATAAAAATTCCAGAGATAGCGAGATTATCGCCGGTTTGCAGGGAACATCGCTGGTTTTCCAGCGATGTTCCCTGCAAAACGGTGATAACCTTGCTGATACGATCCTATGGTCGTATCAGCATAATCCACGCCCTATGTAAAGCATAGGTAAGTCAAGATTTTAGCAGACATTAGTTTTGGGCGAAAACTAACGTTTTCGCCAAAATCTAACGTGCGCTAAAATCTGTGGGCTGCCTTGTAAATATTGCGATGTGAACATCAGCGATATTTGCAAGGTAGTCCATCCGGGGAACGCCCAGTAAGGCCCACTTTGCATCTCATTAGAGATGCAAAGGGTGGCGTTGGGAAAAAGAGTGCTAACATGCGATTATGCATGTTAGCACCCTCTTGTAAATAGGGCAATATTTTTATCTCCGCTTTTTTGCCTTTTTAAGCCAAAACAGCGGAGATAAAGCTCTTGTAAATATGCCCCTGAGTTTTTCGGTAACTCCGTGGAACCCTGAGGAGTGAAACTCCGCGAGTTTTGTCCCAGGCTTAAGTACACCACCTTAACTAAAGCATAAAAAGCAGGCATCGTTTAATGCAAGAAATTGTAAATTCATACAAGTCAATTTCAAGTTATCATTAAAATAAGTTGCCGTGAAGAGCAGATTATTTTACAGAATTTCATTAAACTCGAATCTTGAACCATTAATGTTTAAAAAGTGGTTCCATGTCACGAATATCTCTTGCGAGGTCATGCCTTACTATTACCCCAAGAGTGTTCAGGGCAATGCCCCTTCATCTAGGATTACAAAAGGGCATCACTTGGTGTTCAGGGATTCCTAAAGTTCCATGTGTTGATGGGTTGGCTTCTTGCTCTGCACCTTCTAGAACTTTACTCAGTCCCTGCATTGATCACTGCGCGCTCTGTGCTTGAAATAAGAAAAACATTTTCAAAAATAAATGCCATCGACATACACGTTCCATGAAAAGACGTGTTAAACGAAATTGTGGTGGAAACACTGACAATGAATCATAATTGTTTGCGAAGTACACAGAGCTCACCACACACTGCCCCTTGGTTCATACCCACATCCTCTGGTTTGAAGGAACAGCCTTCCGTTGGAGTTCAGAGATTCTCTCTCGGTCAGCGTTTCCAATAGTCTTGTGGCGTTTATTTTTAGGCATTACAACAACCATTAATAAATTAGGGTGTATTTTATGCACTTAGGGGCATATTTACAAGGCGGCGATAGGAAATTATGGCTGCTTTTGCGGCCGTTTTCGGCCGAAAAGCGGCGATAATTTTATCGCCTAATTAGCAAGCTCACGCTAACGCGTGAAACCTTGCATTAGCGCATGAATCCTAACGCCCAGCTTTGCATCTCTAATGAGATGCAAAGTGGGCGTTCCTGACCTGATATGACAGGAGAAATGTCGCTAAGTGACATTTCTCCTATCATCAAGCCCCACGCTATGAAGCATAGCGGCAAGAAAAGTAGCGATAACCCCTGTTATCGCTACTTTCCTTACGCCTGCTTCAGGACTGACTTAGCCATGATATCCTATGGAAGGTGGATATCACGGCTAAGTTTGTGAGTCCCTATCAACAAGCTAACGCCACATTTCGTAAGATTATCGCTGGGTTTCCAGCGATAATCTCACGTTACGCAGTTAGCGCTAGGATTTTTATCGCTTTTGAGATAAGCGTTGCTAATAGCACGCGATCTCAGCGATAAAAATCCACGCAAGCCGGCGATAATTATCTTAGCGCTAAGCGCGCTTAGCGATTATTATCGCTGGTTGTTGCTGATATGCCCCTTTGTCTTATTGTCATACATCACAATGTGTTATCACAAATAAGAGTCAATGGCTGTGATTCACATCTGCAGGACCCCTAAACTCCGTGTGGTTCACAACCCTTCCCCTTGTTAAACGAAACATGTTAGTGGACCAATATGATGTCACGTTACCTAAGCTTTTGGGGCCAGGTTTAGCAAACCTTCACAGCAGTGCAGCATCACAGAAAGTGATGCAAACTGATCAAGAGGCTTGAATCGTAAAAGTAACATAAAGTTGTGATTTGCACTACTTTGTGCTAATTTGCATCAAGGGGCCAGCCCACAGATAAGTACATCATTTTTCCCACGCAAACATCCATGGTCTTTAAAGCAAAGCCCTAGTACTATAAAATGTGAACAGGACTTTGCCCCCAGAAATGTATGCCTGATCCAGATCTACAAACGTTTGTAACTTTGCTTGTGTGATGTTACAGCACAGCACACATACAAACATGGAAGCATTTTGTATTGGAAGGGTGCTTCTATTCCAAACCCTATGATATCGCTCACGCATACACCCTTGCACCATGGTGCAACACTAGGTGCCTCATTTACAAGAAAAAAATGCATTGGCATTGATTCATCAGTATCCTTGCCCATGAGCTAAATGTCCAGGTGACACCATTGATGAGCTGTATTTACAATACAGGGCTCTATGGGCAAGGATTAACAGCTACGTCTGAAATTCTGACACACCTGTTGGTGCAAAAGTTATGCTTTGCTGGAGTTGGTCGTAAAACAGATGCAACTTCAGCAATGTACCAGATTACATAGGCGAGTCCCATTGTAAAAGTCCTGTGTCATTGCTTACGCCTTGGACTGAGCAGTCGTAAGGATTTGACGCAGTGAAGTCGTGGAGTGATGCAGTGAAATGTTGTGAATTTCACTACGCCAGTTCTACGTGGCTTTTTTGAATGAGAACACCTACCCTGCAGATATTATATCTGGCGCAGCTATAATGTGATTCAGGGCTCTACAATCTGACGAATTGGACCCAAAGCATTCGTTTGTAGATATGGAGGCACACTAATTGCCCCACTGTTCCAAAAAAAAGAAATGACACAGTGGTGGCACAAAGGACTTGTAAATGAGGCCCTTTGTGCATGCTGCAATACAGCCGAAAGTGCACCAGCACTGGGGGAGAGAGAAACAGTACCATATTATAGTAGATATGGCCCTGCCCTACTTTCACTTTCATGCAACACAGCACACCATCTTTGGTTGCTGCACTGCATTCCAGAAAATAAAGCTTCCCCCACGCGATATCTAAATTCCAGACTACATACAATTGTTCTAACCTTAGGCAAGTGTTAGAAATGGGGGTCTCTGGTTGGCAGAGGTAGGTACCTTTGACCAAGTAGGGGCCCTTGCTTCTAGTCAGGGAAAGGGGAATACACTCCTGAAAAACCCCTGCTCACTCCCTTGGTAGCTTGGCATGAGCAGACAGGCTTATCTGAGAGGCAGTGTGTAAAGCATTTGTGAACACATACGGTAATACAGTGAAAACACTACAAATGGACACCACACCAGTTTAGAAAAATAAGTAATCTTTACAAGACTTAACATGAGACCAAACGACAAAAATCCCAATACAGTAATAAAAATATGACTTTAAAATGGTAGAAATAGCTTAGTTCAGTGTAGATGGTAAATGCAACACTTTACTCTCAAAGTACCTTGGATGCGTCTCGCAAAACAAACAAAAGGGTCGCAGGGAAGGTAATGCGTTGGTTCCTTGCTTTGGGGGAGGTGATGCGTGGGTTCCTTACTGCAGAGCAGGGGAGGTGATGAATTGGTTCCTTACCAGAGAGGAGGTGACCTGTCGGTTTCTTACTGCGTCCCGGTTACGATGCGACAAGATGGCGCCTTGATGCGATGCGACGATCTGGCGCGATGTGATAAAATGGCATCTTTGATGCGAAGCGACAATGTGGATGCAATGCGTGCACGCCTGACGGCCGTGCAGTAACTCGGTAGACTCTTGAGCCCTGACAGGCCCTGCGACACGCTTCTCCGGTGATGCGACAGCAACCTCTGTGGCGTTGACACGGTTCTCCAGTGATGCGACAAGCTTCGATGGTGATGCGACGGCGAACAGCTTCGGCGGTGACACGTTTCTTCATCGATGTGACGGCAACTGCTGTGGCGGCGACACGCTTCCTCCTCGTTGCGTCGCGCTTCGAGCTCCCAGCAACTCGCAGTCTCCAGAGGGCCCAAAACAACAGCAGGTACCTCACTGCAGGTAGTATTCCCAGCAAGGGAATTCAGGGGGAGCTGGTGGTGAAGTCTTTGTGTCCCTGAGACTTCAGAACTGGAGGCAAGCTCAGCTTCAAGCGTTTGTAGATCTTCATCAAGATAGTAAAAGTACACACAAAGTTCCTTTTCTCCTTTCCTTGGCAATAAGTAAACCACTGCAGGCCAACCCCAAACAGCAAACAGCACAGGGGGAGTCTGCTCCTTCAGCTTCCTTGGTTTCTCTCTTTGGCAAAGGTTCCTCTTGATTCCCAGAAGAGATCTAAAGTTCTGGGATCTGGGCCCCAATATTTATACTGCAAAACCATTTGTCCTTTGAAGGCAGAGGGTGCCTGTGCCCAGCCAAAACCAGTGCTGTCCTCCCTGGCGCAGCTTCCTGGCAGGAGGTGGAGACAGCATTGTTGAAATCAGACCAGGCCCAGGTAGCTAAAAGGAAAACTCCTCTCCCTACTCTCCATTCTATGAGTGCTCCGGTCAGTGAAAGGAAATCTCCTCCACTACTCGCTATTCAATCAGGTCCTCTTCAGCCCCGCCCTGACCCATCAGACTGCCAGAGCTAAGGCCCTCTCCAGCCCCCTGTCACTCACAAACCAGACATGGAATACATAAACCTAGCAGAGGCATGCTGGATTGTTAGGCAGGAAAATACCTACTTTCTAAAAGTGGTATTTTCAAACACAGAATGTAAAAATCACCCACACTAAAAGACGTATTTTAACATTCTGAGTTCAGGCATACTAAACCTTATTCTCCTATCTTGTTCCCTAAGTCAGTTAGGATTATAAGATGCTATAATCAAACTGCCCATTCTGGCCTATGGGAACAGATAGCCTTGCAATAGTGAAAAACCAAATTGGCTGTAATTCACTATCAGCACATGCCACACACATCAGGGCTACCTTTTACATACAATGCACCATGCCCTTGGACCTACCGTAGGAGTGACTAATATGTAAAAAAGGGAAGGTTTAGGGACTGGCAAGTGGGTGAACTTCCCAAGTCGACACAGCAGTTCCATACTGCACACAGGCTCTGCGATGGCAGGACTGAGCCATATTTTGCAAGCAGCTTCTGTGGGTGGAACAATCAGTGCTGCAAGCCTACCAGCAGCATTTGATTTACAGGCCCTGGGCACACATGGTGCACTGTACTAAATTGCTCGCATTTTTTAAATTGAACAAACTGTTTTTAAAAATTGAGCAAACTGTATTTACTGTCACTATTATTTCACCCTACACTCACCGTTTTTAAACTGCACATTTTCCCAGTCCACCGCCGTTTCTTCGGTTTGCGTGGACGGAATCTTATGTGCAAACAGGAAGTGATTGCTACTTCTGGCAGACCCAGTAAGTCAGCTACCAGCAGCTGACTTTTCCCCCTTCATAATCAGGATGCCACTCGCTTCGCGCAGCGGACATGCTTGAGGTGAGACAGACCTCGTTACTGCTTGAAACTAGGAGCGCCTGGGGAAGGGCTCCTACCTCGCACCTTCACCATTTTAAAATCGCTCGCATTTTTTAAATTGAACAAACTGTTTTTAAAAATTGAACAAAGTGTATTTACTGTCACTATTATTTCACCCTGCACTCACCGTTTTTAAACTAAATATTTCCCCGGTCGACCGCCGATTCTTCGGTTTGCATGGAGGGAATCTTACGTGCAAACAGGAAGTGATTGCTACTTCCTGCAGACCCAGTAAGTCAGCTGACCAGCTCCAATATACCCATCACTGATATAAGGGTGAATGCGCTCTCTGATACCGTACACAAATGGCTTTTGAATGCTATAGGCATCTGTCTTCCCCTTTCAAATAAAAAGATCGACAATCATCGTCCGCCTGCGCCATGGTATACCAACACTCTTATAAAAGAGAAAGCCAAATGTGAAATGCTAGAACGGAAATGGAGAAGAGACTACACTCCCGAATCTAAAAATATATACAAAAAGTCCAAAAAACTGTACCATAATCTTTGTAACTCAGCCCCGCTATGTTCGTCTCTACAACCATCTCTGATGCTTTGCACTGCTTGAAAACCCTTTTTGGCATAGTCAAGCAGCTGGCCGGCTCAGAGACCTTAGCGAGAGCCCCCCACTCAATAAAAGTCAATGTGAGGATCTTGCTCTCTTCTTTGTTCAGAAAGGAGAAAAAATGTACTTAGACATTGCAGTCACTTTCTGCGGCAGCACCTCTCAGTCACAGCCTAAACTCTCCCCCAGCTCACACCTTCTCTGCACATGGCTAACAATACACCCCCTGACCAAGTCAGAGCGCATGATACTCCACCAAGGGGTCGATTCCGATCCTGGAGAAATATTCCCCGTACGAATCGTATCCGGATTTTTTTACGTACGAATCGTACAAGTCCCGTACAAACTGGCAAGTACGATTCGTATGTAAAAAACACCATACGAATCGCATTGGGAATATACCCCGACACGTCCTCGGGTCGTAAAAAGTGTCTGACACATCCCCGGACGTTTTTACGTACGACTCAGTAAACCGACATCCGAACGCGCAAGTACGATCCGTCCCGTCCATCCGAATCCACAACCGTATGGTAAAAACACCGTACGGAGCGAACCTCCACAGCAACCATAGAGACGTCCAAACATGTGCCCGCATACGCACCGAACACCCCCCCCCATGTCCGCGCCGTCCCTCTAGCCCCCCCCATATGTCCGTGCCGTACCCCCAGCCCCCCGTATGTCCGCGAGGTCCCCCCAGCTCCCCGTATGTACGGTGCGGACCCCCACCCCACCCCTGTATGTACGGTGCGGACCTCCACCCCCGTATGTACGGTGCGGACCCCCACCCCACCCCACCGTATGTACGGTGCGGACCCCCACCCCCGTATATACGGTGCGGACCCTCACCCCACCCCCCTGTATGTACGGTGCGGACCCCCACCCCACCCCCGTATGTACATACGGGGGGTGGGGGTCCGCACCGTACATACGGGGGTGGGGTGGGGGTCCGCACCGTACGTACGGGGGGTGGTGTGGGGGTCCGCACCATACATACGGGGGGCTGGGGGTATGTCGCGGACATACGGGGGGCTGGGTGGGCGTCGCGGACATAGGGGCGGCTGGGGGGGCATCGCGGACATAGGGGGGCTGGGGGTACAGCGCGGACATCCGGGGGGGCTGGGGGGACGTCACAGACATACAGGGGGGGCTGGGGGGACGTCGCAGACATACAGGGGCTGGGGGGGCGTCACGGACATGGGGGGCTGGGGGTACGGCGTGGACATCTGGGGGGGCTGGGGGGGCGTTGGGGACATAGGGGGGCTGGGGGTACGGCGCGGACATCCGGGGGGGCTGGGGGGACGTTGCGGACATACGGGGGGGCTGGGGGGGTGTTCGCCGCGTACCGGGCCCCCTTTTCCTCACGCTTCGCAGCGTACTTAGATTTACCGGCACTTTTTGTGTGCCGTAAAAATATAGCCGTCCGGAGTGCTGTCGGTACGAATCGTACTTGCTGGTATGTAAAAAGCTGCCTAACTCCGTCCGCATGTCGCGTACGCGCCGTCCCGGATCACATTTGTATGTGTTTTTGTGTCGGTCGGTGTTTTGTACGAATCGTACGGAAATGGTGTTTCCGTACGAATCGTACTTGCATGTTTGTATGGTGTTTTTACCGCGTACGAGTCGGACGGAGAAAACGCTCCGACCGACGGTTCGTACCCGATTTCTCCAGGATCGGAATAGACCCCTAAATGTTCTAGACTACTGGCCCCTTCTCAACGAAGACTCTTCTAAAGTTCTCTTAGACAGTGTGAAATCCGGCTCACCTAATGACCCTATGCCGATCGCGGTGTTCAAACAGCTTGAGACACCTCATCTGTGTGTCATTATGGATCTTCTAAATGCATCCCTACTCGAATCCTCAGTCTCGTCAGTCTGGAAGCACGCCATGGTGACACCTCTTCTAAAAAAGCCCAATGCCGACCCCAACACACTTTCCAACTATAGGGCTATCTCCTTACTACTAGCTTTCTCGAAAATCCTGGAGAAAAATATCCACTCCCAGCTTTCCAAATTCATAAAAACCAATACAATTCTCCATCCATCTCAATCTGGTTTCCGAACGGGTTTTTCTACAGAAACTACACTATTAGGGGTCACGGAATGGCTGCGGCATCATTTGGACACTGGTGGTACTGTCGCGCTTATACTATTAGACCTAAGCGCGGCGTTCGACACAATATCTCATTCAATACTTGTGAACACGCTGGAGTCACTAAGCCTCTGTGGCACAGCTTTCTGCAATTGCCAGCTCCGACAAACACTGCTTACCTTATGGGGTGACCCAGGGTTCCAGCCTTAGCCCCTTTTTAACCTATATGTCAGACCCTTAGTTGACATTGCAGAAGAGGCTGGGTTAACTCTCTTTTCCTACGCTGACGACTCCCAGATTATCTTCTCTCTCTCTAATGCAAATACCAGTGTCTCATCCCTCCTTCAGGTTGGATTAGGGAAAATAGCTTCATGGATGCACACCAACTACCAAACTCATAATTCTGACCCATGCATAAATAGGGGTTTACACACGGGTCCAAATGCACTGGCCCACTTGTAATTAGGCCCCTACAGTGGGTTTGTGTGTGCTCATTGCCCATGATTTGAGGACTTTTTTGTCTATCTCAGTTCCCTGCTTCTGATTCAATGCCTCTCCTCCTTACTCTTGTGTTTGTCCCACCCAAGGAGCATTTAGTTCTCAGTGTGTTTTGAGTATGTGAGTTGTATTCATCCACTGCTGATGTCAGCACTGTGAAGCGAGCAGGGAAATAGATGAACAAATTGCTCCTGCCCTCAGGTAGCATCATTCTTAGCTGTTCCTTGAGGCCTGGAGCAATGCCGGCGCCCGCTAGAGGTGGGAAGCCAGTTGAGGCCACAGTGGCATTGGGGCTCTGCCCATGGCCTCTGACAAAAAGGCAGAGGGTGCCCTGGGTGGGCTCCACACACCCACCATATAGTAGCCAGGTCCCGGGGGATGGGGTAACTCGAGTCAATATTGGCCTGGGGAGGGGGGTTGCATACCCCTCCCCCTTTAGTGTCTGGTGAGGCCTAGGGGATGAGGTCCCCAGGTCCAATATTGGTCTGGGAAGGGGGACTGCATGCCCCCCCTTTTAGTGAGTGGTCTGGCCCAGGGTACGGAGTCCCTGGGGACAATATTGACACAAGTAGGGGGGCTCCATGGCCGCCTCCCACTTAAGAATACCGTCTGGCCCCAGGAGATGTGGTCCCGGGGCCAAAATAAGCCCCCCCCCTTTATAAGTCCAGACCCCGGGAGATGGGATCCCTGGGGTCGAAATTGGTCTGAGGAGGGGGGTTGATAGCCCCTCCTGCATAATTTATGGGATGGGCCCCAGAGGATGGAGTGTCTAGGGCCATATTTGGCCTAGGGATGGGGGGCCACGTGCCTCCTCTCTAACAAAAAGGCGGCAGCCCATGGAGTATGGGGTCAAAATCAGCCTGGGGCGGCTATATGGCCCCCCACGCAGGTTGAGTGCCTTTTAGGGTTGACAGCCAGGTGCTGTGGCCAACTCCCCGCCACACACGGGTGAAGACTGTGCACGGCATGCGGTTGGCTGCATGTTGGGGATACCATTGGAGAAAGCATTCCATCGATAGATCCAACAGGGGCTCGCTCAACAGAATACAAAAGGTCTGCCCATCTGTAAATGAGACAATGAGTAAATGAGTAAGGTAAAAAGGCATGCCCTTCTTTTAGAATCATATTGCTGTGACCACTGTTGGTGCACTACACCCTGGTAAGCTGACAGAAGACATGCTCAAAAGAGAGCTAGCCCATGGTGTGCTTCTCTGGACCTCTAAGACCAGGCAGGGCCTCATCCCATATCACTAAATAGACTTGAACACACGCACATGATTGTCGAGCGGGAGCTAATGGTAAAAAAACAACAGCTTGCTGGGATGAATGCAAGGGAGGGTGCATGCTCTTCAGACCCATGCAGGGGACGAGGCACAAAATGATTTACACCCACTGTGGCACTTGTTTGCCAAAAATGCTAACCCAGGTCTAGAAACTTGCCATCAACCTAGTGCAACAGTAGAGTGCAATGAAGCATTTTTCACATTAGACGTTTTGTGTCTGATTTAGAGCAAAACTCATAATGACCACTTAAGTTATTGTGTACTACTTGTGAGAAAAGTTGAATGTTTTATTACTCAGACAAATGCTTGTTCACCCTGCTGCCCGGCAAACTGTGCAAATGACAGATAACGCACTCTCTTTCAAATACACTCCCTTCCATCACTTGGTGAAATAAACTCCATGGGGGTTATTTAGAAATGATCAAATGCAAGGCATCTCCCAAAAAGTGGTGGATGCCCCCTTCGCCAAACTCGCAGGTCACCCAGCCGATTGGGTTGGTGGGTTAAGTGGCAAATTTACACCTAATGGGGCAGATTTACAAGCCCCGTACGCCACATTTGCACCGCCATTGCGTCGCTTTTGTGACGCAGCGGCGGCGCAAAGCCAGCACCATGCTGCGGGGTATTTACAACGTGACGCATCTAGGGAGATGTGTCACGTTGAAAAGCTCTGCGCCACATGTGGGTGCTCCAGTGCAGGGGGGGGGCGTTCCGGCGCAGGAACGCCTCTTAAAAGTGGCTGAGTGAAATCTACAAGATTTCACTCAGTCACTTTTATGGCCATGCTGCGTCAAAACCCTGCACCTGCTTGAAGCAGGCGTAAGGATTGACGCAGCATGTTAGGCATAGGGGCACCCCGAGCCTTGCTGGAGCTGCGTCGTGCTTGTGACGAGACTCCAGCAATGCGTCACCTTTACGGCAGCAGATGCGTCACGCATCTGTCTATTATTGCCCTATGGTGCGCCGCATTGTAAATGCGGCGCATCCATGGTGGCGCAAGAGGTGTCTGCTGTGACGCAAAATAACTGGCGCATCCCTACTGATATGCAGAGATGCGCCAGTTATTGTAAATCTGCCCCTAAGAGTCTCAGCTGGCTCCGCCATTAAAAATCTTTGGCACACGGCCGTTGGCCACATGGCCATTGATCAATGTACATCAGAACAACAACCCTATTTAGAGACATATTTTTACTGTGCGAGATTAGCAGGGACAGTCTCTTCTGCAACACTTGAAACAAAAGAAATTACCCTCCTGGACATTTATTTTTTGTTTTAAAAAAATCTCTTATTTTAAAAACAAAAAACTATGCCAAGTAGAGGCATCAAACATGCACCTGTTCTACAGCAAATCAGTGTTTGCAGTGGATCCACCACAGTCGCAGCTCCACCGATAGCACAGAAACCCCTGCCAAGCAAACGGGAATCTCGAAATCTGGCAGGGCATCCACCACCAGTAGAGTGGAGGCTGTAGCCTATGCTGACATGGCAGGCTGGTAAACCCTCCACCATTCTCCATATTTCCCCCTCATTTGTTTTGTAATTCAGTGCATTTGTACCTGATTTAGTGCACTGGGGGGCCAACAATGCTCATACATATAGTTGTCACATCAATATATTATTTGTCCTGGTCCAGCTTTGGTGAATAGTAAGACATTGGGCTAGATGAATGAAGCCTTTTTGAGGTCACAAATGCCCTAATTTGCAGAATCGGGCCTTTTGAGAATGCAAAAAAGCATTTCCAAATGTACAAACTCCAAATTGCAATTAGGTAACCTGTTACCGAATTGCAATTTGGGTTTGTGAATCGGTATTTGGAAGGAGCATATTTAGGGCATCCCTTCCAAATACTGATTCGCATTGGTATGTACCAATATTTCGTGACAGGAATGGGTTGTAAAACATTCACACTTTACCGTCACCTCAACGTTGGTGGTAACTCATTCGCAAATAGTATGGGGTCCCTAATGGACCCCTTCCCCTTTGAGAATGACTGAAAAAATATTTTTTAAGAGCAGGCAGTGGTCCAAGGGACCACTGTCCTACTCTTAAAAATGTAACTTAAACATTTAATTTATTTCTTTTTAAATGCTTCCCGTTTTACTTTCAGGAATTCAGGCTCAGTAAAAAAGAAATTTGGTTTATTTAAAAGTAATCACAGACATGGTGGTCTACTGACCGCAGTAGGCCACCATCCAGGTGATTCCAGCGAATCGTTGTGGGTCACATATTCATGAGAAAGGTCTATTTGTGATCCACTAAGAATCGCTAAATGAAACTCAATGAGTTTCATACATTTGGAATAGGTGTTTCCTAATTGCAAATCGCAAATCATCGAAATTCCTAATCTTTGTACATCTAGATCCATTCTCTCTATTGTTCTGCTGCTGAAGAGGTTCTATGCTAAATTCCGATTTTGCCAATATAGAGTAAAGAAAACATTGTTGAGATCTTTTGGTCAAAATACAAAACCCCCAAGATGGTATGGAAGCAGATTTCACAAGTAATAGTTTTGCACTTTAATAATTAATGCTAGGGTGTCACAAATACAATGGGTGAACAAAATCGCGAAAAGGGTATTAAATATGTAGGAAGTGGTGGCGCTCAGCAGGTATGCGTGTAAGGTGTTTGACTAGACAAGTAAAATATGGTGCTAAACAGGCAGGGGAGACCCTTGGAACCCCTTAAAGTGTGTAGGGCGAGCCCTACAACAAAACAGTACAATATAATCCTGTGCACACATATACGTTGAATCAAGTAGAAACTGTAGTGGAGAAAGCAAGATATACAAAATTCTTCAGTGGTAATGGATGTTCTTTATTCCTTTTGGAAACACAACCAGCTGACACGTGTTTTGTCAGGGAAGGTAATCCCACGACTCTTCATGGCTGAAGCTAGCAGCGTGGATGAAATAAGCGGCCCAAAACCAGTGATAATTCCAACCCGGCTTGGTACGCAACGTACACAGTAGAAGAGATAAAAATAGGAGTATGAAGGAAATCTCTTGGAGGTGAGGTAATCGGAAAACCGGTGAAGAAATCCAATACGGCAATCAGCACATAACATCAGTCAATAGTACGGATATCAGTAGGTAAGCTTAGTCATCAAAAGCATGGACGAATGGTGCCCCAAGAGGAGGAAGAATACAAATCCACAAGGTAGTATATCTCTAAAACAATCAAGGTCACAAGAGCCGAAGTGCGGTCGAATATACGATTTCAGCAGAGCTGATGAAGGGGCAGAACACGAGTGTGTGTTCCTCAAGTTTTGAAGGAGAAAAGAACGCGCGTTCTGGCGGCACCGGTGTAGACGAGTTATGTTATGTGCTGATTGCCGTATTGGATTTCTTCACCGGTTTTCCGATTACCTCACCTCCAAGAGATTTCCTTCATACTCCTATTTTTATATCTTCTACTGTGTAGGTCCCGTACCCAGCCGGGTTGGAATTATCACCGGCGTTGGGCCGTTTGTTACGTCCACGCTACTAGCTTCAGCCACGAAGAGTCGTGGGATTACCTTCCCTGACGAAACACATGTCGGCTGGTTGTGTTTCCAAAAGGAATAAAGAACATCCATTACCACTGAAGAATTTTGTATATCTTGCTTTCTCCACTACAGTATCTCCTTGATTCAACGTATATGTGTGCACAGGATTATATTGTACTGTCACAAATACAATGTTTTACTGTGTTTAGTTGTAGGGCATAAAACAATATCAATAGATGTAGATTAAAAGTCATTTATTCATGTAATAGGTTTTCTGTTTTACTATTGGATAATGATATGACTTTCTTCATCAGATCACAGTGACTGTACAGTTTCTTTGCCTAAAAGTGTATAAAAACTCTGGAAAATGAGCCAAGTCTTTCTCCAGCCCTCTTTGAGACAGACCCCATGTTAGTCTGTTCACCATTCTGCAGATATATTTTTCTTTTTCTCGCTCCAGGCTTTACTGAGCAGTCCTTATGGCAAATGTTTAGTTTAAATTTGCCTTGTTCTGGACCATAAATGGTGCTGGCATTTGACTAGATTAGGATACTGGATCTGTGGCCACAGATATATTACAATTAACTGCATTTTGAAAATGGCAAATTGATTGACTAACTACTGCCTTTTTGCCGTCTGCATTGGTTTTCAACCCCTTCATAGTTTGCATTTTGAACCTTATCTTGTTTTTTTTTTCCTGTGTGGATTTTCGAAGGTGATTTCTCTGGTTTTGCATGACCTTGTGTTAAGGGCTCTCCTGTTTAAAGCCTCTCACATAGCCCGGTCCATCAATCAGCCTTTTAGATGCAGGAAAGCATCAACAAAGTTCAAGCACATCTCTTTCTAATTTAGTTATCTTGTCTGGAAAATCTGTTCTCGGCCACTACTACTACTTGTTTCTTTCATTATGATGGCTTCTTTGATCTTTTTGTCATTGTCTACCTAATTCACTTGTACACTTGTTATATCTTACAGGTGGCCTTCAGTGTCCCCGCTGGCACCGAAATGTGCTAAAGATTTCTGGAGCAGGGTTCTTCTTTTTCTTCCTCAGCACGATTGCCCTAGGATTTTTGGGTAAGGACTGGACGTACAAAGAAGTTAACCTTTTGGCATAGCTTGAAGTGAAGTATATGCATAGTGTGGCATAGTGTGAAGCCTGACAATGGAGTCACTAATATATTGCTGAGGTCACATGAATGGGCATGAACAAATACATAGTACCCCTTTATAGGACTTTCCTTTAGGTCTTGTGAGCTCAGAAATGCCTCAGGTTGTGTCATTTCAGGGAAAAGGTAATATGCAAAGTGCAAGTGCATGTGTGTGAGGGGATGGGGCAGAGGGGGGTAAGTAAGTTAAAATGTAAGGGTGGTCATGAAATAGTTCTTCTATGCCTGTGTTCCTACTAGCAGCCATTTTGTCTCACTATCTATCCCTGAGACCCTCCGCTTTTAAATAAGTTGTCTTCCCAGTGAACCTGGCACTTTTTGTGCACCATTATAAACTGCATAAAGCAGCTAGGAACTCTTTCTGGTACTTTTTTCACCTGGCACAAATGTTTTCTGCAGTGCACTCAACAGTAAATGTTCCCCTTAAACAAAAAATGTAGCTTGGGAGAAGGAAAGTGAATGTTGGTTTCTTGCAATGCCAGATCACAATTATGCCTAGTTGAGGAGGGTGACTGCTCTGTGCAGTCCTTATTGGCACTGAAGGAGGGAGTGTTACAGGTACACTGTTTTGCCCTGGCATACCAGTTAGTTATACCTTAGCAACATGAGTGGACTGCATGAGGCTGTGTGGGTGGTTCAGAGTGTCAGTATGGGTAAGGTGGTTTTTGAGTGGTGTGGTGATTGGGTTCAGTGTTTGGCATTGTAAGATTGAAAAAAGATACATAGATGATTGCTGTAGCCTGATGCACTAACATCACAGCACAGGCTGTGCGGCCGAGGGGAGATCAGGGGGTTTGGGGTTTTTCTTGTATTTCTTCCTTTAACTGTGGCCAAACTCTTGGCCAATGGTGGTAACCCCTGAAGGAGGGCACCAAGGCACCACCACACTTAGCCTCTCCCAACAACTTGCCCTACATGCTACAGCTTGTACATGAAAACTAACAATGCCACTGGTTCTTTGGTTACAAGTAACATGTTGGCAGTGCAAGTCGGCTCTGCAGGCTCCGTTTGTATTCAATGTGTTCAATAAGCAATTGCAGCAGGGATCCTTTTACAAGCAGACAATACATAGATGACATGCTTCTCATGCCTTGGCCATTGGAAGAGGTCAATGGTGTTTGTCAACCGTGCATAGAGGTGAAGTCTCTTCCTACCTTCAGCTCAATCCAGCTTCTGATTGGGCAGGACTCGTGGACCAGGTCAGGTCATTAATGACAGCTTCAGGGCTCCTACTTAAAGTGCTCTGATTGAACTGAGAATTGTGAAACTATGAGGTGCAGAACCATGAATCGTTGAGGTGTAAGGTGTGGAGCTGGTAGGGGCTGAGATGGGGCATTCAGACCTGAAGTGCATGGAGAGTAGAACTAACAGCCGTGTCCCAAACTGAGGGGCAGATTTACAAGCCCCCTGCGCCACCAGTAGGTCACTTTTTGTGACGTACTGGTGGCGCATTTACTGCTCCGTATTTACAAGGAAAAGCCACCCTGCATGGCTTTTCCTGTCCTTGTAAATATGGCCTCTTTACACGCAGCACTTTGAAAGAAAAGGGGCGTTCCATGGGTGTTGCTGTGGATGTTCCCATGCAACCCCCATGGAACCAGACACATTTCCAGATTTACGAGAAATCGTAAATCTGGAAATGTGTGTGAATGCTATGCCTCCCCAGGGGAAGCGTAGGGAGGCGCAACGAGGAGAAATGTTTTAATTACTCCTTGTTTTTCCTCTTTCAATGCGTGTTGCATTCTACAGCACGCATTGAAAGAGGAAAATGCCTGTAGTGATTGTTTTTGTGCAGGAAGGTGCCTGCACAAAAACAATCTCCTCACAACACAGGCATCCTTGCACCATGGTCCAAGGGTGCCTGCGTTGAGGCATGGCAGCAGTTTGTGTGCCAGCGCAGTAGTAAGCACAGAGATGCAACATATTGTTGTAAATATGTCGCATCCCTGTGCTTTGCAAGTGACTCAGTGCAGTGCAGCCAAATGGCTTGCAGAATGCACTGAGCCACTTTCTTGTAAATCTGCCACTAAGTTTTGAGTAGCTACTAGTTTTTGTGACTGTATGCAGGTATATGTACCTCTTAGTGTAGACATGTGTACCAGTGGCAGAAGGCATTGGGCTATAACAATGGCCATTCATGAAATACTGAGGGCATCCTTGACAACCTGAGTGACATGATTGTTGGAACTCTAGATGACCTGCTGGCTGTCCCTGTGTAAAGGTTGTCTAGCTGTGGTCTATTTATTGGCATTCCTGGTGACTTACTGTATCTCTGCACATTAGCGGCCCACGAGTGACATATTTGCGAGTAATCTTGAGAAAAATTGGCTCTTATTGCTCCAGTTGTGGCCCACCATTAACTACTCATGTCCTTTCTTTACAACTGTCTATCCCTAGATTATAAGTGTCCCATTCTTAACTTAGTGTGGCCATGACTGACATAATTTTGGCTTTCATTAGCATAATGATGATGGAAATTATTTCTATGTGATAGACCTCTGTGTATTCAATGCTGGTGACAAATGTGCATGTACCCATGTGTGAAATGTATGAGTGCTTGGTGAAAATGACAAGCTCATGTTTGGGTACCCTAAAATATATTAGCTAAAAATAAAAATCGAGTGTTTTGGAAAATGTATGACAAGCATCTATTTCTGGTTCATCAAGCTTATTGACCCAAAATAATTTTTTATTTCATGGTTTGTTAGTTGTTTCAATTTTCAGAAACTGAAAAACTAACGGTGTACAGAAATGACTGTATTAATGACATTTATTTACAGGCAATGTTTGACTGAGAAGTCATGATTAATTTGGGACAATTAGGGCCCGAGTACAAGTTTGACAGTGTGGTGCCAGATCCGCCCTGCCACAGCACTACAAAACCTGTGGTGAGGCCGCCCGCCAGATTAGGACTTTCCTCCATTATGGTGGCCTCTTGTTTTGGCGTTTCCAGGGTGGTGCCTTAAAAAACAGGCACTGCAATCGGAACGCCAAAAACAGTTCTTGCACAGCATGGACTGAAAAGTTGGTTTGCATGCACACAGACGGGCACATGTTGTGCCCCTCTATGTGCATCCACAAGGAGCAGAGGCACCGGACAGGGCCCCCCTTGCTTCCTCTCTGCCGGGGTTTTCATGGAGGAGGAATCGCCGTGAAATCCCTGGCAGAGAGGAAGCTCCTAATAAGCTTGGCGGGACCACGACACAAGCATATGGATGCTTCCTGACCGCCACAACACCCCCAGGGAATGGCTGTTCCTTGGCAACTGTGGTGGTCCCATCTTCCACCTCCTAATAGGGCAGTGGGGAGACCACCACTGACACACCCCTAGGAGTCTGGCGGTCCACAAACCTCCAGACTCATAATCAGCCCCTTAATGGTTCCGCGGTTCTAGAGGACAATAACTGCTAGACTTGCTATTTCATGCCGTGTATAGAGTGATTTAATCTTCTGCTTGATAAAACGTTTATAATATTATCACTACTGTTTTCTCGACATATCAGATTGTGCTACCCTGTCTGCTGGCTAAGTGTGTGATTGCTGTGTAATTTGTGGTAACATTCCTGTATGAGCCTGTAAGATTTGTCAAGCTTTGCCGTCTATTGCCTGTGGTTGTGAACTTTGTATAACGTTGATTTTTTCAGTTTGACTCCTCCATGTAGATTCTCTTTTAAAACATATACAACTCCGCTTGGAAGTTGTTTGATGGACTGATGAAGCCATGAAAGGTGTTATATACATTTTGAAAATTTGGTAGGCCATGTGACATTGTATAGTTACATTTTCTTAACTACCTGTAATGCATAGTTTAGCCAACATTTAAAGAATGTTATGTTGAAAGAGACATTGTCCTTTCACCATTTGTTCATGGGGTGGGTGAGCGTCACATTTTAATTTCAAGATATTTGTATTATAGGTGTTTGGGTGGGATTTCTTTTTACATTTTAATTAATGTTAATTGATTAGTGTGCTAATTTTGTTACATATTTTAATGGTTAATTATTTGTTCAATTTTTAATACATTTACATTTTTGTATTATTCTTCAATTTCGGGCTGTGGTGTTTATTGGGATATTAGGTCAGGATTATTTAAACATTTGTATATTTATTAATATTAAATAATTCCTACATTATATTAAAAATAAAAAACGAAAAATGTTCTTACATGGTTCAATGTAAAATATATCCATACTTATTGTGTGTTTTCCTCCCTGGCCGAGCCATCATCTCTGATGCAATGGCAGAGAGCACCATGCGCCCTACACACTGGTCTGTCATGGTCGTCTGAGGCTGGAGCATGGTGGGCCCTAATGTGATGGTGATGGCTGAGACCAGGGCTTTAAGTGGGCCGGGTCCTGCCGGTGCTCAGCACGGGCAGTTCTAAAAAGCAGGTGCTGAGACAGGTCACTATAGGGCTCTCCATTTTTGCCCTCACCTACGTGGAGAAAAACAAATCTTAACTAAGCAGCATTACCACCCTTCACTGCATTTGCTGTAACTTCAGAGTGTAGTTTTTTCACAGTCTCCTCATTTCAGAACTGAAGCATTTTCAGTATTATAAACAACAAAACCATATTTGTTGCTTATTTGTCTTATACAACTAACAACCATTGACGAAAGCCATTAGTCCTGGCTTGTAGTAGGTGTAATGTTATTTGTTGCATTAAACATCTGGATGCACTGACAGAAGCAGCAAATTACCATGCGAGCAGCACACTAATGTAAGCACAGATTTTTAGCTTAGTTTATAAGCCACGCCCTTATTACATCGGCCACGCCCCTTTGAGAGACTCCCCAGTTATTTTTTATCCCACTTAAAGCACTGGCTGGGACCGGCCATGGCACTTTGACTTAGAGGATGATCAGAGCAGAATCATGGCCCTCTCATGTGTCGAAAGCCACACGGCCTGTACTCCCATCACCACTGGCTAAGTTTGTGGAGGCCTGTCTCAGAGGAGCACTCGTACCAGAGGAGTCTACAGAGCAAAGAGTTCTCCTCTCGACACGCGCAGACTTGTGTTCTTAGACAGAGGCTGTGCACAATGTATGTTTTATCGCAGACTTGCATTTTATCATAGACTTCAATAGATTCACATACTTTAAATGGCCTGGTACTCACCGGTACTGAGTACCGGCACTTCTACATTTTCTGCACTTGAGTACCGGAACTTCTCCTTTGTCCAAAGAGAGTACCGGTACTCATGGGGCAGCAAGCCAAATCAGTGCAGTTTGCAATTTAAAAGAAGAAGCGTGACACACAGCTGACAGTCGGTCCGTTTTTGTGAAGCACTCGAATGCTAATCTCCCCTTAACATCAGCTAATTGAGCAACGCCCCCCCCACTCCCCATCGTCGTGCTCTCTAGCCCAGGCTGCTGCAGCCTCCTGGACACACTGGGAATCTTTCAGCAGACCTGTGCTCTGTTGGCTATCCAAACACCTTCGAAAAGTGGAGGAAGCTCTGTTTTTTATTTTGACATTTCTTCTTGTGTCCCCTGCAGTCGAGCTCTCTTCAACCCATTTGCAAGGCGTACAAGACTTGATGGGGGACAGATGAAAGGCCCAATTTGCATCTCGCCCCTCTCCCTACTGATAAACACACTGCAGCTGTACCTTGTCAGAGCTTAACTTATAACAAGCATTGGCATAGCCAATAGGTCTCGCCTTTGGGACCTTATAAGTGTTTAGACATGCAACAGTTGGTGTTATTGCACCAAAGATATTGTACTGTATAACTAAATACTTATAAGGTCCCAAAAGCGAGACCTATTGCTATGCCAATGCTTAGATGCAAGGCGGAAGGGAGAAGGGTGCAAGGCAGAGGGGAGAAGGGTGATAGGCAGAGGGGAGAAGGGTGCAAGGCAGAGGGGGAGAAGGGTGCAAGGGGAAGGGGAAGAAGGGTGCAAGGGGGAGGGCGAGAAGGGTGCAAGGCAGAGGGGAGGCGGTTGCAAGGCAGAGGGGAGAAGGGTGATAGGCAGAGAAGTGTGCAAGTTGGAAGGGGATAAGGGTAAAAGGGGAAGGGCGAAAAGGGTGCAAGGCAGAGGGGAGAAGGATGCACGGCAGAGGGGAAAAGGGTGCAAGGTAGAGAAGTGTGCAAGTCGGAGGAGGAAAAGGGTGCAAGGGGGAGGGGGAGAAGGGTGCAAGGCAGATGGGGAGAAGGGTGCAAGGCAGAGAAGGGTGCAAAGCAGAGGGGGAGATGGGTTCAAGGTGGAGAAGGGCGCAAGGTGGAAGGGGAGCAAGGTGGAAGGGGAGAAGGGTGCAAGGCGGAGGAGGAGAAGGGTGCACGGTGAAGAAGTGTGCAGGGTGGAGGCGGAGAAGTGTGCAAGGCGGAGGGGTGAAGGGTGAAAGGCGGAGGGGGAGAAGGGTGCAGGGTGGAGGGGGAGAAGGGTGCAAGGAGGAGGGAGAGAAGGGTGCAAGGGGGAGGGGGAGAAGGGTGCAAGGCGGAGGGGGAGAAGGGTGCAAGGTGGAGGGGAGAAGGGTGCAAGGCAGAGGGGGAGAAAGGTGCAAGGGTGCAAGGCGGAGAAGGGTGCAAGGTGGAATGGGAGAAGGGTGCAAGGCAGATGTGGAGAAGAGTGCAAGGTGGAGGGGGAGAAGGGTGCAAGGTGAAGGGGGAGAAGGGTGCAAGGTGGAAGGGTGCAAGGCGGAGGAGGAGGAGGGTGCAAGGCGGAGGAGGAGGAGGGTGCAAGGCGTAGGGGGAGATGGGTGCAAGTCAGACGTGGAGAAGGGTGCAAGGCAGAGGGGTAAAAGGGTGCAAGGCAGAGCACAGTGCACAGACAGAAGTGTCAACGCACTTCAAAAATGTCACAGAGTACCAATTATCAGAGTTCCCAAGCTCAGAATCCTCTCCCAACTTGGTAGGTCTGGTCTAGAAATATTCAAAGCAGCTCATATTGCAGTGGGCTGAGTTTTTCCTCTTCTCAGGATGAGGTCAGCTGCCTATGAAAAGAGAGCTTGGTGAAAGACTACACTACAGCCGGCCCAACTGGGACGTATAGTCTTTCCAATGTCCTCCATTTTGTGAATGAAATTCCTCCAAGCTCATTCAAAGAAAAAAAAAGCGCAGATTCGCAGGGTAGAAAGCTCCATGCAAGGGCATGAAATGTAATCTCGGTCCCTGCCAGGGAAGGCAGCCCTGGTTACACTGCCTGAAGGTCACCAACCCAGTGGAGAAGTCAGATAAGCTTGGTGAACTTCCAAGGCAGACGAGTCCAATACAGTGCGCACGTTGCAAGTGAGAGTTCATGAGCCCACAGAGAGGGGGGTGGCTTAGCTGTTTATAGCGCAGGCGGAAATGTAACGAGGTACAGTCGAGTTATCGGGATCTGCGCACAAGCTGTAGATACTGCCTGTTCTCACTTTAAATTAAAAAGAAAAGGCTGGTAAAATGTAATCTGACAAAGGTCAACTACGGAATACATAATAGAATATTTCCAATGGTGCATTAAAAAAACACGTTTTGGCTCATTGCATATTAATTATATATTTTATTATTATATAAACTGAAGCAGTTTGTGCTTTGCCCAGGAGTGAATATCATTTGCTAAATTCCTGTTACACAAGCAGAAAAACCAGGAAACAAATGCACACACACAAACAGCATATTTAATAGGTCTTATTTTAAAAGATAGCCGTGACCTGATTTTCTTGCACTTACACCGATGCATGACACGCTAGGTTGGGTCAAAACGGTCTTGGACTTTTTCACCGTTATAGGTGTGGAAATAAAAAACAAAGCATGCAATGGTGGAGTCAAAGAAAAAAAAAACAGGGCTAAGCAAAAGTGTCGAAAGACACCACTGATTTGAAGGCATGAATAGGAGGCATTGCAGCAAAAGTACCTTCTTTCTTTAAAAAATAAAACCTCTTAATATATATTGAAAAAACACGAATTCAATATGGGACTGGCGCGTTAATGGAGAGACAAAAAGAGAGCAAGTGAGTGGGCACGGAGAGAGGCGCGTGAAAGTGAAAGGATCGCGATCACGCACTGGAGAGCGAGTCGCGCTAGGGAGAACTCTTTTTCAAAGCACATACTAGTGCTTGTGGCACGCCGCTGCGCACTCCCACAAGCCGTAGGCCGCCATAAGCATGAGTATGTGCTTTGAAAAAGAGCTGAACCACGGCTAAAGGTCCTCCTTGGCAGCGCATGCGCGCTGCGTAGGCGAGACCTAAAAGGAGAAATAATATACATACCTTTCCTTTAAAATGCAATTGAACAAGAAAGTTAGTGATATTGTGTTATGTATGTTTGATTTCTATAGCACTTTCCCAATGTTTGTGAGGCCCAAGGCGCTATTACACTGAAAACAATTTAAGAAGGGTTTTACATTAAATTAAAAGTAAAATATTTATGACATTAGAAAATAAATGTTAGTGAACTTTTTTCTTAGTGCCTTTGAAACAATTTCTAACATAAAGCGCCAATGAAACAAAATCTTAAATGAAGAGTTGCATTCGTTCATGAGGTTTTATCAATGATTTGAATTAATGGCCAGCCCTCCACGTTCATCTACTCGCTCCAGGTAATTGTTGCTTTTAGAACCGTTTATTGTGGGTGCACAATGACTTAATACCCTGTCTGCATGCACGAGTGCTTCTATGTCCCTCTGTATGTTCTTGCATGAGTGAGTGTTGTCTGCAGTGTGTATTATCTGCACACAAATTAAATCTCAATCAAATTAAACGTGTGCCTCTGCCCTGAGCCCTTAGCAGTATCCATAGCTCCGCCCCCAGAGCTCTACCCCCATAGCCCTGCCCACCCCTAACCCTGCCCCCTGTCACCAGATTACACAGACTTATAATTTTAAATAGATGCAAGGCACGTGGTAGGGACAATACAAGGGGGCACAATTCAGGGGGCTCATTCTGTCTGCATCGTATGGGTATCAGTGAGACATGGATGCCTTGTGGGCCCCTCATTAAATTCTGCAGAGTAGCCCAATAATTTTACGCTACCCCACTGCCTCCAGGTCCCTTTAAAGGATAATCTAGGAGGGAAGCACAGACTTTTAAAAACACAGGGGCAGATTTTCAAGCCCCTTGCGCCACTTTTGCGTCACTTTTTCCATGTTAAAAGTGACGCAAAAGTGGCGCAAGGGGCTTGTAAATCTGCCCCACAATTTGTAGGATGTACTCAAAGCTCATATTTCACATCTATTAACATAATGTGTTCCACGTCTCTCCTTGGTGTTAGTTGCTCATTTTCGCTTTCCAGGAGTAGAGCGCCACCCTCTGGTGACACGGCATAGGCTGCTGTGTCCCATTTTATGGGAGCGGGTGTGCTCTGCACGCTTGACTTCAGGGGAGTAAGATTTCTGGGTGGCCGTTGGGCACAGAGGCTGCTGGGAGTTTTTCCTGGTCTTCTGCATGACGTCATCACGCAAGGAGACCCACGTAACACAGAAGGGGCTGCTGTTTTTCTCCAGGGTGTGGTAAACTTGTGATTTGTGCTATTCAGAGGCTACAACATACTGTCACAGTCACACACAGCAGAGGTTGAAATAATTCCACGAGGGTGGGTGGTGTGAAGTGGGGTTCTATATTATAGAGGGCTTACAATGTGAGTGTCTGTTTTTATGTCATTCACATGACACCAATGGCGGGGGGAGATGTCCTGTTACATGCAGAGTAGACAAATTACTGACGAGGCAGGCGATATGGTTTGTGGAACATTTCTCTGTCCAATCATTTTGCACAGAGGCACATTTTATACAGAAACAATTTGTTAGTTTTGAAAAAGGAGATGCGTAAAATAAATTATAGCAAATGTCACAATTTTCACACAAATGTGTCAAAGTGAAAAACATAGCCTTTGCAAAATTACAAAGTATTTGTAAAATTAGCAAAAAGAAAAAATAACTTTGCAGCTTCATACACTCAAGCTCTGGTCTTGCCGAGACTAGACTACGGCAGCGCTATGCTCTGTGGCCTTCCCAAATACACCCTGGCTCCACAAAGGGCATCACTGAACGCTGCAGCCAGACTGGCCACAGGTACCAAATGAAATGAGCACATATCCCCAGTCCTAAAATCTCTCAAATGGTTACCCTACAAAGCTCGAATTTAGTTAAAGATTGCCGTTCTAATGCACAAAGCCCTGCACTTCAAAACTCCCAGGTACCTAGCGCAAAAGCTTGAACTATCCTGTAGCAGGAGAGAATCAAGAAGCGCTAACACTTTCCTCCTGAAACCACTCATCCTGAGCAAAGAGAGATCTTGTCACCGAGCTTTCTCTGGCGCGGCCCCAAACATATGGAACTCTCTTCCACTGGAAGTACGCAGAATCTCCTCAACGACTGCTTTCAACCTGGAAACCAAGAGATTCCTAATGGACAAATTTCTACCTTAAGCTGGGCTAGATACATTGGCTCGAAATCATTGATCCTACAACCACTGTTCCATCATGTGATGCTGCTCCTCCTTACCTTACCGCATTGTGTGCCCCCCTCGTAGCCCACTATATACCTGTTTTTGTGTTACTCTCCTTTGTATCATTTGTCTGTGAATCATGCGATTATTCTTGGTGTGTATTCTTACTTGATATAGATATGGGGTGGTTGACCTTCCTTCAACCCTTTTATAAAGCGCTCTGATAACCTTCGGGTTCTTGTTCGCGCTGTATAAAACTTTATACATAAAATAAAATAAATACACTCTAAATTCATTGGTGGTTTTATACGCTGGAAATATCTTTGGTCCTTTCATGTTTCCTGTCTATGTTTCCAGACTCCAACCAGAGCCGGCTCTAGGGCGGTGTGACCGGTGCCATCGCACCGAGTGCTGACTTTAGGGGGCGCCATGTTTGCAGGTTTAATTTGGTTTTAAAAGCACCTGCTGCCACGTTCCTTGCATTCAGCAATTTCCAGGCAACATTAAAAATGTTAAGATAACTCCTAGAGAGAGAACTGAGTTTTGTCTAGTTGAGGTTTTGACTGATCATAAAATAGCCCAGAGGATTAATATGCCTGCTGCAAAGAACGTGTACCACGCAGATCACAAAGTCAATATAATATAAATAGGTCAGTGGGTTACTGCTTTTCTAAGAGACATCCTTTTGTTGTCTGCAGTTTATAAGTTAAAATCCTAATATAGAACTGTGAACTATTAACTGTGATCAAAGAACTGGATGCACACTGCAAAATATAGATTAGAGCAAAGATTAATGTTTCAAAAAGAGTTCATTTGGGTAGAAATCAATTCTTATTATTAAAGCGAACCCGAAACTATGGTGTTCCATTTTCAAGTCTGAGTTTGTGCTTCTCCAGACCAAGCACTATTAAACTATGCTGCCTACCTGTATGGATGACATGTGCCTCCTACACCTTGTAGTCCCCTGGCTTATGTAACATTTCCTACATGCTGATTTACACATTTATGATTGATTGTTTCTGTGTAATGTGTGTGTGATGCAAAGTGCTCTGACACCCTACACTGGTATGAGTGGTGCTAAATAGCTAATTAAATGCATCTGAAAGAGAGTGGTTATGGAGCCTTCTGTTAATAGGTGGTGGTAAGGGGACCTGTGGTGGAGGTGGTAACCGCCTCCACCATGGATGGGGGCACAAACACACACTGCTGCACAGGGTGTCACCAACGCTAAAGCCGGCCCTGCTCCCAACAACCCATTTATCCCACGTTTGACTATGTCTGTGCCACTCTTTCTTTTCTTCTTTTCTCCTCCATGATTGTTCTCCCTTCTCACATCTAACCCTCTAACTTCCCACAGAATTCTTTTGTTCTCTCCTATGCATCTTCGACCTAACAACCTGTTCTCCCAAAAATCACATGCACTTTGTTTTATTATTTTCTTATCACTTTTCACCTTTATCATTGTCCTACGTTTCCCAGTTAGTCTGCTTTCTCACTTTCGTCTATAGCCTAACAAAGTACCAGGCATCAGGGGTTACCCTAACGCATTTTAGTGCTGGTGTCTGCAACCCCATATTAAAATGCTAATGTCATGCATAATTTTAGCTCCTCAATGCGTGCCCAGGTGCTGTAGCTCTGCGGGGTAAGATAAACTCAGCTTCCAGCACGCATGCTATGGTGCCCTAGGAAGCTATTATGAGGCATCCCAAGTTAAGGTCTCTTGTTGCTATGGAAATCCATCTGGGCCCAGCTAGATTGTTTACTTTCACAGAAGTAAGGGTTCCTTACATTGCCTGTCTGTGAATCATACTGTTGCTTGACTACATATTCAACCAAGCTGTAGCATCTCAGCAGATTGGCATGAGTGCCATTTGTAATTGCCATGTTTTGTGAAGGTGGTACACCGCTGATGCAATGGCTGCATTAAACTTAGGACAAACAAATGCTTTATTTACAGGGTTGAAAAGCGAGAGAGAGTAAGGGAGCGAGAGGGAGAGAGAGATAGCAAACAGTGAATGGGCGATGAAAGGAAGTACATACAGAAAAGAGGGTGAAAAAATAGTGGTTGTGAGAAGTTGGCCTGGTATATGCTGTCCACTAGTTATAGTGGGCACCGTGCACCAGTCCAAACAACCCCTTATTGATTATAGGTTAAAGACAACCTTTATTGAATGCTATCCTAGTGGTAGGTATGGAGAGCAGCCTTCAGGCTAAATCTTGGAGGAATGTAAAGAAGCTTGTTTTACCAGTCTATAATCTCTTGAGTGCCTAAATGAAAGACATCCACACCAGGTATATATATAAAATATATGTATTTATTACTAAACACACCCTCCTAGTCTCTTTATGAGACTAGAGGTCAAAACACATAAGTTACACTTCAAATATCACAGTAAAATAGCACAAATACACGTCAGGCCCTAAGGGCGAGTCAAACCATATACTAAAATAGTGGTATAAGAACCACGACTTAACTAGACACAAGGCCTAGAGCCTGTAGAATCGCTGTGACCCCAAGGAACCACCCAAGGTAGTGACACAGGGGACCCACGGGGCCGTGTGCAGTGTGAGAACACAGCCGTGAGCTCACGTTAGCTTCTATGGGGAAAGTTGCGGTTAGATTTTTAAAGATTAGGTACACTTAGAATTGAGTCAGGACCAAACCCTTTGGGACTTAGGAAGTTCTAGGGTCAACACCCACGGGAGCACTGGAGTACTCGTGTTACCTCACCCAGGGAAGCCGGGTGCATAGGTGTCAAATGGTGTCGGGTCGGGTCGTCGATTTCAATGGAAGCTGGTGAAGAAGTGCTGCTGCCGTGAAGATGCGAAGTGTCCGAAGAGATCCAAGCTTGGATCGAAGATGAGAAGAACCTGAAAGCAGAGGGGACAGAGTCTGGGTCACTAGCCAGTGACCAGGAAGGCGATAGGCAGATGCCCACCGATGTCGGGTGAAGATGGTGAAGCTTGACTCTTCAGCCACAAGGACCAGGAGGTGTCGAGGACAACCAGGAGCTGGATTCGAGCTGTTCCACAAAGGATGTAGAGTGCTGCAGCGTCGGTGCCCGGATTGGACATAACAAGCCTTGGCAACAGCAACCCACTCAGGAAGAGAAGAAATGCTTCGGTTCAGACCAGGGAAGCTCAAGGAAATTCAAAGTTACCCCCTCAGGGACCCACCAGTCAACGGACCAGGGATCGCAAAGGAACCTCGAGACGAAACACAAAATGGCGGCCCATGGGTCACTTGGGGTGACTAGGCCGACAAGCTTCGGTGGATTCAGTGCTCGAGGTGGGGGCTACAAGTGAGCCCAAGCACGACCTCAAGAGATGTCGAAGTCAATGCACTTGCAGAAGTGCACGGTGACCAGGAGTTCTGGTCCCACGCTACTCACGAGGGCTGCGGGTCTCAGCTTTACTAGGGACTCGGGTCGGGCTCTGAGATGTCTGCAAATGCTCTTCCTGGGCTGCAAATACTTCGGAGTCCGGCGAGAGCTTCAATAATGCAGACCGGCAAAATGCTTCTTTGGTGCCTGCCAAGCAGGAGAGTCACTCCTTGACCCCAAGGGAGATTTCTTCAGTCCTCTAGTCTTTAGTAGAGTGTCGAAGTTCCAGGATTCAGCTTCAGTGTTTCGTCCAGGGATATCTAAAGTTCTGGTTACAGAGGTTCCTTATTTATACCTAAGGAAGCGGTTGGACTAGCTCTGGGGACCCACCTATGGGAGGGTTTGGAAAGAGGGCTGGCTACACCCATTTCCTTTGTCCAGTTTCGCTCCAGAGCAGGGGCTGGAAGCCCCTCAACCGGTTTGAGCTGGACTATGCACAGGGCCACCAAATGTGCCCCCAGTGCAGGACTTCAAACCACTCAGAGAGTGCTCCCACCCAGCCCCAATACACATAAGCCTGTCTGGGGGGTGGTTACACCACCCTGTGACTGGAAACCTATTGTCCAGGCCTCCCCTGCCGGAAGTTTCGGTCAGCAGCAGGAGGCCAGACCCGTGTCTGTGGCTGCAGTATCCATTTTGTGATGCCAGGGCTCTATTAGATTTCTACCTGGTAGACCAGTGCTGTCATGTCTCTCCCTCTAGAAGGGTGGGATCATACTCCCACACCAGTTACTGGTGTGGGGGTATGATTCCAAGGTGTTTGGTTATAATGCACTTAAGAGTATATGGTCAGGCTGCACTACCGACAACCCCGGAGGATTGATTCCGAAGGCTGCAGAGGGGCTCAGCTCATGCCTGGGCACCCTCTCACATATAACCTAGCACCCTGCCTTCAGGATTGATAAGGCCTGCCATAGGGGTGACTGATGATGTTTCTATGTGCAGTATATGGTGAGATATAGAGAACCTATATCTCAGTAAGGGGTGCATGCACCACCTCACTCAGGCTGGAGTAGCAGACCTGTGGTGTCATTTTGGGTGGCTTTCCAGGGGTGGCATAATACATACTTCAGCTCCTGGTAGGCCTCTGGGGTACCTATGCCCTGGGTACATAGTATACCATATACTATGGACTTATAAGGGCACCTCAGAATCCAAACTGGAGTGTACCTAATGTACATGCAATCAATTTAGAGAGGAAGCAGGTAGGCTGGGCCCCTGAATAGCAGGGTCCCAGCCAGACTAAAGTCGAAAAACAGTGAAACACCAGCAAAAAGTGGGGGTAAACATGTGAAGGAGATCGTACTTTCCTACAGTGGTGAAGAGGAAGGAGATGATGTGCAAGATAGTCAGATAGAGAATTTCACAAACATGTTCAGGGAAATGTGTCAGAGTGAGAGACTGCTGATGAAAGGTCTATGAAAAGGGGAAAAGAGGAGATTGAGGAACTCAATCTCAAAAATTGTAAAAGAGGCACTCAAGTAATGTCAATTGCTTTGATTTATTAGAGAGAACATGTCACATGAAATGTCACATAGTAGACACTAGGTTGTCACTCATGCACCTGCTCAAACCGTAGAAATATACACACATGAGCAATCTGAAAAGATGGCAGCTATAAGTCTCTACCCCTGTCTTCCCTCTTTCCTCATCTTTCACTCTAGCCTCCACCCATCTGGTACTCTACTCTTAACATATTGATAGGCCTTCATTATGAGTAACCCGTTAATTTTGATGTGGCTGGTAAAGTCAGTCACTGCCTGTTAGACTTGGCTCTACCTGCAGGGTCATCTCCCGTGTTTTTGTCTTCATCCATTCCATTTTGCTGAACCCCTTTTTGTTGGCTTTTAGAACTCTCTGCACTTTCTCACTGCTAACCAGTGCGAAAGTACTTGTGCTCTCACCTTTAAACATTGTAAAACTACTGGCCAAGACCTGCTTGGCATATTTAATTTACTTATAATTCCCTAGGAAAGTGGTACACCATATACCTAGGGCCTGTAAATTAAATGCTACTACCGGGCCTGCAGCAATTATTGTCCCATCCACTTACAAAGCCCCTTAAAACATGTCCCAGATCTGCCATTGCAGCTCGTATGCAGTTTTAAACTGCCAAATCGACTTGGCAATATAACCACCTTACCAAGCCAACTTTCTTACATATAAGTTACCCCTAAGGTAGGCTCTAGACAGCCCAAAGGGCTGGGTGAATTGCAATTAAAAAGTTGGACATGCACTTTTAGGTTTTACATATCCTGGTAGTATGCCCTGCCTTTACACAAAACATTTTACACTAGCCCATTGTACCTGTAGCTAGACTGGATCCAGGGAAGGGAGGCAGGTAATTCCAAGTACTGTTCAAAGGGAATCAGCAGAAACTTCCCCTACCTCAAAGAAGGCACCAGGTATTAAAATAAGACCTTCAACCCCACTCTTCAGTACACTTCCGGATCTGCGGCATACTCAGAAGAAGGACTTCTGTGCTGCTCTACTGTAAGAAAGACTGCTCTGCTGCACTGCTGCTCTGCTGTCTGAGTGAGAAGAACTGGGCCTGCATCTTGATCTCAGGACCACCAGAGTGACTCCAAGGGCTAGTTTGCTGGCCTTCTGATCTGAGCCTCAGGGGCAGGAAAAATCTTTAATCGTCTTGACCCCTTCACCTGGACTCTGCCTGCTGTGAGACCTAACCCCACAAGTGGTTCCCCTCCATTCTGCACCCTTAGAAGTGGGGCTAAATGTGCTTAGCCAGCCAGAGCTGTAGTCTCATCAGTACCAACGTAGAGTGATGCAAACCTGGCTCAGCTCCTCGCAGCGCCTCATTAGAACTGGCACAGTGCAATGCAGCCTCAACCTAAGCCAACTTTGCAGCCTGCACAGCTCATTGGAACTGCTTCTGCATGATGCATCCTTGACACAGACCCCTCAGCTTCTCATTGGAACAGATGCAGTGCGATGCAGCCTCCACACAAGCCAGCATCCCAGCCCTCTCAACTCATCTTCAACATGGATCACACATCACTTCTCGGCTGCACTGCTGTGCGTCACAACACTCTGCAACTAAGATTTAAGGTACATTTCTCATCTAGAGTAACTTGGTCCCTGCATCCGGCCCTTGCTCCACTGTAGTTGGCCTGAACTTATGAGTTGCAACCAAAAAACAACAGTTGGCGCTTTCTGCTTTCAAGCAATATTTTTTACCTAAACGTTTAAAATTGCATATCTCCTGTCTAACAATTGGATTTTTGTTGTTTTGTTGTGAAATAATTTATTAAAATCTACTCTATTTATCTAAATGGGTGTAGTACTTTTTTGTGTTGTGTCTTCTGTTTATTGCTGTTTGGGTGCCGCATAATACTTTACACACTGCCTCTAAGTTAAACCTGACTGCTCTGTGCCACGCTACCAGAGGGTTAAGCACAGGTTAATTTTGTGACTTTGGTAGTTCGCCCTGACACGGATTGCGCCTGTTGCCTGAGCAGAGTTTTCAACCCACTTAGCCAACAACCCAATTTCTCACCCTGCCCCCTCGGATTTATGAGATGCATGGGAACATCTCAGACCTGTTTACTTTCACCAAGAGCATTTTAGCTGAATGTCTGTGAAGAAATGAGGAACTACAGAGGGAATCAAACCCGGAATTAAATTTTAGCCTGGTAATCCCTCATTTCTTGGGGGATCCTTGGAGCTATCTTGCAGGCTGAATTTTCACCACCAACAGAGTTGCTGGTAGCCAAGTATCAGTAACATTGGGACCATTTTGTAGGCCACTTATGAGGGTCTTAGTCCTCAGTTGGTGTCTGTCTTGCCTTATGAGCTCTTTGTGCCACATCCTCATTGACTAAAATTTGTCAATAATGTAAACTTATTGACTAATTATATGTTCTCTTTGAATACCACCAGAATTCTTCAATGATTTATGTTTCACCGTCATTTGAACCCATTTTTCTTCCAGTCTTCAAGCACTATCAAGAGGCATCAACATTGTCTTCCGAGTCAGACACACAGTGTGAGAACAAGGAGCTATACAATCAGGAACCAGCAGACTGCACAGGAGAAGGTAGGTGCATCACTGTCTCCATTAATATAAACATTATTCCATGTATTGTTAGCGGATGTAGAACCAGATTTTCGAAAAAGAAACACTTTTCCAATTTTGTTTGTGTGCTGCACAGTGCAGAATGCATGCAAAGTCAGAAAAGAAAGGAGAAATGAAAGCATGTTTCCTTTTAACGCCTCCTTTCAAATACCATTCACATTTGGGGGCTCATTTATGAGCCCCTGCGTCACTTTTGCGCCACCGGTGCGTCGCTTTTTGTGACGCACCAGTGGCGTAAAACATGCGACATGTTGCGCCATATTTATGAAGTGACGCATCTGCGTCACTTTGTAAACCCCTGCGCCACATTATACCTGCGCCAGGTATAATGTAAGCAGGGTGGGCGTACCCCCGCAAGAAAGGGTCGTAGGAGTGGTGCAGCGAAATCTATGAGATTTCGCTGCACTACTTCTAGGACGCCAATGCGTCAAAACCTTATGTCTGCCTGAGTAAGGGTGATGCAGGGCCTTTCACATGGGGCTTGACCCATGTGAAAGAAACATTGCTGGAGTTGCGTCAGACTTCCGACACAACTCCAGCAATGCGGCCACTTTTTGCACTGACAGATACGTCAGTTATACTGACGTATCTGTCCTTCCTTGCAACATGATGCGTCTTATTGTAAATATGATGCATCATTGGTGTCGCAAGGAGGGTGCACTGAGAAGTGGCGCATCGCTGCTTTCACGCAGTGATGCGCCACTTCTCGTAAATGAGGCCCTTGGTGCTTAATCCTGTCTTCTATTGTTTTCAGACAGGGTTTTGCATCAAAGGCATGGGCGGTAGCATGAGAATGCCCATCTACCGCTCATGTAAGGCCCCCTTGGCGCTAACCAACGCAAAGCAGTGCCTCACGCAGCTTTGCATTACTTTCAGGGTACTTTATAGCACAAAACAAGTTTTGTAACGGAAGAAAAATTAGGAAAACATTTTGTGCTTGTTAGTATCACCTTTGTGACGCTAACCCAGCGCAAAATGTTTGTAAATCTACCCCATAGTGTCTTCATCTTTGAGAATCCATCCTTTGACCAGGGCCTCACACCAGGTATGCCTGAAGCATGCAGTGACCCTCACCACTATGTAGTGTACTCAGGAGACAGATAATGAAGCCTTATCCTGGGAGTGTATTTCATACAGGGTGGGAATGACGCTTCGCCTACTTTCTTTCAGAATCGTCTCTAATATTAACGCAATAGGCTCGGAAAATTAGTGCGTCACTGGGTGAGCTGTAGCAGTAATATTTTTTAAAGGTTAGATGAAGGGGTATATTCGAATACTTGCAATGAGACAGGAGATTTTGCATGATTTAGCATTTCAAAAGTTTGATTCATGGTTTATTTCGTGCATTGACTTTAAAAATGATTAAAATACACACTCTAAACATGTGCAATTGACTTCTGATGGTTTTCCTCTATCTTTTAGACTATTTTTTTAAATTTTCATGTCCGAAAATCATTAATTTTCTGCAAACAAAGAGGTATATATTATCATTCCATGATGACCCTGCTAGGTGAATGGGTTGATGTAGATCGGCTTAAACTCAAGGATTTGGAGAGTCCAGAGGAGGTAACGGTTCTATTTACAAATGTCAAATTACTTACAGAAGTAGATGATATACAAGGAGCAGGTGCAGGATAGAGCAGGATAGAGACAAGAGTCCTAGTTTAAGTGGTTCGTTTCTTCTTTGTAATCCATTCTTCGGTTTGTCTTTGCTGCTGTTGGGGTGAGTGAAGAGGTTAAACGAATAATGAGTTCTTTTCTGCATGAAGTTACTCTGACAAAAGGTACCATAGTGGTGATTTACAGTTTTGATGCTTCTCATAGAACTATAGCTCCAGAAACTATAATATTTATGTCTTGATGATTTAACTCACATTCATGGTTCCCCTTCCCTTCTTTGACAGGCCCTGGGTGTGAGCGGTGCCCGAAGGACTGGCTGCTCCATGGAGCAATCTGTTATTACTTCTCAAAAGAGAAGGAGGTGAAGACCTGGAGCGAGTGCCACGAAGACTGCTCTTCAAGGAGCGCGCGCATGCTAGTGGTAAAGGACCAGGAGGAGCTGGTAAGTCAATCAATGGAGATTCAGGACAAGGTACAGATGGTGAGAGGTTAATGATACTGGGCCAGGGGGAGCTGTTGAGGTATTAGTGACGCAGTACCAAGCAGAGCTGGTAAGGTGCTAGTGATACAGAGCAAATCAGAGCTGGTAAGGTATTAGTGATACAGAACAAATCAGAGCTGGTAAGGTGTTAGTGATGCAGGACAAATCAGAGCTGGTAAGGTGTTAGTGATACAGGACAAATCATAGCTGGTAAGGTGTTAGTGATACAGGACAAATCGGAACTTGTAAGGTGTTAGTGAAACAGGACAAAGGATAGCTGGTAAGGTGGTAGTGATACAGAACAAATTAGAGCTGGTAAGGTGTTAGTGATACAGAACAAATTAGAGCTAGTAAGGTGCTAGTGATACAGGACAAATCAGAACTGGTAAGGTGTTAGTGAAACAGGACAAAGCATAGCTGGTAAGGTGTTAGTGATACAGGACAAAGCATAGCTGGTAAGGTGTTAGTGATACAGAACAAAGCAGAGCTGGTAAGGTGTTAGTGATACAGGACAAATCAGAACTGGTAAGGTGTTAGTGAAACAGGACAAAGCATAGCTGGTAAGGTGTTAGTGATACAGAACAAAGCAGAGCTGGTAAGGTGTTAGTGATACAGGACAAATCAGAACGGGTAAGGTGTTAGTGATACAGAACGAATCAGAGCTGGTAAGGTGTTAGTGATACAGGACAAATCAGAACTGGTAAGGTGTTAGTGAAACAGGACAAAGCATAGCTGGTAAGGTGTTAGTGATACAGGACAAATCAGAACGGGTAAGGTGTTAGTGATACAGAACGAATCAGAGCTGATAAGGTGTTAGTGATACAGAACAAAGCATAGCTGGTAAGGTATTAGCGATACAGGATAAATCAGAACGGGTAAGGTATTAGTGATGCCGAACAAAGCAGAGCTGGTAAGGTGTTGGTGATACAGGACAAATCAGAACTGGTAAGGTATTAATGATGCAGAACAAAGCAGAGCTGATAATGTGTTAGTCATACAAAACAAGACACAGGTGGTGATGATAAGGATGATAATTATTTATAGAGTGTGAATCTTTGTACCCTAATAAGGGTGTCCCAGTGCTGTTTAACTGAAAGAGTGAAGTTGTGCCCCATTAAACAGATATGTTTTCAACAATTTCTGGAATTGCCAGTGTCTGTTTCCAGCCCTGAGGGAAAAGGGGAGGCTGTTCCATAGCTCTGGAGTCAGTACAGAAAAGACTCTACCACCCTTCCTCTTTACTTTAAATCTAGGAGTGGTGAGGAGTAAAGCTTGTCCTGATCTCAGTGTCCTCCTTGGGGCATATTGCTGTAATTTCTCTGCGATGATAGTTGGCCCATCCGACAAAAGAACTCAATGCAATAGACAAGTTGTTTCAAAGAGAATTTATTGGTTTATTGGTAGCCATTGTAACTCCTTTAGGGCAGCTGAAGCAGAATAATACTTTCTCCTTCCTATTTTAAACTAGGCAGCCTAATTTTGCACTTGCTGAGTTTCACCAGTGTGTTAACTGGAAGTCAAATCAATCAATCAAGGCGTTTGTATAGCGCAAGCTACTCACCCGGAACAGGTCTCAAGGTGCTAAGGGAGAGGGGGTCTGGGGGGGTCCGCAGATCTTGCAGGATCACTGAGCTCCATTGAAGAGCCAGGTCTTGAGGTCTTTTAGGAACTTGGGGGGTGATGCAGTCTGTCGGAGGTGGAGTGGGAGGGCGTTCCATGCCTTGGCCGTGAGGAGGGAGAAGGAGCACCCTCCTGTCCTGCTTTTCTTGATTTCGAGGTACAGTTGCGAGGGAGAAATGGGCCAAGCAGAGAGAACGCTGGGGAGCGTGGAACACGAGGTGGTGGTTCAGGTTGGCAGGTCCGGCATTGTGGAGGGCCTTGTGTGCATGGGTGAGAAGCTTGAAGGTGATTCTCTTCTCAACGGGGAGCCAATGTAGGGTCTGCAGGTGTTGGCTGATGTGGCAGTGGCATGGTAGGATGAGGACAAGTCTGGAAGTGGCGCTCTGGACGTTCTGGAGTTTGTGGGTGAGGTTCTTGTTCATCCCGGCATAGAGTGCGTTGCTGTAGTCCAGTCTGCTGCTGATGAGGGCAGTAGCAGTGCGTCCATTAGGGCGATGGGGCGTAGCCCCCCCGCCCGCAGCGTCACCCGCAGCATCGGTGTCTTTGAACTTAAGTTAACTGAATCAGTTTACTTAAGTTCAAAGAGGAGAACTGACAATCATGTCAGTCAGCATGACGTCGGACCGCCCACCCGGGGGTGGGCGGTCCGACGTCATGTTAGCTGACATGATTGTCAGACAGACCAGGAAGGGGCAACAGGCAGCAGCACAAGTTCGCATGATTGGGGAAGGTGAGAGAATTTTCGCTCCGTGCCCAGTCATGCGCACTTGTGTCTGCTCTGGCTGGCGCATGCCCATTAGGAGACCGAGGGTTGAGCAAAGGCTCAAACCTCGGTCTCCTAATGGGCAGGCGGGCGAGCAGTAATCATGCCCTAAGCCAATCCTGGCGCTGAGAGCCTGAGAGGGGCTGTACCGCTGTAGGCGCAAACGGACGGACCTGAGGCGGCGCGGACGTGCTCCGGTCCGGACCTCAGGTAGGATAAGGATTTCTTTAAATTTATTTCAACCCCCCGCGCGATACCCCCCCCCGCGCGACACATACACCCCCCCCCCCCCGCGCGAGCCGCAACTGGAAATATTTGGTTTACTGGGATCATAAACAGAACCACTGCTTGAAGGTTTCGTTTCATTCCACCTTTCAGAAATGTTATTTTAAAGATAAACGAAAGGGGGTCACAATTCGAATATCACATAGCAAATTAAAAGTGGCCGATGACATGCCAGTGCCTGAGCCGGTGTCTCCGCCCCTGCTGAGGTGGGCCTTTCCCACCCGGCCTCCTCCTGCAGGTGGCTTCCGGTAGCAAGCACTGCAAATTATGTTAGTCCGACAGCAAACAGCGGCAGTGCCGCTGACCGCGGCCCCCGCAGGGGACCACTCGGCGGTCGGCGCCTTAGTGGCCCCGGGGCCCCGGTCACCCCTCCCCACTCCCTCCTTCGGGGGGGCGGGGGCAGGGATCCTGATTGTTGCCCCCCCTCTGTGTCGGGGGCCGGAAGTGACGCGCAAGGCGCGTCACTTCCGGGCCCAGGTGTGAGGGGAAGGCTATTTAGCCTTCCCCCACCCTCACTGGCGACCTCTTTGTCGCCCACCTCGCCTTTTCATCGGTCCTGTCTCGTCGCCGTGTGCCCGGATCCACGCCGCTTCGGTCGTCGTCACGTTCAGATCTACGGTGAGTCTTGCTGCTCCCACTCCGCCCCGGCCCTGTCCCTGGGCAGCACCAGGAGGACGGGGCCCTGTGGCTCGGATGGCCACGGGCGGAGGGGGCGCAAGATTCAGGCATGATTGGCGTTTTGAGTGGGCGGTTATGAGCAGTACAGGGGCGGAAGCGTAGCGGGATCAATTTTAATGGTAGCGAGATCACGCCCGCACCCCCCCCCCCCCCAAGATTTTCGCCCGCGCTTCGAACTGCCATCCCGTGCTTATTATCACCCTACATCGCGCTAGGGCCGCAGGGGTTTCGATTCCCTTACCCTCCCCGCGCATTCAATTATTGTGGCCTACCGTTAAGGTCGGAGACTCTTAGGTGCACGCCTGCAGGCTCAAATCTCTTGACTGGGTTCAAGTAGGTCCGCGATTATTACTCGCAGGGCTGCGGTTTCAATTCCCATGCACTGCGTGCGTGTAGATATATCTTACAATGGTCTTTGCTTGAGTGTTTGTCGGGCGAGGGCTGGTTGCCGCAAGGCCGTCCGGGGGTGCCGGGGCGAATTTCGAGCCTCGTGGTCGCCTCCACATAATAAGCTAGAAGGACAGATCAGTGGGAGCACGCAGGCTCCATGGTAATGTTGCCTGCAGGTTACAGGTCCGATTCCCATACAGTGCTTTATTGATTTAAGGGAAGCATCCACCCCCCCTCCCCCCCTCAAGATGCTTGCGCGTCCGCCGACGGTTCGGGGGGGGGGGGGACGGGTAGGCAGCAGGCCTCTTTTTCCGGGGCATAATGGTGCGCTGTCGCCGAGGAAGGTTGCGTGCCTCGCGGTGGTCGGAGCACGCGGGCTCCATGATAATGTTGCCTGCTGGTTACAGGTCCGATTCCCATATAGTGCTTTATTGATTTAAGGGAAGTCATCCTCCACCCCCCCCTCACGCTGCTTGCGCGGCCGCCGAGGGTGCAGGGGGTAGGCAGCAGGCTTCGTTTTCCGGGGCATAATAGTGCGCTGTCGACGAGGAAGGTTGCGTGCCTCGCGGCCGTGGCGCCGTCCTTTACTGGGCCCCCCCCAGGTGCGATACTGTCCGGGGGGGGGGGGCGCGAGGAGGTGTCGCCTGCTGCACTAACGTCGCAATGAGGGGATGTAGCTCAGGGGTAGCGCGTATGCTTTGTAGGTACAGGCCCCGGGTTCGAGCCACGGCTTCTCCACGTAATTGCGATTTCTCGCAAAGAACCTTTCGTATTTGCAGGGGGCTACCGGTTGTGTACATTCAACCGTAGCGCAGCGGGACAGTCCCTCTGAGGTATGTTTATGCGAGCACCCCTCTTCAATGCGTCATTGCATAAGTTGTTTCGTCGAACGGCCAGAAATGCTTCTCGAGAGCGGGTAGAACGGGCCCTTGTTCGAAATAAGGGGAGAGGATGGGGTCCGTCGCCTGCGCTGCCGCCTCTGTTGCATGATACCAGGGTTTTGAGTCCCGGGGTCGCGTCCGTTATGGGATCCCGAGCAAATTTCTTAATTTCAAGAGGCCTTCTCTTTATCGGTGCCTGAATCTGTAATGTAAACACTGTACTATGTAAAGCGCTCCAATACCTTCGGTTTGAGCCCGCGCTGTATAATAGGAGCAAATTATTTAATTTCAAGAAGCCTTCTCTTTATCGGTGCCTGAATCGGTAATGTAAACACGGTACTATGTAAAGCGCTCCAATACCTTTGGGTATTGCTTGCGCTATATTATATGAGCAAATTACTTAATTTCAAGAAGCCTTCTCTTTATCGGTGCCTGAATCTGAAATGTAAACACTGTAATATGTAAAGCGCTCCAATACCTTCGGGTTGAGCCCGCGCTGTATAATAGGAGCAAATTATTTAATTTCAAGAAGCCTTCTCTTTATCTGTGCCTGAATCGGTAATGAAAACACGGTACTATGTAAAGCGCTCCAATACCTTTGGGTATTGCTTGCGCTATATTATATGAGCAAATTACTTAATTTCAAGAAGCCTTCTCTTTATCGGTGCCTGAATCTGTAATGTAAACACTGTAATATGTAAAGCGCTCCAATACCTTCGGGTTGAGCCCGCGCTGTATAATAGGAGCAAATTATTTAATTTCAAGAAGCCTTCTCTTTATCGGTGCCTGAATCGGTAATGTAAACACGGTACTATGTAAAGCGCTCCAATACCTTTGGGTATTGCTTGCGCTATATTATATGAGCAAATTACTTAATTTCAAGAAGCCTTCTCTTTATCGGTGCCTGAATCTGTAATGTAAACACTGTAATATGTAAAGCGCTCCAATACCTTCGGGTCGAGCTTGCGCTATATAATATGCAATTATGAGCCCTTCTCTTTATCCTGTCGTCGGAAATGGCAGGGGTTGAACTAGGTGTCTTCACGGGTTGGAGTTAGGCGGGAACCCTAGTCGCGCTATCCCCCATTTGCCTGTGATATATACGTGTTATATTCCCGGTCTGAACTGGCTGCATGCTCTGCTGCTGCTGTCTTAGTGCATGGCTTCCTGATTTAGTATTGGTCAGTACTACGGCAAGCCACCCACCAATACCACAAAGGTAATGCGGTACAGGTACCATACAGTGTACGACGTGTCTGTTGGTGCCACGCTTAATGGCCCGTGCATGGTATCACGGGAAATGGAACCCTGTCACTTATGCCAAATCACCCAAAAAAAAAAAAAAAAAAAAAAAAAAAAGAGTTTTGAGTGGCTTTTGATAGACAAAAGACTCGAAGAGGTGCATGGTGTCGCTGGGGAGGCAGTTCCGTTATGGCGGAGCACTTGCTCGGCCCGCGGGAGGTGGCGGGATCGATGCCCGCACTCCATTGAAGTGGTATTTACCGCCACTGCTATCCACCTGTCTGATACTTTTCCCCGCAATGAAATGCACTCAATGGATTGTCAGGAAATGACGTCAGGCCAGAATATTATCTCATTTGGAGATAGTGCTTATCCATGTGTCCTCGCATGGGTTTTAGTGGCTAGGGTTATAGAGCTGGGTATGTAGCTTCTTCAAGGGTGCCCCGTGGAGAGGAGTTCAGCTTTACCGAAAGTTACGAATCGATAAAGATGTAGTTAATAAATAGTGATTATTTGGCATATATCCTTTGTAAAGACCTAACTAAAACGTCAAAATGCAAACCTGGTAGCTAGAGGGCGTAGTGTTCAAACACTAGTACCATCAAACATATAAGGCGCTGAAAGGGCTGTGCAAAGGGGGTGACCAAGGATTGCCTGCATAGAAGGTGACATCGCTGTAATCTTTCTTGTCAACTCGGAACCCAATACACTTTGAATCTGCATCTGCACATGCATAATATTTAACTTTTATGATGCGATGGTTGGACGCTAAGATGTACATTTTTGGGTCGTGGGTGAAATCAACAGTCTCTACTTTGTGATTTATGCAGACTGTTGACGAGTCAGCCTGCAAAGGGAATAGTAGAAGTAGCACTCGATCACGTAATATTGTATTTTGAATTAAGCGCCCAGTGCCTGGATGTGTAACGTAAATAGGGCACTCATGTAAAGCGCTCCAATACATTCAGGTCGATCTCGCGCGATATAAATATGCAACATGTAATTGCGGGCTGCCTATATAGGCAGATCCATGATACCAGTGCATGCATTGCTCGCAAGATTTTGCTCCATATACTCGAGCACGTAGGAGACTAGCGGGGTTCACGGCCCCAAAACACCAGCACTGCACGGCCGGGAGCTGCCTGGGTCCCCGCTGATCGCGGGAGGTGCAACACATGTGGCGCTCCCTGGTTAAGGTTATCGCCCCCCTCCCGTCGGCTACGCTGCCGTTGAGGGTGGGGGGGCATGCAGTGGGCTGCGTGCGGCAGGCACAATGGACCTGGCACGGGGATTGTTTAGTATGATACGAATCTTGTATGCTCCCCGTGCTTGAATGTGTAATGTAAATAGGGTGCCCAGGTAAGGCGCTCCAACACCTTCAGCTTGCGCTATATAATTATGCAACATGTATTGCTGGCTTCCTATAAGGCAGATAAATAATACAAGTGCATGCAATTTTCACATACGCGATTACTGGCATTAATAAACCCCCCGCACCTCAATGGAGAATCTGGTGCGGGACTCGCGCGGTTCGGTCGGGGAGCGGGTAATATGGTATGAATGTCGTAAACACCCCCTGCCTGAAGAGGTAATATAAATACGGTGCTCATGTTAAAGTGCTCCAATGCCTTCCGGTCAAGTTCGCGCGATATAACTATTCATCATGTAATTGCAGGCTTCCTATAAGGCGGACACATGATACTAAGACATGCACTGTCCACATCACGCGATTACGGGTATTACTAATCCCCCCCGCCCCGCAAGGGTTAATCTGGTGCGGTGCTCGTGTGTCCGGGCACGGCGATCGTGTTATATGGTACGAATCCCCTATTTCTCCCCGTGCCGGCTTGTGTAAGTACGGTGCTCATATACAGCGCTTCAATACCTTTGGCGTCGAGTTTGCGCGACACAAATATGCAACATGTATGTGCTGGCTTCCTATAAGGCAGATACTTGATACAAGTGCAGGCATTGTTCACAAAATTTGCACCAATACCTTCCGGTCGAGCGCGCGCTAGATAAATAGGCAACATGTGGTGGCTGGCTTCCTATGATGCAGACACATGATACAGGTACATGTATTACTCACAAGAAGTTGCTCGTGCCCACATTCGCGCGCATTAGGCGATCCCGGGCATTACGACTCCTCCTGCACCTGAACGGGTTATTTGGTCGGTGCTTGTGTCCGGCGCTCTAATTATTTGGTGCGCAGTACGGTTTGAGCTAATCACTAATCGACCGTGCCCGAATAAGGTATGTAAATACGGGGCTCATGTTCTGCACTCCCAAAACCTTCGGGCGGGTCACGCGGTGACTCTGGGCAGATAATTATTATCCACGTGCCTGATGATGTATGTATATACGGTGCTCATGACCGGCGCGCCATTACCTTCGAGTCGAGTTCGCGTGACATATAAGGGTTAATTACAGTAAGGGTCGCGCAGTCCGATCCTGACCACACGTGACCACGTGTCGCTCGTCTCCAACCTTTTGCTGAAAGGGGGCTGGGGTCGCTTGTCATTGTTGTCTCGTTACCCACCCCCATTGCTTACGGCCTCACCCTCCCAGGTGCATCAGTCCTTGGGCAGGGCGGACCAGTGTGGGGATAGTCCTAACGTAGAACTGTCATTGCCATGTTAGTAACAGTTAAACACGGGTCGCTGCCGACAGTCTAAAAGAGGTATGCTTAAGCCCGCAACTGGCCCCGCCAACATGCTTATGTGGGCCGCCTTCAACGGTCACTGACATGGGGAACTCACACATATCTAACTGTAACCTAGACACCCGGGTGGGTGCCTAGTCGGGCAGGGCAACGCAACCGAGATAGAATGGTAGTTATTATCTAAGGCTAAAGGAAGTCTGGATTGAGCCACTAGATGGGTTAGATATGGGTGCAGCTCAGCGCCCCAATCGCATTGAATTCGGGGACGCTCTGACATAGCGGCAAAAGAATAAGTGGTCACCACATAGCGCATCACTAGGGCCTAAATCACGGCACAAGGTTACCGGCGTGATTGTCCAAGTGGTGGCGGGTGCGCCGCTCGCGAGCGGATTGCAACCCGTGGTTTACCTCTGAGCCGATTGGCCTGCAGAACACTGAGCTGGGCACCATAACCAAGAGTTAGGCCTGCAGGAGGAGTGGTATGGTTGTTATATAGCAAGTGTGCGGTCGTTCAAAGTTTGGTAAAGACCACGTAGAGCCCCAGGGCATCAGGGCATTATTGACCGTGCAGCACTCGCTACGTTCAGAATAGGGCCGGTATTTGCACCAAAGTTTCCGGTTGGTTCCCACAGACTTGTCTGCTCCCAAGGTTATCCTCTAGGGGTAGAACTTGAGACTAAGGGGGCATTGCCTGCTTCGGCGGCACAAATAAGCGATAGCTACGCCGGGATGGAGTTACCATTCAGGTCCTGCCACCACTGGGTTCCCCCCAGGTGATGGGATCAAGTTAGGTGGGACCGCGAAGTCTACGGTTCTTGGGAAACTTCCTGCAGTAGGGCATTTAGCAACAGATAAGGTACCAGTGTGTGAGTATCAGATATCTGCTTTCCAGCAGCACCGTGCCCTGGGAGCACATGCGTTGCCCTAACTCTGTGGCCCTCCCACAAGGGAGCCGGGTAGCAAAACAAGTGCATAGGCTCCTTAGGCGGGCCTCTGGCCTTCAGCTGGGTGTAATCACCATCAATTGGAGAGAGGCCCAGGTAAAAATGGGCTTTCCGTAATGCTTGGAGGACCATTGCGGTTGGTGGCACCCCCCACCGGAATCACTGGTCGCGTACGGCAGCTGCAGGAGACTGGTGCTGCTGTCCCAATATCTGGGGTGTCAGCGGGGCAAATACAAGGGGACATTATGACAGCGCGCAACGCTTAAGCCAAACAGATTCCCGAAGCTGGTATGCCTAAGGGATCATCACTGAGGGATCCGAAGGGGCATAATTCCTATAAGGTATAAGGGATGGTGGGCAGGGGCAAGAGTCGCCCCTTGCCCATGGTCAAGCGCTGGCAGTGAGGTGCACTCCTGTGCCCCAGGTTAACTATCTGAGGGGACTGTACAAATGTTAAGCAACCCTTCTCGTCATAATAGTCAAAGCGGGCAGGCCCAGGATTGTGAATAGGTGTAACCTTCCCGCTGGGGGGCGAATAGTTATCGCACATCTTCACAGGCCCCTCTATTTCAACAGACCCTATCCGATTGGGATAGCGTCTAGGGATTGGGGACATAGATGGGGCCATCTACAATCCAGGAACTATAGCTCACTGGTATGTCTTGGGCCTGTGGTTATAAGGGATCTCACAGGGTTTGAGTCCCGCCCAAAGGGGTTTGGGCTTTATTCGCCATGAGATGATTCGGGGGAATGTAAAGGGGTACTTCGACTTGGATGGAGTACACCTCTCCCAAATAGGCATGGACCTGTTGTATTGGATTTAAGCGAAGCAGGTAAAGAGCTAGGTTGGTGGGGGGCCCTGGCTGCGACGGTTAGCCGCCTCCAGGGCTGTGGCGGAGTTACAGGGAGATCTGGAAGCAGGCCGGTACAAAGGGTACCTCTGCGCGGCACCACGTGGTGCCTGAGCCAAAACGAGGAGCCTCCAGAGAGGTCCCGGAAGCCGGTCGGCGCCCCGCTAGGCCTGCGGGCGGTTGTGGGCCTGAACAACCGGGGGCTTGCTATGCGACGCTCCGCCCCGAGAGGGGGGGTGTGAGTAGAATTTCAACGGCACGTGATCGAAAAAAGAATCACTTGGGGGGCAGCACTTGCGGGTCGTTCCCGTGCTGCCCGGCTCATCAGGCGGGGCAGGCGAAGTAGATGGCCGCCTGCCCTTGGATCGCCCGTAAGATAACCCACCTATTACATATCCTGGAATTATGTAATAAATCCTGCAGCATTTGTTACCCATTTACAACTGTTTCTTGTGTCTTCTTTGGGTAACCTAATTTGGGGGAGGGGGGAAAGCGGGGTGCCCCTGGGGGTACTATGCCGCTGACCGCGGCCCCCGCAGGGGGCCACTCGGCGGTCGGCGCCTTAGTGGCCCCGGGGCCCCGGTCACCCCTCCCCACTCCCTCCTTCGGGGGGGCGGGGGCAGGGATCCTGATTGTTGCCCCCCCTCTGTGTCGGGGGCCGGAAGTGACGCGCAAGGCCCGTCACTTCCGGGCCCAGGTGTGAGGGGAAGGCTATTTAGCCTTCCCCCACCCTCACTGGCGACCTCTTTGTCGCCCACCTCGCCTTTTTACCCTCCCTACCGCTTACCCGGCGTGGTGTGGTGGGGTGGGGTTTTTGGCTGAACGTTTTAATGTTTTTCTTTTCGTTGCAGGCGGAGTTACAGGGCGATCTGGAAGCAGGCCGGTACAAAGGGTACCTCTGCGCGGCACCACGTGGTGCCTGAGCCAAAACGAGGAGCCTCCAGAGAGGTCCCGGAAGCCGGTCGGCGCCCCGCTAGGCCTGCGGGCGGTTGTGGGCCTGAACAACCGGGGGCTTGCTATGCGACGCTCCGCCCCGAGAGGGGGGGTGTGAGTAGAATTTCAACGGCACGTGATCGAAAAAAGAATCACTTGGGGGGCAGCACTTGCGGGTCGTTCCCGTGCTGCCCGGCTCATCAGGCGGGGCAGGCGAAGTAGATGGCCGCCTGCCCTTGGATCGCCCGTAAGATAACCCACCTATTACATATCCTGGAATTATGTAATAAATCCTGCAGCATTTGTTACCCATTTACAACTGTTTCTTGTGTCTTCTTTGGGTAACCTAATTTGGGGGAGGGGGGAAAGCGGGGTGCCCCTGGGGGTACTATGTGCGCAGAATTGCAATTGTTTTGTGTGTGCCTGTGAGCGCTGCTGATCGAGCCATGGAGGGCGGGGTGATAGTGTCTTGATCCGCAGCACACACACGCACATGCCAGGCCTCAGCCTGACATACTCTTTCCCCGCAGCAGTAACACAGGGGCACCGATCTAGCAGCAGCCGTTCTCCGTGCCGCATGAGGAGCGCCACTAGTGACCACAAATTCTGCTACCCGCAGGAGTAAGTGAAGCACGGTTTTAGAGGTCAACCTCCTGCAGGAGTTAAAGAAAGCAACCCAGGGGCTCCCAGCTCCTACAGGAGTGAGTGCAGCAATAAGACGCTGCAACTTAACTGAACGTGTCTTTCCTAATCCGTGTGCCTTCCTGAAGCTTCCCCTTGCTATCCGTGGGCGTTGTCAGTGCTTGTTGACTTGGACAGTGCTTCTCAGTGCATCATGTTTTTTTCTGTGCAAATTGTATGTTTATTGTGTAAGAAGCTCTTTATGTCCATTTTAAAAATCCAGTGACTGCACATTATAGATCTGTAATCAAACGTATTTAAAGATGTTTGCTTCCCTCTTTTTTAGTTGGTGTTTATGCTGCTATTAGAACATGGTAATATCATGTTAAGTAAGGTGTGATGATCGTATATTTTATTTGTGGCTCTTACCTGCTAGTGCTTAGAAACACAAAGGAGGACGAAGATGTGCTTAACATAGCACTGTGAATGACGATCTCTCTGGCATGTTTTTGCTTTTGCAACAAACTGCGAACACAGGTGGCGGCTCGGGAGCGACAGTCACGTGACACGTGTGAACTCCTCAAGGAATGCCTGTCTTTACCACAAGTACGTTAAGCGCTGGAACTTCTAGGCGCCCGATTTTCATTTATTTAAACAGTTTATGTACCAAGGTAATGCATACGCCTTGGTGCTCATTTACATCTCGTGCGCGTCTCGTGCTGTTTGCTTTTGTAATATTTCGTAATAACCTTCGTGCTTGCAGTTGTTGCAGCGGACGTGGATTTTTAGTCAGTTGTAAGTCCTTTGGAATCCAAGTGTGGCTGGTCGCTGCATGTCCTGGGTGTTTCATGTGGACTCATTAGTGTACTTAAATCATCACTCCGGCTGCCAGTCCACTTCAGTTTGTTTATTAAAACCGTACATACAGCGTAGCAGCAAAACCGAAAGGACAAGCGCCTGTCAGCACAAAGGTTAGAGGACTTGAGCAAGTAGCCAGACACGTCACAAGGCCACCCCACCAAGCATAGCGGGGTGCGTTAGGTAATGTCTGCGCTTAATAAACCTTCTTCCATACTCAGATGTGCTTTAAAATGCCCATTTGTTCACTCTTTTTTCCAAATTTCCCAGTGGAGAACCCCCCCCCCCCGAACCCTGTTTACATTACTCTCCAAATTTACACCCTACCTCTTTCAGATGTCACCAGCCACCACTGGATGAGGGCGTAGGTGACCTTTCTCCTGTGTTCGGGTCGGATCCACTTGAAGGTCTTGCGGAGTAGGCGGAGGGTGTGTGTTAGAACTGGGGGTCTCTAGTTGGCAGAGGTCGGTAGCTTTGACAAAATAGATACCATTGCTTCTAGTCAGGGTAAGAGGCTACACTTTTAAAATATCCCCTGCCCACCCCCTTGGTAGCTTGGCACGAGCAGATAGGCTTATCTCAGAGGCAGTGTGTAAAGCATTTGTGAACATATACAGTAATACAGTGAAAACACAACAAATGGACACCACACCAGTTTAGAAAAATAAGTAATCTTTACTAGACTTAACACAAGACCAAACAACAAAAATCCACAATACAGTAATAAAAATATGACTTTAAAATGGTAGAAATAGCCTAGTTCAATGCAGATGGTAAATGCAACACTTTACTCTCAAAGTACCTTGGATGCGTCACGCAATACAAACAAAAGGGTCGCAGGGAAGGTGATACATTGGTTACTTGCTTCGGGGGAGGTGATGCGTCCGTTCCTAACTGCAGCACAGGGGAGGTGATGCGTCGGTTCCTTACTGGAGATGAGATGATGCGTCGGTTTCTTACTGAGATCCGGTGCGATAAGACAAGATAGCGACTCGATGAGATGCGACGATCCAGTGTGATGCAATGAAATGGCGTCTTGATGTGATGCGACAACGTTGGATGCGATGCGTGCACACCCGACGGCCGTGCGGCGAACTCGGTAACTTCTGAGCCACAACAGGCCCTTCGACACGAGGCTCCGGTGATGCGACGGTGACCTCGGCAGCGGCGCCATTCTTCTTTGGTGATGCAACACGCTTCGTCGAAGATGCGACGGCGAACAGCTGCAGCGGCGGCATGCTTCTTTGGCGATGTGATGGCAACTGCTGCAGCGGCGACACGCTTCTCCTCAATGCGTCGCGCTTCCAGCTCCCAGCGACACGCAGTCTTCTCAGAGGGCACAAACAACAGTAGGCACCTCTCTGCAGATAGAATTCCCAACAAGGGAATTCAGGGGAGCTGGTGGTGAAGTCTGGTATCCCTGAGATTTCAGGCAGGAGGCAAGCACAGTTCAAGCCCTTGGAGATTCTTCTTCAAGATTGCAAAAGTACACAAAAAGTTCCTTTTCTCCTTTCCTTGGCAAGAAAGTAACCACTGCAGGCCAACTCCAACAGCACAGCACAGGGGCAGTCTCCTCCTTCGCTTTCCGTGGTGCTTCTCCTTGGCAAAGGGTTGTTTTGATTCCCAGAAGTGATCTAAAGTTCTGGGGTCTGGGTCCGCCTTTGTATGCACACAAATCCTTTGTCTCTGAAAGCAGAGAGTGTCTGTACCTAGTCCAAACAAGTACTGGGTGCATTCTGCCAGTGCACAACTTCTTCCTTTGTCAGTATGGGCCAGGGTCATCAGAGGCACCACAGGAGTTGGAGCCAGCATTGTGGAAGGCAGGCCCAGTCCTATTCAGGCCCAGGTGCTACTCCTCTCACCACTCCCAATGCAGATAGGTCTTTTCAGCCTAGTGCTGACTCACCCTGCCTCCTGGAGCCCCCCAGCCCCTATCACTCACAAACCAGACATGCAATACACAACCTAGCAGAGGCAGACTGGATGGTTAGGCAAGAAAATACCTACTTGCTAAAAGTAGTATTTTGAAACACAGAATGTTAAAACCAACTTCACTAAAAGATGTATTTTATCATTCTGAGTTCAGGCATGCTAAACTTGAATTTCTACCTAGTTCCCTGAGTCAGTTAGGATTGTAAGATGACATATTCAAACTGCCCATTCTGGGCTATGGGAACAGGCAGCCTTGCAATAGTGAAAAACGAAATTGGCTGTAATTCACTAGCAGGACAAGCCACACACTTCAGGGCATGTCCTACCATTTACATACAATGCACCCTGTCCATGGGGGTACCTTGGGCCTACCTTAGTGGTGACTAACATGAAGAAAAGGGAAGGTTTAGGGACTGGTAAGTGGGTGCACTTGCCAAGTCGACATGGCAGTACTGGACTGCACACAAGCTCTGCAATGGCAGACCTGAGACACACTTTACAAGTTGCTTCTGTGGGTGGCACAAACAGTGCTGCAAGCCCACCAGCAGTATTTGATTTGCAGGCCCTGGGCTCACATGGTGCACTGTACTAGGGTCTGACAAGCACATCAAATAGCCAATCATGGAGTCACTAATCCAGTACATCAATTTACAATAGAGAGCATATGCACTTTAGCACTGATCAGCAGTGGTAAAGTGCCTAGAGTCATAAAACCACCAACAACGGGTCAGAAAAAATACAGGAGGAAGGCAAAAAGTTCAGGGATGATCCTGCAAAAAGGGCCAAGTCCAAAACAACCCCCTTCCCGCTAAAACGCAGGGTAGACCAATCACTACCTCAATGGGCTTTGGGCGAAAGAACATGGACCCTGGCCCACATCTGCAGGGGTATACTCCAGTTCTACCATAATCTGAACCCATTTGGATCCCTCTGTCCATACTCTCAGGGCCCACTAAGCTAACCCATGGGGAACCCTTCTCCTCACCTGTGGACACCACCTGTGCAGCACCTAACCTTAGCTTGCTCATAGGTGGGTCCCAACAGTCAGACAGTACCCACATGGCCAATACAGTGGTGTGGTGTGGTCCAGTTCACCCCCAGGGTGCGACTCCTGTCCCCCTCCCAGGGCAACTCTGTCCACCAGGACAGCAAGCCACACTGGCCTCTGACAGTTGTCAGTAATGATACCCAGGCCTTATCCCTCTCAGGGCTCTCAAACCTCTGTGGCGTCAGAGAGCGGGGGCAGTAGCCCCAGGTGCCTTGCACCCATTGTCCACTCTACCTCCTGTCAGATCAGGTAGGACATCCTGACACTGACCCACCAGCCCCTGGCCTGTATCTGGCGGCTAAACAGGAGACTGGGGTGGGCTTTCCCACACCCAGTCCTCCTCCTCCTCGGGGCTCTGTACCCTCCCACCTGGAGCGGTACTCCCTTCCAGAATTGTCAGGGCACCTGTGGCAGGTGTCCTGCACAATTCACCCACCAGTTCAGGGGTTCTATCCTGCAACTAGGATCCCAGCCTAGGGTTTCTACCTTAATCTGGGCAGAGGTCAGGGGTGAGGCTGCCCTCTCCCCGCCTCCTTCCTGAGGCCCTGCACCCTCCCACCTGGAGAGGTTTGCCCCCAGAAGACAAACCAGTAGGGGCACTGCTAGCAGTTGCCCATTCCTCCAGGTCAGGGGGGTCACCCTGAACCTAGCCCTCTAACCCAGGGTCTGTACCCTTAGGCTGGACCTGTGCCTGGCACCCCAGGACTTCTGGGGTTCTGGGGAAGTACACCAACCCCCCCAAGGGAAACACACTCCTCTAGAATTGTGTAAGAATCTGCCTGGTGCAACAGGACTTCCTTGGGAGCACAATGGCCCCCGAGGGTAACACATAACTCATGTCTTGTGTGCCAGTCTGCCTGGCGCAGATCTCCCAACCCTTGTCCATCTGACAGTGTGCGCAGCTCCCCCAGGGCAGAAGTGGTGTCGCCATGGTCACTCCTATGGGGCTCAGTCCTTCTGGCTGTCCCCTGACCCACTGGTTCATCCACTGGGGACTCTCTCCCCCTCTCACCCCTCAATCTGGACTTCTGCACCCTCCACTTAGGAGTGGCACTGCCAGACACCAGAAGGGATGGCGGTCTGGTTACAGACACTCCCAGTTCACCTGACATTAGGAGATCCCCCTCTAATGGACTACTAGGACAGCCTAGGCTCCCTACCTGGTGTTCCCTTAAGGGACCCTCCAGGGCCTGACACTGAGGTTGGGGCACTTCGGACACATCCCAGTCTCACTCCTTCTCCTTGGAGACAGGATGTGAGGCCCTACAACCCTCCCACTACACTGGGACCTAGCTGGGCTACTCTGAACCTCTCCCACCACTCTGGGCTGGAAGGTACCTGAGCCACTCCTCTTAGGGTCACTCCCCAATGCCTCTTCAGACCCTCTGGAATCCACCAAGACGTCTGCCTACCTGGTAAGCTCCCTGAGGTCAAAGAACTCACACTTCAACAGGTGTTGGCATAGCTCTGGAAAACAGGGACTTACAATATGCTCTTCCACAATTGGATCACACAGCCCCCCACAGGTGTTAACCAAATTATCCTTCACCTCACCATCAAGTGCCTTCAGACACTTACTCCACACCACTCTCCTGAGATTAGCAAGACAGTAGCTGACTGTCTCTGTCACTCAACCCACACTCGTCTGGGCGGTCTTCACACTGACACACAAGGATTTCAACCATGGGGGAACCCTTCTCCCTGCACCTCTCATCTAGAGTCAGTAGAGTGTCTTGCCCACCACTAGGACCATGAACCCCTGCGTCAGTTTCCCAATTCACCTCAGGGACACTGCACACCACTGGAGCTACCTCATATCCTTGAACCCCCTGGTGTATGTTAACCCCCCCTTCAAGTCAGGCGCCACATCTCTGGGTGTGTGTACTGCTCTCTCAGCACTAGATAACTCCATTTTGCTGCCACCTTCTGAGCTGTACTCCACCTCCAACTCAGCAAAGCTCACTTCCTAAGCTACACAAATTTCTTTTTCAGGTAAGGATCACCCTATCTCCTCGCACTCCCGGTCTAGCTCCTTCAGCTACCGGTCACAAGCACGAATCCGATTCCTCTGTTCACGAGCCAATCTTTCCAAAAATGTTTCCTCCTCTGGGCCACTGCCCTCTTGGTATTCTGGCTGGGGATCCTCCCCCTCAGATTTCTTCTTAGACTCATCTGCTAGTGTTGCTTCCCAGCGTAGCACCTCATAGCTATGCAGGGCTGCCTCAAGATCCCGCCTTGTGGATCTCCTCTTCACAGTTAGCCCCCTTGTAGTGTAGTTCCTATATCCCTGATAGGCTCTGCGCATTCGAATAACATACACTATAGATTTGACATAGGACTAAGGTCAGTATGTCTCTATCGAGTATATTAAACTTAATTACTTGTGTGTGCCAGCTAACTCAGAGGTCACTAGAAACTTCTCGAATAAATATGCAAGAAGGGATTAGTCTCTGACAACCGCATAAACATGACAACTTTGTTTTCCTTTAGAATCAGAACAGTCTCAGAATCGTGGAAACAATAGATAACAGTTTCACTCAGTCAATCGTGCATGCTTCGTTTCTACGGAGTTGCACAGAAATGTAGGGGGAACAGCCATTACAACGCGGTTATTACCCCGCTGTGCAGTTACATCGCATGCGTTAGAACGCATGCGATGTTACAACGCTATGCCATTAGAAGGCAAGTCTGTACATCGACTTGCGCTAGATGGCGTGCAAACATTACAAATAGTGTAGTTTACTATCCCAACACCTTCCCTACTGTTAAGTGGACTGGAGTTGGAATAGTAAATTACACCTTTTTAATGTCAGCACGCCATCTAGCGCAAGTCGATGTAAAGACTTGCGTTCTAATGGCATAGCGTTGTAACATCGCATGCGTTACAACGCATGCGATGTTACAACGCTATGCCATTAGAACGCAAGTCTGTACATCGACTTGCGCTAGATGGCGTGCAAACATTACAAATAGTGTAGTTTACTATCCCAACACCTTCACTACTGTTAAGTGGACTGGAGTTGGAATAGTAAATTACACTTTTTTAATGTCAGCACGCCATCTAGCGCAAGTCGATGTAAAGACTTGCGTTCTAATGGCATAGCGTTGTAACATCGCATGCGTTGTAACGCATGCGATGTAACTGCACGCGTGGTAAAAACCCGCGTTGTAATATCATACATCCGAAATATAGAGACGGGCGTTTCAATAAAAGGGTTTATTGAACAGTCTTATTTCTCATGCAAGAGATATGAATTGCTACAATCGTAAGACAGGCTGTGAAGTACAATATGTACGAGGTTAGCAGTAAGATAATATAATACTGCAATAGCATGGTTTGTATCTATGACATATATTAATCAAAATACATACATAAATAACACAAGCTAAAATGTGATACTCATCTGATGCTTCTAAATTGTTCTACCCCAGTGTACCTAACCTAAGTGTAGTACGAGGTTTGAAGTAGGTCCCGTTTCTAAAGTATAGCTAGCTATATTTTAGTTTAGCCAAGAGTTGCCAAAAGTTTCTCTAAGTTCTAGTCAGCTCCATACCTTAGAATGAGAGAGGTTGGAATCTCTTTTCTGCACTCGATAGTCTAATCCCCCGCAAGGGAAGTCAGAGAGCACTGGAGCTGGATTCTCTGCGAGGAGGATGGCAGCGTCAGGTCAGTGCATCAGGCTGGAACTTGATCTCCTTCCGAACTTGCCGTGGCGAACCGCGTAGTCTGGGTTGGAATCCTCCTGGAACCGCAATTTGCCAGGGCAAGTGCAAGTATATTTCTACCTTGAAGGTGTTTAGGAATGCCAGCATTGATGTAAAAGTCGGGCAGAGGAACGTCATGAATGAACCCCTAAGGAATAGATGTTCATGCATACTTAATGAGTTCTTGGAGAAATCAATATTCAAGCTGAGGGAAATTCCTAAAGGCTTAAGGGTCTGGTTTTCCAAGAATTCGTTGTGACGTGGATGGACGGATGGAGGTGGCCATGCCTGTATTTGGTTTGTACGGACAATGTCTAAATAAGGGCCGGGTTTCTATGTCCAAATAAGGGCAATGTGAATTGTACCTATATAAGGGCATAAATCGGTTCACCGCAGAAGCTGGAGCAAGATCACCGCCGACCAGCTCACCACCTCCCTCAGCCAGAACCCCCCCACCAACACGACGGACCCCAACGAAGCAGCCCGCAACCTCACACAGTGGCTCACCAACTGCGCCGATGACCTTGCACCACTGAAGAACCCCCCCAGCAGACACGGCAGCAAGAAAGCCTCCTGGTTCACCAACGACCTCAAAAACTCCAAGAAAACCTGCCGTACCCTCGAGAAAGCCTGGCGCCACGACCAGACTACAGAAAACATGACAGCCCTCAAGAACACCACCCGCAAACACCACCAACTGATCCGCACCACCAAAAGGACCACATTCAAAGAACGACTGGACAACAACTCCCACAACAGCAAGGAACTCTTCAGCATCGTCAAAGAGCTCTCCAGCCCCAGCGCCTGCAACAACGACATCACACCTTCACAGAACCTCTGCGACTCACTCGCCTCGTTCTTTCACCACAAGATTGCCGACATACACAACAGTTTCGGCGCACAGACCGCGCACCCTACCACTGATCCGGCGCCCCCCACCACCACCCTCCACACCTGGACGACGGTCAGCACCGAAGATACCACCCACACGATCAACACTATCCACTCCGACTCCCCAACCGACCCCTGCCCACACCAGATCTTCAACAAGGCCGACACCATCATCGCACCCCAAATCCGGGACATCATCAACAGCTCCATCGCATCTGCCACCTTCCCAGAGAGCTGGAAACACGCCGAGCTCAGCGCCCTCCTGAAGAAACCCACCGCGGACCCCACGGACCTCAAGAACTTCCGCCCCATCTCGCTCCTCCCCTTTCCGGCCAAAGTCATCGAGAAGATCGTCAACAAACAACTCTCCGCCTTCCTCGAGACCAACGGATCCCTCGACCCCTCGCAGTCCGGCTTCCGAGCAAACCACAGCACCAAGACCGCCCTCATCGCAGCCACCGACGACATCAGGTCCCTGCTCGACAACGGGGAAACATCTGCCCTCATCCTCCAGGACCTCTCGGCAGCCTTCGACACCGTATGCCACCGCACCCTGATACAGCGCCTCAGCACCATCGGAATCCAAGGAAAGGCCTTGGAATGGATCATCTCGTTCCTCGCCGGCAGAACCCAGAGAGTCCGCCTTCCCCCGTTCCGGTCCGTGGCCACCGAAGTCATCTGTGGCGTCCCGCAAGGATCCTCGCTCATCCCCACCCTCTTCAACGTCTACATGAGCCCCCTCGCAGCCATCGCACGCCAACACAACCTCAACATCATCTCCTACGCCGACGACACCCAGCTGATCCTCTCCCTCACCAACGACCCCGCCACAGCCAGAGCCAACCTCCAGGAAGGAATGAAAGACGTCGCGGAATGGATGAAGCTCAGCCGGCTGAAACTGAACTCAGATAAGACGGAAGTCCTCATCCTGGGAACATCCCCCTCTGCCTGGGACGACTCTTGGTGGCCTCCTGCCCTGGGCTCCGCTCCAAAGCCAACGGACCATGCTCGCAACCTGGGCTTCATCCTGGACTCCTCCCTCACGATGGCCAAGCAAGTCAATGCCGTCTCGTCATCCTGCTTCAACACCCTGCGCATGCTCCGAAAGATCTTCCGGTGGATCCCCACCGACACCAGGAAGACGGTCACCCAGGCCCTCGTCACCAGCCGATTGGACTACGGAAACACCCTCTACGCTGGAACCACAGCCAAACTACAGAAAAGACTCCAGCGCATACAGAATGTCTCTGCACGACTTATCCTGGACACCCCCCACTTCAGCCACATCTCTCCCCAGCTGAGAGACCTGCACTGGCTCCCCATCAGCAAGAGGATCACGTTCAGACTCCTCACCCACGCACACAAGGCTCTCCACGACATGGGACCCACATACCTCAACAACCGCCTCACATTCTACACACCAACCCGCCACCTCCGCTCCACCAGCCTCGCCCTCGCCACTGTCCCACGCATCCGCAAGACCACCGCCGGAGGAAGATCCTTCTCCTACCTGGTGGCCAAGACATGGAACTCCCTCCCCACCCACCTACGACTGACCCAGAACCATCTCTCCTTCAGGAAACAGCTCAAGACCTGGCTCTTCGAGCAGTAGCGGATCCCCCTCCCTCCAGCGCCTTGAGACCCTACGGGTGAGTAGCGCGCTTTACAAATTGATTGATTGATTGATTGATCGGGAAACCTATATACGGAATCTAAATCTGCACACAACACCCTCTCCTTGCAAAATACTTTCAGTTCCTTTATCTTGGAGATGTGCAGGTTCCAAAAGTTAACTTCCATTTTGACAAGGCCCAACAGGTGGAACAACTAACCAGAGTTCCAAAAACCAAATTCCATAGGTAACAGAGAAAATAGAACGTGGTTGCGTTTGGTCTGCACTCACTAGTAGTGTACACCAATCACTGTATATGAGTCACAAATGCAAATCCAAATCCTCACCCCTGACCACCAATGTTAGAACTGGGGGTCTCTAGTTGACAGAGGTAGGTACCTTTCACCAAATAGGGACCCTTGCTTATAATCAGGGTAAGGGGCTACACTTCTAAAATAACCCCTGCTCACCCCCTTGGTAACTTGGCAGGAGCAGACAGGCTTATCTAAGAGGCAGTGTGTAAAGCATTTCTGAACATATACAGTAATACTGTGAAAACACTACAAATGGACACCACACCAGTTTAGAAAAGTAAAAATCTTTACTAGACTTAACACAAGACCAAATGACAAAAATCCACAATACTGTAATAAAAATATGACTTTAAAATGGTAGAAATAGCTTAGTTCAATGTAGATGGTAAATGCGACACTCTGCTTTCAAAGTACCTTGGATGCATCACACAATACAAACAAAAGGGTCGCAGGGAAGGTGATGCGCTGGTTCCTTGCTTCGGGGGAGGTGATATGTCGGTTCCTTACTGCAGCGCAGGAGAGGTGATGTGTCGCTTCTTTACCGTAGAGGAGGTGATGCGTCGGTTTCTTACTGTGATCCGGTGCAATGCGACAAGATGGCGCCGCGATGCGACGATCCAGTGCGATGCGACACAATGGTGTCTTGATGCGATGCGACAACTTTGGATGCGATGCGTGCATGCCAGACGGCCGTGCGGCAAACTCGGTAACTTCTGAGCTGTGACAGGCCCTGCAACATGCTTCTCCGGCGATGCGACAGCAACTGCTGCGGCGGTGACACGCTTCTCCTCGTTGCGTCACGCATCCAGCTCCCAGCGACACACAGTCTTCTCAGAGGGCCCAAACAACAGTAGGCACCTCTCTGCAGGTAGAATTCCCAGCAAGGGAATTCAGGGGAGCTGGTGGTGAAGTCTGGTATCCCTGAGACCTCAAGGAAAAAGGAGGCAAGCACCGTTCAAGCCCTTGGAGATTCTTCTTCAAGATTGCAAAGGTACACACAAAGTTCTTTTTCTCCTTTCCTTGGCAATAAAGTAGCCACTGCAGGCCAACCCAAACAGCACAGCAAAGGGGCAGTCTCCTCCTTCAGTTTCCTCGGTTCTTCTCCCTGGCAAAGGGTCGTCTTGATTCCCAGAAGTGATCTAAATTACTGGGGTCTGGGTCCCCCTTTGTAAACACACAAATCCTTTGTCTCTGAAGGCAGAGAGTGTCTGTACCTAGTCCAAGCCAGTTCTGGGAGCATTCTGCCAGTGCACAACTCAACAAAAAGAACACAGAGATGCTCATCATGGGCCCACACCCCGACGCCTGGAACGACACCTGGGGCTCCTGAGGGCGGGGGGCCACCAGGTGTCGTTCCAGGCATCGGGGTGTGGGCCCATGAGGAGCATCTCTGTGTTCTTTTTGTTGAGTTGAAGGGAGCTGCTCTTCATCCATCTGGCGACGGCTTCCATTCCATCTTGAAAGTTGCGTTTGGTGATGTTGGGTTCATTGGATAGGGAGAGGATGAGTTGGGTGTCATCTGCATATGATGTGATTTTGAGTCCGTGTGCTCTGACGATGACTGCGAGCGGGGCCATATAGATGTTGAACAGGGTTGGGCTGATGGAGTATCCTTGTGGGACTCTGCAGGTGGGTGGAGTTGGTTCTGAAAGGAATGGAGGGAGTCTGACTTGTTTCGTTCTGCCGGAGAGGAAAAAAAGGATCCAGTCGAGGGCCTTGTTCCAGATAACTGTGTCATGGAGTCTGCAGGCTAGGTTGGGGTGAGAGACAGTGTTGAAGGCTGCAGAAAGGTCAAGGAGGATGTGGTCCACAGTCTCTCCTCTGTCAAGGAGGGCACGGATGTCGTCTGTTGCTAAGAGGAGTGTGGTTTCGGTGCTGTAAAGGATGTTTTCTCTCCAATGAAGGTGGAGAGTTGGCTGTAGATGGCTTTTTCATCGGATAAGGGAGTAGGGAGATCGGTCTGAAATTCTTGAGGTCGTGGGGTCCGCTGAAGGCTTTTTCAGGAGAGGGTTGATCTTGGCATGTTTCCAGTCATCTAGGAAGGAGGCGGTCTTGAAGGAGCGGTTGATGATACGTTGAAGTTCGGGGCGATAATGTCTGCGACTTTGCGGTAGATGTGGTGGGGGCAGGGGTCTGTGGGGGCCCCGGAGTGGGTGGTCTTCATTATCCTCAGAGTGTCTTCGATGCTGAGGGCGGTCCAGTTGTTAAATGTCGGTTGCGTGCTGCTGGGCGCGGTGGGAGAGGGTTCCTCGTGGGGGTTGTTGACGTCGAAGTTGTCATAGATGTTCTTGATTATGTTATGGAAGAAAGCGCTGAGTCTGTCGCAGAGATGCTGGGAGGGTGTGATGTCTGTGGACTCACTGTTGGGTTGGGCTAACTCTTTGATGATGCAGAAGAGTTCCTTGCTGTTGTGAGCATTGGTGGAGATTATGTCCTGAAGTGCTTCCTTCCTGGAGAGTCTGATAAGCTTGTGGTGGGCCGCGGTAGCTGTTTTGAAGTTGACGAGGTCAGACAGGGTTTGGGAGTTCCTCCACAGTTTTTCGAGTCATCTGTAGGTGCGTCTGGAGTCTCGGAGTTTGGTGGAGAACCAGCTGGCTTTCTTGGCGTGGGGCTTGGAGGTTTTCTTGAGGGGGCGATGGTGTTGGCACAGTCGGTGATCCAGTTGTGTAGAGTGCGGGCGGCGCTGGTGGGGTCATCGTTTGTGGTGGTGGGAGCGGAGCTGCTGAGGGTGGTGGCGAGCTGGTCGTCGGAGATTTTGTTCCAATCCCTGCATTGGAGCTGATGCATATAGAGCATTGCAATAGTTCAGGTGTGATAGAATCAGTGCCTGAATTGCTGCATGATGGGTCCGCTTTGGTAATAGTGGTATCGCTTTCCGTATTAATTTTAAATGTAATAAGCAGAATGCTGATACCAAAGATGTCTGTATGTTCATGTTTAAATCAGAGTCGAGAGTCATTCCCAGATTTAAAGTGGTAAAAGTGGTAAAGTGTTAGTGATACAGTACAAAGAAGAGCTTGTAAGGTATTAGTGATGTGGGTGGAAACAGAGTTGGCACAGGGGTTAGTGATACAGGACAAAGTCCAAAGTGCAAATGAAATGCCTAGACATGGGTCCTACACTCACTGTGGCACAAGGCTGATGCTATACTTGTCACTGAACAGGCCTCAGGGATGGACTGGACCCTGGTGCCACTCTGGCAATTTCAAAGTGGTCTCCAGGCAAGGGCTGCTTTTAAAGGAGGACGGGCTTCCATGGCCAAACCATGCCCACATAGGCTATTCTGGTCACAGCCTTCTTCAGTGTGGAACTGCATTTAACATTTTCCAATTGGTGACATTGGTTTCAAGTCTGATGCAAGGCCTAAGCAGGCAAACACAGGTCTGAGATTGCTTGTTTGCATCTGGATGGGACTAGACATGGGTGGTAGTGCAGGACTGTTCCTATTGGAGCAGCACCAATGCTGACTGACAAATGGCTGGTCTCTGTCTAGAGCAGCATAGTGGTGAAAAACTGTGAACTGGAACGTGGCTCGAGTGACCACCGGTAACTTTGATTTATTCAAGCATTCCTTCTATCACTTTTTTGTTTGTTGTTGTGTCAGAGTTACGAGCACCAGATTTAACATATTTACCAGGTGGAAGGATAGACTAACGATCATATTGTTTGATTCCTTACACTTCAATCATCCATTCTCACTTCTCTTTGATGGAATTTTGGTTGTCACTTCTCTGCTCTGTCACCAGGGCAAAGAGTGGCTGAGTTTGACCTGGCTGATGGGGGAAGAAATCGCAACTGGTCTGGGCTCTGGAGCGTATTTTAGAACATGTTTATTATAGCTGATGATTCGAATGAGGCTGCATTCTGACTGTGTACCACTAGAGGGCACTGTTGCACCATACTTGGTGAAGGCCGTGCAAATAACTGGGAGGCCTGATAATAGATTTCTGAAAAAAATTCTCGTCTTGGAAATAAGACCTCTGAATATTTTCGTGTGGACATTGATGGAGCACAATTTACAATCCCTAAACTTTGGGCGTGATACCAAATGAATTGCACCACTGATCGATGAACCTTGAGATTTCGACTGAAAGTGCAATATGGGAGCCAGCATCAGCTAGAATCACGACGAAGTACAGTGAAGCCCACAAAAATAACAGAGAGGATGGTTTCCAAACCATGAAGGTTTACTAGCAGATCAATCAAATTGCAGGGTTTATTCAATCAGTTAATCATTAATCAATAAATCATAAAAAATTGAGTACGGTCAATCAGTCCACCAGAAATACAATGGAACATCTCTGTCATAGATCATAACAATAGTACAAAATACAAAGCTGAGACTTACAGCTCCTTAAACAAACTTCCCTAAACTAATCTAAGAGCAACTACATTGACATGAGGCACTTCTAAGTAGAAAGCGTCTGTCAATATGTTCTAAAGTTGAACCAAACTTAGGATCCAAGGGGCATATCAACAAGGGCTTTATCTCTGCTTTTTTGGCTTTAAAAGCCAAAAAAGCAGAGATAAAACTAGCACTCTATCAACAACAGGGTGCAAACATGCAAATTTGCATGTTAGCACCCTTTTACTCTACGCTTCCCCTTGCATCTCTAATGAGATGCAAAGGGGGCGTTCCAGAGTAAAATAATAGGAGAAATGTCGCTAAGCGACATTTCTCCTATCAAGAATATCGCTAACCCTGTTAGAGACAAAAAAAGCAGCGCTAACCGCGGTTAACGCTGCTTTTTTACGTCTGGTATTTTTCTGACTTAGCCATGATATCCTATGGAAGGAGGATATCATGGCTAAGTTTGTCTGTCCCTATCAACAAGCTAACGTGAGATTATCGCTGGGTTTCCAGCGATAAGCTCACGTTAGGCACTTAGCATGAGGATTTTTATCGCTATTTAGATAAGCGTTGCTAATAGCACGCTATCTCAGCAATAAAAATCCACGCTAGCCAGCGATAATTATCCTAGCGCTAAATGCGCTTAGCGATAATTATCGCCGGTTGTTGTTGATATGCCCCAAAGTTCGGGGAGGCATTTGCATTTGAGAGTCTAACTCAAAAACAAGCAATGTAAGTCTCGAATAGGAGGGAGCTGTAGCAGAGTCAGAGAAAGGGCCGCTCCATCATGAGGTCAGGAAAGGATCTGCAATGTCTCTGCTAAGAACGCACAATCAGAATATTCCTCTTCCCTCGAAGCTCCTTCCCACTAACTTCCCATTTGAAAGGCCTAATCAGGACGCATTGTCTTCTTGGAGTGGGTACATTTCCCTCATTCTCATCATCGAACAAAGGCGCACACAGCTGCATGGCCATGGAACGTCCATCATCGAACAAAGGCGCACACAGCTGCATGGCCGTGGAACGTCCATCATCGAACAAAGGCGTACACAGCTGCATGGCCGTGGAACGTCCATCATCAAACAAAGGCGCACACAGCTGCATGGCCGTGGAACGTCCATCATCGAACAAAGGCGCACACAGCTGCATGGCCGTGGAACGTCCATCATCAAACAAAGGCGCACACAGCTGCATGGCCGTGGAACGTCCATCATCGAACAAAGGCGCACACAGCTGCATGGCCGTAGAACGTCCATCATCGAAAAAAGGCGCACACAGCTGCATGGCCGTGGAACGTCGAACGTCCTGGTACAGGAGGACCTTTTTTCGGTAGAACTTCCCTGGTTCCCATAGTCAAACAATGGCACGCACAGCTGCATGACTTTGGAGATTTCATCGGCCCAAACGTCCTGGTCCAGAAGGATCTTTCTCATCCACGCACACTGTGCAGAGCTCAACACATTTCCATTTAATCCTATCTGTTTAACATTTCAAATCGCTGTGCTGCTTTACTCTGCCATGGGAAGGTGTTCCATGGGTGCTGCATAGGTGTTCCCATGCAACACCCATGGTTTTTGATGTATTCCCAGATTTACCATTACTGGTAGACCAACGCATGCGCCAAAAAGCTTCACCTTCATAGGGAAGGCATAACAAGGGGAACTATCTAAATTTCTCATAATTCTTTCCTCGTTTTATGTGTGCTAAATTCTGACGCACACATAGAAATAGGAAAATGCCTCAGGGGATTGTTTTTCGTGCAGAAAGTTGTCCTTTCCTGCACGTAAACAATCCTACTTACAGCGCAGGCATCCTTGCTCCATGGTACAAGGGTGCCTGCGTTGGCGCTAGGGAGCACTTGCCTGCCCTTTCCCTGTCATGCACTTTTGATAAATATGGCCCTGACTGTTTAGCTTGTAATGCAAACCTCAAAGCTTTCAAGCGCCGATCTGCACCAAAGTCATGCATGTTGATGGTAAGGAAGACAAGATATTTCAAGGGGTCTGCCATTAACCAAAACCTAGGGGCAGATTTACAAGCCTCTTGTAACACGTTTGCGCCACCGTTGCATCACATTTTGTGATACAGCGTCGGTGTAAAGTGTGCGCCACGGCGTGCCCCACTTACAACATTACGCATCTAGGGAAATGCGTCACTTTGTAAAGCCCACGTCACATTATACCTGCGTCAGGTATAATGTATGTAGGATGGGCGTTACCACGCAGGAAAGCCTCATAGAAGTGACGCAGTGAAATCTACAAGATTTCACTGCACCACTTTTAGGACGCCATTACGTCAAAACCCTTCTCCTGCCTGGAGCAGGCGTCAGGAATGACGCAGTGTATTGGGAATAGGCCTCCTTGTGCATTGCTGGAGTTTTGTCATGCTTGAGATGCGACTTCAGCAATGCGTGATATTTGCACCAACAGATGCGTCAGAATTTCTGACATATCAGTCAATCCTTGCGCCATGGTGCGGCGTATTGTAAATACAGCGCATCCATGGAGGTGCAAGGATTTCTCAGGGAGGCGCAGGGAAACTGACGCACCTGAAGGATGCGTCAGTTTCTTGTAAATCTGCCCCTTTGTTTTTGAGAGAAAATATTTTTAAAAATACAGGAATCTATACAAATACACAGGGTCTTTCACTCAGACCTTTTCATCCATTGCTCTGTCCAACTTTAGTTTTCTTCCAGAAGAGGATACCGATTAGGGAAGGATCCTTTCAGTGCAAGGGCTGGTTGGCCGCTGTTATGGTTTTTGTGACAAACATTATATGTGTGTTCTTCTGTCCTCATGTTTGTCTAATTTTCTTTATTTTGCAAACGAAAAAATGAGGCATGCAGGCTATGTTTTCTTGTGTATTCGCTGCTATTATGAATGTAAGTACGTCGGAACTGTTTCTCAAAAGAGTTTGCGAGGTAGGTGGCTGTTTACATCATTTTCACTTAGTAACTAACACCATCTAGTGGAAAGCTAAGAACTTGCACTTCACTGTAGACCCAGTTTACACTTTTCAGCAGCATTCACAAAGCAGCATAACTCTCAAGTCCGTGCCTATTTGCACATATTATCAACGGCCAGCGAAAATTATCGCTGGCTGTGCTTAGCAATAATTTGCTTATCGCAGGGTATCTCTGGAACTTATCGCCCTGGTAGCGCGTTATTAACAACGCGTTTCTCCAGGGCGATTCCAGAGATAGCGAAGTTATCGCCATTTTCCAGCGATGTTCCCTGCTAAACGGCGATAAACTTGCTGATACAACCCTGTGGTCGTATCAGCATAATCAACCCCCTATGTTAAACATAGGTAAGTCAGGATATTAGCAGACGTTAGATTTTGGCGAAAACAGCCATTTTCGCCAAAATCTAACATCTGCTAAAATCCTGTGGGCTGCCTTGTAAATATTGCGATGTGAACATCAGCGATATTTGCAAGGCAGTCCATCCGGGGTACGCCCAGTGACGCCCACTTTGCATCTCATTAGAGATGCAAAGGGAGGCCCTGGGAAAAAGGGTGCTAACATGCGATTATGCAGGTTTGCACCCTCTTGTAAATAGGGCGATAGTTTTATCTCCGCTTTTTTGGCTTTTTAAGCCAAAAAAGCTGAGATAAAGCCCTTGTAAATATGCCCCTTAGTAATTAAGCAGGCATTGGCTAAGCTAAGATAATAGGTCCTGCCTATTAGACCTATTTGGTTTGATAATCTTTTTTCCATTCAATACAGCATTGCGCCTCCTGTGCAGCATGGTATTTAAGAAAAAAAGCGAGATTAATTCACCACATTATTTTGTAGGCATGCACATTTATTCAACATACATGCACGTGCCTACAAAATGACATGGGAATTTGTTGTCTTTCACTTACAGATCTGAGATGGATTGGTACATTTTAAAAGGAGCTCAAAAGTGCTGCTTTAAAAGGCAGTGAGAAAGTGCTAAAATAATGTTCAGGTTGCCAGAGAGGGTTGGGGGAAGGATGAGGGAAAAGCAAAAGAGTGGGTGCAAAGTAACATGAGCGAAAAAGAGCAGTGTGGGCCACAGGGGGTGGCGGAAAGCAGAGTATGAAGGCAACAGAGCGCAACACAAGCGTGAGTGCGGGACAGGAGCAAATGGGCAAGCGATAGCAACGTGGAGGAGGAAAAACACAGGGGAGACGGCTGGAAAAAACATGCACTCTCATGTAGTGTTTCAACAAAAAGAAACAAATCGTTCCCTTTAAACAAGCAATACAAGCATAGAAACCAGCCAATCAAACAGATGACAAAAAGGTTATGATACATTGAAAACACAAGTTTGACAAGCTGGGACATGAACAAGGAGACAAATGAGCGCAATTTTCTTCAATTTTCAGTATCACTCTTCTGTCTGGAGGCAGCTCTCTCAAAGAGGACAATTTCAGAGGGTTATTGTCTCTGGCCGGCGAGCAACACATTCACCAGAATGTTTCTGTCTTGATTGATTGGCTGTGCTGAAGTTCGGAGTCACTGGGGAGTCATGAAAAATGGATGTACTTACATTTGAGTCCCTCTTAATTTTGGATTCTTAGCAGAAACCTGGCTGACTGAATATCTCAGAATGATGTCACTGAAACCTGGAGTCCTGATGGCTTTTGGTTAACTCAAGATGCAGAGTAAAGTGGAGAACACGTTAATAGACTGCTAATGCCAGAAAGTAGCACAATCACTGTACCAAAAGTAGATCTAAGGTGAAAGAATAGTTTTAATGTATTTGACAACATTGTAAGTCAAATTGAGGGACCACAGGGAGAGGGCCCTAGACATAGATATTATCAGGTTGTGAACACTGATCCAGTAAGATCTAAAAGAAATCCGAATGTTAGGTGTGAGTATGGAGCCCTATAGCGTAGATTCATATGATAAGAACAAGAGACAACAAGAGAAGCTTAATCCTCAGATATGAACACTGAAGCCCTAAAGCAACAAACAGCACTAACCTCTAGGGTGGGTTTCCCTTCAGATAGTCCATGGGCTGCCCCACTATTTAGAAATGTGTGGATCTACGTGTTCAAGGTATTGTATATCAATGATCGAATATGATATCAATCATTGAAAGCGTAATGGAAGATAGGAATAACTCTAGGGAGCTCTTCAAACATTTGGGCAGATTGTGAGCTGGATTCTAAGCCTTAAAGAGGGATCTGGACTTGTATCTACCTCAAGAAGGGGCATCTTCTTGAGAAGACTATCTGGGGAGGTGCCGGTGTCTCATTTGCAAAGAACCAGTGTCCGACCTAGAGGTTTCCAGTACGGATTGAGGAAGACCTACAGACCCTTCATTCCCTCCATGAGAGGAAGGCAGCACCCACTTGGGATGTTGATTGAGTGACTTCAGCAAAGATTGAAGTTCCTGAGGATCTTTGAATTCCTGTGTTCTCCTCGCAATCATTATCAGCATGGTTGCTGGATCTCTACGGCTGCATTTCATTCCATTTTGTTTTAATTTCAGGCAGAGGACAAGACATTTTTTCAAGAGCACATTTGTTTCATAGGAGAGGTCAGCAGAGAAAGGGAGTCTGGAGCCCTTGTAAACATGGGTGCCATGATGATGAGCTCTTTGGAGATTGAGCCTCACGTGGTGATGATGTAGAAGACACAATATTGGATTTTGGTGAATTTCTATTTTGGTCCATTCTCTATTTTAGTCTGTGGCCTCTTGAACTATTGAGGTTGTCGATAATCCACGTCGAACAACTTAGACAGAAGAGTCACCAGAAAGCCCAACACATCCTCTCGTTCAATTTCCAAAAAGCCGCATAGGCGGACATTGTCTCTTCTTCTTCTGTCTTCTAAATCCATAAACTTCCACTGTAAATGCCATATATCTGTGCTCCAGTCTGGTACCCCCCCCCCTTCTAAAGCTTCAAGACATTTCTCTGACTTGCTGAGTTGGGTTTCGAAGAGCGACAAATCTGTATACATTGACTTTAGTTATCAAACCGTTTCGGCCAATAATGAGTCTACTGTATTTATTGAGGCTTTGATCATAAGGGTCATTGAAAACAAACTATGGCACTTTAAGGCCATAAACTTCTGGTGAGGGTTTTCGGTGCTCAGTACATACAGTGAAGTAATATGATTCAGTTGGCCGGCAGTGCCGATGTTTTAGGGAGGTGAGACGCAGCAGTAGTACCAGCACCCCTAAAACGACTGGGCCATCTCTCCCTTGAGGGGCAGCATCGGTGGTGTCAGTTTCCCAGACTCCGGGATCTCTGAGATCCCCAAGTACCAGTGGCATGGCAGCTGACTGCGGAGCTGATGTGATGTAGGTAAGTTGCAGGGTGCCGGGCAGCACATCACCAACTGCGCCACAGCGATAGCACAGAATAATGTGTCCCTTAGTATCCCCGTCGTGGAATCAAGCAAGCCTGCCTGCTTGTGGCCCATACTGCAGAAGATAAGGCTGTCTGCTGAGCCACTCAGAGAACCTCAATCTCCACTCATCGTCAAACTCTGCCCTCTTGGCTACACATCTCTATTCTTTTGTACTTTTCCATCATTAATCAACCCTGAGAATGTCCTGATGTTTGTGCCTCCCTAACCCATTGTACGTTTCCATAATTGATCACACCAGAGGATGGTTCGGTGGTGGTGTTTGTCTATCCAATGACACTTTTCCATTGTTAATCAAGCCTGAGACTATCTCACTGATTCCCCCTCTCCATCCCATGGTCCTCGTCCATCAATAATCCCATCTTAGAATGCCCTATCATGCTATCCCTTTCTACTCTTCCATCATGTATTAAGCCTCAGAATGTCCCATTGTAGCTTTCCATCATTAATCAAGCGTAATATTGTCTTGTTGGTTGTATCACACTATCCCATTGTACCTTTCCATCCCCATCCAAGCCCGGGAATGTCTTGGTGCAGCTCTATTCCATTGTATACATTCTAATGATGTGTAAACCTGCAAACACTCTTGATTCTTGCAACAGCTAGGGTTGCTAATTGCATTTCTCTGAGATTTATGCATGGCTCTAGTACCCCGTTTTACTTCATTCAAGAATGAGAAATAACCAACATCCATCAAGCTTCAAACTTTAGATGAAAATAGTTTTAAAGTTAGCCTACATGGAAATGGCCAATAATCAAAATCTATGTGGGCCTAGATTTTGTAATAAAATCATCCAACATTTTCACTCTAGGCTCCTAACGTCTATTGAGTAGAGATGTGTCCCCCGCAGAAATGTATGTGCACCCCGATAGTCATACTAGCAGATCCTGGTGTGATCCATGAAACGGTACCAGGGAGTCGCAGAAAAGTAACAGTTCAAACTATAATCAGTTATAAATGATGATCTGCTGTTGCAGAATGCCACACCTGGATGGGGTTAGGGTGACCGACTCCCTCAAGGACATTACAGACACTGTTTCCAGTCATGGATTTTCTTGGGACCACCTACTGCATTCTGGGTAGTGGGGTGTTTTTTTGCTTCCAGTGAATACATTAATCAGACACATCTGAGAACAATGATTTGAGGGTGAAAAGTTCTGGACTGGAGACAGTGGCTTAATGACCTTGATCGAGGTGGTCTCAGAGATGTTTTAGGGCATGGGCAAAGTGGGCAATTGCCGAAACCCATCCCCCACCCCCTTCCAAGGGCCCCTTTCGAAATGGAACTTTCTCTGTATTTGACCTCTATCTCTTCTTTTTCTCCGTGTAAGCCTCTCTCCCTGTCTCTGCCTACCATAATCTCTGAATCTCTCTCCCCATTGTCACCTGCATAATTCAATCCTTTTCTGCACCATGAGTTAGAAGGAAAAGGGTAATAAAATTCAAAGCTGTTCTTAACCGGGGCTCCCAAAATAGGTATTGCCCAGGGCCCCCACAATCCTCAAGGTGACACGGGTGTGGGGGCGGGGTCATCCTAGTTGTGGTGTACTGGAACTGCGACGAGGATGGCCCTAGTTTTTTTGTTTTATAATCAGGCACTAGTCAAATATTGTTGTAATGCCCTGAATAATAAGAGTGTTCTATATTTACAAGAACTTTTCAAGTACCTTGTAACATTTTACGTAAATTCTCTTATCCAAGGACATTTACGTAGATATGAAAGATAAACATAGGTATCCAAGGCCCTCAAAGGCACACATTCAGAATACCTTGTAATTCACTTTAAACCAGATCACCCTGTAAGGCAATTCACACTTACATTTATCACCTTGCCTCCTGAAGTTGAACAATGACAGTTTCCCTCATTGCTGGCTTTTGAATAGGAAGACAACATTTACAGATATAGAAAGTACGTGGTAAAGTCGTAGACACAACAATCAATGTTTAGCTGTCTCTGTAATGTATCACATGATTATTAATAATAACAAGAGTAATAATTAAACATAAAACTGTGACAGTGTTCCAAAATATGAATTTAGGCTATGAACAAGTGCAAATAAATATACATTAAAAACGCATGTTATGGTATTATGACTGTTGAAGAAAGTAAAAATGCCTTTAATCTTTCTCAGGACGCCGCACATATTTGAAATTACTGTCATTCTGACGATAGCAAAACCAAAGGGGATGATGGACGGAGTGTTGAACATTGAAAGCACTCACCCCCAGTCAACTGATCTGGGTTTAATCCAACATCATTCTTTAGCTCACTCCGCCACCCCAGTTCAGACATGGCCATATGCAAATCAGTCTGACCCTGTGCCTCATGGGAACAGTCATGCCCGAACTGCCAAGCCATGTCTTCCCAGGACCGGAAGCAAGCATCCTGGATCCAGTTTCTTGCTAATCAGCTGTCGTCAGCCAGGCTAGCCTGAATCCAGTGGCAAAATGAGCAAGGGACCCACGTCTGGGCATACCCTGCCAACTTAGTGCGAACAAAGCAACACCAAAGGGAATGGTGAACATTGCAAGCACTCACCCCCAATCAACTGATCTTTTGACTGGGGGAGAATGTTTGCATTGTCAGCATCCCGTCCATCATTTTTTTGCTGTAACACTTTGCGCCCTAAGTGGGAAGGATATGCCCAGACGTGGGTCCCTTGCTCACTGTGCCACTGGATTCAAGCTATCCTGGCTGAAGAAGGGTGACATACCCTGAAACCGGTCCCAGGATGCTTTTTTCTGGTCCAGGGAGGACCTGGCCTGGCAGTTAGGTCTGGACTGTTCCCATGGGGCACAGGGTCAAGACTGATTTGCATATGGCTGGGTCCAAACTGAGCGGCGTAGTGGGCAAAAGAACGATAGATTTAACCCAGATCTTTTGACTGGGGGAGAATGTTTGCATTGTCAGCATTCCGGCCATCATTTGTTTGCTGTAACACATTCTGATGATAGCCACATTATCTTTAGACACATTCGATTTTTGCTTTCCTTTTTAATTTAAGAATATATTTCTTCTTAATGTAACAGAAATGTGTAACTCTAGAAATATAAAGTCTGATGATGAAAAAGATCAAAATGTGCAGTCTGCCAGTATTAACCTCTTGCACTTTTATCACATTCACAGAAGTTTGTACGCGGCAGTGTGAAGCACAGTAACCCGGTCTGGCTCGGGCTTTTCCTCGCATGTCCTGGCAGGAAGTGGACCTGGGTGAATGGCTCCATGTTAAGCAGTGACTGGTGAGTATCTTCTCATGGCTGCAGCCATTGGCCAGATTTACCATGCTTCATACTGGCATTTTAGGAGCCAATGGGATGAGGATTTGCATGCATGTGTTCTTTTGCCAGCATTCATATTGGTTAGGTGGTGGAGAAAGATCTGAGAGCAGGGACTGATGCAGCCACTAGGGGGAAGACATCTGAATGGGTTTCGGTTTTGCATATTGACTCAGGTCACAAACATGTGTATTACAAGTCACCACCTCGCGGATTACTTCTGCAGTTGAATTTGCTCAGTCTTTTAAACTCTCTGAGATATCATGCACTTGAAGCCCACCAGGGCTGTGTGCGGCTTGCCTTGCCTTGCCTTGGTCCTCCACCATTGACAGGGTGACAGTGGTCAGCATGGTGAGAGCACAGAGGGTCACAGGCAGTAGCCACAGTGAATAACGTGAGTGAGGTGTCTTTGGTAATGTGCCTGGAGGTTACATACCCACTGCGCATTGCCACATCGCCTTCTTTGCCGCATAAGTGACACAGTAAAATCACCTGTGGTGATCATGACATCAAAACACCCCCCCCCCCCCCAAAATCTACACTATGAACCCCCTCTGCCCACCAAACACGATGCTATGTCTACACATAAGCGACTCCAATACGCACTTCTTTTCACTTGGCTCAACGTTTACACCTGCAACACGATTGTTACCTCACAATATTTACACCCTTCTAGTCATCACACATTAGAACAAAACACTCCAACTTAAACCACAGGGAATTCCACCACCTCCCAACAAAACACAATGGTGGTGGAGTGTATAACAGGAAGTGGCTGTCATTTCACTCTGCTCCACTCCATGCTCCAAAGCATGTACACAGGATCATGGCAAGAACACCATTCCATTCCTCATGACACCAACACTCTTCCCACACAGGCCACAGTAAACACCCACATTCTTCCTCCCATACACACCCGAAAGAGTAGAGTGCTGCCCGAGATGAAAAGGCATCTCAAGCATTGTTGGGGGTACGAGGAGCTTTCCCCAGGCATCTACAACACCACACAATACAATGCAGAAGGTGAATATATTTTAGTAAATCACTTCTAGTGAACGTATGCATTGAAGCGGCCTTCAGAGCACATCAAAGAAAAACAATGTCTCAGTCCTCTGATCTCACCGTGCGCCTGTCGGCCAACCATGTCAGAAGGATGGAGGTGAAGGAGAACACATCAGAGAATTAATAGCAAGCAGAGGATGAGGCACCACATTCCACTGAGGAACTCTTAAAGAAGGTGCCTTTATAGGGGGTGGAGAATGAAGGCTTGGCCAGACTAGAGATGGGACAGAGTAAAGACAACTTAAGCCCAGCCTTCAAAGGCAATGAAACACGACATTTCCGGAGTACAGTTTACTCGCACATGCAATGACCATTGGGCAGATAAGACTCAGTAACCTATGACAGCTGCAGTGTGCTACCTGAACTGTCAAGGACATTTAAATGGCACTGCAGTAAAATAAAAAGTTCTTTAGCCCACAGACCCTTATGGATTGGTTTAGGATCAGCCCCAGTGGCACCTTAGTTTTCTGCTTTGCTTGTCTTCTACAAGTCTTAAAGAAATACAGATCCATCTTTCCATGCTAAAGATAATGGGAGGACACCATTACTGTCTCAATCACTGCTGAACTTAAGAGAAGTACAAGGTCCATGGATGGAGGTGAAGCTCCTGACTGACTCTTAGGTACAGTGAAGTTAAAAGAGTTCTGTAGAGCTCGGCATCTTGCTGTTGCTGGTCCTGGTACGTAGAGCATTGGCGCGGGGGCATGGTAACTGTATCATATGGACAATAGATGAAACTTACACCTGCATTGGAGACAATGCAGCATGGCACTGGGCCTCTTTGCACCATTTGTGGATATTGCCCTGAAACTGTTTCCTATCAAATGCGATTGTTACACCCCTGTGAATATTACATTTAAATATCTATATTGCTTTTACAACCAACCTCAACTGCGAAAAACTTTAAATTGTTGTGGAAAAGTCATCACAGAACTGAAGGACCCAGCACAGCCCCTTTATGAAATCTGCGACCTGCCCAGACTATGGGGCTACATCCCTGTGCAAGGAGAAAATGGAAATCCTCCAAACCATGGTCTATTATGCCCTCTGACACCAAAAAGGGCTTATGCGGCTTCGTTTAGAAATATCTCCTGGCATCATACACCGAACCTGCTGATCTCTAAGAAACACACAAAGAGAGGATCACAGCTCTGAAATGTTTGTGTCCTGATTATGACCCTGAAACACAAACAGGGTCGAAACGTTGACAGCCATTGGCAAAAAAACTTAAAAAAATAATATGGCCATAAAGGATCATTGAGTTCTTTTAAACTTTATCTGTACATGCTCCTTTGCATTTACTTCATAATTAGACATTTTAGCTTTTCTTTTTTTCTCACCATTTTTAATTGATCATTTTTTACCCAGCATTTTGGTAGTTGTTTGTTTCACGTGCACCGGGTGACCACTCATTTTATTGAGCACTATCTGTATTGTACACTTTTTTCTATACATTATGTTAAGATATTTATTGCCTTTCAATGTCTCTTTTGCATATATGTTTATGAAAAACAGTTCAATACAGATGCAGTTGCAGTTGTTGTAAGATTTGTATGTTTTGGGAATAATCAGTTTCACAGGATAAGAGCAATCACTATTTCTATATTTTGTTCAGATATTCCTTGTGATGAGTGATACCTGCTTGGACGTTGTTGTTTTTCTGTGATATGACCCTGTCCTACTGGTCTAAGGGTTGCTTCTGTGAGTATCGAGTATGTCATGTTGGAAGAGAAGGAGTCTGAGAATGAACCTCAAGGGGGGCGCCGGATCATGTGTAAGTTGCCCCCACCTTTCCCCACTCCCTTCAAAAGCTCCCACCGTGACCTCTGCTAATAGTTCATCACAGGAGATTAAAACTTGGAGAGACAGAAAGTGGGGAAAAGAATGCCTGCCCTTAAAGATGATTTGTGACAAGATGGTTCATACAAAAAGATGAACGGTGCCTCCATTCAGCAGAAAACCGGAAGCACATCCGTGATGCTGCTGGAAGAGCCCAGAGACTTATGAACATTGAGGAAAAGGTGTACACTCTTTTTCTCCTTTTAACATATACGGTTCCAATTCAATAAAACGTCATACGAATGTGTCCATTGTATGATAAAAAAAACCTGCAAAGTTAAAAAAAAAATTTTTAAAAATTGAATGTTTTCAAGTGAAAACATAGATTTGCCAAAATGAAAAACAATTAAAACAAAACTTCCCCAGTTCTGCCAGAGAGTGAACTGTGCTGCCGCTGTCTGTAATGTGTCTGTCTCTGTGTGTTTGACACAACCCTGTGCTGTGTCTCCTGCCGCCACCTGTCTGAACCTAATATTTGTGTTGCTGCAGCTTGCAGCGCTCTTGCCTCCTGCCCTTACTTTGTCTGTGGTTTGTGTTAGTTCAGTTTTTCATTATAGAAAAGCCAAAACGACTGGCATTGTCAACGCTTGTTTCAATGTGTCATGTATTTGAAGACAGGTCTCCTAATATCTGAGAGCCGAGTATTCCTTTGGTTTTTGAGTGTGAACCGAGCAGTCTGCTTTCCGTACAAAACACCCCACGGTGTAAAAATGTAAATATATCTTCTAAACGACTCTTTGCCATGTGTGTGGCAGCCTTAGTTATTTATCAAAGCTCAGTTCACATATTCTGATTTTTCGAGCCCACATAGACCTAAAATAAAAACAGCAAACCCCAGAATGCAACGAGCAATTTGTTGAAAAGCCAGGATTGTTTTACGGCATCACAAAAGACGTGAAACTACTTGGCAGCTATTTCAATAGAAAAACATATAATAATTACGTTGTGTTCTGCCTTTGTTCTTGGAGTGAATCAAAGGTTAATTACACCGGGGACACAATTCAAAGCAGCTGCTTGTATCTCAGGACCAACGCGCAAACATCTCATCGGAAGCATTCGACTCAATACAATACAATAAAAGCTTTATTCGGAAGCAAGGCACATCCATAAAAGCAAAATACAAATACAACAAATACAGCAAAATTAAAATTTCTATACTGATATTGCATTCAAAAATCTGACAATCCATTCTCTTTGTAAGTAGAGACAGTTAATCACAGAGATAGCAAAGCATGTCAGGTATAAAGGAATCTTAATTATGAACAGAGTTCATATACAAAGTCATTTAAAATATGATTTTAGAACGTAATTTTTAGAATTGGTTCGCATACAGCCAGCAATCATAGCGTCTAGGTATTAAGATTTAAAGATTTGTTCTGTGCCTTATACAAAATTTTAAGAACATAGCAATATTAAAACATGTTGCGGGAGTGTCCAGCATTTGTAATGCCAATAAGGCTGGGCGACATTCGCGTATTGACATTTGTTGCAGAATGGGTTTCAGCCACCGTTTTCTAGGTTCAGAAAAGTATTTACAAAATAAAGTGACATGTAAAAGGGACTGTAAAGAAATATCGTCACAGGGACAGGTGGAAAGAACCCTTGACCAGTCATTTGGTTTGGGAAAGGTGATTAATCGGTGAAAGTTGTTGAATCTGAATCTAGTAAGTAAAAAAAACATCGTAAATTGGGAAGTTTGAGGACAGGTAGGGCTCAATTTTAAAAGAAGTTTGAATTAATAGAGAATGCTGAACAGAAGGTTTATTGACTTCTGTTACTAACCGAAGGTCGTCAAGATGTTTTAGACATTCCGCCTTGAGTGATTTACGGGAAATCCTAAACATATCATATGGAGCAGAGTAGAAGTTGGGGTGACCCAAGTCATTAAAGAAATTGTGAACATAATGTAACCATGGAATTTTTTGGGAATGGTCCAGTTTTTGACAATCGGTGATGATTTCTTTAGTTAAGGACGTCTTTTCTGAGGTCCAGATGTGGTGCCACAGCAAGATTGGTTGCAGTCGAATGAGATCGGTGATAAATGGGAAACCGAGTTCTTGGTGGCAGGAGTAGGTAGATGAAGATTGAGGGACTGATAGTAAATATCTCAAAAAGGTGTTTTCTGTTTTTTGGATGGAATCTACTCAGGCATGTCCCCATGTACCCGCACCATAAGTAGCAGTGGTAATACATTTTGGGCGGTAAATTTCCAGGATTTCCTTCGGGGATCTCTTTCCGAGTCTCTGGGTAAAGGACACTAGGGCCATTGTGGCCTTTAAGAACTTATGGTTTCTAGACTCGATTGCCCTTTTCCAAGTCTCCCTATCATCTATCACCACTCCTAAGTAGGGGTAGGTTGTTGTGTGTTCAATCTTGGTGGTGGTAATAAAGATACCTAATCCCTTTGATGGTGTTTTACCAGAGGACATGATGAATGTTTTATGTGGATTAATTTTTAGGTCCAAATTGGACATGAAGTTATAATAGCGGGTCAGGGAGCGTTGAAGTTCTAATGGAGTACGAGCGAGGATTACCGCGTCGTCAGCATATAGTAATGCTGGAATTGGGCGGTTGTTGATCAGAGGTAGGTCCTGGCTCCCTTCCAGCATGGCTGCCTCCAAGCCGTTGGTATAGATGGTAAAAAGGAAGGGAGCCAGGACGCAGCCCTGTCTTACTCCCCGCTCTACCTTAAAAGGTGAAGAAAGTTGACCCCCTGTGCCGAACCTCACTCTAGCAGTAGCGCCAGAGTAAAGTTCTCGGATGTAATTTACTAGGGTCTCATCCACCCCTATGTCCAACATAATGGACCATAATTTTGCGCGTGAAACGCAGTCAAACGCTGCAGAGAGGTCGACATAGGCCATGTGGAAATTACCTCCCTTTGCGTTCACGTATTTTCCTCTTAGTAAAACTAAATTCAGGACCTGGTCGATGGTGCCCAAACCCTCCCTGAAGCCGTATTGGAGGTCAGAAATGATGCTGTTGTGTTCCGTCCAACATTGTAACCGGTCAAGTAAAACACGACCCACCACTTTGCCCAGGGTGTCTAGCAGCAAGATGGGTCGGTAGCAAAGCGGGATGTTGCGGTCCCCTTTTTTAAAGATTGGAACCAGAATGGACTCGGACCATGAGTCCATTGGTCCAGTCTCACCTGTGGCATTCAGTACTCTTGATAAGATGGGGGCCCACAGATCAGTGTTGGACTTATATAGATCTACGGGAACCCCGTCCGGCCCTGGGGCCTTCCCTCCCCTGCTGGTTTTAAGAGCTAAAGTGACATCGGCCAGGGTGAATTCAAGAGGAGGGGAGTTGGATGCATAAGTAAGGGCTGGGGTGTTCTGGACAAGAGAGTGTGGAGGTGATGGAAGAAGGTGTGTTAAACTGAACATATGGGAAAACTGGTTGATCCATTCTTGCTCAGTTATGGCAACCTCTAGGGTGCCGCGATCTTTTGGGCCTGAAAGGAAAGATGAGTTAATTACCTCCCAAAATGCTGAGGAATCCTTCAGTTTGGAGCTGTTTTGTAGGGCGGACCAGAGTTCTTCTTTTAATTCTAACTTGCGATTCTTTAAACACTCATGGTAGAATTTTCTGCATTGGGAAACCTTGGTTTTAACTCTCGGGACTTTCTTTAGTGCCAGTTTAAGTGCTTTGTGTGCCTTAGAGCAGGTGGAATTAAACCAGCTAACTGTGAAATTCTTTTTGGGTTTAAGGGGAATGGTTAAAGCCTTATTGATCTCTGTCTTAATGATTTTAAAATTTGCTAGTACCTCGAAAGGAGTGGAGGACTCCGCCAAGCAAGTTGTAAAGGCTGCCCTGTTTCCTGAGATAAGCTCCTTTAGAATTTTTTCAGGGTTGATGCGGGACCATTTTAGAGCATATCCATTTGGTTGATTCATTGAGAGGTTGTCTTGGTGGAGTGAGTTAATTGTGTGAATGGAGGAGCCAGGTAAGTCCAATGTGATGGAGATGGGGAAATGATCGCTATAAATGCAGTCATGGGTGGAGAAGTTGGTAATCAGGTTGACTGCACTGAAAGACAGAAATATAACATCTATGCAAGTCAAAGCACCTCTGCCATGATATGTAGGGCTTAGCTTGACAGTTGGGATTAGTAATTCATTGGAAAAAGTAATTTGTAAAAGGGACAAAGTTTCGTTCATCAACAAGCCTTTAATAGAATGGGAAAAGTGAGTAGAAGGGGATTCGTTGGAATCCATAAGGCCGCAGGTGAAGTTGTTTTTGTCACATTGTGGTAGGTTGAAATCTCCTCCCCAGATTAAGATAGGATTTTTAACTTGGGGCTGATTGTAGTACTCTATGAGAAAAGATCGAATTTCTTTCAACAAACCAATCAGTTGTGAGTCTTGCTGTTTATTATAGAAATTGACAATCAAAACGTGGGTGAGATTATTTAATATTATGAATAGAATCTGATAGTTTGGTTCGGATTTTAAAACGTTGATAAATTGACCTGAAATGAGATTGGAAATATAGATCACTAAGCCTCCCTTAGCCCGGCCTGAGGATGAGGGAAGCGCCGGAGAGAAAAAAGTTTTGTAGCCGTTTAAATGGGTTGGAAAAAGAGCCCAAGTTTCCTGCATGCAGAGAATATCATACTGCCTTGCAAAAGCTAGCCAGCCCTCGTGGTGAATTTTAGAGTGTAGCCCTGCAATATTCCAAAAAATGGACCTAAATGAATAACGGGGAGGAGGTTTTACTGAGGTTCTTGATGGAGTAGGTTGAAGAATTTTTTGAGCAGCACAAGGAACCTCAGGGATTGGGATTGGTTTGGGATCTGTATGCAGTATAATTTGAGGGTTAGCTTGAGTGTCTGTGGAAATTAAGGGAACAGATAGGATTGGTTGGGGGTGAATAAAAGGTATTAGGGGTTGGGAAGGGGATGGAAGTAATGGTTTACTCAGTGAGGGGAGCGCTGCGTCTGAGTGAAAAATTGGTTGTGACAGTTTTTCGCTGGTTACTTGTGTGAGTTGTGGAATATAGAGAGGGTTCACGGTCGTAAGTAGTCAATCAACTTCCTCAATTTGTGACCGAGAGTTAAATCTGTTTTGCGTTAAAATTGAACCGTTCACTGGTTTTAATAGGTGGGTGGGAGGACGATAGAAAAAACCAAGTGGAACAGTGGAAATTGCAGTTTGATTGGGCGAATGATCCTCCTTTTGTGCTAGGATGGAGCGAGCGAATCTGGGAGATCTGAAGTTGACAATTATACAGTCGCCCTGGATAGTTTTTTGTGAAAGACCAATCCAGTCTGCTCTACGTGCCATAATTATTTGGTTTGTATTATGCACGTTAAAGTGTCTGTGTTTGACTAGCCAGTCCACCACTTTATTTCGCAAGGAGGGCCAGGATTCTGTCACTCCTTGGTCTAAAGTAGGAACGCCAGTCAAAACTACAATATATGGACAAGTAGCGGGTGGCAGGTTTGGACGATCTAAATGTAAATGAGGCCTTGTGATAGGGTTATTAGAGTAACTAGATGGGGAGAGTTTCTTTTGTTGAGAATGTGTCGTAGATGAATTCTTATCTATTGTACTCCTACTAGCTGATGGACAGTTTGGTTGTTGCGGGACACCGTTATACAGTTTGTTTTTCCCGGGTTGGCAAAATGGATCATTTAAGGGAGTAGTGTCAGTAAGAGGAGTAGAAAGATCATCCGAAAGAAAATGTTGTGAACTGGGTGTCTCTTTGCAGTCTGAGAGTTGGGTCAGCTTGATCTCAAAGGATCTGAGTGTATCGTTCAGTTTGGCAAGGAGACTGGAGGCCATAGCGTCAAGTTTATGATCAAGAATATTTTTTAGTTCTTCTGCTAGGTGATTGACAGTAGGTTGTGGATTAGAATCAGATGAAGTTACTTTACAATTGGGCTGGGGGGTGGGAGAAAATTCCCCTTGGTCTGTTTGAGTGCCCTGAGTTAGCATTTTGGGTTTAATGGGGTTGCTGCGTTGTTTAATTGCCCTACACTTTTTCTGGGTAGTCCTTAGGATCGTGTCTTGAGGATGTTTCAATTTCCCTCAAGTTTGTGGGCCCTTCGGAGAGGAAATTACAGGGTGGAGGTGAGTATTGCTATTAGCAGATAGAGTTTGAGTAGTAGGAGAGGAAGATACGGGTGGGGAACTAGAATTAGGTATTTTAGATGGAGAAGGAACTGTACTATGAAACAGGTGGCTGGGCGGGGACTGGTGGGAAGAATCAATAGTCTACGTTCTATGAGGTGAATTTCTTTGCTTATAAGTGAGTCGGCCCGCAGAAGGTAAGCATCCAAAGTCCCCGCTGAGCAAATGCGCGTCTCCATTGTTCTTACAAAAATGATAGTTCAATAGCTAAACGTTAAAAAGATAACCAGATCCACTAATAAAGGCGGTACAAGGGCCACAAGTACTCACAAGTTTGCTGCCTATGTAGTCTGGCTGATCAGTACGTAGAATGACTATAGTCAGGAAACACCGCAGTTGGGGAAAGCAAATGACAGGGACGTGGCCCAGCCCAGCCTCTGCCAGCCCACGACGTCCTCAGACGGTCCCGCCCTTGTCCCGGGCTTCTCCCGGCGTGTCCCGCGCGCGTCCTCGTGGGTGGAGGGACCAGACGCTGCTTTGTAGCGCCTCCTGGCGCGCTGCACTGTCGCTGGCGGGGGCGTTGCTGCGGGGCTGCTGGTCCTTGTAGTTCTGGTGCCGGACAAGGGAAGGTGCAGCGAAGCCCGGCCGGCACTGGAGCGTTTGATGGACTGCTCCTGTGCCTCAGCGGGGCTCTTGCGGGATCGGAGTTTCAATGCCCAGAGATGCGTGCACCGCAGGGACTCGGCCCCAGACGCTGCTTTGTAGCGCCTCCTGGCGCGCTGCGCTGTCGCTGGCGGGGGCGTTGCTGCGGGGCTGCTGGTCCTTGTAGTTCTGGTGCCGGTCAAGGGAAGGAGCGGCGAAGCCCGGCCGGCACTGGAGCGTTTGATGGAATGCTCCTGAGCCTCAGCGGGGCTCTTGCGGGATCGGAGTTTCAATGCCCAGAGATGCGTGCACCGCAGGGACTCGGCCCCAGACGCTGCTTTGTAGCGCCTCCTGGCGCGCTGCGCTGTCGCTGGCGGGGGCGTTGCTGCGGGGCTGCTGGTCCTTGTAGTTCTGGTGCCGGTCAAGGGAAGGTGCGGCGAAGCCCGGCCGGCACTGGAGCGTTTGATGGAGTGCTCCTGTGCCTCAGCGGGATCGGAGTTTCAATGCCCAGAGATTCAACTCCATAATAGCGCTGACAGACAAAGCCCCCGTGGAGCTGTGTCCTCTGACAGATGGACGCCACGCCTTCTGTGAACAGACAACATCATGCCCACTGGGCATGAAGAGAAAACTGCTGGGCTGGCACCCTTGCTCTGAGTACCCCATCCCTCAATGGTGCAGCCCTCAAGTCAGGGATACAGAGCGCAGTGGTTCAGCCCTCAATGGTGCAGACTTCAGGAATGCAGCTGTCAGTGGTGCAGGCCTCAGTGGTGCAGCCCCCAGGGGTGCAGCACTCATTGGTTTAACCCTCATTGGTGAAGCCCTCAGGGGTGTAGCTGTCACTTGTGCTGCTCTCAGGGATGCAGCTCTCAGTGGTGCAGCCCTCAGGGATGCAGCTGTCAGTGGTGCTGCTCTCAGGGATGCCGCCCTCAGGGGTGCAGCTGTCAGTGGTGCAGCTGTCAGTGATGCTGCCCTCAGGGATGCAGCTGTCAGTTTTGCAGCCCTCAGGGATGCAGCTGTCAGTGGTGCAGCCCTCGGGGATGCAGTTGTCAGGGATGCAGCTGTCAGTGGTGCATCTGTCAGTGGTGCTGCCCTCAGGGATGCAGCGCTCAGTGGTGTATCCCTCAGGGGTGCAGCCCTCAGTGGTTAAGCTCTCAGGGATGTAGCTGTCAGTGGTACAGCCCTTAGGGATGCATCACTCAGGGATACAGCTGTCAGTGGTTTAGCCCTCAGGGGTGCAGCCCTAAGGGGTGTAGCTGTCAGTGGTGCTGCCCTCAGGGGTACAGCTGTCAGTGGTGCAGCCTCAGGGATGTAGCTGTCAGTGGTGCAGCCTTTAGGGGTGCTGACCTCAGGGGTGCAGATGTCAGTGGTGCAGCCCTCAGGGGTGCAGCTGTCAGTGTTTCTGCCCTCAGGGCTGCACTCCTCAGGGGTGCAGCTGTCAGTGGTACAGACCTCAGGGATGCCGTTGTCAGTGGTGCAGCCCCAGGGTTGCAACCTTAGGGGTGCGGCTGTCAGTGGTGCAGCCCTAAGCGATGCAGCTGTTATTGGTGCAGCCCTCAGGGATGCAACCTTCAGGGGTGCAGCTGTCAGTGGTGCAGCCCTCAGGGGTGCAGCTGACAGTGGTGCAGCCCTCAGGGGTGCAGCTGTCAGTGGTGCATCCGTCAGGGATGCAGCTGTCAGTGGTGCAGCCCTCAGGGATACAGCTTTGGTGGTGCTGCCCTCAGGGATGCAGCACTCAGTGGTGCAGCCCTCAGGGGTGCAGCGCTCAGTGGTGCAGCCCTCAGGGATGCAGCGCTCAGTGGTTCAGCCCTCAGGGGTGCAGCACTCATTGGTTAAGCCCTCATGGGTGCAGTCCTCAGCAGTTTAGCTGTCAATTGTGCAGCTCTCAGGGGTGCAGCTGTCAGTGGTGCAGCCCTTACGGGTGCAGCTGTCGGTGTTGCAGCCCTCAGGGATGCAGCTGTCAGTGGTGGTGCTCTCAGGGGTGCAGCTGTCAGTGGTGCAGCCCTTAAGGATGTAGCCCTCAGTGTTGCAGCCCTCAGGGGTGCAGCGCTCATTGGTTCAGCCCTCAGGGGTGGTTCAGCCCTCAGCAATGTAGCTGTCAATTGCACAGCCCTCAGGGGTGTAGCTGTCAGAGGTGCAGCTGTCGGTGGTGCAGCCCTCAGTGATGAAGCTGTCAGCGGTGCAGCTCTTAGGGGTGCTGCTGTCAGTGGTGCAGCCCTTAGGGATGCAGCTGTCAGTGGTGCAGCCCTTAGAGGTGCAGCTGTCAGTGGTGCTGACCTCCGGGATGCAGCCCTCGGGGATACAGTTGTCAGTGGTGCTGTCCTCAGGGATGCAAAAGTAACAATTGATGGACAGAATGCAGAACAATGTCATACATTCACCCCAGTACAGAGATCTGGGCCTAAATCCATCGTTTTTTTGCTCACCATGCCATTCCAGTTTGAACTCAGCCATATGCAAATCAGTCTTGACCCTGTGCCCCATGGGAACAGTCCAGCCCGAACTGCCAAGCCAGGTCCTCCCTGGACTGGAAACAAGCATCCTAGGACCGGTTTCGGGCTTTCAGCCCTCATCAGCCAGGATAGCTTGATTCCAGTGGCATGGAGAGCAAGGGACTCACGTCTGAGCATACCCTTCCCACTCGGGGTGACAAATGCAAAAGTAACAATTGATGGACAGAATGCAGAACAATGTCATACATTCACCCCAGTACAGAGATCTGGGCCTAAATCCATCGTTTTTTTGCTCACCATGCCATTCCAATTTGAACTCAGCCATATGCAAATCAGTCTTGACCCTGTGCCCCATGGGAACAGTCCAGCCCGAACTGCCAAGCCAGGTCCTCCCTGGACTGGAAACAAGCATCCTAGGACCGGTTTCGGGCTTTCAGCCCTCATCAGCCAGGATAGCTTGATTCCAGTGGCATGGAGAGCAAGGGACTCACGTCTGAGCATACCCTTCCCACTCGGGGTGACAAATGCAAAAGTAACAATTGATGGACAGAATGCAGAACAATGTCATACATTCACCCCAGTACAGAGATCTGGGCCTAAATCCATCGTTTTTTTGCTCACCATGCCATTCCAGTTTGAACTCAGCCATATGCAAATCAGTCTTGACCCTGTGCCCCATGGGAACAGTCCAGCCCGAACTGCCAAGCCAGGTCCTCCCTGGACTGGAAACAAGCATCCTAGGACCGGTTTCGGGCTTTCAGCCCTCATCAGCCAGGATAGCTTGATTCCAGTGGCATGGAGAGCAAGGGACTCACGTCTGAGCATACCCTTCCCACTCGGGGTGACAAATGCAAAAGTAACAATTGATGGACAGAATGCAGAACAATGTCATACATTCACCCCAGTACAGAGATCTGGGCCTAAATCCATCGTTTTTTTGCTCACCATGCCATTCCAGTTTGAACTCAGCCATATGCAAATCAGTCTTGACCCTGTGCCCCATGGGAACAGTCCAGCCCGAACTGCCAAGCCAGGTCCTCCCTGGACTGGAAACAAGCATCCTAGGACCGGTTTCGGGCTTTCAGCCCTCATCAGCCAGGATAGCTTGATTCCAGTGGCATGGAGAGCAAGGGACTCACGTCTGAGCATACCCTTCCCACTCGGGGTGACAAATGCAAAAGTAACAATTGATGGACTGGGGTGAATGTATGACATTGTTCTGCATTCTGTCCATCCATTTGTCACCCCGAGTGGGAAGGGTATGCTCAGCCGTGAGTCCCTTGCTCTCCATGCCACTGGAATCAAGCTATCCTGGCTGACGAGGGCTGAAAGCCCGAAACCGGTCCTAGGATGCTTGTTTCCAGTCCAGGGAGGACCTGGCTTGGCAGTTCGGGCTGGACTGTTCCCATGGGGCACAGGGTCAAGACTGATTTGCATATGGCTGGGTTCAAACTGGAATGGCATGGTGAGCAAAAAAACGATGGATTTAGGCCCAGATCTCTGTACTGGGGTGAATGTATGACATTGTTCTGCATTCTGTCCATCAATTGTTATTTTTGCATTTGTCACCCCGAGTGGGAAGGGTATGCTCAGACGTGAGTCCCTTGCTCTCCATGCCACTGGAATCAAGCTATCCTGGCTGACGAGGGCTGAAAGCCCGAAACCGGTCCTAGGATGCTTGTTTCCAGTCCAGGGAGGACCTGGCTTGGCAGTTCGGGCTGGACTGTTCCCATGGGGCACAGGGTCAAGACTGATTTGCATATGGCTGGGTTCAAACTGGAATGGCATGGTGAGCAAAAAAACGATGGATTTAGGCCCAGATCTCTGTACTGGGGTGAATGTATGACATTGTTCTGCATTCTGTCCATCAATTGTTATTTTTGCATTTGTCACCCCGAGTGGGAAGGGTATGCTCAGACGTGAGTCCCTTGCTCTCCATGCCACTGGAATCAAGCTATCCTGGCTGACGAGGGCTGAAAGCCCGAAACCGGTCCTAGGATGCTTGTTTCCAGTCCAGGGAGGACCTGGCTTGGCAGTTCGGGCTGGACTGTTCCCATGGGGCACAGGGTCAAGACTGATTTGCATATGGCTGGGTTCAAACTGGAATGGCATGGTTTGCAAAAAAACGATGGATTTAGGCCCAGATCTCTGTACTGGGGTGAATGTATGACATTGTTCTGCATTCTGTCCATCAATTGTTATTTTTGCATTTGTCACCCCGAGTGGGAAGGGTATGCTCAGACGTGAGTCCCTTGCTCTCCATGCCACTGGAATCAAGCTATCCTGGCTGACGAGGGCTGAAAGCCCGAAACCGGTCCTAGGATGCTTGTTTCCAGTCCAGGGAGGACCTGGCTTGGCAGTTCGGGCTGGACTGTTCCCATGGGGCACAGGGTCAAGACTGATTTGCATATGGCTGGGTTCAAACTGGAATGGCATGGTGAGCAAAAAAACGATGGATTTAGGCCCAGATCTCTGTACTGGGGTGAATGTATGACATTGTTCTGCATTCTGTCCATCAATTGTTATTTTTGCATTTGTCAGCCCTCAGGGATGCAGCACTCAGGGATTCAGCTGTCAGTGGTGAATCACTCAGGGATGCAGCCGTCAGTGGTGCAGCCCTTAGGGGTGCAGCTGTCAGTGGTGCAGCCCCTAGGGAGGCATTCTCGGGGATACAGCTGTCAGTGGTGCTGCCCTCAGGATGCAGCCCTTTGGGATGCAGCTGTCAGTGGTGCAGACCTTAGGGGCGCAGCTGTCAGTGGTGCAGCCCTTAGGGGTGCAGCTGTCAGTGGCGCAGCCCTTAGGGGAGCAGCTGTAAGTGGTATAGTGCTCAGTGGTGCAGCTGTCAGTGTTGCAGCCCTCAGGGATGCAGCTGTCAGTGATGCTGCTCTCAGGGATGCAGTTGTCAGTGATGCTGCCCTCAGGGATGCAGCTGTCAGTGGCACAGCCCTCAGGGATTCAGCAGTCAGTGATGCTGCCCTCAGGGATGCAGTTGTCAGTGATGCTGCCCTCAGGGATGCAGCTGTCAGTGATGCTGCCCTCAGGGGTGCAGCAGTCAGTGATGCTGCCCTCAGGGATGCAGCTGTCAGTGGTGCTGCCCTCAGGGATGCAGCTGTCAGTGGCGCAGCCCTTAGGGATGACACTTTCAGGGGTGCAGCTGTCATTGGTACAGTGCTCAGTGGTGCAGCTGTCAGTGGTGTAGCTGTTAGTCGCACAGCCCTCAGGGATGCAACTGTCGGTGTTGCAGCCCTCAGGGATGCAGCTGTCAGTGGTGCTGCCCTCAGGGATGCAGCTGTCAGTGGCGCAGCCCTTAGGGATGACACTTTCAGGGGTGCAGCTGTCATTGGTACAGTGCTCAGTGGTGCAGCTGTCAGTGGTGTAGCTGTTAGTCGCACAGCCCTCAGGGATGCAACTGTCGGTGTTGCAGCCCTCAGGGATGCAGTTGTCAGTGGTGCAGCCCTCAGGGATGCAGCTGTCAGTTGCGCAGCTCGCAGGGATGCCGCCCTCAGGGGTGCAGCTGTCAGTGGTATAGTGTTCAGTGGTGCAGCTGTCAGTGATGCTGCCCTCAGGGATGTAGCACTTAGGGATGCAGCTGTCAGAGGTTGTGCCCTCAGGGGAGCGGCTGTCAGTGGTTCTGCCCTCAGGACTGCAGCTGTCAGTGGTGCTGCCCTCAGGGATGCAGCTGTCAGTGATGCTGCCCTCGGGGATTCAGCTGTCAGTGGTGCAGCTGGTTCAGAAGAGGCCGAATATGACCTGCACCGGCTGCATTATTTTTAGGCATGGTCTTTAACTTTTACTAAAGTTATATGTATTTTGTACTTATTTAAAGAGGCTTTTGGTCAACTCTCATCATCCATTGGTTGTTGATATTGTGTCATTCACATTTTTGTGCTGCCCACTGGATCATACGGCATGGGCGCATTGACTCAGCCCACTTCATCCATTGGCTGGCTTCACTGTGATTGACAGTTTGCTACCCTTTCACAAGGAGAAATCCACACGCAAATAGTTCCCAAAAGTGACAGCGACTACCACGGCAATCTATTTTTGCTCTTAGCCAATATTATTATTACTATTATTGTTATTATTATTATTATTATTATTATTATTATTATTATTATTATTTAGATTGATGAGGTCTCAGCATCTTCTGTAACAATAAAGTGATCCAGACACCATGACAGAACAAAACAAGAACTGACCAAGCTGAAAGGCTCTCAGCTAACACCTGAACTGTGGTCTTTCCAGTACTTGTTTCAGGGGCACAACAAAGCTTGAGGGGACCCTCCTGCCAAGTGCATGGAGGGGGCTCCCTAAGCCCCGAATCCAGTTGGGAGCTCTCAGGCCAGGGGTTGCCGCCCGTGCACAGTGCCAGAGGGGACCCCCTGGAGCTCAGACCCAACCTGCACCGCAGGGGCTATTGTTATGCCACTGACTTGTTTTCATCTAATGACTGCCTTGCTCCTCTCCCAGGATCAGGTGGGGGTGAGGGGTTAAGATTACATACACTGAGAGTGAAACAGGTCCCAAATCCAAAGGGGTAGAGCGTGGCTGTTGTGTACCCAGGGGCTGCATGGTGGGTCAGGGTCGGGCTGCCCTGTGCCAAGCTTGCCACTTGTGAAGTTGTTGGACAAACATACATCAGATTCAAGTTGTGTCAGAGTCCGCCTCCACGTCCCCGACGTGGAAAAAAGACAGGCTGCCATAGGCCTTGTAGTGCAGGTGACATAGTGGCATCAGAGACCAAGAGTGTCAGGGCCCACTTCACCCAAATTAGTGACTATTTTTTACCACTGCAATGGTTCTGTGCTCTGCACCTTCACATCTGTGGCGTGCAGCTTGTCTTCAGCTGGCACAGGACGCATTGCGCGTGCAGCACCAGGAATGCTGGCCACCAGTGGACTAGTGAGAGTCGCAGGCGGCAGGCCTCAAATACCCGCATCCTTGGTCAGCTCCCCAGTGCACAGAGTGGACAGTCTGGCCCTGGTTTCTGGGTTTTCCTCTCAGTTTCCTGCATTGTGCTCCTCATATGTTGCAGTTATGAAGAGGAACACAAGGACCCCTCTCTTCTGCTAACTCTTTCTCAGTGCACCTCTCTCTCTCCACCTTTCAGGATGGACTGCGACAGAAAATTGGTTCAGGCACCAAAGTAAAAGGGTCTCCAGTTAGCGAATCAGACATCTGGAAAGGTGGGCCACTTTGCAAATTGTGGCAGGTGAGAACTTGGAAAGACATGCTGAATAGATGTTTTGCAAGGTATGGGAGACGTCATTCATTTCGCAGTCAATGCTTGTGGTGATATAAAGGAAGTCAACAGAAAATACCGGCCCATCAGACCAAAAACCGGCTATGAACAGCCAAAGAAACACAGCCCACACTCTGACCTGTGAGGACCATGACAGATCTTCTGTCGTTTAGAAAGGAACTCAAGACCTGGCTGTTCCTTAAGGATTAACCCCGGCCACCCTTCTATTTGCTCCCCTTGTTTCAGGTTTCTCAGGATATTCTAGACAGCGCCAGGACACCTCCGGGTAATTGCCGCGCTCTACAAAATTCAATAACATAACATAACATCAGCCCTTCTGGCACTGTCAGCTTGCCCTATTGGTTAGTCCGGCCCATCTCTCCACCAATTACACTCGAGGACCTGTTCCATTCTTGTTACCAAGAGAGAAGAGGTTGAACGTTGATTGAGGTTGATTCTAGGCTCCCCTCTCCTCACCTGGCACACTTTTGAAGGGCACTTGCAAACGGTTTGACAAACTGAACTGCTGACTATGACATCACGATTAATTTATCTCAGTTGGACCCATTTTAGGTGCTCTAAACCCTTTTTTCATATTCAAATAGCCAAATGTGAAATAGTTTGCAGCATGTGATTTACAAAATCCTGGCCTCACTCTGTCATGTTTTCCTGCACAGGTTCAAGGTAACCGGCGCCAATGATGAAGGGAGCTGTGGAGCCACGAAGAAGACATCGATATATTCAGAAAGCTGTGCTACGCCGGCACACTGGGTCTGTGAGAAGGAGGCAAAGAGGGTGTAGGCTATGGAGAGTGTCTTCTGTGGGAGCGGCAACAAAGCGGCATGACTCACCACGATGGAGACAGCCGACCAATTGCAAAAGTTGTCCGTGTCCATCGAATGAAGAGTCAATAATACAACAGAGCTGTGTTCTGTTAATTTCTATGGAGTGTTCCTTTATACAATAATAGAACTCATTCTTAAAAGACATCTGAAGACCAACGCTCCAGACCATGTATTAGTGAATTTGTATTTCAATAGCACAGTGAACAATGCTAGATAACATTGATCTTTCTTTTAGCAGGACCCTCAGCATGGGGTCTTCACCCTCAGATCCATCCGACCCTCGCTTGAGCTGTGAAGCTTCCCTTCTCTTGGGTGGACGCACCAAGGATGGTCGCAAACCAAATCTGAAAGATCCCAAAAAAGAAGTGACAGTCCTCCTCCGGGTATAGTCAGACAGCCGACACTTGTTAAACGTTTGGATCTGGCTTTGTCTTCTAGAAGGTGTGATGTCCTCGGTGAGATCAGCTCAGGGAATAAAATGTAAAGCGATAAGGCGCATCGAGCGACAGCAAGGGCTCAAGGATGTCGTCTCCGTTCCTCACTGGATCCTGGTCAAATACTGAGGAGAGGCTGAAATCATTAAAGAGAGACCCTTGGGGAAAAGGGGTGGTTTTGAGTGGCTTCCACCATCAGGGCAGCAATGATGGGAGATCTTAGAGGGCATTGACTTTGCAGCAAAATCTACTCGAATGAATAAATATTGAATGAGAAGGTTATTTCCTGGTATGTGATACTATATACTATTATAAAATATTTAGGACCAAATACATAATTGTTCTGGAGTCCATAATGTAGGATGTTCTACTTTGCAGGAATACAATTTTACAAAGGGTTTAAGGGTGAAGAGAAAATTGCACCGTGACCAACTCCTTGTTCAACCATCGCTCTCTAAGATGAGATCTCAGGAGCATCCCTTCTCTCAGCGGCCTTGAAGCAGAGGCGCTTTGAAGCGCCTCGAAGGGGCACAGATCCAAGCCTATCCTCTCTGTGGCACTGAGAAGAGATTACAAAAGGGTAAACTTTAATCTACAGAGTACACAAGAGCAACTAATATGCCAAGGACACATAAGGACTTTTCACGAATCCGACCGTCCTCCCCGATGCGATCGGACTACTGCGGTCCGCCCGCCATACTACATTTGCGGAGGTCGGACCACCAGCAGCCCGCAACGACATGCCGGAACTGCCAGGATCCTGGATCCCGCGGTGCTGGCGGTGTGCGCAGAGAGGAGGAATGGAGGCGGTCCATATTACGACTTGCCCTTCTGCAAGCCCTTTCATTGCGGTGATCCCGCCATGAAAAAACGTGCAGAAGGGCAAGGAGGGGGCCCCGAAGAGGACCCCCGGGCAAAACTGCCCAAGGGAGTGGGTGCAGGGGGCACATGGCATACCCCCCCAACAAGTGCATGGTTGTGCATGCGCTGTGTGGCACGCATGACATGGTGCGTGCCACACCATTCACGGAGGAGCAGTCGGCACTGTCAAGGCAGCATTATGCTGTGTAGACTCTCCTATGAGCCTTATATACTACCTCCATGAGACTGACGCAGAAAGCCAGCCTGCCCAGGATTAAACTCGTAATCTGGCAGGTGGGTTTACCACAGCTTTGGCACTCTTCCTGGGACTGTGGCGTTGGTCCCAACCGAAAACAGCCAAAGTCATAATAAGGCCCCTTAGACTTGAGTCTTGAGTTTGTTAGTAATACAGGTCAATAGCAAATCACCATAAGCCAGGCCCCTTAGGTCGATATGTGGTCAATTCAATCTGTGTATTGTGTGGTCAACCACGTTTAGATTCTCTTCCCAATAAGAAGGACTCTTGAGGATTGGCTTAGAATATGGGATGCCTTTGGTTAGAGTCCAGCAGCTGTGTAGTTGAATGTAAGGAGTACCAAAATATTGGTTGATCGCACGTTTGCGTCAACAGCCACATGGACAGGATTGATGAGGTAGGGAGAACCAGCGCCCCCTGTATGCCAGAAAGAGCTGCTAGTGTCAAGTGCTGTAGAGTCCGCTAGCGGCTCGGACCTACACAAGTGATTACTCACTGTGTAGGACTATATGTTGGCTACAATTGGGAGCAGGTGGCGAACGTGTACTCTGCTAATACGTTGGGAACCACATAGCACACTTACCAGACAGATGGTAAGTGTCAGAATATCAGGGCCATCATCAGCACAGAGGAAACAGTGGTACCGTCACTGTCTATACATTTAAGGATGCAATTTCAGCCACAATGTATACTTTTCACCAAGAAATAGACTTGCCTTAGTTCATTCACCTCAGTGGCATAAGCAGTTAAGGAGATGTAATCCTGAATATTCATGTGTGCTCCTTGGTGTAGTGCCTTGATAAATAGTCTTGGCGCTGTGGGTGCCTCATCGTACACTTTTAGCCCAGGTAGTACCCAGATGTCCGACAGACACTGGTTTGAGAAGAGGCCAACCACAGCATTGGACACTCACTGAGTGTGGAAAGTTCCCACAACAAAAGGCAGCTTATTAGACTCAGTTTAGAGCTGCTTCCCTTTCCAAGCAGCAGGACAAAGCGACGCTGTGGTTCTGACCCATCAGATCATTGATGGGCTTATTTACAAGCCCCTTGCGCCGCTGGTATGTCACTTCTTCCCATCGTAAAAGTGACGCACCGGCGGCGCAAGGGGCGTGTAAATAAGCCCCTGACTGTGTAACAGAAACTCAATTGAGGCTTTGATGGACTTTGTTTTATACTTTACATTCTGTGCCAGATTTGAGATCCAGATTACTCACGCCCCTGCTGGAGGCCACATGGATTCATAAAAGGAGACCTGGATGGCTGTGCTTGCAGCTGATTGAAGATTGTTTTTACTATTTGAGTAATTGCGTCACAAATCTTTGCATTAAGAGGCAAGATGCTCTGCACTGACCAATCTATGTCGTTCTAACTCAGAATGTCGGACTTATTAACCTCATTTTGTATGAGTTCATTGTCTCATTTCATTGTTTCTTTTTATTCAAATGCAATAGTCTATATGTGATTTAATGTATACATTTATTTTATAATTGCTAAATAAATGCATTATTACCACTACTGTGACTTACCCGTCCACAGAGTTGTTTGGGAGGAGGTAAAGAGAGTCTGACCTGCTCCTAAAGAAATAGCGATACCACGTGATCAAACTGATCAGATCAAACCAGGCTGGGGAGGTCAGATGAGGTGTGGTGTGCAGTTTGGAGTTTTCTCACCTGTTTTCTTGAGTTGCCCTTGTTCCCCTTGTATATCTCACCGGGGGCATATCAACAACAACCGGCGATAATTATCGCTCAGCGCTCTTAGCGTGAGGATAATTATCGCCGGCTAGCGTGAATTTTTATCGCTGAGATAGCGTGCTATTAGCAACGCTTATCTCAATAGCGATAAAAATCCTCACGCTAACAGGCTAACGTGAGATTATCGCTGGAAACCCAGCGATAATCACACGTTACCTTGTTGATAGGGACAGGCAAACTTAGCCATGATATCCTCCTTCCATAGGATATCATGGCTAAGTCTGAAAATTAGCAGACGTAAAAAAGCAGCGTTAACCGCGGTTAGCGCTGCTTTTTTTGTCTCTAACAGGGTTGGCGACATTCTTGATAATAGGAGAAATGTCGCTTAGCGACATTTCTCCTATTATTTTACTCTGGAACGCCTCCTTTGCATCTCATTAGAGATGCAAGGGGAAGCGTAGAGTAAAAGGGTGCTAACATGCAAATTTGCGTGTTAGCACCCTGTTGTTGATAGAGTGCTAGTTTTATCTCTCCTTTTTTGGCTTTTAAAGCCAAAAAAGCAGAGATAAAGCCCTTGTTGATATGCCCCCAGGGCCTCCTGGTTTACACGGGGAAACAACTTGGACTGCAGTAAACCTGTTCTAGTTACAATCCTGAATTGGGAGCAAACCCCTCTTGTGCTTGAATCCGGATTCCCATGCTACCTGTCTTGAGAGCCAAAGTCCTTTGAGCTGCAATCCGTGTTATGGAAAAAAGATGTTGCTGGAACTGATGGAGCGCAAGAAAACGTCGAAAGAAAACATATTTGAAAACTTACAAACTAGGCCTCAACTCCCAGTGTTACTTGCACCTCAGTGCTGGTTATGGGAGCAGAAAGCGCATCGATCTGCAGTTCCCTGATCCTGATACACAGACCCTGGATCACCAGACACTTCTGCCCACAGATCAGAATGCAGAAATGTCACCAGTAGATACCTTCAGGGCAAGGACAGCGGATTGTTTGTCAGAATCACCAGCCAAACCCTTGTCCTGCTACAATATTTTGACCAAAACACTGAATACTACTTTATATTGAAGGTAGGTCTATCCTGGTAAATATACACGTATTAGTCTTAGCTTCTCATGTAGGCATCTTTTTTGTTGATATTTTAATTAATTTATGTCATCATACAACTTGTTACAGTGATACTGAGCAGAAAAGAGAGTGTGATCAAACATGGACATGGAGTAGTGGGTGTCCACGCAGGGGACACAGAAGTCCGAGGGGCAGATGTACAAGCCCTCAACGCCACGGGAGTGTCCGTTGTTTTGACGTTCCCGTGGCGCAGCGCCATTTTCCATATTTACAAGATAGCTCTAACCCACTTTGCATGGCTTAATATCACCTTGTAAATATGCCCCTTTCCGCCACAGTCTTCTGCTGCAAAGGGGCGTGCAATGGTTGTTTCTGTTGGCGTTACAATTAATACCCATTGCTTTTTGGCGCTGCCCCAGACGTACCATGCCGAGGCAGCATCAAAAATGAATGCCGTGGAGTACCGGCCGTTGGAATGGTACAACAAGGAGAAATTAATTTCTCCTCCTTTTTTGCTCTTTCCATGTGTGATGCATTCTGCAGCACACGCAGAAGGTGCAAATCGCCAATTGTTGATTGTTTCTTGAAGGTGTCCCTTCCTGCACATAAAGAACCATCCATGCTGCACAGGCACCCAGGCACTAGCGCTGGGCAGATTTTTTCTGCAAGCGCTAGGGGAAACACGGGCGTGTACCGTATTCTTTTGAATACGATGCATCCCTGTGTTTTGAAAATGTCAGACATATTTGGCACAGCTCCTCGCTTCGAAATGTTCTTGTGAATACGCCCCTGAGGGTCTGCACTGCTGTTGGTGCGCGCTGTAGAGAACTTGCTGAATATCGTCATTCTGGCTTAATTGGGATAAAATATTGGGGTCAAAGTGAGGGACTGGCGGGGTAGCTGCACTATTCACGTCTAGGCATCTTGACGATGCATACATCATCAAGGTGCAGGGATGCGATTTACCTACTTACCTTTTCGATATTATGATAGTCATTATTCTGGTCACAATAATTTGTCGCATGGCATTTAAAAATGGATATTCTGTTAATGCACTGGGAGATGTTTTACGGCATGGGCAAAGTTGGCTCTGGCCCAGGGCCCCATCCTTTCGGGGGCCACCTGATAGAGCCAGGTCCGTTATGCAGAGTCTTGCACCGATGGCCATGAATGATTCTTAAACATGTTGTTTTAAATACCTTCTTCCTTTAATTTATTTTTAATGTGGGTGAAGTGTGAGAGCCTTTTACAGAGATTTTTAAAATAAATGTGTTTATGTTTCATACACCATCTATAAAAAGTTCTTTTAGATCAAAGGAGGATCTCACTTATGAGAAATGGAAGGGTGTCACAGAGCTTTCTTGCAGTAATATTAGTGAGCTGCTGCTGTGTTACAATATTGAAAACACACCTCACTATCTCTGAATATTAGATGTAAACATATTTAGAATGTGCACTGTCAGTGACCCGGCAAAGAGGGCATTAAAGAGCTGAAACTGGATCATAACTTCAAAGCTGTTCTGAACAAGGGCCCCCAGAACACGTTTGGCCCAGGGCCCGCAGAAATCCTTAAGATGTCCCTGCTGGAATGGGGGCTTTTAGTGCATGAAACCGCTAATTCTGGAAATGCCCTGTATTTTATTCCTTTTAAGAGAAAAGCTAGAGTAAGTGACTTTGCCCGGTGGGAAAGGATTGTCCATATATCACCACTTTTCACCAAGATACAAGGGAAGAGATTTTTCCAGTGGCAGTTTCTTCGAGAGGGCAATGGGGCATCACCCCCTGCCAGCGCCAGCTGCAGTGGTGCTACACATGGGAAAAAAATGTCAATTAATTAATTTTATTAGAAATTTGCCCACTTTGCAGCTCTCCACTCAGCTGTCTTAGAAAGCTAGGTGGAGACCGAGCACAGGCTTAAAGGGCCAGAAGGAGCGTCCAGCCAGGATTCTCACAATATTGAGGACCAGTATATTGCCAAGGATAATGAACACAGGAAGTATAGATTATAGCCTTATAGCCCGCTGCCAAGAGCTATACCAGGTGATAAAGGCCTTGAACCCAATTTATCGGCCTGAGCCACAGACAAAGGCCTGTAAAAAGGCAGAAGGGCTATAAAGCTATTAGAATATTCCACCTACTAAGGGTAGAATGATCTAAATTAAAAAGGGAGAAACTCAAAGACAAATATTGTGATATTGAAGCTTATAGCAGCCATTATAAGCCCAGAGCTAATTCATTGTCTTCAATGGAGCTCTCAATATTCCTATGCTGTAATTACTACTCTTAACACCACATTTATTTACATTGACGGTATATTGGTGGTCGGTCTGGTGGAGTAAAACATTTTTGCAGGAGGGTATCAGAGGGTATAAGATTGATTGTAGCTCCTCTGCAGCGCTCAGTTCGAGCCCGAAGTTTCTAGTGCTTTCACTGGAATTTTATTGACAGCACCGGCTCTTATGACAGCCTGCCACATGGTGGCGCTGTTTGTCCCATGTTTTTGAGGAGCACAGCAGCTGTTGTTTCATAATTAAATGCACATTAAAATCACTAATACCTTCCACCCAAAGCTTTAAGACTGCCTAGGGTGCTTCTGTAGTCACTTTAATGTATATTTAAAGTCTGAACTGTCACACTTGTATGAGTGTGATGGCTGCAGTGATAGGGCTGTCACTGGCAGTGCTAGTAGAAGCTATGAGGGGTGCAAGCTGCAGCGGCCTCCTGGCAAGGGCCCTGGCCCTTTTTTTTTTTTTTTTTTTTTACAAATTAAGCAGTGGTGCCTCTGTGAATCTTTCAGATTGTTCTGGTTTGGGCAATCAGCTTAGTTTAGGTTTCTAAGGCTGCAGCTGCATGTGTTAATCAGAGTTAGCATTTGTTTGTAGTTCGGGTCCAGCCCCCTCCTGTTTTCATAACTGTGCACAGTAGTTTAAACTGTATCCATAAGTACCCGAAGCCCAGTGCAGCAGCCTCACTTACCCTCCGCTGGAGTTTGGGGGTGCCCTGCTTGTTCCCTCCTGGGGGGATTCTGTTGCAGTGCTCAAGCTGTGATGGACCCTAAGCCTAGTGAGTTGAATCCAGTGTCTTACATGGAGGAAAAGGCAACTCCTGGGAGCATCTTAAGTGGGAGTCTGCGCTTGTGACCACAGTTGTAAGGAGAGCTCTATGTTGAGACGACTCCCGAGATGTCTCATTGATTGAGCTGAGGAGGGCGCATCTCTTCGCTTCCCTCGGTCACACAGGCCGTTGTCCTGGTGCTATCAGTTACCTGGATATCAGTGTTTGGTCAGTTCAGCTGGAGGTAGCTCTCCTTCCTCCATTGGTGGGTGTGTTTCAGTCATGAGTTGTAGATGGAGCCTGCTCTGAGGATTCACCCCTCGGGTCCTTTTGAACATTGTTTTAATTCCTTTGGAACTGCAGCCAGCAGAGGCATGGTCTGGGCACGGGGTCCCATATAAATGTTTTGAAGTGTCAGATGATGGTGTGACCCTTGCAGGACCCCATATTCAATACATTTTGTGATATTGTAAAACAATTTCAATTTGGATTTCATTCTATAGAGGGAGAGGAATGCGTGTAAATAAAGTCCAGTTTATTCTGCAGCGGTTAAAATGCGTCTGTGGGAACCAGTGGTCACCAATGGCACAACCTATTAGATACGAGCACTTATTTTGCTGTTGCCTTGTGACAGTCTGGACTGTTCCAAAGCAAACAAGAAGCATCAGGCCTCAGTAGCAGACTGCTGAAGCCCCTTCTGCCTGGAGGCCTGCCGCGAGCCCAGGCATTGCGTCACGCATCACAGATGTCAGTGGTTTCGGCTACGCATGTGTCACGTTTCTCTCATGCCCCAGCCCACTCTGATTGGCTCGCACCTGAGCAGTTGATTCTACCTACCAGGTGCTGCGGGGTACTGAGTACCTGCACATGTTGCTTCTGAGGGAAGTACCTTCACTTCTCAGCATAAGTGCAATACTTTAATTGGGGAGTACCAGCACTTCCCAGAAGCACTGTATAGGGTACTTGCACACGCCTGCTTGGTGTAACTAAAGTGCCAGTCAGTGGATGATAATGGGTTCAGACTACATGCCCATTCAATCTTTGGCCTTTCTACAGAGGCACATGTGCCTAATGTATTTACCCGTCAGTGGAATGTTGCACATGGGTTCCACCCATTTAATATGCCAGAATGTTTTTTCTTTTTGAACACTTGCTTTTTAAAATCTTTTCTGTGGGCGAGTCTCATGATCTGAGTCTCACTTACGATAATTACATTGTAATTGGAATGCACCTGTGTAATGCCAGTGTCCACCTTTTAAGATAAGGCCGCTACAACTCAGCTAGAGCAAGGGAATCTGGGCTGGTTACACGTTTGCACACACATGCGTACATGAGAAGCCAGGCGCGGTGCGTCCATTGGGGCGTTGGGCCGTTGCCCCCGTGCACCCGCCCACGCCCGCAGCTCCCTCGGTGTCTCTGAACTTAGTTTACTTAAGTTCAGAGACGCCGAGGGTGGGGAGAACTGACAATGCATGTCAGTCAGCATGACGTCGGACCGTGGGCGGTCCGGCGTCATGTTGACTGACATGCATTGTCAGACCAGGCAGCACTGCAGCACGAGTGCGCATGAGTGGGCATGGTGAGCTAATTTTTAGCCCGTGCCCAGTCATGCGCACTTGTGTTTTCACGGACTTGCGCATGCCCATTAGGAGCCCCTCGGTCTCCTAATGGGCAGGCGGCAGGCGAAGAGTAGGCTGTGCCCTCAGCCAATCCTGGCGCTGCAGCAGTGCCAGGATTGGCTGAGGGGTTGCCACGCACTGTTCCAGTTCGAAGAGGGCAGAGAGGCGCCAACGCGGAGCAGTAGCAGAGGTGGTCAGGTAAGTTTTCCTCTTAATTTTATAAGGCTTGTTTGTAGTGTTTTGTTTATAAAATGTGGGCAAATGAATTTATTTCTCTCTGGGGGTCTTGCTGGTCGTAGTACGGACAGTGTGTTTCTCTCTGGGGATCACGCTGAAATTAGTAGGGGTAATGTGTTTCTCTCTGAGGGTCTTGCTGCTGTTAGTATGGACAGTGTGTTTCTCTCTGGGGATCTTGCTGATGTTAGTGTGGACTGTGGACAATGTGTTTCTCTCTGGGAATCTTGCTTAAGTTAGTACTGGTAATGTGTTTCTCTCTGAGGATCTTGCTAGTGTTAGTATGACCCCCCCTTCCTCGCGACTGCTCACACGTTCGTTTGCTTCCTTTGCAATCATTTTACGCCCCGCCACTTTCAAATGTCACCAGCCGCCCCTGTGAGAGGCTACAGTTGTTCGCAGCCCAGTAGCTGCACACAGATACCTTGCCAGTTGCAGTTTCAAACTGCAAACTTCTCAAAACCCCCTTTTGACAAGCCTATAGCTTCCGTTTAAATAATATTGTTCTAAAAGGATGGGTGCATTATAAAAGTTGGAAATAGAAGTTGAACATGTCCTTACAGTGAAATAGCCCCTAATAAGGATTTTCCCTGCAGCAAGGCGGGCTGCCACCATAGTGCATCATTAGGCTGCATTCAACATTTATCAAATGCAAAATTTGGATTAGTAGCAGCTAGATAAATACTACTTCTACTCAATTTAATTGTAATTAAAACCCCTATTTAATGATAAAGTCAGATTCTAAATTATTACTTTAGAAATGCTACTTTTAGAAAGTTGGCGTTTCCCTGTCTAACTTTTCTGGAGCCTTTCTTTGAGCTTTGAGCTGCATGTGCTGATGATGGCTCGCCCACTGAGAAAAGCGTATTGGAGCCAGACAGTGAACAAAAGGGCCTGAGTGTAGAGGGGAGTGGGTCTTCTTGACAGGATGGCTGGGAAAAGCTGTGCCCTGGAAAAAGCAGGCCACTCAAGCAACAAGATGCACAGCCAAAAGGACTCACAGTCAGACACGTTCAAGCTTCTTCTTCTTTATTATTTGCATTTTAATCCATAAGTACTCTATTTTCATCCAGAATTGATTGATATGGTTCAACAAGTTTCAACAGGTGCCAATCAGGCTTTTCTCAATCAATCAGTGACACTTATAAAGCGCGCTACATACCCGTAGGGTCTCAAGGCGCTGGGGGGGGGGGAGCCGCTACTGCTCGAACAGCCAGGTCTTCAGCTTCTTCCTGAAGGAGAGGTGGTCTTGGGTCAGGCGCAGGTCGGTCGGGAGGGAGTTCCAGGTCTTGGCGGCCAGGTAGGAGAAGGACCTTCCTCCTGTAGTCGCTCTTCGGATGCGGGGGACGGCGGCGAGGGCGTGGTTGGCTGATCGGAGGTGGCGTTTGGGAGCGTAGAAGTTGACTCGGCTGTTGAGGTAGCTCGGGCCTTGGTCGTGTAGGGCTTTGTGTGCGTGGGTGAGGAGGCGGAAGGGGATTCTTTTGTTGACGGGGAGCCAGTGAAGGTCTCTCAGATGTCCGGAGATGTGGCTGGTTCGTGGGATGTCGAGGATGAGTCTGGCTGAGGCGTTCTGGATCCGCTGGAGTCTCTTCTGGAGCTTGGCGGTGGTACCGGCGTAGAGGGCGTTGCCGTAGTCCAGTCGGCTGGTGACGAGGGCCTGGGTGACGGTCTTCCTGGTCTCGGTGGGGATCCACCAGAAGATCTTCCGTAGCATGCGTAGGATGTTGAAGCATGCCGAGGAGACGTTGTTGACTTGCCTGGTCATGGAGAGGGAGGAGTCCAGGATGAAGCCCAGGTTGCGTGCATGGTCTGTCGGTTTGGGTGCGGTGCCCAGGGCGGGAGGCCACCAGGAGTCGTCCCAGGCGGAGGGAGAGGAGCCCAGGATGAGGACCTCCGTCTTGTCCGAGTTCAGTTTCAGGCGGCTGGTCGTCATCCACTCGGCTACCTCTTTCATCCCTTCGTGCAGGTTGGCTCTGGCGGCGGCGGGGTCGTTGGTCAGGGAGAGGATCAGCTGGGTGTCGTCGGCGTAGGAGATTATGCTGAGGTTGTGTTTGCGTACGATGGCCGCGAGGGGGCTCATGTAGACGTTGAAGAGGGTGGGGCTCAGAGATGATCCTTGGGGGACGCCGCAGATGACTTCGGTGGCCTCTGACTTGTACGGTGGTAGGCGGACTCTCTGTGTTCTCCCGTCGAGGAAGGAGATGATCAACACACACATCACATCTCTGTTCTTCAAAGCGCAGTCAGAAACATGGAATCAGTAGGGACCCTTATTCCTAGTCAGGGTAAGGGGGATATTCTCCTAAAATAACCCCTGCTCACCCCCTTGTTAGCTTGGCACGAGCAGACTGGCTTATCTCAGAGGCAGTGTGTAAAGCATTTCTGCATGCATACAGTAACACAGTATAAACACTACAAATAGATACCACACAAGTTTAGAAAAATAAGCAAAACTTTATCTAAACTAACAAGATTAAATACAACAGAAATCCACAACACAATACTGTAAAAATAGTTACTTACAAGATAACCTTTAAATTGCAGAAATAGCTGAAAGGAACAGTTCTTCCCAGTCGGTAGCACCATCCGGATGTAGTGTAAAGTGCAGCGGTGTCTTCTATGGTGCCTTCAGAACACTGAACCGGCGACAGACTCAGTGACAGAGTCGGCAGCTCTTTTCTTCTGTGGCGACAGAAACCAGCGATTCCAGAGATGGTGTCCAGAAGGATGATGAAGTCTTTGCTGTTCTTTAGACTTTTTGAACAGCGTACAAGCTCTACTTCCAAGCCCTTGGAGATACTTTCTCAAGCAGGATACACACACAGTTCCTCCACTTGGCAGAAACAGCTACTGCCGGCCAACCCCAGGCAGCACACAGCAAAAGGGGCAGTACTCCTCCTCCTGTTCCTTCCAGCTCTTCTCCTTGGCAGAGGTTCCTCTTGAAGTCCAAAAGTGATCTAAAACTTAAGGGTCTGGGCCCCATTTTCTATAGTACAAAGTCATTTGTTCACTAGAGGCAGAGAGTGTCTTTGCCTAGCCAGAACCAGTTCTGTCCTATCTTGTGCAGTTTCCTGGCAGGAGGTGGAGACAAGATTGCCCAAGGCAGACCAGGCTTATTCAGGTGTGAAAAAATCTCCTCCCCCTACTCTGAATGCAGCCCATGTCTATTCAGCCCAGCCCTGACTCACCCTGGAAAGGCAGGACTCACCTCACCCCCCAAGTAGCTGCCTGAACAGAATGTACATCCCCAGCCCACTGTCGCTCCAAAGCCAGACAGTCAATACACAAATCTAGCAGAGGCACACAGGATGGCCATGCAAGAAAGTACCTACTTTCTAAAAGTGGTATTTTCAGACCCCAAATATAAAATTCATCCTCAATAAAAGATGCATCTTTACATTTTGAGTTCAGGCATACTAAACTCAATTTTCCTATCTTGTCCCCAGTGGCAGTTATACTTATAATACGTTATAAGTGAACTCCCCATTCAATCCTAGGGGACAGATAGCCTTTCAATAGAGAAAACAAAATTTGCAGTATTTCACTACCAGGACATGCTACACACATCAGGGAATATCCTACCTTTCACATACACTGCACCTTGCCCACAGGGGTACATTGGGCCTACCGTAGGGGTGGCTCACATGTAAGAAAAGGGAAGGTTAGGGCCTGGCAAGTGGGTACATTTGCCAGGTCGACATGGCAGTACCAGACTGCACACAGACACTGCAATGGCAGGTCTTAGATCCTTTTAGAAGGCTGCTCGGGTGGGTGGCACAATCAGTGCTGCAAGCCCACTAGCCACATTTGGTTTACAGGCCATGGGCACACACAGTGCACTGTACTAGGGCCTTAACAGTAAACCACATAACCAATTATGAAAACACTAATTCATGACAACACTTTACAGCGGGAGCACTTGCGCTTTGGCACTGAACAGCAGTGACAAAGTGCCCAAAGCATCTAGGCCAGCGAAATGAAGTCCAACACACCGCAAAACTACAGAAGGGAAACGCAAAAATACAGGAGTAACCCACGCCAAGGATGCCAGGTCTAACAGAACTCAATGCATTTCAGGCAAATCTGCCCTTCCTCAGGGGTAACTATAATGGAAAACATGCCAAGAATGTCAACAGCACTCAGCTTATAAGCCCCTATAACAGCTTACAATCTTGTTTAAATCACATTCAAACAATGAATCAAATCACTACTGATAAACCGCAGCCATGTACAAATAAATAAAAAAAACTAATATAAACACCCAACCCATGATATACAATGAATTGTGCTGGTGTGTGATGACCAAAACATGCTCTTCACCAAACAATTACGTCGGATGCGAGTAACCATATACATGCCAACACTGATATGTTTATCCCATACCTATGTCCCACGATTATTACACTTCAAAGGAATCTACCTACAGTACATACAAAGGAGCCTGACACTGGGCTGGCCTTCACCTTTGTATCACTAGCCAGACTGGAGCCAAAGCCAGGAAAAAGGGAGAAACTGACTAGATTTAATGGTGGGCAGAGGGGTATCTCCCACCCTCAGCCTGGCACTTGGCTTTGGTGCCTATGGGTGGGTTTAACTGGCCTAATTCTCTATAACATAATCACGTGTAATTACCAAACAAATTCTCATAATTATTTGTGACTGTGCAAGAAGCGTAATCCAGCATTTAGCGCTATTTTATTAGTACAAAATGCACCCTCACAACCAAAATGAGCCAGAGGATGTATTTTGTGCTACAAAAATAGAACTAAATGCTACAGGCCATGAACAATAGTAGACATGAGCCACTCACTCTCTCTTAGTTCATTGTTAATGTGCTCCTGCTTTAGGATTTGTGCACCAAATTACTCTTAATTACTCTACGTGGCGTAATTGCATCACAAAAGTAAAAGCATAGGTTCTAAAATTACTCCAATTACTCTGGCATAATTAAAATTTCTCCTAGGCCTAGTGGTAACCCCTTGACAAAGCCATTAGGCTTCCCTTTTAGTTTAATGTGGTGACTCTTTGATAAAGCCAATAGGTCAGCTTTAGTTGAAATGATGCCCTCTTCTAATGTGATGTTTTATCTGTCATAGGTGGGGGTTGGGTCTGCTGTAATTTTGGGAGGCATGAGCCACTAGGGGCCAAATGTGATTCCAGAATGTCACCAAAGGTTTTGGCAACTGCCTGATGTATATATTTATAAATAAATGCATAGTACTCAGAATTGTGTGTGGATGTGTAAAAGAATGCACTTTTTTGTTTCTTTTTTAAAAAAAGCTTTGACTGGACAATCAGTTATTGACCATTATTGTTGCGTGCCAGGAAATGGCAATTACTAGCCCACACCACCTCCCCTGAGTAGGCCTTGCACTCCTCTTCTTTGCTACCCTGAGAGAGTCACGTTCTACAACAAGGTGCTTGGTTCCCTGAAAAGAGACATTTGTGGACCTATTACTTGTGCAGGCCTCACACCCCGTACAACTAATTACTCAATTTCTTAGATGGTTCTTAAAATGTTCAAACTACATGCCCATTCAAATTCTGGACTCTCTACAGACAGACATTGATAGTCAAATGTTTGCCAGTTTTGATTTGGTTGCATAACAAAGTGAGTGAAGGAGGTAAAATGCTGCTGAAAAATGGAGTGTGTGTGTGCGTGTGTAAAAGATAGAGTCCTGCGCACTTTGCTCTTTCTCCATGCAGGCTGCAATGCAGCCTACATGGAGAAAATCGCCACCCCATAGGCGCCTGGCTGGGGCCGTCCCAATCAATCACAACGCTGCCATTGCAGTGTTGTGATTGGCTTAGGGGAAGGGAGGGAAACTGCATGCTTCCTGTTTCTGCCGGAGGCAGGAGCAGGTGCCGAGAAAACGCGGGACCCAACCGGCCGGCAGACAGGTACGTTTAACAAAATTATTATTACATTTACCATCACCCCCTTCCTGCGCACTCCCCCTTCCCCCACCCGCGATTCATGTCGGCCGCGACTGTGATAGGTAAAATATGCGAACGCAGAAACTAGAAAGAAAGATGTGGGGGTACAAGTCTCAAGTTATACAGAGGGAGAGATTGCAGAGGAATGTGATGTAAAAGGGAGAACAGGAGTGATTGAGACACTGTTCTTCCGCAGACCTTTGTACTGTTTAATTTACATTATAATATTTTCTTAATTGCTCATCCCCTTCTGGAGCCCACTTCCTCTCCACCACTTTTTCATCTCACTTGAAGCACTGTTTACTCCACCAAGAGTAAATGGTCTAGCGGTGATAAATCGGAGCCTCGAGAGTAGCGACCTTGACTTAACCACAACAAATCAACCCAAGGGGAGCACAATGGGACAACAAGAGGGCACTGGAAATGAAATAAAACAACCAGCTAAGTCATCAAAGATCCCCCAGAGACAGACTTTGATAGCACAAGTAAACGGTGATCTTCCAAACATAGAAATCAAAAAAGATCCTAAACCAGGGGTGTGCAGACATCCGTGTCCCCAAGGGAAACGATAAATAAATCCAATATTGTTAGAGGAACAACAAGCCTCGACCAGAAACTGACCATCCAATCACAAGAAAATGACTTCCCTTATAGGAACTCCAGCTCCAATTTACAAGTTTACAATAGCGACACCAAACAAGATAGGCAAGTCATTGTGAAGATAGATCAGCGTTTGGGAAGCATTAAGGAAGATCTGCTATTGATCAACATAAAAATGGAGCGTGATGATGCAAATAGGAACAAAACAACTGAAATGGAAAGAAACTTAAGGCTCTGCCAGCCGATAACATCTTATCCGCGAGGCCAAAATAGCGTAAAGAGAAGAGTCAAGAGAGGAGATAGAAAAGTTAACTCGAAGATAGATTAGTCTTTAGAAAACGGCAAGAAAGATCAGCGACTGATTATCACAAAAAGGCAGTGTAATGACGCAAATGGGGGGGACATCGAAGAGCCAGGAAGAAATCAAACAAACAAGCAGATATTATCTTCTTAAAAAAAGAGAATAAATCAAACCTAACAAATAGGATCCTATTTACGCCACAATATTATTCACAGGGCCCTCAAGATTATCTGAACAGAGGAAACATCTTACGCCTAATGACAGAAATTCCAACATTCCAACATTTAACGTCTGCAGACTTAATAGCAATAGAATTTGTTAATCTTGGAAACAACTTAGGAAATGAAGGCACCTTAGCAATATGGAGGAATGAAGAAATAGTAACAAATATTTTACAAGAAATTACAAAATTTGAGGACTGGGGAATATCACTTACCATCTCAGCAATACAACGTTATCCGTCTCCATTTCTAACGTCAAGCACTCCCCAGACAAATTTTTTATTAACAAAAAACATAGTCCCCCCGGTATTGCGTTGTGCCAAAGCTGCTGATAGCATAAACACACATCAACAGAGAAAAATAAACTTAAGGTTGCCCACTCCCGCGTGGACCGGAGAATGAAGCTATAGTACAAAACACAGCTTTCCCCTATAAAAATCCTATCCTGGAACATCGCAGGAGCAAAATGACTCCTACAGGACAAAGGAAAGACAGAGTCCTGGGATAGCTATGAAATAATTGTGCTCCAAGAAACCTGGTTGACAGCCCTGGTAGAGGTCCCAGGTAGGATAGGTCACCACGTGAATGCAACAAGAACACAGCAATACGGCCGAGCTAAAGGGGGCCTCGCCATTTACATCTCTACGGCATTAAAAATCTTGTCGACACAGCTGTCATTAACAACCTCAGCCATGCAAATAATAAAAATGGACCTGAGCACACACTCAAGGGTAAGCACCATCATCCTAATCAACATCTATGCACATCTGAAATCTAAGATAAAAAAAGATCTTTTCAAGAAAGTTACTGACGCCATCATGGAATTCCGTTTCATACAGCCAACTTGGGAGATAATCCTCACGGGAGATTTCAATGCAAATCTACTACATCTTCAAGAAGACGAAGATAACATAATTGCAGCAAACGAAACCTGGGCTGTAGAAACACAGTTTTTTCCCGTCCAAAACTGCAATGACAAAGTAGGCCAGCGATTTATAAGGGACCTTGAACATCTAGGCATGCGTACATTAAACGGGAGAATAAAACAGGATAAACCTGCCACCTGTACGTATATTGGCCCCCGCTCAGGTTCAGTCCTGGACTACACAATAGTAACCCTCCCTCTTCTAGGGCAAATAAATAGTTTTCAAATCAAATGCTCCATCGATAGTGATCATTCGGCTCAGCATATCAAACTTAAAATAACATCTTTTAAACACCCAGAAGCTCCAGTAATAGAGCGGGATATATCAACAATCAATTTGAAGTGTCTGAGGTGGACATGCACCACATTACCGCATACAGCTTCAAAAGCTAAAAATCTAATGTCAATCCTCGAGTCAGAAAACAAAATGACTATAGAAACATGGACCACTTTTTTGGCAAGTCTACCCGATGCAGGAGCATCCACCAAACAGACAAATAAAAACCGTGCAGATAACAACAGTCATCTCAGTCAAACATCACAAAGCTCCTGAGAAAGGCGCTTAGAAAGGCTCAACATCATAGTCCACGGTCTAAAGTATGGGAGGAGGTACGTCTTTTAAAGATAAAATATAAAAAACAAATTTGGATCGATAAAAAAACTGCAGAAAACAAATTTTGGACAAAATTATTACATAATGCAAAGAAATCTGACGCTAGAGCTTTCTGGGGGCAAGTGAGAATTCCATGAACAGAACCTCCAAAATCATAACATGACCTGGGTTGCCAAGCAAGCATGGGTACAGCACTTAATTTCCACATTTTTGATAAACAATTTAGATCAGCCGCCCTCTGTTGCAACTATTACACATGAAAAGCAAAAAGAAGATACATCACAATCTACTTTCACCCATTCTGAAGTAGAAATTTTACAAATCATAAGAAAAATTCGGCTTGATAGTGCACAAGGTCCGAACTGTGTGCCACAGGCAATCTACAAACAAGATCCTAATTACTGGGCAAGTAAGATCTGTAGTCTGTTCCAGTTGATCGGCACTACCAGTCGTATCCCAGAAAGCTGGAGAGGCGCGATTATTAATCCGATATATAAGGGCGGGGAGCACACAGATCCAGCAAACTGTCGCCTGATTGCATTGATAGATGCAGAGGCCAAATATTATGCATCTCTGATCTTAACCGATTTGATAAATTGGTACGATCAGAATAAAAAAATCCCTATAAACCAGTAAGGCTTTCGACGTGGCACGGGCAAAATTGCAAATGTACTAGCAATAGGGCTAATCACCGATAAAAGTCTACGACAGCGACAGGCACTCCATCTATGCTTCGTGGACTTCAAGGCGGCCTTTGACCATGCTAGCCGACACACATTATGGGCTAAACTGAAGCACCAGGATCTACCAGACTCAATTTAAAATCCAATTATGGATCTCTACACCGATACCTGGATGCAGGTCAAAATCGCCGATGGCCAGGGGCTCACAAGGAAGATCCACACCGAGGAAGGGCTAAAACAAGGCTGTGTCTTGGCCCCGCATTTGTTTAATTTATTCATGGCCGATCTAACATCAAGGCTAGACGGGGTTAATTCACACCCACCACGGCTGGGCATACTGCCTTTAACACACCAGTCCTACGCAGATGACGTTGTACTTCTAAGCCAGACGAGAATCGGACTGCAACGATCAATCGATGAGTTAGCTGATTTCGCTAAAACAAACCTGATGGAAATAAATATAAAAAAACGAAGGTCATGATTATAACACATTGTCTGCCCAAACAGCCAAAATTTATTATCGACAACACTAAGTTGGAAGTAGTCGATAGCTACAAATGCTTGGGGATATACTTGGACCGAAAGTATTCATTTGCCACGCATTACGAAACAATTCAAAAAAAGGGAACCGCTTTACTGTGTGTATTCTGCAGTATATCAAAACAGTTAAAAGGCCCATTGTTTACTCCACTGCTTGCAGTCATCAAAGTGAAACTACTACAAACTACTGCCTACGGAAGCGTGGTCCATCATGGAAACAGTGCACCAATTCTAGATAAAATTCAAACACAAGTGTACAAAAGAGTATTTCGCTTGCCATGTGATGCCTCACCCGCTCAGGTACGTCTAGAGTTCGGATTACAACACCAAACACTCCACAAAAGGTACGAGACAATTACATTTTGGTACAAAATACGGCTAAATCGTTACCTAGAAATCAACTCGGCACTCTGGGAAGCCTTACAAAACGACCAAAAATCACAGTACGCGAAGTACCTAAATGCTTCTTTGAAAATCACCAAGATGGCAGATCTCTGGCAACGGAAACTACCCCTGACATCATTCCAGCTGATTATAAAAAAAGAGGCAAAATCGCATTCATTAATTGAAGACAAAGCAACCTTAAGCCCACACGCGCACGCATGGATGGTTTTACAATCGTACATGAGGTTTGAGCCAGCGGCATACCTGGGCCTTGCTTTCCCCCCTCATCTAAAAACCAAGTACTTGGAGCTACGCATGGGGAAATTGCCTTCCAATGCTGATCAACCTAACTGGAGGACCCCCGGCCCAAAAGATTGTAACCTATGTGGAGCATCAGAACAGGACTTTATACATCTAATATGCATTTGCCCGGTGTTAGGATGCCGCCGCCAGGATTTGCTTAGGAGGAAGTTCAATGAAAGTGGTATCCACACCTGCAGATCAGCAATACTAAAAAGTCTGGACTCAAAGGACCCACAATTAATTTGTCAACTAATTAAATTTTTATCCTATTTTGAGAATCTAACAAAAAAATAATAATTCAGCAATTCCTGCTTGTTTAAAAAAAAAAAAAATAATAATAATTCACACATCTTGTAAATTGAAATAAAACTTTAAATGCGGTACTAATTGTTTATATTTATTCTATTATAGCATGTGAAGGAAATATATTTTATGTTTTGGAATATTGTAATGGTTTTAATTAACTATACAATAAAGAATTTCTACTTTCTTACTCCACCACACCCACTATACCTCAGTGTGCACACATATAATTGGAGAAAAACATTGGCAGGATCATTGAAGGTTAATTGGCGGACGTAGCATTACACCGATGCATTCCAGATGATTGTATTGCATTGAAATTCCATTTTTGCAGCGCTTCATACCCCTAATTAGGCGCTGAAGCACACTGACAGACATGTACACTGCTACACTACAGCGAGTCATGCTTGGTTGCAAGAGTGTTGACTTTGCAGGGCTGCAGACAAGGAAGTGCTTTTGTGTTCTGTGTGATTGGCCACATGCTGGTCTCATCCTGAGCTGGGTCTCAGTGTCTCAGTGCCTCAGCTTGTACTGGGCTGAACAAGCGAGGACAAAGCTTCTCTGCACAGATCCCAGCCCTTGCTCTACCCCCAAACCAAACCATGAAATTACTAGAATATTTCAGTAGTGTCCATACATCTTATCCTTTCAGAGCTTATGACGTTTGAGCCATTGTAGGTGACATGTACGCTATAAAATAGACTAATTACCCCCTCCTTACTTCTTTTTCGTCAGGGCTTACTATAGGTATCAGGAATATTCAAAAAGACCCAAATAAGGATAACTTAATCAATGAAAACGCAAGAGTCTAATCATGTCATTCAAAAACACCATTGTGTACGAGTTCTTAATGAGTATAGATTATGCCTCCAGTATATCGCTACTTGAATATTATGGCATCGAGCAAAGAGGAGAAGTCTCCAAAAGTATCTGTATAAGTTTCTCTAACATAGACACAGTATGATAGCTGTTCGTTACCTCGATATCGGCAAATATTCAAGTAGCGATATACTGGAGGCATAATCTATACTCATTAAGAACTCCTACACAATGGTGTTTTTAAATGACATGACTAGACTCTTGCGTTTTCATTGATTAAGTTATCCTTATTTGGGTCTTTTTGAATATTCCTGATGCCTAGAAGTAAGCCCTGACAAAGTTCCCAAGGCACAAGGGAACGAAACGCGTTGGCTGTGTGCCTATCTTTTAATCAAGACTACAAATAAAAGAAGAAAACTATTTCTACCACAAGTGTTGGCCTTGTATGACTCGTTAGGGGTCCTACCTGATAACTATGGGCAGCAGTCACTAAGGATCTGAATGGGTTGATCTTTAACTCTATGCACCCCTGGCTTGGTTCAGATCCGAAAATGAGTGCCTCTGCGATTTCACTACAAGAGCTGGAGGTGGCTAGCCTTCGACAGAGAAGATTTAGCCACCTCCTTCCAGACGGTTCCATCAACACTGTATCACAAGAGGTAATAATTCAATATTGCATTTATTTCATAAACACAGGGAAATCAAATAGTGTACATCGACCAAATGAAGCATTGTTGGTGTGGACAACACAGCTTGTCTTTTACTCCTGGCCGTGGTGGCACAAAGCAGACAGGCTTAACTTAGAGAAAATGCATAAAGCATTTAGAAGAACCAAAACTAATAAAAGGTGAGCAACATAACAAAATAAAAAGCCCACTCCAATTTAAAGAACTGGAGAAAAATGTAATCAGCTAAATGACACCAAAAATCTAATAAGTTAAACCAGAGATATACATTTTTAAAGATTTAAGTGAAAATAGTGATGGAAAGTACAGAGTGTCAATGGTAGTCAAAGCCACGGTAGAATAGCACCTAGGCATGATTTGAGGTTGACCGCAATGGAGCACAGGTCAGATACACCAAGTAGATTTGCTCTGCTAGGGCCTGGAAATAGGGAAGATCATAACAATGTCCAAGTCTCCATCTGAAAAGAGACTTTGTTGTTTTTCTGAAGAAAGAATTTCTCCACTCAGGACAAACCTGGAATTCAATCTGATGCGGTTGAACTGTGACAAGGATACTTTCATGGTAGGTCCCCTTGCAGCTCTGGAGCTGTGAAGTTAAAGTTATGAAAAAGTTCTCAAACTTCTTTTCATTCCCGAACAAACACAGGAAAACACTTCCATGGTCCTCAGGACCTTGAGGGAGCACTTAGAGACTCTCTGGGTGTCAAGCAACGGGCAACAGCAAAGGTTAGGCCAGTGGTAACTGGTCTGATGGGATTCTTCACAGGAATGTCATGTTCAGCTTTGTTATGTTCTATGTATCTGGAGCCACCAAGGGGATCAGCCTTCTATTACTTGGAGATCTTTCTGTCATAGGATTTCAATTGGAATGGAGTCCAACCTCCTCAGGTCCCTCTCACAGGTCACAGATGCCATGTGCAGCAGGTTCAGTCCGCCTGGTATCCTTCCATAGGTCCAGCAGTGTTTGGCGGAAGGATGGGTGAGGGTCCAGCTTAGTAGGGTTCATAGGCTGGTGAGTAGGGGATGCTCTAAGGCACTCAAAGTTCCTCAATGGAGTAAAGATGCCCAGGTCCTGACATACCTATGTTTGCAGAAGTTCCTGTTTTCTTTAATGCAAAAAGGCCTAAATCGGAATGTGCCAGGACAAATCCTGGATGTTGAAGGTCTTTGGCCTCTGAGACTGGTGTTGTAAGTGCGGAGGGTCCTATGGTAATCCTAGTGTCCTCCCACATCTAACACTAAAATCCATTTTGCAGCATGCGCTGTAGCCACAACAAACTCACCTTGCCTGCTCATCCCTCAGTGAGGTGGGGTTTGTACTACTGATATGGACTAGAGGAACAAAAGAACTGGAAAATACAATAATAGGTAACCATGTCTTCATCAGTTTAAATTAAATTCATTATGTCTTGGTATTTTTATTCTTTCAGATAGTTTCAGATTTAAGCATTGCATTTTAATATTCCACATAGTTCCCAAAAACATGTAATCAGGTTCCTTTAATACAATTGTGAGGAGAAGTCTCTTTTTGCATGATCACTCCCATTTTGTGCTGAAATTTTTTGTAGGGTTTTAGACTCTGCACATGTGCAGGATGCATGGTATTTAAAAAGTAAGACATGTATATTTTATGTTTTACGTTTCCTGGATGCGAAAAACCTCCAAAGTCATTTTACACTGTGGCAAGGCTAGCTCGCCCATAGGAAAATACTGGGTTTCACTATAAAAAACTTATAATGCTTAACTTCAGTTTGGGAGTAGCTACAAAAATGGCTGATGGACTCCTTTTAATAGTAATTTAAAACCCAATGTAATGGTTAAGTTAGATATTATTTGACTATTTTAAAAGTGACACTTTTAGAAAGTTATAATTTTTCTGACTAAGTCCAAAAAGTTTTTTCTGCCAAGTCACTTGACTGTTGATGGCTCCCCTGTGGTGAGACGTGGATTGAGCCCAGACAGTGGGCAAAGGGCTTAGGTGTGGAGATGAATGATTCTTCCTTCAGCAGGATTTCCAGGGGGCTGTGCCCAGCCTCTTCCTGAGCTTTAAGGAATACGAACCGTTTCACTGGAAAATGTAGCTTATAGCTGAGATGCCCTCCCTTTTGTCTCGCTAGTATTCTGGGCTACAAGCATAGTGGGGGAGGGGGAGCTGCCCCAGAACTGGTATAGAGTGATCACAAGAAAGGTTTTCCTATTATCATGAACACACCTCTGGGTGAGCACAAGGAGCTCGGCACAGGGGAAGAAATGTTCTGCCACATTGGATTTAGGTAGAGAGAGGTACTGTTGGATAGTTTATAGTAGAACACACAGAAAACAGGAAGTGCTGAAAAAGTGGGTAGGCTAACCCTAAGCCTATTGGCCACAGCTTTCCCCTTTGCCCACTGAAGGGGCTTCATCTGGACTAACGCTAGTAAGTATACTATTGAGATGAGCTCTCTGCGCGCACAGATTTGAGACCTCGTCGACCACTGCAATGGGACCCCACTCTTCAACAATCAGCTATTGGCAAGCCCAGCTTCAGATCCAGCTTGCAGCCTGAAATGCCGACAACTCGTCAATGACCTCTTTTTCTCCATAAAAGTTTATAATTCTGAAGATAAACTTTCTACTCAATGCATCTGGTCCCTGTATCCATTGTGGCCAGCCTTAATTTCTGACTCTGGCCCTGTCCAGCACGACCAGACAAACGCTGTTGGTGCTTTGTGCATTTTGGTGCTCTTTTTAACTCACATTTTAAAAAAAAGTATATGTCTGATTCTACTTACTAGATTTTGGTCATTTTTCAGTTTTTTCTAATTGGTTCATAATTTTTATACATTGTATTTTCACTTCATTGCTGTTTGAGGGCTGCATAAATACTCCACATATTGCTTCTAAGTCAAGGATGACGGCTGTGTGCCAGGCTACCAGAGGGTTAGGCATGGGTTTATTTAGTGACTTTAGTGGCTCACCCTGACAAGAATTGGGACAATTATTTGAGGTGGGTTCAACTTCTCATCCACCTGAACTAATACTCCTGTTTCTTACTCCACCTAACTTGAACACAACCTCGACGTTACTCACAACGTAGTGCTTATCTCCACTCACTGTGAACCCTCACGGTATAAAAGTGGGTCTTGTGTAGCCAAAGAACTCAACCTTCAGGTATTCCATATTAAGGTGGAAAGGACAGAGGCATGGGCACGCGTTTACAGCTGGCCCCATTTTAAAACATATTTCAGGTTTGAAACTTCCATCGCTTCCTGTTCAGGGGCTTGTGGGCAGCACTACTCCGTCCAACGACTTCTGTCTGAGGGCTGGTGGTTTTTGGTTCCTGTGCAAGGTGTGGACAGCAGTGACACGGCCCAGCAGCACTGAGAGCTTTCACTCGAGACTCAAACCCTCTGGCAGAACCCAGGTTTAGAAGTTTATCAATGGAGGGTGAGGAGGGAAACACAGCTCGACAGCTTAAGGGAAGAAGTAAACCAGAGGACGAGGAAGGATACACAGCTCTGCAGTTCAAGGGGAGAAGGACACCAGAGGACGAGGAGGGATACACAGCTCTGCAGCTCAAGGGGAGGAGGACGCCAGAGGACGAGGAGGGATACACAGCTCTGCAGTTCCAGGGGAGAAGGAGGCCAGAGGACGAAGATGGATACTCAGCTCTGCATTTCAATGACAGGAGAAAACCAGAGGACAGCCATGAAGATGGACTGAGAGGTTAGAAGTCCCTTTACTTGTATTACCTTTGCCTTTCTTGCTTTTCTCTGCACCATTTTACATATTGTGCCTCTTACCAGGACAGTCAATCCATGCCTTTCACTTGGAGGGCCCACAGAAGGGCTGTGGATGGATATTCTGACCAGTGGGTTAATCTTATTGCAGGCACTTCAACAGAAGGACAAGATAAAGAGTGTATTATGGTTGTCATCAAGATTGAGTTTACATAGCACTTGGGGCTATCTATCTTTTAATACACTGTTTACTTCTTGTTTAAAACCTAATAGGTGGGGAAATTATATCAGCATTCTAGGTCTCCAGTGGACTCCATCTCCAGATCACATTTTCAAGCATTTAAGAGGCCAGTTGTGAGTACCCCAGCCCAATTAAAGCTGCGTCGAAACCTCAGTCTGTGTCAATATTTTGTGAATACAGAGACGTTCAATGGCAACCTCATCACCAAGTTCTTCTTTAATGTAGAGTGATTCTGGGCCCTGCCAAGGTGAGGGGCACACTCAGCATGTAGGTCCTTGTCGGCTGAAAAATCCATTCAAAGGTTAAAGGTCAATACACTGGGTAAAATGGAAGTTCAAGACTAATGTGGTGCTTGGGATTGCAGCCTACCCCTTTTCAGTCCTCTCTGCTCAGGGCTAGAACAGAGGGTGCTTGGCATCCTGAGTTTTCAGCTTGCCTCCTGTTTTCTTTATTATATATGAATACCCAGGTAGGGGGCTTCTTTGTGTTCAGAAATTGTTCATGTTAACACAGTTTGTACCGCCACTGTTTCGAGTAATGGTAAATCAATAGGGAAATAAAACAGCCAATCAAGAAAGGCTCAAAAGAATAGTGAAACTATCAGATTATCATCATAAAACTGGGACAATGAGGAAAATCAGAGGAAAGGAACAGCATCTCTAACTAATATCTGCACACTGGAGTAACGTGTGTTTTCTACCAGTGTCTCTTCCAGCGCTTGGATTCCCCACAACATTTCCCTTCACTCAGCATGTCCAGGTCAAGAAGCAGGCAAGGTTTGACTGCCACAGGATCTGGACTCTTGGGTTCTCTTGTTGCAGTAAAGTTGATTCAAAAGAGTTGAGAGTTGGAGATAAAGGCCTCTCCATACACAGAGGCTTGAAACACAGGCCACTCTCACCACACCTGCGTGATTGCCCTCAGGATTGTCTCCACATTGACCGGATGCTGTCTACTCGCCCCTCCTCTTCATGTCCTATCTACCATCGCCTAGAAGGTTGTGACCCCTTCATTTTATCCTGTTTGAACAGAAAGGAGGTTAGCAGTTTCAGCTCACCCTGCACTGCTTCCAGTGCTCCAGGAATCTACAAGTCCCCATAAACACATCCTATCTGGGAGGGAAAGGCAGGAAACAAGTTCAGGGTTGTTCTGTGAAATTCATGCTCCATTGAAGAGCTGTTGGCCTGCGCACATGGTCCCACATTCAAGCTGCATGCCAACTCTCCATGCAGCCTGATACAATGCTGTTCAGGTGTTCAAAACAGGAGGCTACATTATGTGATAGGGCTGATGATTGTTTCCATCTTTATGAATGGTTCAAGTACTATTCCCACAATATTCCCAGGAAATCTTAGACATCTTGCTTGTCAAAGGGAGTGAGAGACTGGGAAAGGTCACGTTCCTAAAAGAATACACTAAAGTGAGGCATCGACTGCTTGATTTAATCTCAGCCACTGGTAATTACTTGGGGCTGCATCACAGTCCATCATTATTTTGACCCCCCATGAAACCATTGTTTGGACACAGCCATATGCAAGTCACTCTTGACCCTGCTCCAATTGGGACACTCCAGCCCAACTGCCAAGCCAGGTCCTCCCTGAACCAGAAACCAGACACAAGCAACGCAGGGCCGGTTTCACTGTAATTATGGGCTCATCAGCCGGGTATATAATAGGTTTGGCTTTGGCAATTCTTGTTTAGTTCTGTTATGGTTTAGGCAAAACATTTGTTGTTGGGACAGCAGGGCCATCATCAATCTAAAGAAAATCATCTGCTAAAGCCAAAGATATTGCTTTAGTTTCAAATAAGCCCCCTTTGTCACAGTAGTCCCTGATGCTTAACCCCTTCCCCGCTCATGACGGAACCGTTCCGTCATGAGCCACGGTTGCTGTGTGCTCATGACGGAACGGTTCCGTCATGACAATCCTGTTGGCGGCCGCTCCGCCTGCGCGGCGCTGTTTCCCCGCCTGTGCGGGGCGACAACGCAAATGGGCGGAGTCATGACGGAACCGTTCCGTCATGAGCACAGCTCAACTGTGGCTCATGACGGAGCGGCTCCGTCATGAGCACAGGCCCACCGCGCTGCCCCCCTGCCCCCCCCAGCGCTGCAGCGGAATGTCCGCAGCAGCGAAGGGGTTAAGGGAACTACTTTGTGTGTAGTCTCCTCATTGTGAAAGAGCAGCACACTGCCACTCAGAGTGAAATCAGCCCGTGGCTGAGGCGCGCTAACACCCGCCTCACGGTGCAGGCTGCAGTAGCTGGAAGACAAATGTGATTGACACAGCAACAGACTAATGGTGGAAGTCTGGCAGAAAACCCATACTACTCACTATGTTATACATATAATTGTGAAATTAATGCGTCTTGGCTAACTGCAAATCCCAAAAGCCAATCGGTCAGGTGTTGGCTGGCAGCCTATTTTAATGCTTTTTGGAATATTTTTGTAAAACATTCTTGTAAGTAGATAGACACGCTTACAAAGACAGATAACTCTTGAGGCTTGCATAGGCAGGTAGACTGAGAGGCTTGCAAAGATAGATAGATAGATAGATAGATAGATAGATAGATAGATAGATAGATAGATAGATAGATAGATAGATAGATAGATAGATAGATAGATAGATAGATAGATAGATAGATAGATAGATAGATAGATAGATAGATAGATAGATAGATAGATAGATAGATAGATTATACAGACAATATAACAATGTACAAGAGAGTTATAATCAAACTACTAAAGCCCCCAAGTAGGACATACAGACTAATGTGGTTTACAAATATAGCTGTAGTCGTGAATTAAAAGACACACTAGCATGACGTTCAGGAGTGCACTTGGAGGTGCACTTCATTGTGCACATACTAACAAAATGACAACTTTGTGAAAACAGTTCAAATGGACACAATTTGATACACTGTGAAACAGAGGAGTCAGGAACTGATACAGCTGGAAGGTGCCCTGTGCTCACCATGGAAGAGCTGGTAAATACTGTCCCGCTATCGTATTAGGCTGTGAACACAAAGTCGACGTGTGCGATTGTGCGTTGCTTCCCTGTTGTGCCCATCTGGCCCCCCTGCCTCCCCCTCATGGGACAGTCTTACCCTTACCTTACCTCAATCCCCCCCCAGCCCCTATTTCAGCGGGGGGGATGATACGCTCACTGGACTATCCCTCCTTTTTGAGGGGACGAGGCATTCCTACGCTGCAGTTTGTTTTACTTTTACATGTTTGATGTCAGACCAGTGCCCTGATGGTGCACACTTTCACAATTGTATGTGCAGTAACATCTGCAAAATGTGAATAAAGAAATTTTGAAACAAAAATACAAAGTCAACACCGAAGTAATAAAGCAAAAACTAAAAAAACGGCACTGACGAGAACTGACATGTGTATGGATGTTCTCGTGGTCAAAGAGCAAATTGAGGTAAAGTGAAAATATCCGGTGTCTGAAGTGGGCTCAGCCCTGCCCCGTGCTGTGTGCTGTAGAGAGCAGAAGCAAAATGGGAATGAAACACTGATAGACCAATAGATTCAACCAGCTGATTTAAAACCTCTTTAAATTAATATATTATACATATTTTTTTAATCAAAAGGTCTTGGCTAATGCCAGACCGAAGCAGAGCCTCATATCTACTTAATTTGGGTGATTTCACAGATATTCGTCAGAATCTGCTTCTTCTGGTTGTTGCGAAGGATTGCACCCGGTAGTACTACAGAGAGATAAATAGATATGTATTTATTGTATGATTAATTAAAAACATTACAAACTAACTTTCATCAATACAAATAAAGATTACACATTTTGCAAATGATTAAAAAGACAAAACGTGCTTTTAATTTAGATTTAACTCCTTGAGACATATCCTAATAGTACACCCGATCATTACACAGATGGTTAAATAAAGAAAGGCTCAGTCTCTCAAGGGGTTCAACTAAGACGGCTCTTCCTTTGACTCAATCCTTTGATAGCCTGTTCATAATATTTTAAAACTCATGCTGACGATTGTAGGAGGTCCCATTCAGACAACAAACAGCAGCCTCACTGCAGGATCCTATATGTAAAACATGAAAAATCAGATGCAGCCAACATTTCCCAAGTGGGAGCATTTTTTGCAAATTCAAGTGGCGTGATGTAACGTTTCAGGGGCTTCCCAGCAGACCCTACTCTGCCGGTCTGTGGGGCATATTAACAATGCGGCGATAACAAATTATCGCCGCTTTTGCAGCCGTTTTCGGCCGAAAAGCGGCGATAATTTTATCGCCTTATCAGCAAAGACACGCTATCGTGTGTTTGCTGATTTTGCTCCCGTTTCCAGCACGCCTAACTTTGCATCGCTAATGAGATGCAAAGTAAGCAGTCTGTTGAAACAACATGGGTAAATATCACGAAGGCAGCTTCGCGATATTTACAATGCAGGGAAGCGATTATTTTAATCGCGCTAAGTATGCCTTAACGCAGGAATTTCCTTCACATCTAACATGAGCTTCAATTGGAATTCCATAGAGCATATTATCAAGCCCATTATCGCCGTTTTAGCGGCAGTTTTCTGCCGCTAAAGCGGCGATAATTTTATCGCCTGGCTTGATAATATGCCCCTTAGAAATTTACTCTGAAACCTTGTATGGCACTGTGTCACAATGGGGTGAAACTCGAACCACGGGCCCCATGAGAATACTGCAGTACTCACAAAAACATTAAACATATATAAAATGCAGAAATGTGGGTTGGGTGGTTTTTGGGGGGTGTGTGTGTATATATACATATATATATATGCTCTTTGGCACAGCTGCAGTGTTCTGTTGGCAACTTTACAACTTTTTGGACTGAAGAACTGGGCCAGCTTCTAGCAGGTGATAGGCATAAGAAGCACTTCCTTAAATCAATGCAATTTCTAGACTTATTAGCGATTATAAGCTGCCTCAGCAACGAATATTGGGGCATATCTACAACGCGGTGATAGAAAATGATCGACGCTTTTGCGGCCATTTTCGGCCGAAAAGCGGCGATAATTTTATCGCCTAATTAACAAGGTCACGCTAACGCATGAAACCTTGCATTAGCGCACGAATTCCTAACGCCCAGCTTTGCATCTCTAATGAGGTGCAACCAATAATTTTTGCCGTTGTACATCCTTAGTCTGTCTCACTGCCGTCTCGGCGCCGGGAAACCCTTTTTGGGTAGCTGTTGCGCCTTATAAATTTTATTTAATTAATTAATTAATTAGTGGGCGTTCCTGACCTGACATGACAGGAGAAATGTCGCTAAGCGACATTTCTCCTATCATCAAGCCCCACGCTAAGAAGCATAGCGGCAAGAAAAGTAGCGATATCCCCTGTTATCGCTACTTTCCTTACGCCTGCTTCAGGACTGACTTAGCCATGATATCCTATGGAAGGTGGATATCATGGCTAAGTTTGTGAGGCCCTATCAACAAGCTAACGCCACATTTCGTGAGATTCCCAGTGATAATCTCACGTTAGGCAGTTAGCGCGAGGATTTTTATCGCATTTGAGATAAGCGTTGCTAATAGCACGCTATTTCAGCGATAAAACTCCACGTTAACCGACGATAATTATCCTAGCGCTAAGTGCGCTTAGCGATAATTATCGCTGGTGGTTGCTGATATGCCCCATTGACATTTCAGTCTCTGGGCCCCCATGCAACGTTCAGATGGGTTGTGTCCTTGAACTAAAATTGCGGAGAAAATCATTGCAGCAATTAAATTAAATTCAATCAAACAATTGTGACCTGGGAAATTTATCGGGGGGGGGTTGTTTTTAAGCCTCTGGACTTGGATTGTGGATCAGTTCGAAAGACGTTGGAAATCCTCAAAATATTTACGTAAACGATTTAACGTACTGACCACATGTGACCATTAAACGTCCTTGAGAGAGGTCTGCTTTTGGTTGACAAGTTGATGTGCGACTTTGCTTCTAGATCGGGAAACAATTAGGGCATCTCATTCGGTCTGATTCAAAATATAAAATGGAGGCTGCTTGTAAGAAACTTGGGGGTCCGAGCCTGCTTGTGAAATAAATATTTGTTATTGAAACTTTTTTGTGGTTAAATCCCTCGCTAAAGGCAGACATGTGCAGGTTGTTCCTGCTCCAGGGCTGACAGAATTCATTTGGAAAATGTCCCTTTTTATTGGTTTCATTAATTTCACCACGGAACTAACGTCACCCACCAGACCTGTGCCGCATGGGCTAGCTCTGTGCTTGTATTCATGCTGGTGTCCAATGCCGCACAGTTGGCTTATGTTAGTTCGAGCTCACCAAGAGAGCCACCCCGGTAAGAGACATTTACATAATGTTATCATTAACCCCATCCTTTTCACTTTACCCTCTGAAAAGGTCTCACCTCTGTTGCCCCCACATTCAATGCCCCTCTCCTGTCATTGAAGAGATCTTGTGCGTCACATGAGGATCTTCCGTAGACACTGTAGGCCAAATTTATCAGTTGTTCACGCAACACAATGCAACAAGACAACTTTCTGTGCTGCATGAAAGGGGAGGACAGTAATGCACCATACCTATCAAGATATGGCACCACTTTGTCCTCTCTCTCTGCGCTGGCACACTTTTGGCCGCCTAGCGCCAACGCAGACATCCTTGCACAATGGTAGGAGGGTGCCTATGTTGCAGACAGGATTATGTTTGTGCAGAAGGGAACGCGTTCCTGCACAAAAAACAATCTTTTGAGGCTTTTTCCTCTTTCTACATGTGCTGCAGGATGCAACTGACATAGAAAGAGGAATAAACAAGGAGAGATAAAGATATTTCACCTCATTACTCCCCCTGTAAAGGCATCACATTTTGACGTATTCCTATGGTACCACTCATGGTAAATCTGTGAATGAGTCAAAGTCCATGGGTGGATGCATGGGAACATCTATGCTCAACCCATGGAATGTCTCCCTGGGTCAGCATGAACCAAGTCAGTAACTAGTGCTGCTTTACTTTACTCCAGCGTTACCAAGCATCGTAGGGCCACAAAAGGTGTCCTTGTGTGGCTTGGTAAATCTCATCTAGCTTTTACATTGCCCTTGCGTTACCTTGCATGGAAGAAGAGTGAAGCAAAACCTTTGACAAATTTGCCCCTCTATTCATTCATAGATCAGCGTGAATCTCTTGTTCCAGCTGTAGGACACGCTTACCTAGGACGTCCTCCTCGCTTTGTAGTTTCTGTGCTTTCCCACTAGGTAAGACCACTGTCCACTAATTTTCAAACCTTCAGCCCTCTCTGTTCGTGTGTGACAAATCAGACCCATCGCATTCGCAGAAATTGGCTGACCTCAAATCTTCTGCAGAATTTCCTGCCTGCCTGCCCAGAGTATCACACACTTCCTTCCTGCTTAGAAGAGGTGAGATCCCCTAGATGCACAAATACATGATTTAAGAGAAAACAATTTTTCTGATATTTTCTTTGCTAAGACCCTGTGTCGACTTTAAATTGTTCACATGTATTTACAAGTGTTCAAAAGACTAGAAGCCATGAGGACGTCAGTGCCGTAGGAGGACAGCCCCAGCTTTCCAGGCCACTGTTGGCGATAGAAAATAGGTCACTATTCCGCATCGCGACATTATCAAAGAAGATGTCTTAGTTTTGACTATACCAGTGATATCTCCGAAGAGCTTTTACGATATTGTACTAAGACAATTTCGACAACTTAACTAACCACACATATTATTCGTGAATTTGCACATCAATAATCAAGTCCACAATTTGTATGAAGATTCAGCACACATGGATCCTCTCCTCTGATGATGGTAATATGTCTCTATTCCATGCAAGACTTTCCAATTTTAGATAAAGTCATTTGACAATCTTTCGTCCTAATTAAGAGACATGGGTGGCCACTTACCACTGCAAAGACTTACCTGTCACACAGAGTGTAAGGATCTTAATATGCTGGCAAACAGTTTGGTTGGTTAACACTGGTGTTGACATAGTCTTGATTGTTTGGATTTGAAATTAATGATGTTTTGTCATCATTCTCTTGAGTAAAAGTCCATAAGGTTGTGATCCCTGTGTTGCAGCTAAGGTGTCACACATGTTAGCTGCCGTGCCGTGCTGGTGTATCGTGCAGTGCTCTGCTGTATCTGACGTCAGTCGCTTCACAGCAGTACCTGCTCAAAGGTCGGTCACTTTGGAATTTCATGATTTATCCAGAGCCCAGATTGTGCCAAGTTATTTCTTTTCATTCATTACACACATCTGCTAATGCAAATGCAAGCAATAAACACATTCATTAGGACTGGTAGGAGGCAAGCAAAACAAAACAATTTAACAGCAGTTTTTGAGGAAGAATTCGGAATGGCGGGATAATGCCCTAAACATACCTAAGACTATAGCTTGGATTTTCGAGTTCTCTGAGCTCTTTCATAAAATAAAAGTAAACTTCAGAATATAGATGACCTTTTTGAAAGCATTTGGGTCTCATCAGCTCTTCATCACACATAATGAATTCAAGTAAATTACAACAAAGAGCCAAAAACACTAATGATTTTACATTTTAGAGCTCAGTGAGAGAGGAAAAACAACAAATGCTTTATCTTGTATCCTGGTCAATTTACAAACCAACCACTGGGTTGTCAAAAGGAGGCTCACCAAAAAAGTGTCTCATTGTGTAAATCAGTGTGAAAGTGAGCGGAAGTAGTTATTACTAGACGTGAACTCCAACATTAACATTCATATTAATGAAATAAACAGGGGTGAATGTTTGGGATCCATAGGCGCGCACACAAACGGGGGCCCATGCACAACCCACCAAGCCCAAGGCCACGCGAGGAGCCTCAGCAGGAGCTTTGCATGGGCCACAAAAGTAACAATGGTGTCTTGCAGGTACTGTGTGAATCACCGGGAGCAGCTGTACCTCAGTGTGTATTCCAAAGCAACCAATGAAACAGCATGCAATGAATGTGTACCCATTCAACGTAACCAATAAAACAGCGTGCAATTAATGTTTACCCATTCAACGTAACCAATCAAATAGCATGCAATGAATGTGTACCCATTCAATGTAACCAAACAGCGTGCAATGAATGTGCACCCATTCAACGTAACCAATCAAACAGCATGCGATGAATGTGTACCCATGCAACGTAACCAATCAAATAGCATGCAATGAATGTGTACCCATTCAATGTAACCAAACAGCGTGCAATGAATGTGTACCCATTCAACGTAACCAATCAAACAGCATGCGATGAATGTGTACCCATGCAACGTAACCAATCAAACAGTGTGCGGTGAATGTGTACCCATTCAAAGTAACCAATCAAACAGCGTGCGATGAATGTGTACTCATCCAAAGCAACCAATGAAACAGCATGCACTAAATTTATGAATATTTATCAATACTGTATTATTTTTTTCTCCCATGCTTCACTTTGCAGGTGACCCAGAGAGATCCCGTTGGCTGCGGCGTCTGCTGTTCATCAGTGGAGCATTGAACCTCCTTCTGCTGCTGGCTGGCATCACGACTGGAGTTTTTTGTAACTGCTGTTCGCACAGTGTGTGAGGGTTACAGTGGAGGGAGGCCGTGCATACAGGGTGTATCACGAGACATCTGAGGCTGTGAGAGTCCCTTTTATCACATTTAATGCTCTCATTCATAGTGGCCGGCAGCTCCACCCTGGAGTCCCCATTGCTGCTGGTACAGGCAACTTCAGGGGGCAGAGTTACTGGGGCAATACAATTGGGGCCATGACTGGCCCCTTAAAAATGTGGAACTACCCGTGAAATTGGTCATTCCTAGTTCGATCACCCCAGCTCTTCGCCATTTTACCAAAGATTTTCACTAGCGGTGTCAGCTGCTTTCAGGAGGTGAAGATCCGGTAATCGAAGGCCAAATGGTAGACAAAAGAAAGAAAATGATATTACTGCTGTAAAACCAAAAAAATGGAAATATTACCATCAGCAACTTAGAATTATCTTGAAATGCAGGGAGCAATCCTTAATTAATCAGTCCAATTTACGTCAGTGAGGGGCCACAGGTTGGGGGCCAATAGAACCACTGCTGAGTGGAGTAGACGTCCAAGCGGGGTCCATCCTTACAGGACAGAGGGGCGTCGCGCTGGCTCAGGGCCCCCTAGCATCAGAGACCTCATACTTTACCATCAAAAGGGCCTTTCTCGTGTACAAGAGGATACAAAGAAGAAGAATTTGAAGATCACAGACGCGTTGAAGAATCACACACCTCGCTGTGATCTCAGCCAATGCAGAGGTCACAAATGTGACTTCTTTTTTTCTGTGACACAAACCCGGCTTCAAGCAGCAGCAGAGTAATATGCAGAGGGCAGTTCCACAGGTGCTCCTGATTTACAAGTTTTTCAAAGGTTTGTAAGGTGAACCATTCCTCACCCTGTGGGTGGTTACAACATCAGCATCAACAAAGACTTTGATAAGAGGTGGTTGGTAGATGGGTTGAAGCTCTCTTCTAAGTGGACGAGGACTTGTGGCACTATAGGGTGAAGGAGGAGGAGAGTGTTCCAAAGTCTTGGTTTATGTAAACACATCTTGTCGGTGAGTCTTTGTTGCGCCTTGTGATCTCCACCCTACGACCACCGCTTGGCTTCTTGCGGAGCGGACCACCACAGATCGACTACCCTCCAGAAGGTAGACCAGCCGGGCGTTGCTTGTAAAGTAGTAGGCCTCTGTTATTTGTACAGCCAAAAACCCTGACCTTCTAATGCATTTTGAGTGTAATTGAAGAAGGACAACAGTTGGCTCATATGTGCCTAATGAGGTCTGGCTAAAGACTACTTTGGTGAGTGCATGACCTCATGTTATCAACATAAAACATATATAAAGATGACCTGTGGGTCAGACCTCTTCATCTCCTGCTTTGTTCAGCTCAGCATCCTCCAGAGATTGCTGGTGGGCAGTGCCTTTCATAATCTGACTCAGCACTGAGCAGCGTTGTTATCCCACCATCATGCTTTTTAATCACTGCAAATGTCCTATGAAGGATGCTGGCTTGGGGCATGGCAGTCCATGGTGGTGGGTGAAAGGCAAAGGCAGGCCCTGCCCCTGTAGCTTCCAAGCTAACTTCAGGTGATGTTTCCAAAGCACTCCGGATGTGCAGCTCGGAAGTTCTTTCTCAAATCAAAAAGGCTTCGTGCGAAAGCAGGTAAAAAGGTAATACTTCAACCTGCATAAAATAAAAAATTACTCAAAATCAACAATTTTATAATAGAACTAAACTTGTGGAAATAAGAAGGACCATATGGCACTTCATTGAAAATATACTAAATATAAATATTTTTCAGCGCCAAGATGTCTTATTTTGTAGCACTGCGCTTTATGCATTTTATTTTATCCATTTTATTTCATTCCAACCTGTGCACCAACCGGCAGCAGCACGGATAAGAATCCAGTTTCCTTTTAATAAGTGTTTCTAAATCTTCTTTGTCCACAGCATAGCTCCTAGAGCCTGCACATTCTAGGAGCGAAGGTAGTGATCAAGTTGCCTACCCACAATCCTTTGCAGGGACACGTTGCTTTTATTAGATTTTTATTGGAAACAATCTGTCTTTTCTCTTTGCTGTTCTCTCTCACTAGAGCAAAGCGTTCTTGTCAAGGCCTATCCACAGCCTCGTAGGCCGTGTAACTCTAAATCTAATAGGATAGTTACTTCCATCACTCACAGTTGCACAGGCACTCTGCATTATGGCCCACTCACTATGCGCTGGTCTCGAGCTTCACTGTGCTATGCCTGGCAGGTGCGGAACAATGCGGAAGACACTTGTTGTCTGCTCTCTCGCTGCTATGTTAGTCTTTGTCTGTGATATATGTTCTTTCTTTTTCTCTGGGCTTCTTTTGGTGTTTGGTGGCTCCTGTGGACACGCAATAGGAAGCTCTAAAATAATCCAACACTTCGCTGTTTTCTTATCTCTAGGGCATGTTCTTAAAAACACACATAAGCCCAAAACATTGAGACCCATTGGCGTTGCCAATGCTTGTTATCAGAATCAAATAAAGAAGTGGCAACTATGATTTTGTTGTGAATGATTAGAACTGAAAATGTTTCAATTTTGAAAATAGGAGTCTTTGACTCAAACATTACAATCCTGGGAAAGGAGCAGGGACCCTTGGAGTGAGTCATTCACTCCTGAACTCCCCCCCCCCCCGCCCCCCCTGTGACCCTTCCCTCTTCAATCTCTCACTTTGTTATACACTTATGCCCTTTGTCTCCCCACATTTTTCTGAAACCCCCCATCGCATATATTTTACACGCCATTTATGTCATCTTCAACCTGCCCTTTAACTCTCTCTCACATACTTCCTTTCATCTCGTCTACTTCACCACCCCACAAAGCCCTACCCCTCACCTGTAAGCACCACATTTTCTTACCCCTAGTTGCTGTCCATATTTCAACAGCTGGAAGCCTCTTTCACACAGGCTCCCAAAATAACAATTTGCACATCTGTGATCATCACTGCGTGCACTCTGCAGAGAGGCCATGGATTGGATGTACATGTCATCTGACCCACTTTATGATTCACTGAGAGGCACTTGGAGAAACTCACCCTACCTTGACCCTCAGCTCCAGACCTCTTAGTTGCGCCCTCATAAACACTCTCTCACATTCAGAACCCATATATGCAGTCACATGTTGCATGACAACAATTAGAGAAACACAACATCTGGAAAAATGTATTCATCTTTGGAAATGTAAGATAAAATAAAACGTGAAATATACACGGGGGCTGCACTGCTGACATAGATTGCCAGAGGGGTGTTTACAACATTGTTTAGAATTCGACCAGTGTTTTTGGGCATAAACCTAAGGACATGAATAGAGCACCCAATAGTGACCTGTTTTAAACGAATTTTTAATAAAGTAGCCCTGGGACCCGTGAGGATCCGGCGCACTTAAAGCCCTGCTTCTATGAGCACTGCTGCATGACGGAAGACTGTGTGGACGAGGCCGCCTCTGGGTGGTGAAGTGACAAAATGAGTCCCCATAAGGCGTTGTTCCTCACTGTACAGCACATGCACATGTGAATGCTGTGCTCACACAGGAGAAAACAAGCAATGGCAAAAACATTTGTTTTAGGTCAGGTAAATCATATTTGATCAAACAAAACAAATATATATCGAGTGTGGTGTGGGGGTTGGGTCAACCCTTCAGCCAATGCTTGTTTTTAGTCAGCCTACTTTTCCGTAAACCCCAGTCATGTCTGAGTTCCTTGAGTCCATGGCCAGGTTTTCTGCCACCGCCCCAGCGAGGAGCGCATGGTTCATGGTTGTTGGGGCTCTTGTGGCAGTGCTGCTCTGCTGGCTGCAGCTGCCTAGTGTAGCTTAATTTAGAACTGGTCCTGCCTACACCCTCTGGTCTTCCCTTTCTAAAACAGGGATACAATAAGCAATAAAAGTGCTCTACACATTCCTGAACAAGGCTGCAGTACAGATCACAGACCCCATTCCTTAGCACCACAAGCGTGTGCCCTCTGACCTGCCTTATGACGACACCAGCCCCCTGTGCTCTCAAGACAGTTTATGAGGCAATTTGGAGTCCATGTGACATCAGTGAGGGCTTCAAAGGGGTCGCGCGCAGACCTCGGCCACACCCCATGACTACTGCCATACTAGCCACACCTTGAACTATACAATCTAAGCACATACATAGGAAAGAAGCATTTACAAGCACAACGCTTCTCTTTAAGGCCATATATATTTAAATTGAATATATTTCTCATTTTTTACATAATAAATGAAAGAAAGAATTAATCTAGATTGTAAAGCCCTACAGCTCCCCAGAAGTGTGCCCTAGCGCCCAAGAAAGCAGGTGTGTGCATGTTTGACTGAATTCACAGAATTGTTGATTTACAGCCAGAGATTTCAGATGCTGTGGTGAATGTCTGTGGAGAAATAGGGGCATATCTACAAGGCGGCGATAGGAAATTATCGCCGCTTTTGTGGCCGTTTTCGGCCGAAAAGCGGTGATAATTTTATCGCCTAATTAGCAAGGTCACGCTAACGCGTGAAACCTTGCATTAGCCCACGAATTCTTAACACCCAGCTTTGCATATCTAATGAGATGCAAAGTGGGCGTTCCTGACATGACAGGAGAAATGTTGCTAAGCGACATTTCTCCTATCATCAAGCCCCGCGCTATGAAGCATAGCGGCAAGAAAAGTAGCGATAACCCCTGTTATCGCTATTTTCCTTATGCCTGCTTCAGGACTGGCTTAGCCATGATATCCTATGGAAGGTGGATATCATGGCTAAGTTTGTGGGGCCCTATCAACAAGCTAACGCCACCTTTTGTGAGATTATCGCTGGGTTTCCAGCGATAATCTCACGTTAGGCAGTTAGCACTAGGATTTTTATTGCTTTTGAGATAAGCGTTGCTAATAGCACGCTATCTCAGCGATAAAAATCCACGTTAGCCTGCGATAATTATCCTAGCGCTAAGTACGCTTAGCGATAATTATCGCCGGTTGTTGCTGATATGCCCCTTAATGAGTTAGCTGACCAATTTAACACAGAATTACCTATTCCCCTGGAAAAGTTTCTTTTCCTAGGGGACACTAAGGGTCCAACTTTTACACGGCTGGATTTTGGAGTCCCCCGCTGTTACTAGCACCTGCAGTATCAGTTCCTTCAGGGTAGGGATGCACTGGCCCATTTCCAGGGCCACTCATAATGAGTCATCCATTTGTTCCCTCTTAAATCCTGAGCTCTCTCTCACCGCCTCATGATGTCCACTGTAAATTCCTGGGCTCATTTGTTTTCTCTTCGACTGATCAGTAGCGCCTGCTCTCACGGCAGGGTGGAAGGGCAGGGGAGGGATGCAAGGTGGGGGAACGGGCAGACGACAAAAATAAAGACAAAAAAGAGCTACCTTCTCCTCGCGGATCACCGCTCTTCTCCTTTCTGCTGAGGCTCCCAGACTCATCTGCGACCAATCCTAGTGCTTCTCTCATGTATGAGAGAAGCACTGGGATTGGCCTGAGCGGACTTGTTTTCTGCTCCAAAGGGGACTGACAGTCTATGCCTGCTCCACTCTCCACCTGGCAATGCAGCTCGGGCTGGTGAAATGTTAGTGCGCATGACGGTTTGGCCGAACTGAGACAGCCGGTCAAACCGTCAGGTGCACTGAGTGCATTGCCACCACTCCTCCTGTGATGGCCCTGCCCCCACCCATGATGGCCCCGTCCACAAGACGCAGAAGAAATGGGATAATACAACTATAATAAATTAGTTTTGTTTTCAAAATTTAGAGGCCGCTGGTGGGGGGTGGGGGGGGTTCGACACTCCTCTGCCATAGCGGACGAACCGCCACTGTGACTAATACCAGTACTCCTCATTCCTTAAAGTTTTGCTATAATTTTAACTTGGGGTGTGCGCAATTCACATAATTTGCTTTTGCATAATTACATGAAAGAATGGGGAAATTACTTGAAATTACACATAATTATGCAAAATGCACAAGAACACATTTTGTTGTAAACATATAGCACGAGAATCACAAGTGATATGAGCGATATCAGCTTGTGTTCTGGCCATTCACATTGTTTCTAGATGCTCGGAGTAAGATATTACCACAACAGCACATTGTTGCGTAACTTGGCACAATGGCGTAAGTTCTGAAATAGGGGGCCTCATTTATGAAGAATTGGCATAGGGCAAAGCCACAAGTCTTCTTGCTGCGCTGCGCTATGCCATTGTTGAAATACGGTGCATTCCTGTCCCTTCTCCCCTGGTGCACATTTTACTGCCAACGTAGGCACCCTTGCACCGTTGCGGGCAGGATTGCTTTTGAGCAGGAAGAGGAACCTTCCTGCACAAAAACAATCCTGTGAGGTGTTTTGCTCTTTGTATGTATGTCTGCTGCAGAATGCAGCACACATGGAAAGAGGAAAGAATGAATAAAAATAAAAATATTTCTCCTCGTTAAGCCTGCTCTGCGGAAGCATAAGGTTTTGGCGCTGCCCCAGGTTTATGTGATTAGGTCAATCTGGGGCAGCGTCAAACTCCATGGGGGCTGCGTGGAAAAACCCACCTCAACGCCCATCGAACGCCTCCCTGGTGCAGAGTAAGGCAAGGCAGCAAATTATGCTGCTTTGTCCTACTCCATATCTATGAGGCCGTGCAAAGCCATCGCAGCGTCGCTTTGGGTCGCCTCATAGATGTGATTGAGAGGCTTGTGCAGCCGGAGCGTCAAGAAAGGTGACACCCCAGCAGCACAAGCCTCTCATAAATAAGCCCCCCGGTGTATTAGGCCCAACACCAAATTTACCCTTTTTACACTGGTGTAATTTAAATTTCAACCACAACTAACTCCACCCTATTTCTCTTGCAGTCTTGAAGCACTCTCAGGAGGCAGCAGCAGGGTCTCCAGCGTCAGACACACAGTGTGAGAACCAGGAGGAGCCCAGACATGAACCATCAGACTGCGCAGGAGCAGGTACATGTGGCCTGTTCATCAATCCTTCCACATGTTGTTAGGGGGTGTGATGTCTTCATCTCGGATAATCCATTCCTTCACCAGGGTCTCACACCAGGTATTCCTGGAAGCCATGCAGTGACCCTCATCTCTATGCAGGGTTCTCAGGAGGCAGGTTGTGATGCCTGATCCTGGGAGTGTATCTCACCTGGGTTAGGAATGTTGATTTGCTTATTTCATTCAGAAACGTTTCTGGTTTTGACAGAGCAGACTTGGGAAATTTGAGATTGTTCTCTGAAAGCAATGTGCTCCTGCACGTCTTGAACCAAAAGGGTGGCTAGTAATCCTATAAAGTCTCATTTCCCTGTGCTGTCTTGGGCAGATGCATCAGACATGATGAAAGTTTTGACTGATAGTTCATGATTCAGTGTAGATCCGCTGGGGGGCGCTGTGGTATTAATAACGGATTAGAATTAGTAGTCAGGTTACCTTCAGAATACTTACTATGAGATGTGCGGAGGGGTGTCAAGTTTCAGCATTACAAAAGTTTTATTCAAAGCTGGTTGGGCGCATTCACTTAAATGTGGCAGAGACACTGTGTTTGATCTGCAGGTCGTTCTAAGCAATATAGGTAATTTCCAAGGTGCATTTTCGAATATCATGAATTTAATTAAAACAGCGCGGCATAAATTACCCCTTCCATACAGTTCCCTGAAGACTGTATCATCTGCGGATTAATTTGGTGTTGGAGAGAATAAGGCCGAGGATTATCAGTTTCCAGAGGAGGTCATTGTTCTTTTTCCAAATGAGTGATGGAAGTGGGTGACGTAGATGAGACAATTGCTGGACAGGGTTGGCCGTGAGTCTGTCTCTGTGCACGAGGGGGCTGGTTCCACTGGTTCTGCGGATCTTTGGAATCGATTCTGGGGTTTGTTGGGGCAATGGAAGAGGTTAAATGAATAATGGGTTCTTTTCTGCATGAAGTTAATCTGACAAAAGCTGCCGTAGTGGTGATTTACAGTTGTGATACTTATCATTTAATTATAGCTCCAGAAACTATAATATTTATGTCTTAATGATTTAACTCACAGTGTCATGGTTTCCCTTCCCTTCTTTGACAGGCCCTGGGTGTGAGCGGTGCCCGAAGGACTGGCTGCTCCATGGAGAAATCTGTTATTACTTCTCAAAAGAGAAGGAGGTGAAGACCTGGAGCGAGAGCCACGAAGACTGCTCTTCAAGGAGCGCGCGCATGCTGGTGGTAAATGACCAGGAGGAGCTGGTGAGTCGCTCGTGAAACAGGACAAGGTACAGGCAGTGAAGGGTTCATGATATTGGACCAGGCAGGGTTGGTGACTCGTCAATGATACATAACACAACAGAGCTGATGAGGCATTAATGATACAGAACAAAGCAGAGCTGGTAAGGCGTCAGTGATACAGTACAAAGCAGAGCTGGTAAGGCGTCAGTGATACAGTACAAAGCAGAGCTGATAAGGCATTAGTGATACAGTACAAAACACAGCTGATAAGGCATCAGTGATACGTAAGAAAGCAGAGCTGGTAAGGCATCAGTGAGTCAGTACAAAGCAGAGCTGATAAGGCATTAATGATACAGTACGTACAAAGCAGAGCTGGTAAGGCATCAGTGATACAGTACAAAGCAGAGCTGGTAAGGCATCAGTGATACAGTACAAAGCAGTGCTGGTAAGGCATCAGTGATACAGTACAAAGCACAGCTGTAAGGCATCAGTGATACAGTACAAAGCAGAGCTGGTAAGGCATTACTGATACAGTTCAAAGCAGAGCTGATGAGGCATCAGTGATACAGTACAAAGCACAGCTGGTAAGGCATCAGTGATACAGTACAAAGCAGAGCTGGTAAGGCATTAGTGATACAGTACAAAGCACAGCTGGTAAGGCTTCAGTAATACAGTACAACACACAGCTGGTAAGGCATCAGTGATACAGTACAAAGCAGAGCTGGTAAGGCATTAGTGATACAGTTCAAAGCAGAGCTGATGAGGCATCAGTGATACAGTACAAAGCACAGCTGGTAAGGCATCAGTGATACAGTACAAAGCAGAGCTGGTAAGGCATTAGTGATACAGTACAAAGCACAGCTGGTAAGGCATCAGTGATACAGTACAAAGCAGAGCTGGTAAGGCATTAGTGATACAGTACAAAGCAGAGCTGATACGGCATTAGTGATACAGTACAAAGCACAGCTGGTAAGGCATCAGTGATACAGTACAAAGCAGAGCTGGTAAGGCATTAGTGATACAGTACAAATCGGAGCTGATAAGGCATTATTGATACAGTACAAAGCAGGGCTGGTAAGGCATCAGTGATACATAACACAACAGAGCTGATAAGGCATTAATGATACAGTACAAAGCAGAGCTCGTAAGGCATTAGGGATACAGCACAAGGCAGAGCAAGTAAGGCACAAAGGAGCGCTGGTAGGGAATTAGCAATACACTTCAAAGCAGAGCTGATAAGGCATTAGCGATACAGCACAAAGCAGAGCTGGTAAGGCGTTAGTGATACAATACAAAGCAGAGCTGGTAAGTCAATTAATGGAGATTCAGGACAAGGTACAGGTCGTGAGAGGTTAATGATACTGGACCAGGGGGAGCTGTTGAGGTTTTAGTGATGCAGAACAAAGCAGAGCTGATAAGGCGTTAGTGATACAGGACACAGCATAGCTGGTAAGGTGTTAGTGATACAGAACAAATCAGAGCTGGTAAGGTGTTAGCGATACATGACAAAGCATAGCTTGTAAGATTTTAGCGATACAGCACAAAGCATAGCTGGTAAGGTTTTAGCGATACAGGACAAATCCGAGCTGGTAAGGTGTTAGTGATACAGGACAAATCCGAGCTGGTAAGGTGTTAGTGATACAGGACAAATCAGAACTGGTAAGGTGTTAGTGATACAGGACAAATCAGAGCTGGAAAGGTATTAGTGATTCAGAACAAAGCAGAGCTGGTAAGGTGTTAGTGATACAGGACAAAGCATAGCTGGTAAGGTGTTAGTGATACAGGACAAATCAGAACTGGTAAGGTATAAGTGATGCAGAACTAAGCAGAGCTGGTAAGGTGTTAGTGATACAGGACAACGCATAGATGGTAAGGTGTTAGTGATACAAGACAAATCAGAACTGGTAAGGTATTAGTGATGAAGAACAAAGCAGAGCTGGTAAGGTGTTAGTGATACAGGACAAAACAGAGCTGGTAAAGTGTTAGCGATACAGTACAAAGCATAGCTGACAACGTGTTAGTGATTCAAGACAAGGCACAGATGGTGAAGATAAGGATGATAATTATTTATAGAGTCTGAAACGTTGTACCCTAAAAAGGGTGTCCCAGTGCTGTTTAACTGAAAGAGTGAAGTTGTGCCCTATTAAGCAGATAAGTTTTCAACAATTTCTGGAATTGCCAGTGACTGTTTTCAGCCCTGAGGGAAAGGGGCGGCTGTTCCATAGCTCTGGGGCCAGTACAGAAAAGGCTCTACCACCCTTCCTCTTTAGTTTAAATCTAGGAGTGGTGAGAAGTAAAGCTTCTCCTGACCTCAGTGTCCTCCTTGGGGCTTATTGCTGTAATTTCTCTGAGATGGTAGTTTGGCCCATCTGAGAAAAAACTCAGGCCATTTTAAAGAGAATGTATTGGTAACCTTTGTAACTACTTTAATGCAGCTGAAGCAGAATCATATATTCTACTTCCTATTATAAACTAAGCTGCACAATTTTGCACTTGCTGAGTTTCACCAGTGTGTTAACTGGAAGTCCAATCAATCAAGGGGTTTGTATAGCGCAAGCTACTCACCCGGAACAGGTCTTAAGGTGCTGAGGGAAAGGAGGTCAGGGGGGTCTGCAGAACTTGCAGGATCACTGAGCTCCGTCAAAGAGCCAGGTCTTGATGTCCTTTAGGATCTTGGGGAGCGATGCAGTCTGTCGGAGATGGAGTGGGAGGGAGTTCCACGCCTTGGTTGCGAGAAGGGTGAAGGAGCGCCCTCCTGTCCAACTTTTCTTGATCCGAGGTACAGTTGCAAGGGAGACCTGGGCCGAGCGGAGAGAACGCTGGGGAGCGTGGAACACGAGGTGGTGGTTCAGGTTGGTGGGTCATGCATTGTGGAGGGCCTTGTGTGTTTGGGTGAGAAGCTTAAAGGTGATTCTCTTCTTGACGGGGACCGATGTAGGGTCTGCAGGTGTTGGCTGATGTGGCAGTGACTTGGTAGGTTGAAGACAAGTCTTGCGGCGGCGTTCTGGATGTTCTGGAGTTTGTGGATGAGGTTCTTGTTGATCCTGGCCTAGAGTGCGTTGCCGTAGTCCAGTCTGCTGCTGATGAGGGCGTGTGTGACCGGTTTCCTGTGTTCTGGTGGGATCCACTTGAAGGTCTTGCGGAGTAGGCGAAGGGTCTGGTAGCAGGAGTAGGTGATGGCATTGCTCTGGTGATCCATTTTGAGTTCGGAATCTACGATGATCCCTAGGTTGCGTGCGCGGTCCGTGGGGGCAGAGGGGTCCCCGAGGGCAGGAGGCCACCTGGTGTCGTTCCAGGCATCGGGGTGTGTGCCCATGATGAGTATCTCTTTTTTTTCCGTGTTGAGTTGAAGGCAGGTGCTCTTCATCCATCTGGCGATGGCTTCCATTCTGTCTTGAAAGTTGCATTTAGTGATGTTGGGTTTGTTGGTTAGGGAGAGGATCAGTTGGGTGTCATCTGCGTATGATGTGATGTTGAGTCCTTGTGCTCTGACGATGGCTGCGAGCGGGGCAATGTAGATGTTTAACAGATTTGGGCCAACGGAGGATCCTTGTGGGACTCCGCAGGTGGTTGGAGTCGGTTCTGAAAGGAATGGAGGGAGTCTGACTTGTTGCGTTCTGCCAGAGAGGAAAGAAAGGATCCAGTCGAGGGCCTTGTTCCAGATTCCTGCATCATGGAGTCTGCAGGCTAGTTTGTAGTGAGAGACAGTGTCGAAGGCCGCCGTGAGGTCAAGGAGGATGAGTGCTACAGTCTCTCCTCTGTCAAAGAGGGCACGGCTGTCGTCTGTTGCTATGAGGAGTGTGGTTTCAGTGCTGTGATTCTTCCTGAAGCCTGATTGGGAGGGGTCGAGGATGTTGTTCTCGTCGATGAAGTCAGCAAGTTTGCTGTTGAGGGCTTACTGACAGGTAGGAGTAGGCCAACGAAAACTAGGTTAGTTGGCTGGTTCGATAATAATTGTACACAGGCCATGTCGAAATTAAAGGCCGCTCTGGCCGCTAAACCCAGGGACACCACTCATATTAAGGCTGAACGCCATAACTATAAGATTTCCTTCGAAGTTCGGAAAAAAGAAATACAAGAGGAGTTATGGCATAAACTCAATTTAGCGGCAGATACAAATAACAATACATTATTTTGGGAGACCATTAACTGCCCTTTTTTAAAGAATGACAACATTCCTGAACTAACATCACATGTAAACTGCAACGCCTGGATAGACCATTTTACTAACATTTTTAACCCAGATAGGCTGGTTTTAGATTTTGTAAAGAACACCAATTCTGTATGGCTATCGTCACCTTTATCTATCAGTTTGGATGAGGTTTATTTGGGGCTGTCAAAGAGTAGCGGGGGTAAAGCTCCGGGCCCTGATGGTGTTCCCGTGGACTTGTATAAACAGGAGATGAACTTATGGGCACCAATTTTAACCCGCTTCTTTAATGCTGCTATAGAAGGCAACCTTACTCTGACCTGGGGACAATCTATAATTGTCCCCTTATTCAAAAAAGGGTCCAGGTCCGAGGCACGTAACTACCGACCGATCTCCCTCCTGGACTCAGCAATCAAAATCCTGAGCAGAATCCTCCTAAACAGACTAGAAATATAGGCAGAGGATAACACCATTTTATCGCCAGTTCAGTACGGGTTCAGGAGGGGATTAGGTACAATGGAGCAGTGCCTGAACCTCGACCTCATTATAAACAAATACACTACGGTCAAAAAAGGGAACTTATTTTTATGTTTTGCTGATCTTAGAAGCGCTTTTGATTTGGTCGAACATTCAATTTTATGGCCTATACTATTGGAGATGGGTGCACCAAAAGATATCGTACACTTCCTGGCTAGATTATACAAAAGGCTATCCAGTAAAGTGTGTTTTGGGTCTAATGGGGAATCTACACCTTTTTTAGAGTGACCAGAGGCATCAGACAAGGTTGTGTTTTAGCCCCCCTGTTATTCTCCTTATTTATTAATCAAATTGATACAATCCTAAGACAGGTCCCAGCTGATGCCCCTCGAATAGACGGCAATCCAATCCCAATACTGTTGTATGCGGATGATGCCGTCCTCTTGTCACGTACCTAAATCGGCCTCCAACGCTTAATTGACAGCTTCCTGCGGTTTATCAACAGCAGGAAGCTGCTAATTAATAAAGAAAAAACATTTGTAATGTCTTGCGGGAGGAAGATTGGGGTTAAAAGGACCTTCCACCTGGACGAGGCAAAAATTAAAACCGTTACCAATTTTTGTTATCTTGGTGTTACATTCTCGGGTGATGGGAGATGGGACAACGAATGTGAGAATGTGCGCCTCAAAATGGTAAAGAATAACAACGGCGTATTTGGATTTGCCTCCAAGCTTGGGAACCGTAGAATTAAGGAAATGATCTCGATTTACAAAGCCAGATGTCTATCATCTGATTTGTATGGGGCTGGTGTGTGGGGCCACCATACCCATTGTGGTAACCGTATCCAACTTGACGAAAACTCATTTTTGAGACGTCTATTGTGTGCCCCCGCATCAGCCTCTACAGAGCTAATCCACAGAGAAGTGGGTCTAGATTATATTAAAGATCTTGTAGCTTTACGGCCACTGGCCTTATGGCGATCTATTTGGTCCAAAACTGAAACCATTTTTACCCAAAAAGTAATCGGAGATTGCCTAAAGTTGGACCACTGTTTGCATATTCCCTGGCTCAGACACATCCACTACTGGTATAAGCTTCTTTTTAATTTGGATCCTTTTTCTGCGCCGGACGAAGCTGCCAGTATATCTAAATCAGAGCTTAAGGTGACCTTGCTATGCAACTCAAGAAAATCTAGAGAACCTGTTTGTGCTAAACAATGTACCTCCGTTTTTTACTGTGAAAACAATGTGAGTGAGGGTTTCCAGCTATATTTAACGGAAGTCTCAAGAAATTCTCACCGTTTTGTTCTTACTCGTTTAAGGTTTGGTATAGTACACCACCTTGTGTCTTTCCCCATTATTAGGCAGCACAGTAACACTCCATGCCCCTGTGACGATATATCCAAACAGAGTTGCTGTCATTTTATGCTGTTTTGTAAATTCTATACTTTTTTAAGAAGATATTTTTTAAAACCCATCTTTTTAAAATATAATGTCCGGTCTACCAGGAACGCGATGCAGTTAATGTTTACTCTGGAAAGTGCAGATATATGTTTTTAAGTAGCTACTTATATTATAAAATGTATGGCCGCCAGAAAATCTATTGTTATTTAATCATTTAAAATTTTTAGCAAGTCGCATCTGTCACTCTGCCGAGTACAGCAGAGTCTTTTCTTTGCGATATTTTCACATGTTCCGATACGGGAACTGCACCTTATATAGCGTATTTTGCACACTACTCAGCACCTTAGCAACTAGCACATGTCAATTTACTGAGTTTACCAGAGCCTTCTCTTCTTGTATCTACACCGACAATTCTAATATGTATTGGTATTGTTAGAGGAGATTGTACCCTAGTTAGTATGTTTTGTACATATTTAATGTATTTGGTCTATGTACTTTGTTCCTTTTATTGTTTTATTGAACGATTGTTGTATGTTTTATATTTTATGTCTGCTATATGGTTGTGCAAACAAACCGAATAAAGCATTTTGAACTGAACTGAGAGTCTAACTCAAGAACAAGCATTGTAAGTCTCGAATAGGAGGCAGCTGTAGCAGAGTCAGAGAAAGGGCCGCTGCATCATAAGCTCAGGAAAGGATCTGCTATGTCTCTACTAAGAACGCACAATCAAGATATTTCTCTTCCCTCGAAGCTCCTTCCCACTAACTCCCCATTTGAAAGGCCTAATCAGGACGCATTGTTTTCTTGGAGTGGGTACATTTACCTCGTTCTCATCATCGAACAAAGGCGCACACAGCTGCATGGCCGTGTAACGTCGAACGTCCTGGTACAGGAGGACCTTTTATTGTCAGAACTTCCCTGGTTCCCATAGTCAAACAATGGCATGCACAGCTGCATGACTGTGGAGATTTCATCGGCACAAACGTCCTGGTACAGAAGGATCTTTCTCATCCACGCACACTTTGTAGAGCTCAACACATTTCCATTTAATCGTATCTGTTTAACATTTCAAATCGCTGTGCTGCCCTGGGAAGGTGTTCCATGGGTGCTGCGTAGGTGTTCCCATGCAACACCCATGGTTTTTGATGTATTCCCAGATTTACCATTACTGGTAGACCTACGCATGCGCCAAAAAGCTTCACCTTCATAGGGTAGGCATGACAAGGGGAACTATCTTAATTTCTCCTAATCCGTTCCTCGTTCTATGTGTGCTAAACATAGAAATAGGAAAATGCCTCAGGGGATTGTTTTTGGTGCAGAAAGTTGTCCCTTCCTGCACGTAAACAATCCTACTTACAACACAGGCATCCTTGCTCCATGGTACAAGGGTGCCTGCGTTGGCGCTAGGGAGCACATTCCTGCCCTTTCCCTGTCATGCACTTTTGATAATTATAGGCCTGACTGTTTAGCTTGTAACGCAAACCTCAAAGCTTTTAAGTGCCGATCTGCACCAAAGTCATGCATGTTGATGGTAAGAAAGACAAGATATTTCAAGGGGTCTGGCATTAACCAAAACCTCGGGGGCAGATTTACAAGCCTTTTGTAACACGTTTGCCCCACCGTTGCATCATGTTTTGTGATGCAGCGGGGCGTAAACAGTGCACCACGGTGCGCCCCATTTACAACGTTACGCATCTAGGGAAATGCATCACCTTGGAAAGCCCTGCGCTACATTATACCTGCGTCAGGTATAATGTATGTAGGATGGGCGTTAATACGCAGGAAAGCCTCGTAGAAGTGATGCAGTGAAATCTACAAGTTTTCACTGCACCCCTTTTAGGACGCCACTGCGTCAAAACCCTACTCCTGCTTGGAGTAGGCTTAAGGAGTGACGCAGTGTATTGGGAACAGGCCTCCTCGTGCATTGCTGGAGTTGTGTCATGCTTAAGACACAACTCCAGCAATGCGTGATATTTGCACGAACAGATGCATCAGAATTTCTGACGTATCAGTCAATCCTTGCGCCATGGTGCAGCATATTGTAAATACGGCGCATCCATGGAGGTGCAAGGATTTCTCAGGTCTGGCACAGGGAAACTGATGCATCTGAAGGATGCGTCAGTTTCTTGTAAATCTGCCCCTTTGTTTTTAAGATAAAATATTTTTAAAAATACAGGAATGTATACAAATACACGGGGTCTTTCACTCAGAACTTTTCATGCATTACAATGTCCAACTCTAGTTTTCTTCCAGAAGAGGATACCTCTTAGGGTAGGCTCCTTTGAGTGCAAGGGCTGGTTGGCCGCTGTGATGTTTTTTGTGACAAACATTATTTGTGTGTTCTTCTGTCCTCATGTTTGTTTAATTTTCTTTATTTTGCAAGCGAAAAAAGGAGACATGCAAGCTATGTTTTCTTGTGTATTCGCTGCTATGTTGTAAGTGCACCAGAACGGTTTCTCAAAAGAGTTTGCTATGTACGTGGCTGTTTACATCCTTTCACATAGTAATCAGCACCATCTAGTGGATAGCTGAGAACTTGCACTTCACTGTAGACCAGTATACACTTTTCAGCAGCATGCACAAAGCAGCACAACTCTTATGTCCGTGCCTATTTAGTCATTAAGCAGATAATAGGTCCCACAATCTTTTTTTGGCATGCAATACAGCACCGTGCCTCCTGTGCAGCATGGTATTTAAGAAAAAAAGCGCGTTGATGAGTCCATTAAATTATTTTGTAGGCAGGAACATTTATTCAGCATACATGCACATTCCTACAAAACGACATGGGAATGTTTTGTCTTTTTACTTACAGATTTGAGATGGATTGGTACATTTTAAAAGGAGCTTAAAAGTGCTGCTTTAAAAGGCAGTGAGAAAGTGCTAAGATAATGTTAAGAAAAAATCAAAAAGTCATAATCAGGTTGCATGAGAGGGTTGGGGAGAGGATGAGGGAAAAGCAAAAGAGTGGGTGAAAAGCAACGTGAGCGAAAATGAGCCATGTGGGCCACAGGAGGTGGCAGAAAGCAGCGTATAGATGCAATAGAGCGCAACACAATTGTGAGTGAGGGACAGGAGCAAACGGACAAGAGTTAGCAACGTGAACGGGGAAAAAACAAAGGGGCATATTATCAAGGACGGCGTTAAAAATTATCACCGGTTTAGCGGCAGAAAGCTGTCGCTAAAGCGGCGATAATGGGCTTGATAATATGCCCTTGTGAATTCCAATTGAAGTCCATGTTCTGGCGTAAACCTGGGCTTCTATTGGAATTCTCCAGAGCATATTTTCAAGCCCATTATCGCCGCTTTAGCAGCAGTTTCCTGCCGCTAAACCGGCGATAATTTTAACGTCGTCCTTGATAATATGCCCCACACAGGGGAGACAGCTGGAAAAAACATGCACTCTCATGTAGTGTTTCAACAAAAAGAAAAAAGTCGTTCCCTTTAAGCAAGCAATGAAAGCATAGAAGCCAGCCGATCAAACAGATGACAAAAAGGTAATGATACATTGAAAACACAAGTTTGACAAGCTGGGACATGAACAAGCAGACAATTGAGAGCAATTTTCTTAATTTTTCAGTAACACTCTTCTGTCTCTGGAGGCAGCTCTCTCAAAGAGGACTCTGTACAAGTTCAAAATGTTATTGTCTCAGGCCTGCGAGTAACACATTCACCAGAATATTTCTGTTCTTGATTGATTGGCTGTTCTGAAGTTCGGAATCACTGGGGAGTCATGAAAAATGGATGTGCTTACATTTGAGTCACTCTTAATTTTGGATTCTTTGCAGAAACCTGGCTGACTGAATATCACAGAACGATGTCACTCAAACCTGGAGTCCTGATAGCTTTTGGTTAACTCAAAAGGCAGAGTAAAGTGGAAAACAACTTAGGGGCATATTCACAAGGAACTATCACCGAGTTAACAGCACTTTATCGCAGCCAAGTTGCGATGAATTTATCGCCCCATTCACAAGCCGGTGTTAATAGCCCACAGCACCAGTTCACCCGCGATAGCAGCTGCAAAAAACATCGCCATGGATGACCCCCGCAACTATCGCTAATGAGATGCAGAGTAGGAGTTCCTGTGTAAAAAGCCGCAACAACACAACTCCACAACATTCACAACGACCGGACCGAACTGCAATATGAAAACAAAACCGGCGATAAGGCATGTTAGTAGCAGGAAAATAACACCAGCTCTGACCTGGTGCTAATTCGGATCGCAGCCTGCACCACAAAAGGGAGCACAGCCCACAGCCACATCGGAAGGGCAACAGATGCCATGGAGCCACAGGTCATGCGTCCCGAACACCCAAGAGGGCCACAACACCGACCGCCACCACCCCACTCGGAACACCCCCCGGACCACCACAGAGGCAGCGCAGATGAAGAGAATGCCCAACAGGCCGACGGCACAAACACAGCGGACAACCAACATCCCACTCCACACAAAGCTGCTGGCTGTGCTGCACATGTTGGCACCTGGTACCCCCCAACCAACACCCGCCACAGTCGGAGGAGTCACACAGCCAGCCACATCCAAGTCCCTCACACCTGACCTGGACAACACCACCAGCCTGTCACACCAGACCCATACGTCCAACACAATGCGCAGGATCTGCTGGACACCAAGCAAGGACCATACGCCATAGCTGGATGCATGTACGTGTCGGGGGCAATCCACAGCACACATGTCATACCCGTGCCCCCTGCCGACACAGCACACAATCACTGTTACAGAAAGCACACGTCTCACAGCAATGTGCAGAAAACAACCGAACACCGTGGAACCTCCACCAATCTCGCCTCCAAATACCCAGCCACTGTGCACGATTCCTCAAACCTCCAACAGTACATAAGCAACCAGCATCCCCTGGATGGCACCAAGGGAAATGCACAGCCCCCTGGCAAGTTCAAAAGTAACACCCCACTCACATCAACTCCACAACCATACAACTCACAACTCTGGCAATGCACACGTCACAAAATCAAAACCAACATGCCAAACAACATGCCCACCCAACAGACATGACAGAACAACTCACAATGGTAACCTGGGCAAGGCCTGAACATGAGCCATCAACGGCATGGAACCTCAGCCACACACTAGCCCAATATGGGAAGAGGTTGCAACCAGGAATGTGTGAAGGATGCAGGAGAACCATGATTGGGAAAGCACACAATGCCAAGAGTGGCGGAGATGTGCTGGACAGACCGCAGTATACAGAACACACCCATATCAATGGCGACACACACCACTGGTGTATGGAGTGTGGTGGACAGTGGATGCAACCATGTCCCCCCGGCCAGTGGGGGAGTTCACGCAAATGTTGCCTGTTACGTCCCCTCCCCATAAGCATGAGCGGAGCGGGATTGCCCGGCGTACAGCAGGCCAGTGCAGGGGTTTGAATAAAAAGCACGTATCCCTGGGCTTGGTCCACTTCCGGAAAGCCCAACGTCTCTGCCAGGGCGGTGCTTCTCACCACACCACGATGCCGATTCCGTCTTCGTGAGCAGAGTTTCCTGCGATCCTGTGCACCTACCGGCCCGCTGGACCCCGAAACCGCCAGGCCCGCCCCTGCGCAGCCAGGCCACACTGATCACCTGCCGACACCGGCTTGTGTCAAGGAGGGTCCACCACGTGCCGGTGCAAGCCCCAAGCACCAGTTCTGTGAATTCTGCAGCCTCCGCAGACCATTGCTGGCCCCCCCGATGCTGGCCCACATTTCTCCTTCCGCAATCACATACTACACCGGAATCCTCTTCAGCCCAGTAGGTCCCATATGTGAAACTGTGTCCTGAGTCCTGAATGGCAGTGACCCCAAAGCCTGGGCAGCAGCCACAGCACCAGACCCTCCCCGATCAGTGAGGCATAGTTCCATATGGGCATCTGGCGACACGTGGTGCCATTAACCTGTTCAACGCCAGCCGGTCACACGTGGTGCCACTAACGCTGTTCAACGCCAGCCAGCCTGGGAGATTGCACGAATCATCGTGTGCAGTGAGCACATTGTGCCACTACCCAATTGGGTTTTGGTGCACATTGGGTCCACTAGTTGGAGTCAGCACATCTACCCTGGTCAGCTGATGGATTACATCGATGACATGTCAGATGTGGTGGCCGACGATCGCTCATTGGAGATGTTGGCCTACGCAGCTGCACTCACGTTCATGGACGAGTGACAAGGTACCTGCTGCCACAACTGGATGTGAGCCATTGCACTTCTCAAGACACATGGTTGCATGTGGTGGATATGGTCACCAGTCCAGTCCAGTCCAGAGACATCAGTGGACATGGCTACATTGGCCAGGACTCATGTTCCAGGCGCGGACAACCAATGCACTGACTTGTGTGGGTGAGGTACTCCCCCGAGATGGACATGGGAGCTTTCCTACGTTCCTAATTAGGACATGCTGCTGCATTGGTCTGCATGTCATGGCACTTCTCTTGTCTGTACTAACTCGCACTTGTTGATAAACTTTCCACACTTTCACTTGTCTCCAACTGTGTTGGCTCTTGATTTGCATGCCAATGTGTGTTACGGACTCTCTGGCTCCCTGCCATCCATGCATTGCTACTTCATCAGGACTGTGTGTTTGTACATGTGCATTATCATGTCCCTGTTTCGTGCTTTGCCAGCTGCGTATGGCCGTTTAATGGCCACAGGTGGGTGCACATGTGTCCTGTGTTTGGTTGTGCACAAGTTGGTGTTTGTACCACATTGTGTTGGGTGTTGGGGTGCTCTACTTCCTATGTGTGTGTTCTGCATTATGTGTGAGATGTCCCTTCAGCTCTGATTTGGCTCACCCTTCTCCCTTTCAGGCGGTATTGTGTTCACTTCTGTGCCTGTTCAGTGGTGTAACATTGCCAGGTTGTGTGACTTATGCACCTGGTTGGTGTTGTTGCTCGTGGGCATGGTTTGTCTGCTGTTGTGCTGTGCTTAGTTGTGCATGTGTGCCATTGTGCCCATCTCCCCCGTCCCCCAGTCCCTGCTGGCTCCTCTCACTGTTGCTGTTGTGTCTGTTGTTTGGTGCAGTTTGCATTCCCCGAGTCCTGCCACCATCTCCAGACTGAAGTGGTGGACCCCATTTCCTCCATATCATCCAGCTCCTGGTGTGGCGCTAGACTCCCACCTCCAGTGTGCATTGCTGCCTTCTTGTTGTTGGTGTGTTTCTGCTTGTTTGTGCCTTTTGCATCATTGCTGGAGTTCTGGTTTTGTGCCATTGCCCTCCTCCGCTCTGAGGCTGCATTCACCTTGTCCAAATTGGCCTGCCATGTACGATGTTTTGTTGCCAATGGGTTTGGTGGGGTTGTCTGCTGGCTCGGGTTGCCTCCATTGTGGTTGGCTGTTGTTTTCTGTTTGGTCTGTCTTACTTTTTCAGGATTTAGTTGTGCTTATTCCCGCCTGCTGTGTGTTTCGTGGTCCTGGCCGTGCTTATCCCTACTTTCCTCATCGCGGATGGGCTCATCGCGAGTGTTCTGGTGTTGCGGATTGTGTTTTTATCTACGTCGAGGTGGTTGTATCGCGGACAATGGGCGCGTTTTTGGCGGACTATCGCATGCTACCTCCATGTTGTGAATTCCACATTGACACGGGGTTATTTTCCCGCGATGGGCTGCGATGTTGAGAGTTGCGTTAAGTTACTCTTGCGGTAGTTATCACACGTTCTTGTGAATATGCCCCTTAATGTACTGCTAATGCCAGAAAGTAGCACAATCACTGTACCAAAAATAGACCTAAGGTGATAGAACAGGTTCAATGTATTTGACAACATTGTAAGTCATATTGAGGGACCACAGGAAGAGGGCCCTAGATATAGACATTATCAGGTTGTGAGCACTGCTCCAGTAAGATCTAAAAGTAATCAGAATGTTAAGAGTGAGTATGGAGCTCCATAGCGTTGATTCATATGATAAGAACAAGAGACAACAAGAGAAGCTTAATCCTCAGATATGAACACTGAAGCCTTAAAGCAACAAACAGCACTAAGCTCTAGGGTGGGTTTTCCTTCAGATAGTCCATGGGCTGCCCTACTATTTAGAAATGTGTGGCCCTACATGTTCAAGGTATTTTATATCAATGATTGTATAGTATATCAATCGTTAAAAGCGTAATGTAAGATAGGAATAACTCTAGGGAGTTCTTCAAACATCGTCAGCTGGGCTGATTGTGAGCTGGATTCTCAGCCTTAAAGGGGGATATAGACTTGTATCTTCCTCAAGAAGGGGCATCTTCCTGAGAAGACTATCTGGGGAGGTGCCTGTGTCTCATTTGCAAAGAACCAGTGTCTGAATTAGAGGTTTTGCTGTGGACTGAGTGAGACCTACTGTCACTTCATTTTCTCTATGAGAGGTAGGCAGCACCTACTTGGGATGTTGATCGAGTGATTCCAGCAAAGATTGAAGTTCCTGAGGCTCTTTAAATTCCTGTGTTCTCCTCCCAATAATTATAGTTGCTGGATCTCTGAGGCTGTATTTAATTCCTTTTGGTTTTAATTTCAGGCAGAGGACAAGACATTTTTCCAAGAGCACATTTGTTTCATAGGAGAAGTCAGCAGAGAAAGGGAGTCTGGAGCCCTTGTAAACATGGGGGCCATGATGATGAGCTCTTTGGAGATTGAGCCTCATGTGGTGATGAGGTTGAAGGCACAGTATTGGTTTTTGGTGAATTTCTGTTTGAGCCCATTCTCAATTTTAGTCTGTGGCATCTTGAATTATTGAGGTTGTCAATAATCCACATCCAACAACTTGGACAGAAGAGTCACCAGAAAGCCTGACACATTCTCTCCTTCAATTTCAGAAAAGCCGTATAGGCGGACATTGTCTCTCCTTCTTCTGTCTTCTAAATCTATAACCTTCCACTGTAAATACCATTTATCTGTGGTCCAGTCTGGTGTCCTTCCTTTGTAAAGTTTCAAGACATTTCTCTGACTTGCTTAGTTGGGTCCTGAAGTGCAATAAATCTGTCTGCATTGATTTTAGTTATCAAACCATTTCCGCCAATGATGAGTCTACTGTATTTTTTGACGCTTTGATCATAAGGGTAGCTAGGGTTATCAAGGCCATGGCTTGGTCAGGAGTTGCTGGGGAGATAATTTTCCTGCCGCCTGTCAGTGCCGGCGAAAAAGAAAGCTGTTGGGTTGCCTTGCCCCTTGACATTAGTATGGTCATTATAAAAATGAAGGTATTGCAGATCAATACAATCTAGTGTCTATGTATTGATCAATAGGAGCCTGTAGTAAAACGTCTTGCCCAATCTCAGAGATGAGAAATGCTGATATTATGCATAATGCATCTACAGGTGCAATGCTCTTGCATCGTCACTAGATATCAGTTGTGCCACTAAGAGAACGACCTTATTATTGTCCTGAGGAGGAGGCACTAGTGACATGCAGTGTGTTTCTCATGAATTATGTGCCCAAACCAAGATGTCTGCCATCTATGGGCCTCTGGTGCTGATCATTATAGTCATTGAAAACAAACTATGGCACTGTAAGGCCATAAACTTCTGGTGAGGGTTTTCAGTGCTCAGTACATACAATGAAGTAATATGATTCAGTTGGCCAGCAGTGCCGATGTTTTAGGGAGGTGGGATGCAGCAGTAGTACCAGCACCCCTAAAACGACTGGGCCATCTCTCCCTTGAGGGGCAGCATCGGTGGTGTCAGTTTCCCAGACTTCGGGATCTTGCAGATCCCCAAGCACCAGTGGCATGGCAGCTGACAGCTGACTGCGGAGCTGGTTTGATGTAAGTAAGTTGCAGGGTGCTGGGCAGCACTTCACCAACTGCGCCACAGCGATAGCACAGAATAATTTGTCCCTTAGTATCCCCGTTGTGATATCAAGCATGCCTACCTGCTTGTTGCTCATACTGCAGAAGATAAGGCTGTCTGCTGAGCCACTCAGAGAACGTCAATCTCCACTCATCGCCAAACTCTGCCCGCTTGGCTACACATCTCTAATCCTTGGTATTTTTCCATCATTAATCAACCCTGAGAATGTCCTGATGTTTGTGCCTCCCTAACCCATTGTACGTTTCCATCATTGATCACACCAGAGGATGGTTCGGTGGTGGTGCCGGTCTATCCAAAGATACTTTTCCATTGTTAATCAAGCCTGAGACTATCTCACTGGGTGCACCTCTCCATCCCATGGCCCTCTTCCCTCAATAATCCCATCTTAGAATGCCCTTTGGTTGTTTCATGCTATCCCTTTCTACTCTTCCATTATTTATCAAGCCTCAGAATGTCCCATTGTACTTTTCCATCATTAATCAAGCGTAATAATGTCTTGTTGGTTGTATCACACTATCCCATTGTACCTTTCCATCCCCATCCAAGCCCGGGAATGTCTTAGTGCAGCTCTATGCCATTGTATACATTCTAATGATGTGTAAACCTGGAAACACTCTTGATTCTTGCAACAGCTGGGGTTGCTAATTGTATTTCTCTTAGATTTATGCATGACTCTAGTACCCTGTTTTACTTCATTCGAGAATGAAAAATAACCAACATCCATCAAGCTTCCAAATTTAGATGAAAATAGTTTTAAAGTTGGCTTACATGGAAATGGCCAATAATCAAAATCTATGGGAGCCTAGATTTTGTAATAAAATCATCCAACATTTTCAGTCTAGGCTCATAGCGTCTATTGAGTAGAGATGTGTCCCCCGCAGAAATGCAAGTGCACCCCGATAGTCATACTAGCAGATCCTGGTGTGATCCATGAAACGGTACCAGGGAGTCGCAGAAAAGTAACAGTTCAAACTATAATCAGTTATTTATCATAAATGATGATCTGCTGTTGCAGAATGCCACACCTGGATGGGGTAAGGGTGACCGACTCCCTCAAGGACATTACGGACACTGTTTCCAGTCATGGATTTTCATGGAATCACCTACTGCATTCTGGGTAGTGGAGTCTTGTTTTGCTTCCAGTGAATACATTATTCAAACACATCTGAAAATAATGATGTGAGGGTAAAGCGTTCTGGACTGGAGACAGTGGCTTCAATGACCTAGAGGGAGGTGGTCTCAGAGATGTTTTAAGGCATGGGCAAAGTGGGCAGTTGCCAAAACCCCTCCCCCACCCCCTTCCAAGGGCCCCCTTTCGAAATGGAACTTTCTCTCTATTTGACTTCTATCTCTTCTTTTTCTCATTGTAAGCCTTTCTCCCTGTCTCTGCCTACCATAATCTCTGAATCTCTCTCCCCAGTGTCATCTGCATAATTCAATCCTTTTCTGCACCATGAGTTAGAAGGAAAAGGGTAATAACATTCAAAGCTGTTCTTAACAGGGGCCCCCAAAATAGGTATTGCCCAGGGGCCCCACAATCCTTAAAGTGACATGGGGGGAGGGGTCATCCTAGTTGTGGTTTACTGGAACTGCGACGAGGATGGCCCTAGATTTTAGGTCTCGCTGAGTCAACGCGCATGCGCTGCTCGGAGAGACTTTTGTAGATGAGTTTTCAAAGTGCTGCTGGCTGGCCTAGCACTTGCGTTCACGCGAGCGTGCACGCGCGTAGCCGGCAGCTTTGCAATATGTACAGCCAGCCACGATCACTTTCACTTGCACGCGCAGCCTACTTTCACTTTTCGCACGCGCATACCACTTGTGTTTCTTGTTTTAATACAAATACATCAGTGAAGCCTCTGAGGTTTAACTCATCCAGATTCTACACTTCATTCTACAGTTTATCGATTTCTGATTTTGTGTAGCGCCGACAGAATCTAAAGACGATGTCAGAGCACTTTATAGTGACCAAGGTTCACGGTATTAGGTTTTTAAGTCCACGTCATTGCATCCAAGCTGGTCCCCAGCTTGGCCCTTTCATGTCACTTGGTATGAACTGGTATGAGCATATATGATCGCACAAAGGTTCTTAAAATGCATTTTTTAGTGTTGAGGTTCTAGTTTTTTCAACGCCATGTTTTTTTTTGCGAGTGCAGCGTGAGATGCGATCTTGTGTAATATTTCAGCAACTGATGCTCGGTTTTCTCTAAGTCGAATAGTAACAAAAACTTTGACCGCCGTAATTAATCGGAAGTGCTCATTCTTATGGGCTAAGCATTTTCACCTTCATAGAATCTTAATGAACGTCCACAGGTCGCAGTGCAGTGATGAGAACAGCTTCTAACCAGCAGCAGCAAGCCTGTGCTTATTTATGTCTGTGCCAAGCAAACTGACCACTGTTTAGGCAACGCTGCAAAAATATCAACAACCGAATGTTATGGTGGATGTCAGTCGCCTGGCAAAGAAGGCTGGGAGGGTTCAGGTAGTAAGTGCTGCTCTCTGTTCACGTTCATGTGACAAACAGCGCGCTTCTCCCAGTTAACTGCTGTACGGACACAACGATTGAACTCTAAAAGCGAGCCTTTGCTTTAATTTTATACTGCAAGCCTGAACACATTTTTCTGCTTCTGCAAAATTCAAAAGGCTGATTCTGTGCGTCACCTTCTGCTACACTGGTTTTTATCAGATTCCGGAGTCACATGCACATTGCATACATAACATACTACCCCTGGCCGCATAGGGTTGCATGTTTGTTTTGCTGTGCAATGACTGAGTACAAAATTGTTATGGAAAGTGGGTGTCGCCAGTGTCGGACTGGCACAAAAAATGGTCCCGGGCAGCAAAATAAATTTGGCCTCTGGTAGCGAATCAGATAGCTAAACAGTGGCACACTTTTCTGAATCAGGCCTCTTTTGTACTTTATTAAAACAAGTTGTATATGTTTTTTTTAAAAAGGTATGGGGGACTGCAGGTGTGCTTGATGCAGGCAATATTTTTTTTAATAAAAGGGAAATTGACTGTAAAAACTGGCCCACCTAACACTAAAACCGGCCAAAAAACTGCACACAAAAAAACAAACTGAAACAAGTATTGGCATAGCCAATAGGTCTCGCCTTTGGGGCCTTTGGAGCATGGGAAGCACCTTTGCGCCGAGCGTAGCTGGGCTCTATGTACATCACCTAGAACGACACAAGATCCTCCACAATAACAATCCGCACATCGACAGGATCAAATTATGGAAAAGATACATCGATGATGTGTTTTTGATTTGGGAAGGTGACGAGACTGGTTTTGAGTTTTTCCTACTTTGGCTCAATCAACAAGACCCATTTTTGAAATTTACCTTCACCTTGAGTAGGTAAAATCTGTTTTTTCTTGACCTCAATATAACAGCACATGAAGGTCGTCTGATTACCACTACACACTTCAAACCTACGGCAAGAAACTGCCTCTTAGTCTATGACAGTTTCCATCCAAGAAGTTTGAAAGACAATCTCCCCTTCGGACAATTTTTGCGCCTAAGACGCAATTGTACCACACGACATGATTACAACATCCAAGCAAAGGATCTGTCAGAGAAACTTGTGCGACGACAATACCCTCAACATCTTGTGTCTAAGGCACAAAAAAGAGCTTCCAACAATAACCAAGAAGCCCTCTTAGAACACAAACCTGAGGATACAGAAAAGAATCAGAAAAGACAAATCTGTATCACTACCTTCAACATTGCATCAGACCAAGTAACAAAAATAATAAAAAAACATTAGCGTATCCTGAATAGTGGAGGTCTGGATTTACAAAAACCTATGTTCAGCAACAGAAAAGCAAAAAACTTGAGAAACTATCTGGTACACACCAGGCCTAACCCTACGAAGACTGTCGGACCTGTACGCTTGCTCCACACATTACCTGAGGGCAATTACCCATGCGGTAACTGTAGCGTGTGTCACCTAAGCAGTGCAACCAAAACTGTCACCTATAACAATGGCATAACATGGAACCTTCGATCGTTCACCAATTGCAATACGACCGGGGTGATATACCTTATCACCTGCGTGTGCAACCTCCATTATGTAGGGATGACCACAAGAAAGGTGAACACAAGAATGACAGAACACCGAAGCAATTTTAGGTGTAAAGGTAATAACACAAAAATGACCACACACTTCCTGGAACAACAACACACACCCAATGACTTTAGCTGAGTCATTCTTGAACATGTTGACAACCACCCCAACATTGAAAGAAAACTGCATGAAAAAGAGCAACGTTGGGTTTTCAAGCTACGGTCTGACATTAATGGTCTTAACGATGACATACCATGGGGACATTTTACTTCAAACTAGGGCTGATATATACAACATTTTTAATGTATACCATTTTCTGCAGCCACCGCTTTTTTTTTCATTTCCTGAATCATGTAACTTTATTGAAAGGTTTTTTTCTCGATTGTTTGTCCATCTCCCTGGAATAATTTCCAAACCGGCCTGTAATAATATCATGGTTATATACATTAACTCATTTTTTCCTAATCAACTTCTACACGAGAGGCGTATTATATGATTATCTCCCTAAATATTTTACACTCCCAGTGTAAGCAGGAACATCAGTCTTTTTCACCCTGTTCCATCATGGCCACATTCTTCGAGACAACGGTTTGTCATCCAGTATGTATGGCAAACCTGTTATACTTTATTCTTTATCATCAGCCCTCCCGTTATCTTGTTTAACTATTAACGATTTGTTATAACTATCAATGTTCAAATGAACATTTAGTTACTTTACCAACTCAATTTTTCTTCCCTTTCCCAACATGGCCACCACGGAAAGGACCTCCACCGGGAAGTCCTTTCTTGCTTTCCATGCGGAAATGCGCGTAGATAACAAGCACCTCGCCCGGAACCACACAGTATGCGGTCCGTGAGGCTTGGGCTCTAGTAGGTGTACCAGAGTGTGGTTTTCAACGTACAAGTAAGTGGGTAGCCCCCCGGGGAAGTCAAAAGTTAAATAAACAGGGGTAACCCTATAACCCAAGGAACCTGGGCCTTTATCAACGTAATATAAACAGTGGTTCCAAAGGGAAACAGTTATTTTCAATAGAATAGATCAAACAACATAAATCAAAAGAAATCAAGAAACAAAAAACAGAAAACACAGCATTAATAAATCAACCAAACAATCATTATTTCGCAATGACTTGTAATTCAAAAAACAAACAATTTATTCTTTATATTTTCTATTGGATATCAACTCATTTGGATATGGACAGGAAATGAAAGGCTGTATATACAATATTTTTGAAAAACGACGCAGTGACAAAGTGAATAAAGTGACTGGGTGTGATTGTGAAAGTGTAAGTATTTACAGTATATGTCAGTGATTAACAATAAAATCAGAATATACACAAAATACAAAAATTACAACAAACTTTTTGTTGTAAATAGTCCCAAATTTCGTCATAAACAAAGAATAAACCTTGTAAGGCACATGTCCTAGTTTTTTATATTGTACACAAGGAATTCCAATTGATGGGGAACTGTAGAACCGTCAACGTTTCGACCCTATATCAACCACTCGTTGTATATAGTCATATCGGGTCTTCTTCAGGACACAAAGGGTGTATAACAGCCTAAAATTAAATAAATATCAATCAATATCTAAGCTGTGTTAAAGATTTTGAGAAATGGAAAACAAAAGTTTCCCCAAGAAATCACCTAGATTGTAGGTGATGAGACTGATGTTCACTCTATTATCGCAATTGCCACTCGATATCAATCAGATGGGACTACCTGGTGACATATATGCACATGAATACGCATAAAGTAAATACAAAAAATGATATAATCATTTATGGCATTGCGCCCATAAAAAATTAATTAATTACCAGGGTCATAGAAGAACTTGACTAGAAGGCAGATACGTCTTGGTCTACGTAGTAGGTCCTTTTTTCTGTTTCTATAACGCTTAGATTGACGAGATCTGTTGTCAAATGCTATGAATATAAACCCAATAGGGGTAAGTTAGAAAGCTGTTCAATTGGTATGACAAAAGTTAGACAGCATGACAGATTGGAAATAACCCACTTGATGGCTCACCTGACTTAAAGGTAGGAACTTTACATGTACCGCTGCTGAAGTAAGTACAACCATCAGGATACGAATTCAACTGGAAATGCATAAAGCAAGTCAGATTTAGTTCCCCAACTTAGGTCAAATCTGTTAAAAGAACAACGGCCTCGGCATTGAGTCATACAATCCACATGGCAAACCGTGGTTAAATTCATTTCACTAGCTAATCAACGCACATGATAACAAGCAGAGAAATACACTGACCCAGTGATGTAACATTGTTTAAGATCGGGCGTGTTCCCTGCCGACAATCACTCTAAAATTCAAACTGCCCATGAGAGCAAGCTGCGAGTACAAAATCCTCCATTAGCCGTCAAAATATCACTAGAAGGGCTCGAGACCTACTCGAGACATTCAGCCAGCAGAATCGCTGTACAATGCGTCTCCTACCTGATGTTAACGGGTTATTCCTCTTACTCCTGCTTAGTCCGCTAGAAACTACCAGCCTGGGAAGCGTGCGTGCAGCAGCTATATTGCTGCTATCACAAGACATAGAAACAGGACTGACGTTAGCCGCACGTCCTCCTTAACCACGGAGATCGTACTTTTTTCCGTTTTCTTTCCCGCTTAAGGTCTGCCAAGAATACGGAGCTCCACTCTATTAACGATTACTTGTACCATCTCTTTAGGTGTACAAGATCTCCGCACCCCCTCCGTTGACCATGAGGCATAGTGTTGCTTCCTAAGATGTATGTAATGTCATGCATATGTCAGTCTTATATGTGTTGTATGTTGTGTCAGACGCATGTTTGTTTTATGTGCATTGTGTGCATTCATAGATTTTTTCTCACCTTGTAGCACAGCGCCTGCATGAAGAATGTATTTTCTTGGATAACCACATAGCGGCACAATAGAAAAAAGAAAAAAAGAGTGTACCAACACTGGTGTATAGTATGATCACTATTGATTCTATTTACATTGCATATGATTTTTTTGTTCCTTTAATATATGTGTTTTTATACCCTACAGACATTGCCAGACGTATACTTACGTATGTATTATTTGTAACGCATGCTTATTAGTCGCAGCGTTTTCACTTGTTTCACTGTAATTAGGTCTACTAGGAGTGGTTTTTGCACTGGGCTGGTCCCAGTGTAGTCCTGAAGAAGAGCTGGGGAAGCTCGAAACTAGTTGACCATATGCTAAGTACACCTATCCATTATAGTTAGGGCTTTTAGCATATCACCCCATTTTTAACCAATTAGCTAGGAGCAAGAATAAAATGTATTTGGACCACTAGTTGATTATTTTAATTTATCTTGTCCCACTCCATATCACTACACTTGCACTACACATAATTTGTTTTGAGTGCTCTTGCGTAATCCGCAAGTTGCAGCACGCCTCAGCCCGAAGAGGACTGAGAGGACCCCAATGATGAAGCATGTCACCGTGGGGAAACCCTAGTGAGTGAGGGGACTCAAGAAAGGAAAAGTTTTGCCCCTTTCTTCCTTGTTTTGGGTGATTTTCGGAATCCAATTGATTTTCTGACACCCCCAGGTTAGGTTCTTTTTACCTGAACGTTCAGGTTGTTTATGAACATTGCAAGCACTCACCCCCAGTCAACTGATCTGGGTTTAATTCATCATCATTCTTTAGTTCACTCCGCCACCCCAGTTCAGACACGGCCATATGCAAATCAGTCTGACCCTGTGCCTCATGGGAACAGTCCAGACCCAACTGCCAAGCTATGTCTTCCCTGGACCGGAAACAAGCATCCTGGGACAGGTTTCTGGCTAATCAGCTGTCGTCAGCCAGGCTATCTTGAATCCAGTGGCAAAATGAGCAAGGGACCCACGTCTGGGCATACCCTGCCAACTTAGGGTGAACAAAGCAAAACCAAAGGGGATGAAGGACAGAGTGTTGAACATTGCAAGTACTCAACCCCAGTCAACTGATCTTTTGACTGGGGGAGAATGTTTACATTGTCAGCATTTCATCCATCATTTGTTTGCTGTAACACTTTTCGCCCTAAGTGGGATGGGTTTGCCCAGACATGGGTCCCTTGCTCACTGTGCCACTGGAATTAAGCTATCCTGGCTGAAGAAGGGTGACATACCCTAAAACCGGTCCCAGGATGCTTGTTTCCGGTCCAGGGAGGACCTGGCCTGGCAGTTCGGTGTGGGCTGTTCCCATGGGGCACATTGTCAAGACTGATTTGCATATGGCTGGGTCCAGACTGGGGTGGCGTAGTGGGCAAAAGAACGATGGATTTAACCCAGATCTTTTGACCGGGGGAGAATGTTTCCATTGTCAGCATTCCGTCCATCATTTGTTTGCTGTAACACATTCTGATGATAGCCACATTATCTTTAGACACATTCGATTTTTGCTTTTCTTTTTAATTTAAGAATATATTTCTACTTAACGTAACAGAATGTGTAACTCGAGAAATATAAAGTCTAATGATGAAAAAGATCAAAATGTGCAATTTGCCAGTATTAACCTCTTGCACTTTTATCACGTTCCCAGAAGTTTGTACGCGGCAGTGTGAAGCACAGTAGCTCGGTCTGGCTCGGGCTTTTCCTCGCGTGTCCCAGCAGGAAGTGGACCTGGGTGAACGGCTCCATGTTAAACAGTGACTGGTGGGTACCTTCTCAAGGCTGCAGCCATTGGTCAGATTTACCATGCTTCATACTGGCATCTTAGGAGCCAATGGGATGAGGATTTGCATGCATGTGTTCTTTTACCAGCGTTCATATTGGTTAGGTGGTGGAGAAAGACCTGAGAACAGGGACTGCTGGAGCCACTAGGGGGCAGACATCTGAATGGGTTTCGGCTTTGCATATGGACTCAGGTCACAAACATGAGTGTATTACAAGTCACCACCTCGCGGATTACCTCTGCAGTAGAATTTGCTCAGTCTTTTAAACTCTCTGAGATCTCATGCACTTGAAGCCCACCAGGGCTGTGTGCGGCTTGCCTTGCCTTGGTCCTCCACCATTGGCAGGGTGACAGTGGTCAGCATGGTGACAGCACAGAGGGTCACAGGCAGTAGCCACAGTGAATAACATGAGTGAGGTGTCTTTGGTAATGTGCGTGGAGGTTACATACCCACTGCGCATTGCCACACCGCCTTCTTTGCCGCATAATTGACACAGTAAAATCACCTGTGGTGATCATGACACCAAAACACGCCCCCCATAATCTATACTATGAACCCCCTCTGCCAACCAAACACGATGCAATGTCTATACATAAGCGACTCCAATACTCACTTCTTTTCACTTGGCTCAACGTTTACACCTGCAACACAATTGTCACCTCACAATATTTACGCCCTTCTAGTCATCACACATTAGAACAAAACACTCCAACTTAAACCACAGGGAATTCCACCGCCTCCCACCAAAACACAATGGTGGTGGAGTGTATAACAGGAAGTGGCTCTCATTTCACTCTGCTCCACTCCATGCTCCAAAGCATGTACACAGGATCATGGCAAGAACACCATTCCATTCCTCATGACACCAACACTCTTCCCACACAGGCCCCAGTACACACCCTCATTCTTCCTCCCATACACACCTGAAAGAGTAGAGTGCTACCAGCGATGAAAATGCATCTCAAGCATTGTTTGGGTATGAGGAGCTTTCCCCAGGCATCTACAACACCATACAATACAATGCAGAATGTGAATATATTTTTGTAAGTCACTCCTAGTGAATGTATGCATTGAAGCGGCCTTCAGAGCACATCAAAGAAAAACAATGCCTCAGTCCTCTGATCTCACCGTGCGCCTGTCGGCCAACCATGTCAGAAGGGTGGAGGTGAAGGAGAAAACATCAGACAATTAATAGCAAGCAGAGGATGAGGCACCACATTCCACTGAGGAACTCTTAAAGAAGGTGCCTTTATAGGGGGTGGAGAATGAAGGCTTGGCCAGACTAGAGATGGGACAGAGTAAAGACAACTTAAGCCCAGCCTTCAAAGGCAATGAAACAAGACATTTCCGGAGTACAGTTTACTCGCACATGCAATGACCATTGGGCAGATAAGACTCAGTAACCTATGACAGCTGCTGTGTGCTACCTGAACTGTCAAGGACATTTAAATGGCACTGCAAAAAGATAAAGAGTTATTTAGCCCCCAGACCCTTATGGATTGGTTTAGGATCAGCCCCAGTGACATCTTAGTTTTCTTCTTTGCTTGTCTTCTGCAAGTCTTAAAGAAATACAGATCCATCTTTCCATGCTAAAGATAATGAGAGGACACCATTACTGTCTCAATCACTGCTGAACTTAAGAGAAGTACAAGGTCCATGGATGGAGGTGAAGCTCCTGACTGACTCTTAGGTACAGTGAAATTAAAAGAATTCTGTAGAGCTCGGCATCTTGCTGTTGCTGGTCCTGGTAGGTAGAGCTTTGGCGCGCGGGCATGGTAACTGTATCATATGGACAATAGATGAAACTTACACCGGCATTGGAGAGAATGCAGCATGGCACTGGGCCTCTTTGCACCATCTGTGGATATTGCCCTGAAACTGTTTCCTATCAAATGCGATTGTTACACCCCTGTGAATATTATATTTAAATATCAATATTGCTTTTACAACCAAGCAAAGTCGACCGGAGCTGTGAAAAACTTTAAATTGTTGTGGAAGACTCATCACAGAACTGAATGAGCCAGCACAGCCCCTTTATGAAAGCTGCAACCTGCCCAGACTATGGGGCTACATCCCTGTGCAAGGAGAAAATGGAAATCCTCCAAACCATTGCCTATTATGCCCTCTGACACCAAAAAGGGCTCATGCGGCTTCGTTTAGAAATATCTCCTGGCATCATACACCGAACCTGCTGATCTCTAAGAAACACACAAAGAGAGGATCACAGCTCTGAAATGTTTGTGTCCTGATTATGACCCTGAAACACAAACAGGGTCGAAACGTTGACAGCCATTGGCAAAAAAACTTAAAAAAATAATATGGCCATAAAGGATCATTGAGTTCTTTTAAACTTTATCTGTACATGCTCCTTTGCATTTACTTCATAATTAGACATTTTAGCTTTTCTTTTTTTCTCACCATTTTTAATTGATCATTTTTTACCCAGCATTTTGGTAGTTGTTTGTTTCAGTGCACCGGGTGACCACTCATTTTATTGAGCACTATCTGTATTGTACACTTTTTTCTATACATTATGTTAAGATATTTATTGCCTTTCAATGTCTCTTTTGCATATATGTTTATGAAAAACAGTTCAATACAGATGCAGTTGCAGTTGTTGAAACATTTGTATGTTTTGGGAATAATCAGTTTCACAGGATAAGAGCAATCACTATTTCTATATTTTGTTCAGATATTCCTTGTGATGAGTGATACCTGCTTAGACGTTGTTGTTTTTCTGTGATATGACCCTTTCCTACTGGTCTAAGGGTTGCTTCTGTGAGTATCGAGTATGTCATGTTGGAAGAGAAGGAGTCTGACAATGATCCTCAAGGGGGGGCACAGGATCATTTGTAAGTTGCCCCCACCTTTCCCCACTCCGGTCAAAAGCTCCCACCGTGACCTCTGCTAATAGTTCATCACAGGAGATTACAACTTGGAGAGACAGAAAGTGGGGAAAAGAATGCCAGCCCTTAAAGATGATTTGTGACAAGATGGTTCATACAAAAAGATGAACGGTGCCTCCATTCAGCAGAAAACCGGAAGCACATCCGTGATGCTGCTGGAAGAGCCCAGAGACTTATGAACATTGAGGAAAAGGTGTACACTCTTTTTCTCCTTTTAACATATACGGTTCCAATTCAATAAAACGTCATACGAATGTGTCCATTGTATGATAAAAAAAACCTGCAAAGTTAAAAAAAAATAATTAAAAAATTGAATGTTTTCAAGTGAAAACATAGATTTGCCAAAATGAAAAACAATTAAAACAAAACTTCCCCAGTTCTGCCAGAGAGGGAATTGTGCTGCCGCTCTCTGTAATGTGCCTGTCTCTGCGTGTTTGACCCAACCCTGTGCGGTTTCTCCAGCCGCCACCTGCCAGATCCTAATATTTGTGTTGCTGCAGCTGGCGCTGCTCTTGCCTCCTGCCCTTACGTTGTCTGTGGTTTGTGTTAGTTCAGTTTTTCATTATAGAAAAGCCAAAACGACTGGCATTGTCAACGCTTGTTTCAATGTGTCATGTATTTGAAGACAGGTCTCCTAATATATGAGAGCCGAGTATTCCTTTGGTTTTTGAGTGTGAACCGAGCAGTCTGCTTTCCGTACAAAACACCCCACGGTGTAAAAATGTAAATATAACTTCTAAACGGCTCTTTGCCATGTGTGTGACAGCCTCAGCAATTTATCAAAGCTCAGTTCACATATTCTGATTTTTCGAGCTCACATAGACCTAAAATAAAAACAGCAAACCCCAGAATGCAACGAGCAATTTGTTGAAAAGCCAGGATTGTTTTACGGCACCACAAAAGACGTGAAACTACTTGGCAGCTATTTCAATAGAAAAACATATATTAATTACGTTGTGGTACACCTTTGTTCTTGGAGTGAATCAAAGGTTAATTACACCAGGGACACAATTCAAAGCAGCTGCTTGTATCTCAGGAGCAACGCGCAAACACCTCATCGGAAACATTCAACTCAATACAATACAATAAAAGCTTTATTCGGAAGCAAGGCACATCCATAAAAGCAAAATACAAATACAACAAATACAGCAAAATTCAAATTTCTATACTGATATTGCATTCAGTTTCAGTTTCAAAAATCTTTATTTCGATCACAGATCATAAAAGATACATAGCAAAATATGGAGAATTAAAAAAGTATTAAACATGATGTGATCCAATGAATTAAAACATTAAAATACATTAAGAGAAAAGAGGAGGTACAGTGTGGTGTGCTAAGATCTAACAGAAAATCAGTTTATACAAGTCTTTTCAGGACGCTGCTGCGAGTATACCACAGGGAAGTTAAAAATTTTGAAAGTGCAAAAACGACAATAGGAGAAAGGTCGGACTTTAAAACCCTATAGGCTGGTTGGAAGGATCTGAAGCCCAAGTTCCTGAGTAACGGGACTAACCAGCGTTTCCTGCTCCTCTCATAGCCTTTACAGAAGAAGACGGCATGAACTTCGTCTTCTTTCGGATGAGCACAAACAGGGCAGGTTGCTGTGGTGGAGCAAGGATACCAAGACGCTGTGAAAAAAGCTAGAGGAAGGCATCCGTATCTCCATTGAAGGAATAGTTTCCTCGTTAACAGAGGGGAGATCGCGTCAAGAGTGCTTTCAAGACAATGGGAGTCTTTTGCTTTCAGGAATAAGTGTGTCAAGGATCCTTCACGGCTCTCGTTGATAGCTCTTGTGAGCATCAGTTCGTAGTATGCTCTCGCGAGTACCTTCTTTGAAATCTTTATACAGGAGTTGGAAGGATCGGTCCATAGTTCCGGATAGCCCAGATCCTCGAATTTTCCCTTGACATAGGTCAGCCACGGGATCCTCATGGCGTTCCGCAGCTGCAAGAATTCCTGGAGTTCCTCTCTGTAATTTAAGAGATCGGAGCTACACCACAAACGCCTCCAAAAGGTTAGGGGTTTAAGACCTAGCTCCTCTGATATTGGTCTTACTCCCAGGTCTAATCTAAGGGGGAGTAATGGAGTGCTTTGGGGGAGGGCAGTGACCTGTCTCAGGAATTTGTTTTCGGTAGACTGTAACTTTGGGACATGAGTGTGACCCCAGATCTCACCCCCATATGTAACACCCGCCCTTGCTTGAGTTTTATATATATGAATAATTGGGGTCAGTGGACGATAAAAAGATTTGTTCGCCAAGCGCAAAGTGCCACCCGCCAACTGTGCCAGTTTGATGGTCGCTTTGGCCTGGTGAGACGTCCACGATAGATGTTCGTTTAACGTGATCCCCAAATATTCAATATTGTGCACACGTTCCAATTGTGTTGTGCCGAGCCTGGGTGGGGCTCGATTCTGGGGCTTGGGGTTCAGGATCATGAACTTGGTTTTTTGAGGGTTGATTTCCAGTCCCCGATCATTACAAAAATCTAGAAAACCATCCAAAATGCGCTGAATCCCCATGGGGGATTTAGACAGCAGCAGGGTGTCATCTGCAAACATAATTGCTGGCACCCTGCTGCCAGTCAATTTTGGGGCATCCGAGTTGTGAATCCTGTTTAGGTGGGCAGCTACCCCGTTCACAAAGATGCAGAACAGGGTCGGTGCGAGCACACAGCCCTGTCTCACACCTCTGCGAACGGGGAACCTTTCGGTTAGTTTGCCACCTTTGCCACACCTTACGCGAGCGTAGTTATTGTGATGGAGTCTCATCAGGATTGTCAGGATGTCAGTCGGTACATTCAACTCTTCCATAACTCTCCATAGCCTCGCTCTGGGAACCAAATCAAAGGCGGCACGTAAGTCTACAAAGATGGTATATAGACTGCCGCCCTCGATTACAGCTGTTCTCCAGTAGAGGAGATTTAACCTGAAGATTTGGTCTATGGTTGACACACCCTCCCTGAATCCTGCCTGGTAAGGGGACAAAATATCCATTTCTTCGGTCCAGGCCTGCAATCGATTCAGAATCAGTCTACCAAACAATTTTTGGGATATATCGATTAAACTGATAGGACGATAGTTGGAAGGGAGCAAGGGGGATCCCTTCTTGTAAATTGGGACCACCTCTGCTCCCCTCCAAGTATCGGGCACCTCCAGTCCCCCTGCAATGGCATTAAATATTAGTGTGAGATAGGGTGCCCATATCCCGGGTTCCTGCTTAAACAGGTCACCGGGCACTCCATCGAGTCCAGGGGCTTTTCCAGCAGCTAACCCTTTAATGGCGTCCCTCACTTCTTTTTCGGTAAAAGCAACCCCAATCGGGCAGAATGAAATTGTGGGACCATCTCTGTTCTGTTCACCCCCACCCTCTGCGTACAGGGCCTCAAAATGGGTCTGCCATACCGTAGGGGCTATATTGGGCTCTATTGCGGAAGATAGATCCTCCGTGCCATTCGCCACTATACGCCAAAATTTACGGGAATCTCTGGTTGTTAATGCATTAGTGAGATTTTCCCAGTAATCGTGATCCCATTCTGCCCTTGCGTTCTCCAGGAGGAATTTATAGGATCTTCTCCTGGCGCGGATTTCATCTTTGTTATGGTGATCCTTTATAGCGAGTAGCAAGTTGGCCTTAGCTTCCCTGCAAGCAGCATTATACCAAGATGTCTTCGGTTTAGGGCCATTCCTTTGCCTTGCAGATGAAAATAGATCCTGCTCCAGGGTGGTGAGGATGCCTGCATGTATTTGTGCAAGCTCTCCTCGCGTAACGTCGTCTAAGACCCTAGTTCCTAGCCGGAAGGCATCCTCCAGTAATGGGATTATCCTTTCATATAGGCGGGATATTCGTTCTGGGTTGCTGGCCAGTTTCTCCCACTTGACCTTCCTACGATTATTTTCAAGTAGGAGGCCCGTTTTATCTTTGTCCAACCCATTGATTATTGCCTCTCTCCCAGGCAGGGAGTAAGTCAATTCCAGGGGATTGTGGTCACTGTCTAGTCTTGGGGTGACTTTAAAGTCAACTATTGCTGACCACATAAACAGTTTGACCATTATGTAATCCAATCTGGATTCGCTGCCGGGTTTATTAAAAGTATGGGTACTTGGTGTGTCTGATTTAGTGCGACCGTTGCATGCCCTTAAACCAAGGTTGAGGGTGAGGGCGGTTATCTGTAGGGCTAATGGAGTCCAGGCCCGTGGGGAAGGTGCCACCGTCTCAGGTATAAGCCAATATGAGTCTTCCTCCAAAGAAGGTCCATCACGTAGCCCAGGCAGTGGTTCGTATTGAGCATTAAATTGCATTCAAAAATCTGACAATCCATTCTCTTTGTAAGTAGAGACAGTTAATCACAGAGATAGCAAAGCATGTCAGGTATAAAGGAATCTTAATTATGAACAGAGTTCATATACAAAGTCATTTAAAATATGATTTTAGAACGCAATTTTTAGAATTGGTTCGCATACAGCCAGCAATCATAGCATCTAGGTATTAAGATTTAAAGATTTGTTCTGTGCCTTATACAAAATTTTAAGAACATAGCAATATTAAAACATGTTGCGGGAGTGTCCAGCATTTGTCATGCCAATAAGGCTGGGCGACATTCGCGTATTGACATTTGTTGCAGAATGGGTTTCAGCCACCGTTTTCTAGGTTCAGAAAAGTATTTACAAAATAAAGTGACATGTAAAAGGGACTGTAAAGAAATATCGTCACAGGGACAGGTGGAAAGAACCCTTGACCAGTCATTTGGTTTGGGAAAGGTGATTAATCGGTGAAAGTTGTTGAATCTGAATCTAGTAAGTAAAAAAAACATCGTAAATTGGGAAGTTTGAGGACAGGTAGGGCTCAATTTTAAAAGAAGTTTGAATTAATAGAGAATGCTGAACAGAAGGTTTATTGACTTCTGTTACTAACCGAAGGTCGTCAAGATGTTTTAGACATTCCGCCTTGAGTGATTTACGGGAAATCCTTAACATATCATATGGAGCAGAGTAGAAGTTGGGATGACCCAAGTCATTAAAGAAATTGTGAACATAATGTAACCATGGAATTTTTTGGGAATGGTCCAGTTTTTGACAATCGGTGATGATATCTTTAGTTAAGGATGTCTTTTCTGAGGTTCAGATGCGGTGCCACAGCAAGATTGGTTGCAGTCGAATGAGATCGGTGATAAATGGGAAACCGAGTTCTTGGTGGCAGGAGTAGGTAGATGAAGATTGAGGGACTGATAGTAAATATCTCAAAAAGGTGTTTTCTGTTTTTTGGATGGAATCTACTCAGGCATGTCCCCATGTACCCGCACCATAAGTAGCAGTGGTAATACATTTTGGGCGGTAAATTTCCAGGATTTCCTTCGGGGATCTCTTTCCGAGTCTCTGGGTAAAGGACACTAGGGGGATGTATGACGTTACAACGCATGCTATTACAACGCATACCTTTACAACGCATTTTTTACAACGCTAGTACTACTACAACGCATTACTTTACAACGAATACTCTTACAACGCAAAACCTATTAAAATACTGAAAAGTGCTGTTACAACGAAATCTATTACAACGCATACCATTACAACGCGATTTTTTTTTTTTTAATTAAAAGTACAATAAAATCTGGCACGGGATGCAGGGAAATTAGGGGTTTTAGGGTGGGGAAGTGTATTAAAACGTGGAGAAAAACTGTACGTAAATCGACTGAAATGCATTACCAAATTAATACTCGAGTATTAAAATTAATACTCGAGTATTAAAATTAATACTCCAAATCCCCCATAAAATTCCGTTTTCACACATTTCAAAGTTTTTTAAAAATAACGAAAATTTAAATTACAGTACATACACATTTTTAACATGATTAGATCGCAAAGTAAGTAAACCAACTAAAACATAACACACATACACATAGGCGCCATTTTAACCATCTCACTTGTAAAACTTGTCCTACCACAGTTTCTATGTAAACAATACCAAAAGACATGTTCCAAAATGGATGCCAAAACGGAGCAAATGAATGAAAACAATATTTTTTAAAAAGCATTTTTAAATTATCATTTTCCACAGTAAAACAAAGCATTTAAAAAAACACAACGAACGCAGTTTTTTAAAAAATTAATAGTGACACAGAGTAAAACTTATAAATACAAGGAAGACACCATTTTGCACTCAGTTGATTATCAACTAGCAGAGAGACCAGACGTGAAAAGCTGACCCTCTGTCACCTGCACTGCGACCTCCTCAGAGAGAGCACGGAATTCATTCGTAAAAGCATTACAATAGAACAACTACTAGTAAGTCATTATTATTTTTTTAAACGTTGTTTTTGAGGAAAATATATTTTCATAATCCTAAAAAATTTTACATTAATAATAATAACTTTACAAATGTACTGTTTCAAATGTATTATCACTAAAAATATACACCAACTTAAAACAAGTATTTTATTTTCCAAAAGCAGAAACTCGGAATATATTGATATTCCACAATTGGTGTACCTATTTGAGCATCACCACCACGTTAACGACTGACATACACAATTGTGAAGGTAAATGTTATTTATTTGTAATGGTTTTACTTGTAAAATTTATTTGTAAAAATTACCTACAATCATGTATGGCAAAGGTGTTTTTTTTATAAATATCAATCTCACCACATAATAAACGAAAAATTACCATGATGCTGGAGTAACAATTACTAATAAGACTTCAGTTGGGTACTACATCTGAAAAAGCGATTCATATTACTAGGGCAACTATTTCTATTCAAAGTCCTAGAATGTTCAGCATTTTAGTAATTTAGTAATAGTATCGGATTTACCTTTTTTTTTTTTTAATTGAAAAATGCATCAAATGTGTATTATGTTTACTTTCACCAATTGTTACTCATACTCCTTTGTCATATATCAAATGGTTTATAAATTGTATTTTTTTTCGAAACAACGTTGGCAAAGGAACATTAATTTATTTATTTATTTATTTTCTCTAGAGTACATCTGTACCCAAAAAAAACTTTATGCTGCTGCAAGCATTACCTTAAAGGCACGAAAACAAACAACAACTGAAAAAGGTATGTTACCTTTTCAGTATTATTTTTACTATACATTTTTAATCCTTCCTTTTGCAATTATTACTCCTCTAACGTACCTAATTAGAAAAATAATGGATAGTTTAGAGAAACAATATACTATTTCTACTCCAGGAAGGTGCAACATTAGGGATATTTGTGTGTAGTGTAGGGGTACATATCTCTATTTCAACTACAGGAAGGTGCATTGGTTAGTACAGTGTCATGTAGTATTAGTTATATTGTATGTCATTATTATTTTAAAGATACTCAGATTTTACATTTCAAACCAACGTTAATATTTTTATTATCCTCTTTTTTTTCCAAAGACAACAATTTTGATTCGTTACAGAAAGATTCTTTCCACCACACACGTTAAATCTTGAGCCAACAGACCAAATCATCTTCAGAAACCTCATCCAGAAAAGCAAGTTCTACAAAACAAGGTATTGATTTTCAGCATGGTTTCTTAACCTTCAATATATTAGACTAACTATCACATTGCTAATGTTTTCCAAAAAAAACCAATATAATTATGGTTACATTTGCAGAATTCAGAATTTTATTTCATGACTAAAGGATGGTGTAGCATTAGGGAAAGTGTTATGTACTGCAACTTATATCAAATGTGCAATGTTTTGAAAAAATATTGTAAAATCGCATTTCTCAACATCGTTCTGATTTCTCATTTGTTTCTTTTATCACTTTTCCAGACATTTATTTTTCCATTCGAAATCCAATCACCTCATAAGTGTCTACTCCAGCCTACACGCCATTCCCACTTTACAAGAGTCAGCAAGAAAAGCAAATTCGAAAGAAAAAGGTATTTTTATCCAACATTCTAAGGTGCAGCAGTTGTAAAAATGTACCATGCTGTAGGGGTAACAATTACTATTCTAACTCCAGGAAGGTGCAGCAGTAGGGAAAGTGTTGGATGGTGTAGGGGTGCAATTTACTATTCTAACTCCAGGAAGGTGCAGCAGTAGGGAAAGTGTTGGATAGTGTAGGGGTAACAATTTACTATTCTAACTCCAGGAAGGTGCAGCAGTAGGGAATGTGTTGGATAGTATTGGGGTAACAATTTACTATTGTAACTCCAGGAAGGTGCAGCAGTAGGGAAAGTTTTGGATGGTGTTGGGGTAACAATTTACTATTCTAACTCCAGGAAGGTGCAGCGTTAGGGAAAGTGTTGGATAGTGTAGGGGTAACAATTTACTATTCTAACTCCAGGAAGGTGCAGCAGTAGGGAAAGTGTTGGATAGTGTAGGGGTAACAATTTACTATTCTAACTCCAGGAAGGTGCAGCAGTAGGGAAAGTGTTGGATAGTGTAGGGGTAACAATTTACTATTCTAACTCCAGGAAGGTGCAGCAGTAGGGAAAGTGTTGGATAGTGTAGGGGTAACAATTTACTATTCTAACTCCAGGAAGGTGCAGCAGTAGGGAAAGTGTTGGATAGTGTAGGGGTAACAATTTACTATTCTAACTCCAGGAAGGTGCATCAGTAGGGAATGTGTTGGATGGTGTTGGGGTAACAATTTACTAATCTAACTCCAGGAAGGTGCAGCAGTAGGGAATGTGTTGGATAGTGTTGGGGTAACAATTTACTATTCTAACTCCAGGAAGGTGCAGCAGTAGGGAAAGAGTTGGATGGTGTTGGGGTAACAATTTACTATTCTAACTCCAGGAAGGTGCAGCAGTAGGGAAAGTGTTGGATAGTGTAGGGGTAACAATTTACTATTCTAACTCCGGTATGGTGCAGCAGTAGGGAAAGTGTTGGATGGTGTTGGGGTAACAATTTACTATTCTAACTCCAGGAAGGTGCAGCAGTAGGGAAAGTGTTGGATAGTGTAGGGGTAACAATTTACTATTCTAACTCCAGGAAGGTGCAGCAGTAGGAAAAGTGTTGGATGGTGTTGGGGTAACAATTTACTATTCTAACTCCAGGAAGGTGCAGCAGTAGGGAAAGTGTTGGATAGTGTAGGGGTAACAATTTACTATTCTAACTCCGGTATGGTGCAGCAGTAGGGAAAGTGTTGGATGGTGTAAGGGTGCAATTTACTATTCTAACTCCAGGAAGGTGCAGCAGTAGGGAAAGTGTTGGATAGTGTAGGGGTAACAATTTACTAATCTAACTTCAGGAAGGTGAAGCAGTAGGAAAAGTGTTGGATAGTGTAGGGGTAACAATTTACTATTCTAACTCCAGGAAGGTGCAGCAGTAGGGAAAGTGTTGGATAGTGTAGGGGTAACAATTTACTATTCTAACTCTGGTATGGTGCAGCAGTAGGAAAAGTGTTGAATAGTGTAGGGGTAACAATTTACTATTCTAACTCCAGGAAGGTGCAGCAGTAGGGAAAGTGTTGGATAGTGTAGGGGTAACAATTTACTATGCTAACTCTGGTATGACACAGCAGTAGGGAAAGTGTTGGATGGTGTAGGGGTGCAATTTACTATTCTAACTCCAGGAAGGTGCAGCAGTAGGGAAAGTGTTGGATAGTGTAGGGGTAACAATTTACTATTCTAACTCCAGGAAGGTGCAGCAGTAGGAAAAGTGTTGGATAGTGTAGGGGTAACAATTTACTATTCTCACTCTGGTAAGATGCAGCAGTAGGGAAAGTGTTGGATGGTGAAGGGGTGCAATTTACTATTCTAACTCCAGGAAGGTGCATCAGTAGGGAATGTGTTGGATGGTGTTGGGGTAACAATTTACTATTGTAACTCCAGGAAGGTGCAGCATTAGGGAATGTGTTGGATAGTGTTGGGGTAACAATTTACTATTCTAACTCCAGGAAGGTGCAGCAGTAGGGAAAGTGTTGGTTGGTGTAGGGGTGCAATTTACTATTCTAACTCCAGGAAGGTGCAGCAGTAGGGAAAGTGTTGGATGGTGTAGGGGTGCAATTTACTATTCTAACTCCAGGAAGGTGCAGCAGTAGGGAAAGTGTTGGATAGTGTAGGGGTAACAATTTACTATTCTAACTCCAGGAAGGTGCAGCATTAGGGAAAGTAATAGATGGTGTAAATGTTATGTTTTAAGTAATTAATAAATTTTTTCAGGCTAATTTTTTTGTCTTTTCTCCTCTTTTCAGATAATGTCTAGCCTGGGAGCTGCCAACTTTATTAAATCCAGGAAGGGCAAAAATTTATTAAACCATGGTGGATACATATATAGTAAGGAAAGAATAAGTTTAACTAGAAATCATTGGAGGTGTGTGCAATACTACACTACCCATTGCAGTGGCAGAGCGGTTACTGTTGATAATTTGGTTGTGAAAACCACAGAACATAACCACTCTGCCTCTGCAATGGATGTAGAAATCAGAGAGACAATAAATGAGATGAAAGCTATTGCAAGCACCTCCAATGATTCTACAGGATCAATTTTAAGAGAGGTTGCACAGCATGTCCCCAGTCATGTTGCTAGTAACATGCCTATAATACCTAATTTGAGAAGAATTATTCAGAGACAAAAGCAGGCAAGTAACATTCAATTATCTACACCACATACTTTCTCTGACATTAGAATTCCTCATGATCTTTCTATTTCTTTTTCTGATGAACCTTTCCTTCTGCATGACAACGAAAACCCTCAAAAACGTATTCTAATTTTTAGTACCCCACGTAACCTTGCTAAGTTAGAAAGTAGTGAAATTTGGATGATGGATGGGACGTTTAAAAGTACACCCCATCCTTTCACTCAAATTTACACTATACATGCTAAAATTAACAATAGTGTAATTCCCTTAGTTTATAGTTTGCTACCTGATAAGACTTCTGCAACATACACTGAACTTTTATCAGTGATTAAAAGTAAAACATCTTCAAGTCCTCGAAAAATAATTATTGATTTCGAATTGAGCATGATCAATGTGATCACTAAAACGTACACGGATACCCAAATTCAGGGATGTTTTTTCCATTTTTCGCAGGCATTTTGGCGTAAATTACAGAAAACATCCCTAGTTGCAGAATATTCTCGGGATAGCAAACTACAATTTGAACTAAAAAAATTAACTGCGCTTTGTTTTGTTCCTCCCGATAGTGTGGACGAGTACTACACTGCAATTATAGAATCTGTTTATTATACGAGTAACGAAGAAAAATTGGCACCCATTCTAAATTATTTTGAGGACACATGGATTGGACACCTAAGCAGATCGGGTCGCAGGAGGAAGCCACGATTCCATGTGGAGTGGTGGAACTGCTACACGAGTTGTTTAGAGGGAGAAGCCAAAACAAACAATGCCATTGAGGGATGGCATAACTCCTTCAATCATACAATTGGTAAACCACATCCTAACTTCTACTCTTTTTTGGAAACTTTGAAGAAGGAGCAAAGTTTCCAAGAAATGAGAATAGCACAAACACTCGCAGGTAGTCTAAACCCACGAGTAACAGTCAAAACAAGGGAAATGTCTGAGAGACTATTGGCAATTCTACAACAATTTTCGTTGTGTGTGGCTATAGACTACCTGGAAAATCTTTCTAACATTCTTTTTTTTAAAATAATGTATTTACTTACTTTCCTGCTTTGCTTTAAATTTTACTAATTTTCAAATTTCAATTGGCATACCAAGGTATTTTCTAAAATATTTTTCAAACAAACAAGTCGGGTTTTTTTTTTTTTAAAACAAATCTTCATTTCCACCAAAAACTACCAATGTATACAAATTTACTGTCCCATAGTATTTGAACTATTGTTCGATATCGGAACTCCATTAATTAAATTACCGAAAAATTCCAATTTAATTAGCGTCAAAACAAATCACCAAAACTCAAACATATGTAGATTCTACAAATCAAACCATATTCCGAAATGCACTTTGCAGCTTAATCATCATTTTTATAACAAACTTTAATTTTCAAAAATTAAAAGTACGCAAATTTTTTGTACTTTGAAATGAAGATCGACATTACTTTTTTTACTTCCTAAATAAACAAATCAACTGTCTGAACAGTAACTTTTAATTTTTAAAGAGTTACATACTTTTTATAACTAAATAAATAACTTTTAGCGACCCGACATAGGCATACATTAATGACATTAATGTGGACATGTTTAAAAACAATTAAGTAATCTATTAGTTTTCCCGCAACCTCCCCTTATTCTTTCCTGACTATATATGTATCCCTTTTAAAGGTTTAATCTACAATTACAAATGAAAATATTTCCTACCTGGCCGCAGATCAGCTTCCTGCTGCCTCCTCCTCCGATGCTCTGCAAAATGGCGTATTACGTCGACGCTCACGTCATTACGTCATCGCGTGCATCTAAATTTATAGCGGACTACTTTATTGAAATAATCTGTAAATAAATGTTTATAATTGTTAATAAAATATTTATATTTTGTTTTAAAAATGTTACTTACATTGCAAAATTCATTTAAAATATGCTTTATTTTTTCATGATTTTTCTATAAATAAAAAATGTGAAAACAATAATTGTTTGCTGTCATTATTTTTAAAATAGTTATTTAAACTTCAAAATTGTAACTAATTAAATGTTAATTTACTAAATATGTTCCTTACCTCGACTCTATTGTCTTTTCCCTTCAAAACTTTCTCTTTCTTCACTTTCTGAACCTTCTTTTCTTGTTCCGCGGGTTGTATATTCTGAGGCTGCCAAAATAAATAAAGGACAAAGACGCTCATAGACTTCAATGGAAAAGCGTGGGAATTTTTTTAAAAAAGTAAGTATTTATTGTTTTTTTTTATTTTCAAGCTATTATTATTTTTAAAATGGATTTTTTATTACTCTTTTAATCTTTAAAGGATTATTATATTTAAAAAAAAAAAAAAAATTATCTAATTTTTATAATAATTAATCCAAAAATACTCTTCCATTTTTTAAAAATAAATGTTCTCTATTTTTGGAACTTATAAATACTCTAGTATTTACATATCTGATGACTTTAATTTTAGATAGATACTCTAGTTTTTTTTTTTTAGAAAGTACTCACAAACTTTAAAAAAAAAAATTTTTTAAATATGCTGTTTCAAAATTTGAATAAACCAATGAACTAAATTAATTTAAGAAATTCACTTTAATATTTTTAAAAATACTCAAGTATTAAAATTTAGTTACTCACTCATATTTATTTAAAATAAAATATTAAATACTCTTTCAATTTAGAATACTTCTCAATTATTTATTTATCTTTAAAAATACTCACTAATCACTGTAATATGTATAAAATTAAAGTTTAAGAAACTCATTCAATTTAGAGAAATACTCTAGTATTAATTTAACTATTCAAAAAAACATTTCTAGTAGACAAAATACTCAAGTATTAAATATCAAGTATTAATATTAAAAAACTCTAGTAGTAATTTAACTTTCCAACAAAACATTCCTACTAGACAAAATAGCCAAGTATAAATATTAAAATACTCAAGTATTAATTTAACTATCCAACAAAACATTTCTAGTAGACAAAATACTCAAGTATTAAGTATCAAGTATTAATATTAAAATACTCAAGTATTAATTTAACTGTCCATCAAAACATTCCTACTAGACAAAATACTCAAAATACTCAATTACTAATATTAAAATACTCAAGTATGAATTTAACTATCCAACCTAACATTTTTACTAGACAAAATACTCAAGTATTAATATTTTGATAAACTACTCACTTTTTTTCAATTACAATTGTTTTAAAAAAATAATTATACGATATATATTTATTTTAATTAAAATACCAACATAAAAAAATGCGTTGTAATAGTATATGCGTTGTAAAAGTACTTACCATATAACATCTTCCGTTGTAAATGCATGCGTTGTAAATGCATGCGTTGTAAAGGCATTTTCAAATAATGCGTTGTAAAGGTATATGCGTTGTAAAAGTACTTACCATATAATAGCATGCGTTGTAAAAGCATGCGTTGTAAAAGTTTTTGCGTTGTAAAAAATGCGTTGTAATAGCATAGCGTTGTAAAAGTTGCATTGTAAAGGTGGTTCCCCCACTAGGGCCATTGTGGCCTTTAAGAACTGCTGGTTTCTAGACTCGATTGCCCTTTTCCAAGTCTCCCTATCATCTATCACCACTCCTAAGTAGGGGTAGGTTGTTGTGTGTTCAATCTTGGTGGTGGTAATAAAGATACCTAATCCCTTTGATGGTGTTTTACCAGAGGACATGATGAATGTTTTATGTGGATCAATTTTTAGGTCCAAATTGGACATGAAGTTATAATAGCGGGTCAGGGAGCGTTGAAGTTCTAATGGAGTACGAGCGAGGATTACCGCGTCGTCAGCATATAGTAATGCTGGAATTGGGCGGTTGTTGATCAGAGGTAGGTCCTGGCTCCCTTCCAGCATGGCTGCCTCCAAGCCGTTGGTATAGATGGTAAAAAGGAAGGGAGCCAGGACGCAGCCCTGTCTTACTCCCCGCTCTACCTTAAAAGGTGAAGAAAGTTGACCCCCTGTGCCGAACCTCACTCTAGCAGTAGCGCCAGAGTAAAGTTCTCGGATGTAATTTACTAGGGTCTCATCCACCCCTATGTCCAACATAATGGACCATAATTTTGCGTGTGAAACGCAGTCAAACGCTGCAGAGAGGTCGACATAGGCCATGTGGAAATTACCTCCCTTTGCGTTCACGTATTTTCCTCTTAGTAAAACTAAATTCAGGACCTGGTCGATGGTGCCCAAACCCTCCCTGAAGCCGTATTGGAGGTCAGAAATGATGCTGTTGTGTTCCGTCCAACATTGTAACCGGTCAAGTAAAACACGACCCACCACTTTGCCCAGGGTGTCTAGCAGCAAGATGGGTCGGTAGCAAAGCGGGATGTTGCGGTCCCCTTTTTTAAAGATTGGAACCAGAATGGACTCGGACCATGAGTCCATTGGTCCAGTCTCACCTGTGGCATTCAGTACTCTTGATAAGATGGGGGCCCACAGATCAGTGTTGGACTTATATAGATCTACGGGAACCCCGTCCGGCCCTGGGGCCTTCCCTCCCCTGCTGGCTTTAAGAGCTAAAGTGACATCGGCCAGGGTGAATTCAAGAGGAGGGGAGTTGGATGCATAAGTAAGGGCTGGGGTGTTCTGGACAAGATAGTGTGGAGGTGATGGAAGAAGGTGTGTTAAACTGAACATATGGGAAAACTGGTTGATCCATTCTTGCTCAGTTATGGCAACCTCTAGGGTGCCGCGATCTTTTGGGCCTGAAAGGAAAGATGAGTTAATTACCTCCCAAAATGCTGAGGAATCCTTCAGTTTGGAGCTGTTTTGTAGGGCGGACCAGAGTTCTTCTTTTAATTCTAACTTGCGATTCTTTAAACACTCATGGTAGAATTTTCTGCATTGGGAAACCTTGGTTTTAACTCTCGGGACTTTCTTTAGTGCCAGTTTAAGTGCTTTGTGTGCCTTAGAGCAGGTGGAATTAAACCAGCTAACTGTGAAATTCTTTTTGGGTTTAAGGGGAATGGTTAAAGCCTTATTGATCTCTGTCTTAATGATTTTAAAATTTGCTAGTACCTCGAAAGGAGTGGAGGACTCCGCCAAGCAAGTTGTAAAGGCTGCCCTGTTTCCTGAGATAAGCTCCTTTAGAATTTTTTCAGGGTTGATGCGGGACCATTTTAGAGCATATCCATTTGGTTGATTCATTGAGAGGTTATCTTGGTGGAGTGAGTTAATTGTGTGAATGGAGGAGCCAGGTAAGTCCAATGTGATGGAGATGGGGAAATGATCGCTATAAATGCAGTCATGGGTGGAGAAGTTGGTAATCAGGTTGACTGCACTGAAAGACAGAAATATAACATCTATGCAAGTCAAAGCACCTCTGCCATGATATGTAGGGCTTAGTTTGACAGTTGGGATTAGTAATTCATTGGAAAAAGTAATTTGTAAAAGGGACAAAGTTCGTTCATCAACAAGCCTTTAATAGAATGGGAAAAGTGAGTAGAAGGGGATTCGTTGGAATCCATAAGGCCGCAGGTGAAGTTGTTTTTGTCACATAGTGGTAGGTTGAAATCTCCTCCCCAGATTAAGATAGGATTTTTAACTTGGGGCTGATTGTAGTACTCTATGAGAAAAGATCGAATTTCTTTCAACAAACCAATCAGTTGTGAGTCTTGCTGTTTATTATAGAAATTGACAATCAAAACGTGGGTGAGATTATTTAATATTATGAATAGAATCTGATAGTTTGGTTCGGATTTTAAAACGTTGATAAATTGACCTGAAATGAGATTGGAAATATAGATCACTAAGCCTCCCTTAGCCCGGCCTGAGGATGAGGGAAGCGCCGGAGAGAAAAAAGTTTTGTAGCCGTTTAAATGGGTTGGAAAAAGAGCCCAAGTTTCCTGCATGCAGAGAATATCATACTGCCTTGCAAAAGCTAGCCAGCCCTCGTGGTGAATTTTAGAGTGTAGCCCTGCAATATTCCAAAAAATGGACCTAAATGAATAACGGGGAGGAGGTTTTACTGAGGTTCTTGATGGAGTAGGTTGAAGAATTTTTTGAGCAGCACAAGGAACCTCAGGGATTGGGATTGGTTTGGGATCTGTATGCAGTATAATTTGAGGGTTAGCTTGAGTGTCTGTGGAAATTAAGGGAACAGATAGGATTGGTTGGGGGTGAATAAAAGGTATTAGGGGTTGGGAAGGGGATGGAAGTAATGGTTTACTCAGTGAGGGGAGCGCTGCGTCTGAGTGAAAAATTGGTTGTGACAGTTTTTCGCTGGGTACTTGTGTGAGTTGTGGAATATAGAGAGGGTTCACGGTCGTAAGTAGTCAATCAACTTCCTCAATTTGTGACAGAGAGTTAAATCTGTTTTGCGTTAAAATTGAACCGTTCACTGGTTTTAATAGGTGGGTGGGAGGACGATAGAAAAAACCAAGTGGAACAGTGGAAATTGCAGTTTGATTGGGCGAATGATCCTCCTTTTGTGCTAGGATGGAGCGAGCGAATCTGGGAGATCTGAAGTTGACAATTATACAGTCGCCCTGGATAGTTTTTTGTGAAAGACCAATCCAGTCTGCTCTACGTGCCATAATTATTTGGTTTGTATTATGCACGTTAAAGTGTCTGTGTTTGACTAGCCAGTCCACCACTTTATTTCGCAAGGAGGGCCAGGATTCTGTCACTCCTTGGTCTAAAGTAGGAACGCCAGTCAAAACTACAATATATGGACAAGTAGCGGGTGGCAGGTTTGGACGATCTAAATGTAAATGAGGCCTTGTGATAGGGTTATTAGAGTAACTAGATGGGGAGAGTTTCTTTTGTTGAGAATGTGTCGTAGATGAATTCTTATCTATTGTACTCCTACTAGCTGATGGACAGTTTGGTTGTTGCGGGACACCGTTATACAGTTTGTTTTTCCCGGGTTGGCAAAATGGATCATTTAAGGGAGTAGTGTCAGTAAGAGGAGTAGAAAGATCATCCGAAAGAAAATGTTGTGAACTGGGTGTCTCTTTGCAGTCTGAGAGTTGGGTCAGCTTGATCTCAAAGGATCTGAGTGTATCGTTCAGTTTGGCAAGGAGACTGGAGGCCATAGCGTCAAGTTTATGATCAAGAATATTTTTTAGTTCTTCTGCTAGGTGATTGACAGTAGGTTGTGGATTAGAATCAGATGAAGTTACTTTACAATTGGGCTGGGGGGTGGGAGAAAATTCCCCTTGGTCTGTTTGAGTGCCCTGAGTTAGCATTTTGGGTTTAATGGGGTTGCTGCGTTGTTTAATTGCCCTACACTTTTTCTGGGTAGTCCTTAGGATCGTGTCTTGAGGATGTTTCAATTTCCCTCAAGTTTGTGGGCCCTTCGGAGAGGAAATTACAGGGTGGAGGTGAGTATTGCTATTAGCAGATAGAGTTTGAGTAGTAGGAGAGGAAGATACGGGTGGGGAACTAGAATTAGGTATTTTAGATGGAGAAGGAACTGTACCATGAAACAGGTGGCTGGGCGGGGACTGGTGGGAAGAATCAATAGATAGTCTACGTTCTATGAGGTGAATTTCTTTGCTTATAAGTGAGTCGGCCCGCAGAAGGTAAGCATCCAAAGTCCCCGCTGAGCAAATGCGCGTCTCCATTGTTCTTACAAAAATGATAGTTCAATAGCTAAACGTTAAAAAGATAACCAGATCCACTAATAAAGGCGGTACAAGGGCCAAAAGTACTCACAAGTTTGCTGCCTATGTAGTCTGGCTGATCAGTACGTAGAATGACTATAGTCAGGAAACACCGCAGGAGGGGAAAGCAAATGACAGGGACGTGGCCCAGCCCAGCCTCTGCCAGCCCACGACGGCCTCAGACGGTCCCGCCCTTGTCCCGGGCTTCTCCCGGCGTGTCCCGCGCGCGTCCTCGTGGGAGGAGGGACCAGACGCTGCTTTGTAGCGCCTCCTGGCGCGCTGCGCTGTCGCTGGCGGGAGCGTTGCTGCGGGGCTGCTGGTCCTTGTAGTTCTGGTGCCGGTCAAGGGAAGGTGCAGCGAAGCCCGGCCGGCACTGGAGCGTTTGATGGACTGCTCCTGTGCCTCAGCGGGGCTCTTGCGGGATCGGAGTTTCAATGCCCAGAGATGCGTGCACCGCAGGGACTCGGCCCCAGACGCTGCTTTGTAGCGCCTCCTGGCGCGCTGCGCTGTCGCTGGCGGGGGCGTTGCTGCGGGGCTGCTGGTCCTTGTAGTTCTGGTGCCGGTCAAGGGAAGGAGCGGCAAAGCCCGGCCGGCACTGGAGCGTTTGATGGAGTGCTCCTGTGCCTCAGCGGGGCTCTTGCGGGATCGGAGTTTCAATGCCCAGAGATGCGTGCACCGCAGGGACTCGGCCCCAGACGCTGCTTTGTAGCGCCTCCTGGCGCGCTGCGCTGTCGCTGGCGGGGGCGTTGCTGCGGGGCTGCTGGTCCTTGTAGTTCTGGTGCCGGTCAAGGGAAGGTGCGGCGAAGCCCAGCCGGCACTGGAGCGTTTGATGGAGTGCTCCTGTGCCTCAGCGGGATCGGAGTTTCAATGCCCAGAGATTCAACTCCATAATAGCGCTGACAGCCAAAGCCCCCGTGGAGCTGTGTCCTCTGACAGATGGACGCCACGCCTTCTGTGAACAGACAACATCATGCCCACTGGGCATGAAGAGAAAACTGCTGGGCTGGCACCCTTGCTCTGAGTACCCCATCCCTCAATGGTGCAGCCCTCAAGTCAGGGATACAGAGCGCAGTGGTTCAGCCCTCAATGGTGCAGACTTCAGGAATGCAGCTGTCAGTGGTGCAGGCCTCAGTGGTGCAGCCCCCAGGGGTGCAGCACTCATTGGTTTACCCTCATTGTTGAAGCCCTCAGGGGTGTAGCTGTCACTTGTGCTGCTCTCAGGGATGCAGCTCTCAGTAGTGCAGCCCTCAGGGATGCAGCTGTCAGTGGTGCTGCTCTCAGGGATGCCGCCCTCAGGGGTGCAGCTGTCAGTGGTGCAGCTGTCAGTGATGCTGCCCTCAGGGATGCAGCTGTCAGTTTTGCAGCCCTCCGGGATGCAGCTGTCAGTGGTGCAGCCCTCGGGGATGCAGTTGTCAGGGATGCAGCTGTCAGTGGTGCATCTGTCAGTGGTGCTGCCCTCAGGGATGCAGCGCTCAGTGGTGTATCCCTCAGGGGTGCAGCCCTCAGTGGTTAAGCTCTCAGGGATGTAGCTGTCAGTGGTACAGCCCTTAGGGATGCATCACTCAGGGATACAGCTGTCAGTGGTTTAGCCCTCAGGGGTGCAGCCCTAAGGGGTGTAGCTGTCAGTGGTGCTGCCCTCAGGAATGCAGCTGTCAGTAGTGCTGCCCTCAGGGGTACAGCTGTCAGTGGTGCAGCCTCAGGGATGTAGCTGTCAGTGGTGCAGCCTTTAGGGGTGCTGACCTCAGGGGTGCAGATGTCAGTGGTGCAGCCCTCAGGGGTGCAGCTGACAGTGTTTCTGCCCTCAGGGCTGCACTCCTCAGGGGTGCAGCTGTCAGTGGTACAGACCTCAGGGATGCCGTTGTCAGTGGTGCAGCCCCAGGGTTGCAACCTTAGGGGTGCGGCTGTCAGTGGTGCAGCCCTAAGCGATGCAGCTGTTATTGGTGCAGCCCTCAGGGATGCAACCTTCAGGGGTGCAGCTGTCAGTGGTGCAGCCCTCAGGGGTGCAGCTGACAGTGGTGCAGCCCTCAGGGGTGCAGCTGTCAGTGGTGCATCCGTCAGGGATGCAGCTGTCAGTGGTGCAGCCCTCAGGGATACAGCTTTGGTGGTGCTCCCCTCAGGGATGCAGCACTCAGTGGTGCAGCCCTCAGGGGTGCAGCGCTCAGTGGTGCAGCCCTCAGGGATGCAGCGCTCAGTGGTTCAGCCCTCAGGGGTGCAGCACTCATTGGTTAAGCCCTCATGGGTGCAGTCCTCAGCAGTTTAGCTGTCAATTGTGCAGCTCTCAGGGGTGCAGCTGTCAGTGGTGCAGCCCTTACGGGTGCAGCTGTCGGTGTTGCAGCCCTCAGGGATGCAGCTGTCAGTGGTGGTGCTCTCAGGGGTGCAGCTGTCAGTGGTGCAGCCCTTAAGGATGTAGCCCTCAGTGTTGCAGCCCTCAGGGGTGCAGCGCTCATTGGTTCAGCCCTCAGGGGTGGTTCAGCCCTCAGCAATGTAGCTGTCAATTGCACAGCCCTCAGGGGTGTAGCTGTCAGAGGTGCAGCTGTCGGTGGTGCAGCCCTCAGTGATGAAGCTGTCAGCGGTGCAGCTCTTAGGGGTGCTGCTGTCAGTGGTGCAGCCCTTAGGGATGCAGCTGTCAGTGGTGCAGCCCTTAGAGGTGCAGCTGTCAGTGGTGCTGACCTCCGGGATGCAGGCCTCGGGGATACAGTTGTCAGTGGTGCTGCCCTCAGGGATGCAGCACTCAGGGATTCAGCTGTCAGTGGTGAATCACTCAGGGATGCAGCCGTCAGTGGTGCAGCCCTTAGGGGTGCAGCTGTCAGTGGTGCAGCCCCTAGGGAGGCATTCTCGGGGATACAGCTGTCAGTGGTGCTGCCCTCAGGATGCAGCCCTTTGGGATGCAGCTGTCAGTGGTGCAGACCTTAGGGGCGCAGCTGTCAGTGGTGCAGCCCTTAGGGGTGCAGCTGTCAGTGGCGCAGCCCTTAGGGGAGCAGCTGTAAGTGGTATAGTGCTCAGTGGTGCAGCTGTCAGTGTTGCAGCCCTCAGGGATGCAGCTGTCAGTGATGCTGCTCTCAGGGATGCAGTTGTCAGTGATGCTGCCCTCAGGGATGCAGCTGTCAGTGGCACAGCCCTCAGGGATTCAGCAGTCAGTGATGCTGCCCTCAGGGATGCAGTTGTCAGTGATACTGCCCTCAGGGATGCAGCTGTCAGTGATGCTGCCCTCAGGGGTGCAGCAGTCAGTGATGCTGCCCTCAGGGATGCAGCTGTCAGTGGTGCTGCCCTCAGGGATGCAGCTGTCAGTGGCGCAGCCCTTAGGGATGACACTTTCAGGGGTGCAGCTGTCATTGGTACAGTGCTCAGTGGTGCAGCTGTCCGTGGTGTAGCTGTTAGTCGCACAGCCCTCAGGGATGCAACTGTCGGTGTTGCAGCCCTCACGGATGCAGTTGTCAGTGGTGCAGCCCTCAGGGATGCAGTTGTCAGGGATGCACCTGTCAGTGGTGCAGCCCTCAGGGATGCAGCTGTCAGTTGCGCAGCTCGCAGGGATGCCGCCCTCAGGGGTGCAGCTGTCAGTGGTATAGTGCTCAGTGGTGCAGCTGTCAGTGATGCTGCCCTCAGGGATGTAGCACTTAGGGATGCAGCTGTCAGAGGTTGTGCCCTCAGGGGAGCGGCTGTCAGTGGTTCTGCCCTCAGGACTGCAGCTGTCAGTGGTGCTGCCCTCAGGGATGCAGCTGTCAGTGATGCTGCCCTCAGGGATTCAGCTGTCAGTGGTGCAGCTGGTTCAGAAGAGGCCGAATATGACCTGCACCAGCTGCATTATTTTTAGGCATGGTCTTTAACTTTTACTAAAGTTATATGTATTTTGTACTTATTTAAAGAGGCTTTTGGTCAACTCTCATCATCCATTGGTTGTTGATATTGTGTCATTCACATTTTTGTGCTGCCCACTGGATCATACGGCATGGGCGCATTGACTCAGCCCACTTCATCCATTGGCTGGCTTCACTGTGATTGACAGTTTGCTACCCTTTCACAAGGAGAAATCCACACGCAAATAGTTCCCAAAAGTGACAGCGACTACCACGGCAATCTATTTTTGCTCTTAGCCAATATTATTATTACTATTATTGTTATTATTATTATTATTATTATTATTATTCTGATTATTTACATTGTTGAGGTCTCAGCATCTTCCGTAACAATAAAGTGATCCAGACACCATGACAGAACAAAACAAGAACTGACCAAGCTGAAAGGCTCTCAGCTAACACCTGAACTGTGGTCTTTCCAGTACTTGTTTCAGGGGCACAACAAAGCTTGAGGGGACCCTCCTGCCAAGTGCATGGAGGGGGCTCCCTAAGCCCCGAATCCAGTTGGGAGCTCTCAGGCCAGGGGTTGCCGCCCGTGCACAGTGCCAGAGGGGACCCCCTGGAGCTCAGACCCAACCTGCACCGCAGGGGCTATTGTTATGCCACTGACTTGTTTTCATCTAATGACTGCCTTGCTCCTCTCCCAGGATCAGGTGGGGGTGAGGGGTTAAGATTACATACACTGAGAGTGAAACAGGTCCCAAATCCAAAGGGGTAGAGCGTGGCTGTTGTGTACCCAGGGGCTGCATGGTGGGTCAGGGTCGGGCTGCCCTGTGCCAAGCTTGCCACTTGTGAAGTTGTTGGACAAACATACATCAGATTCAAGTTGTGTCAGAGTCCGCCTCCACGTCCCCGACGTGGAAAAAAGACAGGCTGCCATAGGCCTTGTAGTGCAGGTGACATAGTGGCATCAGAGACCAAGAGTGTCAGGGCCCACTTCACCCAAATTAGTGACTATTTTTTACCACTGCAATGGTTCTGTGCTCTGCACCTTCACATCTGTGGCGTGCAGCTTGTCTTCAGCAGGCACAGGACGCATTGCGCGTGCAGCACCAGGAATGCTGGCCACCAGTGGACTGGTGAGAGTCGCAGGCGGCAGGCCTCAAATACCCGCATCCTTGGTCAGCTCCCCAGTGCACAGAGTGGACAGTCTGGCCCTGGTTTCAGGGTTTTCCTCTCAGTTTCCTGCATTGTGCTCCTCATATGTTGCAGTTATGAAGAGGAACACAAGGACCCCTCTCTTCTGCTAACTCTTTCTCAGTGCACCTCTCTCTCTCCACCTTTCAGGATGGACTGCGACAGAAAATTGGTTCAGGCACCAAAGTAAAAGGGTCTCCAGTTAGCGAATCAGACATCTGGAAAGGTGGGCCACTTTGCAAATTGTGGCAGGTGAGAACTTGGAAAGACATGCTGAATAGATGTTTTGCAAGGTATGGGAGACGTCATTCATTTCGCAGTCAATGCTTGTGGTGATATAAAGGAAGTCAACAGAAAATACCGGCCCATCAGACCAAAAACCGGCTATGAACAGCCAAAGAAACACAGCCCACACTCTGACCTGTGAGGACCATGACAGATCTTCTGTCGTTTAGAAAGGAACTCAAGACCTGGCTGTTCCTTAAGGATTAACCCCGGCCACCCTTCTATTTGCTCCCCTTGTTTCAGGTTTCTCAGGATATTCTAGACAGCGCCAGGACACCTCCGGGTAATTGCCGCGCTCTACAAAATTCAATAACATAACATAACATCAGCCCTTCTGGCACTGTCAGCTTGCCCTATTGGTTAGTCCGGCCCATCTCTCCACCAATTACACTCGAGGACCTGTTCCATTCTTGTTACCAAGAGAGAAGAGGTTGAACGTTGATTGAGGTTGATTCTAGGCTCCCCTCTCCTCACCTGGCACACTTTTGAAGGGCACTTGCAAACGGTTTGACAAACTGAACTGCTGACTATGACATCACGATTAATTTATCTCAGTTGGACCCATTTTAGGTGCTCTAAACCCTTTTTTCATATTCAAATAGCCAAATGTGAAATAGTTTGCAGCATGTGATTTACAAAATCCTGGCCTCACTCTGTCATGTTTTCCTGCACAGGTTCCAGTTAACCGGCACCAATGAGGAAGGGAGCTGTGGAGCCACGAAGAAGACATCGATATATTCAGAAAGCTGTGCTACGCCGGCACACTGGGTCTGTGAGAAGGAGGCAAAGAGGGTGTAGGCTATGGAGAGTGTCTTCTGTGGGAGCGGCATCAAAGCGGCATGACTCACCACGATGGAGACAGCCGACCAATTGCAAAAGTTGTCCGTGTCCATCGAATGAAGAGTCAATAATACAACAGAGCTGTGTTCTGTTAATTTCTATGGAGTGTTCCTTTATACAATAATAGAACTCATTCTTAAAAGACATCTGAAGACCAACGCTCCAGACCATGTATTAGTGAATTTGTATTTCAATAGCACAGTGAACAATGCTAGATAACATTGATCTTTCTTTTAGCAGGACCCTCTGCATGGGGTCTTCACCCTCAGATCCATCCGACCCTCGCTTGAGCTGTGAAGCTTCCCTTCTCTTGGGTGGACGCACCAAGGATGGTCGCAAACCAAATCTGAAAGATCCCAAAAAAGAAGTGACAGTCCTCCTCCGGTATAGTCAGACAGCCGACACTTGTTAAACGTTTGGATCTGGCTTTGTCTTCTAGAAGGTGTGATGTCCTCGGTGAGATCAGCTCAGGGAATAAAATGTAAAGCGATAAGGCGCATCGAGCGACAGCAAGGGCTCAAGGATGTCGTCTCCGTTCCTCACTGGATCCTGGTCAAATACTGAGGAGAGGCTGAAATCATTAAAGAGAGACCCTTGGGGAAAAGGGGTGGTTTTGAGTGGCTTCCACCATCAGGGCAGCAATGATGGGAGATCTTAGAGGGCATTAACTTTGCAGCAAAATCTACTCGAATGAATAAATATTGAATGAGAAGGTTATTTCCTGGTATGTGATACTATATACTATTATAAAATATTTAGGACCAAATACATAATTGTTCTGGAGTCCATAATGTAGGATGTTCTACTTTGCAGGAATACAATTTTACAAAGGGTTTAAGGGTGAAGAGAAAATTGCACCGTGACCAACTCCTTGTTCAACCATCGCTCTCTAAGATGAGATCTCAGGAGCATCCCTTCTCTCAGCGGCCTTGAAGCAGAGGCGCTTTGAAGCGCCTCGAAGGGGCACAGATCCAAGCCTATCCTCTCTGTGGCACTGAGAAGAGATTACAAAAGGGTAAACTTTAATCTACAGAGTACACAAGAGCAACTAATATGCCAAGGACACATAAGGACTTTTCACGAATCCGACCGTCCTCCCCGATGCGATCGGACTACTGCGGTCCGCCCGCCATACTACATTTGCGGAGGTCGGACCACCAGCAGCCCGCAACGACATGCCGGCACTGCCAGGATCCTGGATCCCGCGGTGCTGGCGGTGTGCGCAGAGAGGAGGAATGGAGGCGGTCCATATTACGACTTGCCCTTCTGCAAGCCCTTTCATTGCGGTGATCCTGCCATGAAAAAACGTGCAGAAGGGCAAGGAGGGGGCCCCGAAGAGGACCCCCGGGCAAAACTGCCCAAGGGAGTGGGTGCAGGGGGCACATGGCATACCCCCCCCCCAACAAGTGCATGGTTGTGCATGCGCTGTGTGGCACGCATGACATGGTGCGTGCCACACCATTCACGGAGGAGCAGTCGGCACTGTCAAGGCAGCATTATGCTGTGTAGACTCTCCTATGAGCCTTATATACTACCTCCATGAGACTGACGCAGAAAGCCAGCCTGCCCAGGATTAAACTCGTAATCTGGCAGGTGGGTTTACCACAGCTTTGGCACTCTTCCTGGGACTGTGGCGTTGGTCCCAACCGAAAACAGCCAAAGTCATAATAAGGCCCCTTAGACTTGAGTCTTGAGTTTGTTAGTAATACAGGTCAATAGCAAATCACCATAAGCCAGGCCCCTTAGGTCGATATGTGGTCAATTCAATCTGTGTATTGTGTGGTCAACCACGTTTAGATTCTCTTCCCAATAAGAAGGACTCATGAGGATTGGCTTAGAATATGGGATACCTTTGGTTAGAGTCCAGCAGCTGTGTAGTTGAATGTAAGGAGTACCAAAATATTGGTTGATCGCACGTTTGCGTCAACAGCCACATGGACAGGATTGATGAGGTAGGGAGAACCAGCGCCCCCTGTATGCCAGAAAGAGCTGCTAGTGTCAAGTGCTGTAGAGTCCGCTAGCGGCTCGGACCTACACAAGTGATTACTCACTGTGTAGGACTATATGTTGGCTACAATTGGGAGCAGGTGGCGAACGTGTACTCTGCTAATAAGTTGGGAACCACATAGCACACTTACCAGACAGATGGTAAGTGTCAGAATATCAGGGCCATCATCAGCACAAAGGAAACAGTGGTACCGTCACTGTCTATACATTTAAGGATGCAATTTCAGCCACAATGTATACTTTTCACCAAGAAATAGACTTGCCTTAGTTCATTCACCTCAGTGGCATAAGCAGTTAAGGAGATGTAATCCTGAATATTCATGTGTGCTCCTTGGTGTAGTGCCTTGATAAATAGTCTTGGCGCTGTGGGTGCCTCATCGTACACTTTTAGCCCAGGTAGTACCCAGATGTCCGACAGACACTGGTTTGAGAAGAGGCCAACCACAGCATTGGACACTCACTGAGTGTGGAAAGTTCCCACAACAAAAGGCAGCTTATTAGACTCAGTTTAGAGCTGCTTCCCTTTCCAAGCAGCAGGACAAAGCGACGCTGTGGTTCTGACCCATCAGATCATTGATGGGCTTATTTACAAGCCCCTTGCGCCGCTGGTATGTCACTTCTTCCCATCGTAAAAGTGACGCACCGGCGGCGCAAGGGGCGTGTAAATAAGCCCCTGACTGTGTAACAGAAACTCAATTGAGGCTTTGATGGACTTTGTTTTATACTTTACATTCTGTGCCAGATTTGAGATCCAGATTACTCACGCCCCTGCTGGAGGCCACATGGATTCATAAAAGGAGACCTGGATGGCTGTGCTTGCAGCTGATTGAAGATTGTTTTTACTATTTGAGTAATTGCGTCACAAATCTTTGCATTAAGAGGCAAGATGCTCTGCACTGACCAATCAATGTCGTTCTAACTCAGAATGTCGGACTTATTAACCTCATTTTGTATGAGTTCATTGTCTCATTTCATTGTTTCTTTTTATTCAAATGCAATAGTCTATATGTGATTTAATGTATACATTTATTTTATAATTGCTAAATAAATGCATTATTACCACTACTGTGACTTACCCGTCCACAGAGTTGTTTGGGAGGAGGTAAAGAGAGTCTGACCTGCTCCTAAAGAAATAGCGATACCACGTGATCAAACTGATCAGATCAAACCAGGCTGGGGAGGTCAGATGAGGTGTGGTGTGCAGTTTGGAGTTTTCTTACCTGTTTTCTTGAGTTGCCCTTGTTCCCCTTGTATATCTCACCAGGGGGCATATCAACAACAACCGGCGATAATTATCGCTCAGCGCTCTTAGCGTGAGGATAATTATCGCCGGCTAGCGTGAATTTTTATCGCTGAGATAGCGTGCTATTAGCAACGCTTATCTCAATAGCGATAAAAATCCTCACGCTAACAGGCTAACGTGAGATTATCGCTGGAAACCCAGCGATAATCACACGTTACCTTGTTGATAGGGACAGGCAAACTTAGCCATGATATCCTCCTTCCATAGGATATCATGGCTAAGTCTGAAAATTAGCAGACGTAAAAAAGCAGCGTTAACCGCGGTTAGCGCTGCTTTTTTTGTCTCTAACAGGGTTGGCGACATTCTTGATAATAGGAGAAATGTCGCTTAGCGACATTTCTCCTATTATTTTACTCTGGAACGCCTCCTTTGCATCTCATTAGAGATGCAAGGGGAAGCGTAGAGTAAAAGGGTGCTAACATGCAAATTTGCGTGTTAGCACCCTGTTGTTGATAGAGTGCTAGTTTTATCTCTCCTTTTTTGGCTTTTAAAGCCAAAAAAGCAGAGATAAAGCCCTTGTTGATATGCCCCCAGGGCCTCCTGGTTTACACGGGGAAACAACTTGGACTGCAGTAAACCTGTTCTAGTTACAATCCTGAATTGGGAGCAAACCCCTCTTGTGCTTGAATCCGGATTCCCATGCTACCTGTCTTGAGAGCCAAAGTCCTTTGAGCTGCAATCCGTGTTATGGAAAAAAGATGTTGCTGGAACTGATGGAGCGCAAGAAAACGTCGAAAGAAAACATATTTGAAAACTTACAAACTAGGCCTCAACTCCCAGTGTTACTTGCACCTCAGTGCTGGTTATGGGAGCAGAAAGCGCATCGATCTGCAGTTCCCTGATCCTGATACACAGACCCTGGATCACCAGACACTTCTGCCCACAGATCAGAATGCAGAAATGTCACCAGTAGATACCTGCAGCACAAGGACAGCGGATTGACTGTCAGAATAGCACCAGCCAAACTCTTGTCCTGCTACAATATTTTGACCAAAACACTGAATCCTACTTTATATTGAAGGTAGGTCTATCCTGGTAAATATACACGTATTAGTCTTAGCTTCTCATGTAGGCATCTTTTTTGTTGATATTTTAATTAATTTATGTCATCATACAACTTGTTACAGTGATACTGAGCAGAAAAGAGAGTGTGATCAAACATGGACATGGAGTAGTGGGTGTCCACGCAGGGGACACAGAAGTCCGAGGGGCAGATGTACAAGCCCTCAACGCCACGGGAGTGTCCGTTGTTTTGACGTTCCGGTGGCGCAGCGCCATTTTCCATATTTACAAGATAGCTCTAACCCACTTTGCATGGCTTAATATAACCTTGTAAATATGCCCCTTTCCGCCACAGTCTTCTGCTGCAAAGGGGCGTGCAATGGTTGTTTCTGTTGGCGTTACAATTAATACCCATTGCTTTTTGGCGCTGCCCCAGACGTACCATGCCGAGGCAGCATCAAAAATGAATGCCGTGGAGTACCGGCCGTTGGAATGGTACAACAAGGAGAAATTAATTTCTCCTCCTTTTTTGCTCTTTCCATGTGTGATGCATTCTGCAGCACACGCAGAAGGTGCAAATCGCCAATTGTTGATTGTTTCTTGAAGGTGTCCCTTCCTGCACATAAAGAACCATCCATGCTGCACAGGCACCCAGGCACTAGCGCTGGGCAGATTTTTTCTGCAAGCGCTAGGGGAAACACGGGCGTGTACCGTATTCTTTTGAATACGATGCATCCCTGTGTTTTGAAAATGTCAGACATATTTGGCACAGCTCCTCGCTTCGAAATGTTCTTGTGAATACGCCCCTGAGGGTCTGCACTGCTGTTGGTGCGCGCTGTAGAGAACTTGCTGAATATCGTCATTGTGGCTTAATTGGGATAAAATATTGGGGTCAAAGTGAAGGACTGGCGGGTAGCTGCAATATTCACGTCTAGGCATCTTGACGGTACATACATCATCAAGGTGCAGGGATGCGATTTACCTACTTACCTTTTCGATATTATGATAGTCATTATTCTGGTCACAATAATTTGTCGGATGGCATTTAAAAATGGATATTCTGTTAATGCACTGGGAGATGTTTTACGGCATGGGCAAAGTTGGCTCTGGCCTGGGCCCCATCCTTTCGGGGGCCACCTGATAGAGCCAGGTCCGTTATGCAGAGTCTTGCACCGATGGCCATGAATGATTCTTAAACATGTTGTTTTAAATACCTTCTTCCTTTAATTTATTTTTAATGTGGGTGATGTGTGAGAGCCTTTTACAGAGATTTTTAAAATAAATGTGTTTATGTTTCATACACCATCTATAAAAAGTTCTTTTAGATCAAAGGAGGATCTCACTTATGAGAAATGGAAGGGTGTCACAGAGCTTTCTTGCAGTAATATTAGTGAGCTGCTGCTGTGTTACAATATTGAAAACACACGTCACTATCTCTGAATATTAGATGTAAACATATTTAGAATGTACACTGTCAGTGACCCGGCAAAGAGGGCATTAAAGAGCTGAAACTGGATCATAACGTCAAAGCTGTTCTGAACAAGGGCCCCCAGAACACGTTTGTCCCAGGGCCCGCAAAAATCCTTAAGATGTCCCTGCTGGAATGGGGGCTTTTAGTGCATGAAACCGTTCATTCTGGAAATGCCCTGTATTTTATTCCTTTTAAGAGAAGAGCTAGAGTAAGTGACTTTACCAGGTGGGAAAGGATAGTCCATATATCACCACTTTTCACCAAGATACAAGGGAAGAGACTTTTCCAGTGGCAGTTCCTTCGAGAGGGCAATGGGGCATCACCCCCTGCCAGCGCCAGCTGCAATGGTGCTAATCATGGGAAGAAAAATTCAATTAATGAATTTTATTAGAAGTTTGTTTTTCATGTTTAGTGTGCAGCACCCTCCAGTCAGGATATGTGGGGGTAGGTGTCCTCTGCTGTCGATTGGCAGCATAGAGGACCAGAGAAGCAACATGGACCCTCCGAAGTATGCGTTCAATTTGGCTGGCTCCACTGAGCCGGCCAAACTGCCATGCCCACTTTGCAGCTCTCCACTCAGCTGTCTTAGAAAGCTAGGTGGAGACCGAGCACAGGCCTAAAGGGCCAGAAGGAGTGTCCAGCCAGGATTCTTACAATATTGAGGACCAGTATATTGCCAAGGATAATGTACACAGGAAGTATAGGTTATAGCCTTATAGCCCGCTGCCAAGGGCTATACCAGGTGATAAAAGCCTTGAACCCAAGTTTTCGCCCTGAACCGCAGACAAAGGCCTATAACAAGGCAGAAGGGCTATAAAGCTATTAGAATATTCCACCTACTAAGTGTAGAAGGGTCTAAATTAAAAAGGGAGAAACTCAAAGACAAATATTGTGATATTGAAGCTTATACCAGCCATTATAAGCCCAGAGCTAATTCATTGTCTTCAATGGAGCTCTCAATATTCCTATGTTCTAATTACTATTCTTAACACCACATTTATTTACATTGACGGTATATTGGTGGTCGGTCTGGTGGAGTAAAACATTTTTGCAGGAGGGTATCAGAGGGTATAAGATTGATTGCAGCTCCTCTGCAGCGCTCAATTCGAGCCTGTGGTTTCTAGTGCTTTCACTTGAATTTTATTGACAACACCGGCTCTTATGATAGCCGGCCACATGGTGGCGCTGTTTGTCCCATGTTTTTGAGGAGCACAGCAGCTGTTGTTTCATAATTAAATGTACATTAAAATCACTAATACCTTCCGCCCAAAGCTTTAAGACTGCCTAGGGTGCTACTGTAGTCACTTTAATGTATATTTAAAGTCTGAACTGTCACACTTGTATGAGTGTGATGGTTAGTAGTTGTGTTGTTACTGTCACTGGCAGTGCTAGTGGGAGCAATGAGGGGTGCAAGCTGCAGTGGCCTCCTGGCAAGGGCCCTGGCGCTTTTTTTTTTTTTTTTTACAAATAAACACTGGTGCCTCTGTGAATCTTTCAGATTGTTCTGGTTTGGGCAATCAGCTTAGTTCAGGTTTATCTGAGGCTGCAGCTGCATGTGTCAATCAGAGTTAGTATTTGTTTGTAGTCCGGGTCCAGCCCCCCTCCTGTTTTCATAACTGTGCGCATTAGTTTAAACTTTATCCATAAGTATCCGAAGCCCAGTGCAGCAGCCTCACTTACCATCCGCTGGAGTTTGAGGGTGCCCTGCTTGTTCCCTTCTGGGGGGATTGTGTTGCAGTGCTCAAGCTGTGATGGACCCTAAGCCTAGTGAGTTGAATCCTGTGTCTTACATGGAGGAAAAGGCAACTCCTGGGAGCATCTTAAGTGGGAGCCTGCACTTGTGACCACAGTTGAAAGGAGAGCTCTCTGTTGAGACAACTCCCGAGATGTCTCATTGATTGCGCTGAGGAGGGCGCATCTCTTCGCTTCCCTCGGTCACACAGGCCGTTTGTCCTGGTGCTATTGGTGCAGATTGGGGTGTACAAAATCTCCCTACTTCCACGGATAGAGTAATTTCACAGTTACACGCACATACACTCATCATACACTTGGGCCCATTTTACTAACATACGCTCAAATACTCTACCAGCACTGAACCTGTGGAAGAAAGAACTCCTAAACACCCTGCATCTACACTGAGGTCGATAAGACCTAATTGTAACTGTCCTGAGTCATGATCTAAACAATCTATACAACAATAATCAAAATAGAGTACTCAATAATTGACAAGAAATAATCACCAACACTGCATTTAAAATTATGGTATTTTATCTAAAATTAGTCAGAGAAAATCAATCAGAGTAAATCATTTTTCTCATAATTACCTATTCTAGCTAAATGTCAGAATGGGTCAGGACAGGTCTCTCAGTAGAAGTCTCCCGAGTCGCCGTCCTCACAGCATAGATCCTCACCAACGCAGGTTTGGGAAGAAAATGGCAAAGTGGCAAAAACCCTCTCTAGGCTAACAATATTTATAATAATTTTAACAAAAGAAAGCAACATAAAATGTTTTAGATATCCGCAGAACCGCTGAGCAGAGCGAGCAGGAAAGGATGTAGCATCGCTACATTTGGAAAATCTCCGCTCAGAAAAATCACAAAAATAAAAAGACGGAAGATGGAACTAAACTTTCGAATGTATCTCCTCATATTCATATTTCCTCGGAACCAGCATTATGATCTCAGAGTTCATTCATTATGGCTCCTTTGTCCTCCAAGGTTACTCAGATGTACTTGGATGTTCGCCCAGAGCTGCTGTCCTCACGGAAACTTTTAAACCAGGCGAAGACTGTGGTCAGATGACTCTCAACCATGTTCAGCAAGGCCTTCTCATCACAAATCATTCACTCGAGCCCAGGCTGCAAACGGCAGCCATTTTATACTAGGCCAAAACGTACCATCTTAATTAAAAGAGACAAAAACAACGTTACCACAGCATAGTGATTAAACAGTGTTAACCCCACTAATACCCTTATCTGTATGTAATTATCTAGCCTTTGCAACACAGAAAAGCATTAGCACACGACAATTCAAAAGCATTTTGTGCTTTAAAATAAACAGCACTCAGCAACGTTTATTGAATAAAACATGCACATTATTAATAAGCAATACGAAAGCATTCCCACGTGTCATTTTCTCTTGTTAATTCGCATTGGTTAGTCAGAACATTTACACAAAACAAATAATTAGTAATTATGAATTAATATTTTTATTTTTGACAAATAGACAAACCAGAGCTTAAAAACCCAATAGATTTTCAACAGAAAACTCTGCTCCAGCAATCCCCCCTTTGGTGATATTATCACCAAATAAACAACCCAAAAAAAAAATTTTAGTGAAATTTTGTCCCATTTTAGGAGAAATTGGAAATGTCTTTTTCTCCTTACACAACACTACACACCAGACACCCTTTCATCATCCCTCTTTGTTTCCAAGTAAACACTCTCCCTCAACTCTTCTAATTCCATTTCTTGTGGTTCTCTTTTCAACCTTTTATTTCTCTTTTCATTATTTCTTTTGATTAATTTCTTTTTCCCTCCCCTGTTTTTACAACACAAACACACCAATCTTAGTATCAATAAAGCAACAATTATACAAGTCAAAGGAAACAATATCTTACCTATAATAGTACTACCTATTTTTGCAATAAAACTCTTAACAGCAACTATTTTATTAGCTATTTTAGTCCAAATACTTTCAGCTTCCAGTGGTACTAATTCTTCATGCAAATCAGTAATATTTTTGATATAGACCTTCAGGTCTTTGCTTTTGTCTGGAATGTAAGTGCAACAATGTTGGACTTTCAGCATTCCACAAACTCCACCCTCCTTAGCTAATAGAATATCAAGGGCAAGTCGATTTTGCATAGACATGGCACGTACGGAAATCAATTCCGTATTCACCAAAAGAAACCCTCCAGCGGTATTTGTCGATAAGCGATCCACCACTGTTGACAGTTTCTGAATTCCATAAGCATTCAAAGAAATTCCCACTGCAGGAATTAAAGCTCCAAAAATGTCACCCACTATCTCAGACCAAGTTTCTCTCTTAAAACGCGTTAGTAAATTAATATGTTCTACATCTTCTATTCTATCTATATGAAAAATCTTTGGAAAGACCAGGCCCACATAACACGTGCCATACCAATGGTCAGGCAACCTGTAATAAGCCTTGTTCCCACAAACATAATACACTCCTGGAAAAATTGTATCTTCTCCACCTCTGAAACCCCATCCTGTTGCAATGAAGTATGTATCATGACACTCACTAGCCCCAACAAAATATGTATCATATTGGGATTTCCTTCTTGTAATGCACAGCTTACCCTTTTGTGGTGCATCTAGAGCTAAAGTTGGACTAGCCCCATTTCTCAATTCTTTTCCCATCTCAATGTCCCAAATTGTCTCACTCACTTTATATTTCCCTGCTTTCTCATGCATGCTCAATCTCCTTTCCTCCACCATGTTTAGGAAAGCTTTCTCCTCTTCTTTCAGACTGCAAGTTAAATTATTCTTAAAAATTTAATCTAATGTTAATTCTTCTTTTTCAATAAAAATCTCACCAAAAATGTTAGCTTCTTTAGCTGGATTCAGCTCTTTGTTCATTGGCAATTGCCCAAAAATGTTATCTTTGTTAGACATCTCATAATCTATTTTCCCTAACAAATAAAAAACACTACTTAATACACTACAAGAAATTCCATACGTAGCTGGTAAATGGTGATAAGTAACACCCTCTGAAACGGATGCAGGTAATTCCATACAAACGTAACAATCCCTAACTTCCATTGTCTTCACATATTCGTATAACAGCTTTGAAAAAACATTACTAGAAAAATCATTAATTGACCTATCTTTATGTATGTAAGTATTACTAATTCTAGTCGGAACTACTTTTTGTGAACTCTTCTCTGCATTTGTCACATTCTCTGTATACATCTCAAATGTACCTATTGTAACTCTAAAAGTAACTAATAAAGCTAAAACACCCCACAATAGCATTAATAATCCAGTACAGCAGCAGCACATTTTACACCATCTTCTTAAGAAGGCACATCTACTTTGGTTATTCTCTATGTTAGCCATTTTACTACTTTGACCGTGTCTTTTGACTTAGCCTCTACTACTCCACTACTTGAGTTTCTAGAAATTCTGGATTACTTCAAACAATTAATTTTCAGGTTTTCTTCTTTTCCCTTTCTCCAAGTGATTTCTTCTGTTCACTCAATTTGGATACTCATCACTCTTTACTTCATTTTCTTCAACATCAAATTGTATTAGATCTCCAACAATATCCTCAGTATCCGACTTTTCATCAATGTCAGTCAAGATTACTTTCAGGATTTCACCAGTATCTTCCTCAACCACTTCTCGTATGGCCTCCTCTGGATTTCCTTGACTTTCTGCCTCTTCACCTCCAGACAGTGCCACGTACGTCCATTCCGGCGACCTATACTTCTGGTTAGGCTTTCTTATCCTCTTGATCTCCTCTGGTTCTTTTGACTCTTTTCTCTTTTCACCTCTTGCTGGATTTTGACTCGACACTTCATTCACTTGTTCAGCTTTCGAGGTATTTGCTCTTATCAGTCTATATCTCCGCCTCTTTATTCTGTTGTTAGGCCAAAGATCTCCTCTTATAACCTTTTTCGGTCTTGTTTCTGTATTATTTCTTTCTCCAATCCAAGTTCTCTTTCTCAGAACTCGACCCTCTGATTTCTCACTCTCACTTTCATCCGATTCTGTTTCAAATGCCTCTTGTTCTTCAGCAGTTTTCTTTTGCTCCACAGTCTTTTTCACCACTGTTTGAGACTTCCCTACTTCTGTCCCTCCTCGGGTCTCCGACACGCAATCTTCTTGCTGTCTACTTGTCCCTTCACCTAACTTGTCAAGAATGTTCCCTACACCTCCTCGGGGGTCTTCCGCAATCTGTCCCTCTCTATCTTCTTCTAACCCTGCTTCTTCAGGTATAATCTCAAGTGGTTCTTCAATCTCCTCCTCTTCTGATTCAGGAGTAGTCTCTGTGGAATTGCTCTTTTCTCTTCTTTTCCCTTCACTGCTTTTTAGAACTTCAGGCTCTCTTACAGAATCTGATCTCCTTTCTGAGACTCTCAATGGTTCTCTTAAAGCCTTTTCTGCTTCTTTTCTCACTGGTTCTGTGTCTTCATCATCACTGGTATCTGACTCTTCAAAGTACTCCTTACCAGTCCCATCCTTTGGGTTTGGAACTCTCAGAGTATGACTCGCATGTACCCAGTTTTTCACACCAGCACACTTCACTGCAGTTGTCGTAGTCAGAATGACTTGTCTCGGCCTTCCCCACCTTGGAACCAAGCAATTTCTTCTTCTGTGCACTTTAATCCTCACCCAGTCCCCTGGACTCAGATCATGAGCTTGCTTCTTCTCAAGTGTGGTAGCTTCTTCTCCAACCTGGTGAAACACAGAATGAACTGCGTCAGCCAGGCCTTTACAGTAATCCAAAATCATGTCATCAGTTATTGTCATCAACTTATTGACAGGCACATATGCATGTCGCATTGCACGTCCCATTAAGATTTCATGCGGACTTAAACCAGTAGTTCTATCTGGAGTAGATCTAATATTCATTAGCACTAGAGGCAAGACATCAGGCCATTTCATTCCAGTGGCTAAACAAATCTTACCAATCCTGTTCTTGATCGTGCCATTTATCTGCTCAACAACACCAGAAGCCTCTGGTCTGTATGCACAATGTAGCTTCTGCTGTATGCTCAATGCTTCACAAATCAAACTCATGAGTTCATTATAGAAGTGTCCACCTCTATCAGACTCAATCGTTACTGGAAACCCGTACCTAGGAATCAACTCCCTTAACAGTAACTTTGCCACTGTTACTCCATCATTTCTCCTAGTCGGATAGGCCTCCACCCATCTTGAGAACAAACAGACTACCACTAGAACATACCTCAGTCTGTTCACTTGGGGCATTTCAATGAAATCAATCTGCATTCTTGTAAAAGGACCACCTTCTCTGCCTATTGTTCCCAGACTCACCACTGTCTTTTTCCCAGTGTTAAATTGCTGGCAAATCAAACATCTTTGACAGATGCTCTCTGCAATTGTCCTGAACTTTGCATTGTACCAGGTCTGCTTAAAAGACCTGATCATCGCATCCCTTCCCAAATGTCCCTGGCCATGATACATCCTTGCCATTGTCGACAGCATAGAGTTCGGCATGACTGGTCTGCCATCTCTATAGACCCAAACATGGTCTGTTTCTCTTGGGGCACAACCTGCCTTGATCCAATCTTTCTTTTCTTCCTTTCCTGCCTCATCCTGCAACTGTTTCACTTCATCCCACGTCTCTAGGACATTAGTAAACATCACAGAACAAAAAGACATTTCACCTTCTCGTTCCCTATTAATTGACTGGTTATTCTTTGCACAATACTGAGCAATATCATTTGCATATCTATTGCCAACAGTTATAAAATCATCTCCTTGTCCATGAGCAGCACATTTCACAACTGCTAACTCTTTAGGCAGCTGTATCGCCTCAAGTAATTTTCCAATCACTTCAGCATTCTTTATTGGAGTCCCACTCGACGTCAAGAAACCTCTCTGCAGCCAAAGCTGGCCAAAATCATGCACAACTCCAAATCCATACTGACTATCAGTTATCACAGTCGTTCTCAAATCTTTCCCAATTTCACAAGCTTTTGTCAATGCCACCAATTCAGCAACTTGTGCAGATTTCACTCATTTCAATGGTGATGCTTCCATAACCTCTGAAACCTTACACACTGCATATGCTGCACACAGCACACCCTCATCATTCCTCAGGCATGATCCATCCACAAACAGTACATGGTCACTCTCAAGCAAGGGAAGATCCCTTATGTCTGGTCTCGGTTTTGTACAGTAATCAAGCACATCCAAACAATTGTGATCATCTTCTGTCTTCACACCCACATTTTCAATATCCGGCAACAATGTCGCTGGATTCACATTCACACATCTCTCAAGAGTCACATTTGATGCTCCCAGAATGACTTTCTCATATTTAGTCAGTCGACTATGTGACATGTACTGGGTTCTGCTTCTTGTCAAAAGAATTGCCACATTATGAGGTACGAATACCCTTACAGGATATCCCATTATGATTCCCTCACTCTGTTCCAGGCTTCTGCATGTTGCAGCCACAGATTTCAAACAACCCGGTAAACCTACAGCTACAGGGTCAAGTGTCGATGAGAAGTACGCAATAGGCCTTCTCAGCTGTCCATGCTTCTGGATTAACACTGAAAGTGCACATCCATTTCTCTCACTACAGTACAACTCAAACTCCTTTTCATAGTCTGGCATACCCAAAGCAGGGGCTTCACACATTCTGTTTTTTAGCTCCTCAAATACTGCCATTTGTTCTCCATCTAGTTCCAATGGGTCTGTCATTTCACTTTTTGTCAGCTTAATCAGTGGCTTCGCTATCAGAGAAAAATTAATTATCCACTGACGACAATAACCCACCATACCCAGGAACATTCTCACTTCCCTCTGGGTCTTTGGGGCCTTCATTCCCCTGATGATTTTGATCCTGTCATCAGTCACCTTTCTCAGACCTTTTTCAATATTGTGTCCAAGATAATGCACCTCTTTTTTGCAAAATTGCAATTTGGCTGGAGATACTTTTAACCCTCCATCTGCCAGATGATTCAGTAAAGCTATAGTATCTACTTCACAAGCTTCACGTGTCTTTGATGCCACAAGTAGGTCATCAATATACTGCACTAGTACTGAGTTTTCAGGCATAATCAAGCTCTCCAATGATTTTTTCAATAACTGATTGAATATCGAAGGACTCTCTGTATACCCCTGTGGGATACGACACCATGCTAAAATACGCTGGCCAAACCTAAATGCAAAAATCGGCTGGCTGTCATGATGCAATGGAATTGAAAAGAAAGCATGACACAAATCAATCACTGTGTACCACTCAGCATCATGTGGAATCTGATACAAAATCACTGACGGATTTGGCACAATAGGACAACATGCCACCACAATTTGGTTAACTTTTCTCAAATCTTGTACAATCCTGAACTTCCCATTAGGTTTCTTTAGCCCCATTATCGGTGAATTACACGGGCTACTCAATAGTTCTCTCAGAACTCCTTGCTGAATCATTTTCTCAATTATAGGAGTTATTCCTTCAATTATTTCTGGTGTCATTTTGTACTGAGGAATGTTAGGATAAGTAATTCCCTCTTTCACTGAAATTCTCACAGGATCTACATTATTCATCAATCCCACATCCTCTCCAGTAAAATCCCAAACTGTCCTTTTCACTGTATCTCTCAGCTCTCGAGGCAAATCCTCCGGATCAAACACAGCAAATGCACCAACCATTTCACTCTCTCTATTTCCTAGAGTCATTCGGTACAAAACATCCTCATCTGGTGTCTCAAAAGCTATTCCATCCGGTGTACAAAAAATTGTACCGTTCATTTTACATAACAGATCCCTACCTAACAGGTTCACTGGACTAGTGTCACAGACAATAAATCTGTGCATGTCTGAAAATTTCCCTATTTGTACTCTTACTGGTTCAGTAAGACGTGTCCTGATTTGTGTATTGGCTACACCAACTACTTGGATTGCTTCATCCGAGAGAGGAAGATTTCTAATATCTGCTGACCTGACAGTTGATCTTGTCGCACCTGTGTCTACTAAAAAAGTAGCACTTTCTTCATTTATTTTCCCATCTACAAATGGTCCTGCCTGGTCTATTTCTAGAGTTGCACCAAGTATGCACTCTTCTTCCTCCCTTCGGCACCGTCAATAATCCCCTTCAGACTCACTCCCTTCATTCTTTAACAAGTACTGTTGTACCTGGTTAGAACGCCTTTGTTTGTTTACCTGCTCATCATTGTAGAATCCTGAATCCTGATTGTACTTTTGTGACCCTCTATTCTGCGGCAAGGGCGGTTTTGGCTCTTGACTCTGCTGTCTCACAACAGAAGGTTGTTGCTGCTGTCGATTATTCCCTTCGTTCTGCACCTGTTGATTTAAGGGTTTACCCTCATTATTCACTAATGGTGGATTGGTACATTCAGATCTCCAATGTCCCAGTTGGCCACAGTTGTGACATGGGAATTTCTTTTTTGCTTCCTCAAGATTCCCCTTTCCTTTCCCTGCATACCTAGGCCTATTCCCTGCATTATTTCCTGCATTATTCGCCTGTTCCACCAACTGTGCTTCCTGTCTTTCCGCAACTTTCACTTGTGCCCACATTGCTTTTTCTTTCAGCTTTCTCTGTTTTGCTTCAATTTCATCACTGAAGTATTTTGCATGTCTCAGAATCTCATCTATTTTCTTACTCTGCCAGTCCACTGTGTGCTCACGAATTCTCTCACTAATTTCAGGTCTCAGGCCATATACAAATCTGTATACAAAATTACTCAAATCTTTGTCACCCAGGTGTTCATCCCCACTGAATTGTTTAAAAGCCAGTATCAGCCTCTCATCAAATGCATGAGCTGATTCTTTTGCTTCCTGTTGTGTTCGATCTATTTTAACCCAGTCTGTCTCTTTTGCAGGTACTTTACTTTTCAGGTATACCATCACCTGATCATACTTTCTCATTACCTCTGGATCTGGTGCTCCTGTTCTCTGATCTCTTGGATATTCCTCAGTAGGCCAACTCACAACTATTTTACACTCAGTCCACAAGTCTGCTGGAACAATTATATCAAACAGACTATTCAGGTCAATCCACAGCACTTTTGACAATTTCACAAACCTGTCTACCTGCCTATACCACTCGACGGGCTTTTCTCTCAGTCGAGGGAAATCATTCGTAAATGATAAAATATCCTGTCTGGTCCATGGAACATGTACATATCCTCCTCCAGGTATTTCTCTCATAGGATAAGTATCCACTGGTTTCTCCTTTTCTCTCACAGGAAATGCTGAATAAGTCCTATCTCCTGATTCTTCTCTTTTCTTGTACCACCTATCCTTCCACTTCTCTACATCACCCCATCTTCGCAACAATGCAACCATTTCCTTAATCTGTCCTGTTCTACCAGTACCATTCAAATTTTCAATGTCTTTGTCTGTAAAATCCATCCTGTAAGACTTCTGCAGAGCTTTCACCTTATCAATGTCAACACCCTGTTCATTCGCTACTGCTCTTAACCTGTCATGTGTATTCCTTGCTCTCCAGGTGATATTTTTGCACATAAACAACAGTTCACCATCATGATGATTTTTTAGAATTTCTGTAGGAACTGTCCCTGCAACAAGCTCTTCTAATTCTACACGTAACCTAGCCACATCAATAGCCTGTGAATCTTTATCCCTCTTTTGAAGAACTTTCATCCAATCATTCAAATCTTCAGCTGTTATTTCAGTAGTTTTTCTCACTGGAACCACTTTTTTCTGCGGTTCTAAAATCGGCATCCCTGAACAACTAGCTTCACTAGCATCCAGTCTCGAATTAGACTGTACCTCTAATCCTTCACTACATGTGTCATGTCTGGATTGACTCAGATCACTATTTTCTGTCCTTCTTCCTGAATTTCCTGAGGGACCACCCAAACTTGTTATCTTATTCCCAACATATGGAATCACCAAATCATTTTCACCTGTCCTCTGCTTATCAAAAACAGGCATAACTGGACCTATCGTTACAGGCACCGTAACAGCTTCCAGATTCTTCGTCAGCTCTCTAATCTTTTCAGTCAGTTCTGTTTTAGTTCTGGCTAATTCTCTTGTATTCTCGTCACCACATTGATTCTCTCTCTCTCTGAAAGGATTACCACTTCTTAACTCAGGTGTCACATTTTCTGTCTCAATGATACGGAATGTATCTCTTATTGGAGAAACAACTGGTGTACTCTCTTCTGGTTCTGGTCTATATGGAGGTGGTCTCTTGTAAATCATGTCATTCAAGACCTCATCCTCATACTCATTAACTCCATATCTTCTCACTTCTGCTTCAGGAACCCTTTCTGCTCCCTCGTCAACTGTTCTCATAGGATATAATCCCTCTGACATGCTAGCATCTCGCCATCTCTTCATTCGATCATGATGAGTTTCACGATCATGTCTCCTTCCGAACATATACCTATAGTTGCCTCCAGACCTCTGTTTTTCTCGCTCATGTACTTCCTCTTCCCATTCCACTAAAGCCTCAAACTGTGTCGGCCTTGGTCTTGGGTCAAGACATAACATCTTTTCCCGTAAATTTCTCAACACGGCCAGATTAAATGAACCATGTTCTGGAAATGCTAGAACACCATCTTCCTTTGTATACCTAACCCAATTCTCCAACCATATACAGGTATGATACCCATATCTTGCAGCCATGAAGGATGCAGGTGTTTTCGCTGGAGGTAACAATTCACCTTCTCTTGTTTTAACATCTTTATCCTTGTCGAACCAGCGTTTTATTTTTCTGAACAAAGATTTTTTCTTTTTCTCTTCTTGGTAATACATTTTAGCGTTTACCAAAACTTTCTAATCCCTTCCGTATTACAACTATACAATACGATTTTTCAACCAATAACAGCGCGACTCACACTAACGCACCAATCCTGGAGCGTCTACGTCACTAGAATACCTCTTCCAATCCTTGCGTGGCTCACACCAACGCACCAATCCCAGCGCGAACCCTATTCTGATCCAATATCCAATCAGAGCGCGGTCTGTTTGACGTCAGCAGTCGCTGCAGTCGCTTCTGTCTCCTGTCTCCTGTCACTCGTCTACCCCTCCTTTACAAAATTTCTCAGTAGACTTTGTGTCAAATTCTACAAAATCTATTAGTTACAACATATAAACATCTCCATTGTCTGCTTCACTAACCACAGAATAGTAAAGAAAAAATCTATTTCACAAGAATCCCGTTGACACAGTAGCACATCCCTCTACTCTGCCCTTCTATCATGCATTCATTAACTGCTTCCTCTAGGACTTATCCAAAGAGTTTTACAATCAACTAAATGCTCATACATTCACGCACATTCATACAAGAAAAATATAGTACATACACACAGAATCCTGCTTTCCCGAGAACAGCGAACAATCTGTCCCGCTACAGAATTATAACACACGTTAACCAAGCAGCTTACCTCTGCCCAGTCCTTCAAACAAGCTCAGAGAATACCTATTACTTCTCCCGCGATAAGCTTTAACGGTGAACCTTACGGATCCCTGGGACTTAAGACCAGAGTTTCACAGATAACCTTCGCTATCATTCGCACTCCTTTTATACCAGAACTATTTCTAATAGTAACATACGACAATGTCACTGATTCCGAACTCAGACAATGTGACGCGCAACTTCAATTGTCACACGTTTTTCCTGCATACATACAGGACCAACAATCCCGTCTTTCCCGAGAGCAGTATATACTTCCCTCTGCCCTACTACGGAACTGCTACTAGCTCCCAAGTTCCAGAAGCACTACATATAACTCAACATGACGACTCCAACATATAGTATTAGTACATATACCAACATCAATCAATAATCAATAATCAATAAGCCAATGTACAAGCAATCTAATCAGATCAAGACAATCATCAATAACCATCAAATTCTGCTACCAGGAAATTGGTGCAGATTGGGGTGTACAAAATCTCCCTACTTCCACGGATAGAGTAATTTCACAGTTACACACACATACACTCATCATACACTTGGGCCCATTTTACTAACATACGCTCAAATACTCTACCAGAACTGAACCTGTGGAAGAAAGAACTCCTAAACACCCTGCATCTACACTGAGATCGATAAGACCTAATTGTAACTGTCCTGAGTCATGATCTAAACAATCTATACAACAATAATCAAAATAGAGTACTCAATAATTGACAAGAAATAATCACCAACACTGCATTTAAAATTATGGTATTTTATCTAAAATTAGTCAAAGAAAATCAATCAGAGTAAATCATTTTTCTCATAATTACCTATTCTAGCTAAATGTCAGAATGGGTCAGGACAGGTCTCTCAGTAGAAGTCTCCCGAGTCGCCGTCCTCACAGCATAGATCCTCACCAACGCAGGTTTGGGAAGAAAATGGCAAAGTGGCAAAAACCCTCTCTAGGCTAACAATATTTATAATAATTTTAACAAAAGAAAGCAACATAAAATGTTTTAGATATCCGCTGAACCGCTGAGCAGAGCGAGCAGGAAAGGATGTAGCATCACTACATTTGGAAAATCTCCGCTCAGAAAAATCACAAAAATAAAAAGACGGAAGACAGAACTAAACTTTCGAATGTATCTCCTCATGTTCATATTTCCTCGGAACCAGCATTATGATCTCAGAGTTCATTCATTATGGCTCCTTTGTCCTCCAAGGTTACTCAGATGTACTTGGATGTTCGCCCAGAGCTGCTGTCCTCACGGAAACTTTTAAACCAGGCGAAGACTGTGGTCAGATGACTCTCAACCATGTTCAGCAAGGCCTTCTCATCACAAATCATTCACTCGAGCCCAGGCTGCAAACGGCAGCCATTTTATACTAGGCCAAAACGTACCATCTTAATTAAAAGAGACAAAAACAACGTTACCACAGCATAGTGATTAAACAGTGTAAACCCCACTAATACCCTTATGTGTATGTAATTATCTAGCCTTTGCAACACAGAAAAGCATTAGCACACGACAATTCAAAAGCATTTTGTGCTTTAAAATAAACAGCACTCAGCAACGTTTATTTAATAAAACATGCATATTATTAATAAGCAATACGAAAGCATTCCCACGTGTCATTTTCTCTTGTTAATTCGTATTGGTTAGTCAGAACATTTACACAAAACAAATAATTAGTAATTATGAATTAATATTTTTATTTTTGACAAATAGACAAACCAGAGCTTAAAAACCCAATAGATTTTCAACAGAAAACTCTGCTCCAGCACTATCAGTTACCTTGATATCAGTGTTTGGTCAGTTCAGCTGGAGGTGACGCTCCTTCCTCCATTGGTGGGTGTGTTTCAGTCATGAGTTGTAGATGGAGCCTTGTCTGAGGATTCACCCCTCGGGTCCGTTTGAACATTGTTTTAATTCCTTTGGAATTGCAGCCAGTAGAGGCTTGGTCTGGGCACAGGGTCCCATATACATGTTTTGAAGTATCAGGTGATAGTGTGACCCTTGCAGGACCCCATATTCAATACATTTTGTGATATTGTAAAACTATTTCAATTTGGTGTGCATCCTATGGTGGGAGAGGAAAGTGTGCTCCATGTAAATAATGTCCAGTTTATCCTGCAGCGGTTAATGCGTCTGTGGGAACCTGTGGTCACCAATGGCACAACATATTAGGTACGAGCACCTATTTTGCTGTTGCCTTGTGACATTCTGGACCGTTCCTAAGCAAACAAGAAGCACCAGACCTCAGTAGCAGACTGCTGAAGCCCCTTCTGGATAGCAGTTAGCTCAAAGCCCAGGCATTACGTTGCGCATCACAGACTTCAGAAGTTTCGGCTACGCGTGTGTCACGTTTCTCTCATTCCCTAGCCCACTCTGATTGGCTCGCACTTGAGCAGTACTTTGTACCTATGCAGGTTCTGCAGGGTACTGAGTCCCTGTGCTTTTTTATTTTTTGAGGGAGAATACCTGCACTTCTCAGCATAAGTGCAATACTTTAATTAGGGAGTGCCAGCACTTCCCAGAAGCACGTATAGGGTACCTGCACACGCCTGCCAAGTGCAACTGCAGAACCAGTCAGTGGATGATAATGGGTTCAGACTACATACCCTTTCAATCTGCATTTCTGCAGAGCCACAGGCAATGGTTATATATGTGCAAATCGTCATTACCCGTCAGTGGATTCTTGCATATGTGTTCCACCCATTTAATATGCCAGAATGTTTTTGCTTTTTGATCACCTGTTTTATTTTTTATCCTTTCTGTGGGTGAGTCTCACTCCCTGAGTCTCACTTCTGATAATTACATGGTTATTGGAATGCACCTGTATGATTCTAGTATCCACCTTTTAACTCCTTTGCCGTGGCATGAATTCCGCCGCGGCGCTGGGGGGGGTTCGAGGACAGCGCGGCGCCGCCATGCTCGTGACGGAACCACTCCGTCATGAGCCACGGGCGCGCTGTGCTCATGACAGAGTGGTTCTGTCACAAATCCGCCCACTTGCATTGATTGCCCGCACAGGCGGGGAATCAGTGCCGCGTGGGCGGAGCGGCCGCCAACGGCCGCAGCATGACGGAACCACTCCGTCATGAGCACACGGCGCCCGTGGCTCATGACGGAGTGGTTCCGTCATGAGCAGGGAAGGGGTTAAGATAAAGGTGCTGCAATCAAATAGATATCAAATGACAATTAAAAACATTGAGTGAACTAAAAGGTATGCAATGTGGAAACAATAAATAATGAATCAAAAAGAGTTGCATTCAGAACTTTTGTTATAAGACATATGGAAGAAAAGAAAAGGGGGCAGGAGAAACAAGGGTAAAGGAAACACTAGTAATGTGCTTGAATAAATACATATGAAGATAAAAAAGCTTAATATACTTTAAAAGTGAATGAACGACATAAGGAAAAGTTGCTGTAAATCAAAGTATGATAGCAATTAAAACGAAAGAAAAAGAGAAAATATATAATTACAAATATAGATCAACAATATATCACTATAAAAAATTCATGGTGGTTTGGGGACTTCTTCAGACGAAGGGTGAGGACGGGTAGTTCTTTGTGCAGAAGTGTCTAAGAAAATAGTCACAGGAGACCACATGAGTTCTCTTTTCAGGAGTAGAGACATAGGAAAAACATACGCATGACCTAGTCAAGGGTTATAACATACAATGTACCACCGAGATTGAAAGGAATGTTGTGTGGATTGTTTAAATTTTTTGTTATTTGCTGGAAAGTAATTGCAATCAGTAAATCCACAATGTCCATGTTATGAAAGAGTGTTTGCCACTGATGAGATAATGTGCCTTGAAATACAGCTTCAGGTGAGAAAAGGAAACGGGTATGGCAAAAGGTATTAATTTGAGACCATACTGTCATCCAAAACTGGTGTGTAAAGGGACAAGAAAAGAGCATATGAAATAAGTCTGCATGAGAAGCATTACAAGACCAGCAATCTGAAGAGAGTGTGGGTTGAAATGTATGCGGTGTAAACATAAGTCGATTGTATATAAAGAAAAGTGTTTGAGTTGTGCTGGCTAATCTTGAGGTCTTGTGGAGTTTCAACCATAATTTATCCCAAATTATAATAGGTCATGAAGAGTGGAATTCAGATTCCCATTGGCGCGCAGTGTGAGTTTTATGTCTGTGCACAACGGGTGTACTAAGGAATTTGAAAATGGATGAGGCATAGCTTGGGCACTTAAAATGGGAAGAATGTTGCGTTGAGGTAATGAGGAGGGTGGTTTAGAGGGTAGAAGAAGTAGAAAATCGGATATATGTTTGATCAACAAATTAAATTTGATAGAAAAGAATTTTGGTAGTTGATAGAGTGATTGTGCATCAGAGAAGGTAAGGAAAGAATCGTTTGAGTATACCTGATGGATCCAAAGTAAACCTCTGTCTCGCCAAGTCTTCCAAAAAATGGGTTTATTTTTAATTTTAAGAAAAGTATTATGCCAAATAGATGTATTAAGAAATCGGTCTTTAGCTAAGAGGTGTGATCGCATAAAAGAATGAAATAGTTTATGAGTAGTGTTATGTATAGGTGAAGATAGAAAACGTGATTTATGAAAGAAAGTGAGGGATTCAAGGGAAAAAGGGGATAAAAAGGAATGTTCTAAGTCTTTCTATAATGGAGAGGGATTAGGAGTAGAGCCCTTTAATGAGTTAGAGAGTTGCTTAAGAAGGCAGGCATTATGGTAAAGTTGAAAATCTGGAAAATTAACTTCACCTTGTGATTTATGGTGCTTTAGCCTATTTAAAGACTTGCGTGCTTTTTTCTTGTTCCATAAAAATATTGATAGAATAGAATATTTTTTTTTTATAAAGTATGCAGGAAGATTGAGAAGGATAGCTGAGATCATGTAAAAAATTATGGGAGCAAGCATCATTTTAATGGTAACAAGCCTGCCCCACCAGGACAAGTATAAAGGATGCCATTTAGAAGCTGAAGTAGACAGAGTAGAGAAGAGACGGGCCATATTTAGGGAGAGTGTTTGTTTAATAGAGGGAGCAAACAAGAGACCTAAATATTTAATTTGTTGGGGATTCCATGAAAAATTAGTAGAGAGAAAATCTTGTTTAAAACACAAAATATTCAAGGGTAGGATTTCACATTTATCGTGGTTTAGTTTGTAACCACAAAGTGAAGAGAAAGCATTGACTTTTGTTAAGAAGGCTAGAATGGAGAGTTGTGGTTTAGATAAAAATAAGAAAATGTCGTCTGCATAGACACTCATTTTTACATGAAATTTATCAAGCTGAAAACTATGTAATTTGGAGTTTTGTTTGATTTTAGCTAGAAACGGTTCTAAAGCTATTTTGAAAAGGGGGACAGCCTTGGCAAACACCTCTCTGTAAGATAAAAGAATTAGAAAAGAACCATTAGTAAAAATGGTGGCTTTGGTTGAGGTGTGTAAGAAAAAGAAATATAAGAAATGAATTTGGGACCAAAACCAAACCAGGATAAAGTATGAAAAATAAAAGACCAACCCATACGGTCAAAAGCTTTCTCTGCATCTAAAGAGATGGCTGCAAGAGAGTGAGGATATTTGTTAGCTTTATGTAATATATTAAAGAAGGTCCGGGTATTGTCTGAGATATTCCGTCCTTTAAAAAAGCCAGATTGTTGTTTACAAATAATAGATTGTAAGAAAGGCTCTAATCGGAGAGCAAGAAGTTTAGCAAATATTTTACAATCAGAATTAACTAATGATATCGGCCTGTAATTTTTACAGAGATGAGGGTCTTTCCCTTCTTTAGGGATTAAGCAAATGAGAGCATCCTGAAAAGTGCCGGAGGAAGCATTAGAGGAGATAAAGTGTGAAAACAATGAAAGGAGATAGGGAAGAAGGGTTTTGGAGAAATGGCAATAGAATTCCACAGGGAATCCACCTGGGCCGGGTGCTTTCTCAGTATTTAGACGTTTTAGGGCTTGAGAAATATCTTTTATGGAGATATCCTGTTCCAGTAGAGAAAAATTAACATCTGTGGGAAATTGTGTTTGTATAGAGGCAAGATCATTTTGTATGTCTATAGAATCTGGAGAAGTTTCAGGAGTATAATATTTTTTGAATTCATCTAAAATCTCAAGATGTTTAATGATTGAGGCAGAGTTTAATAAATAATCAATATTGGAGCGGACCTTTTTTTATTTTGAGGTATGAAGCAAGAAGTTTGCCCACTTTGTTTTGACTGCCATAGTAGAGAGCACTACCTCTAAGACGGTAGGCAGAAGCATTTTCTGTGGATAATTTATTGTATTAAAATTTTTCTTTGATTAGCTTATTAAGATCAGCTACAGAATTAGTTAATGTATAAAAGGATTCGAGTAATTTAATGAATTTAAGAATTTCATTTGCTTTCTGAGAGTTTCGACGTTTCAATTTAGCAACATAAGAAATAATAAAATCTCTGGCTGAAGCTTTAAAAGAGTCCCAAACAATAGAAAAGGAGGAAACAGAAGATGAAGTGAAAAATGGTTCAGCTAATAAAGAAGTATTAAAACACCATCTCTTTTTAGAATTAGTGACGGGGAGTAGTTCTAGATCTAATATTTTAGGAGCGTGATCAGAAATCAAAATTGATACAATGTCTACATGTAAAATAGATTGAGTTACTGCCTTTGAGGCAAATAAATAATCTATGCATGATTGTAAAAGGTGAGTGGAGGAGAAGAAAGTATATTCACAAAGTTGGGGGTGGCAGAGTCTCCAAGAGTCAACAAGGGATCTGTGAGAAATGAGATTGGTGAATTGCTGGTGCATTGGTGAAGGAATTAAAGATGTTTTTGATGTACGGTCAATGTAAGGGTCAACAATTAGATTACAATCTCCACCGAAAATAACATATGGTGTATCAATAGACATCAAAAGAGAGGAAATGTATGGCCAGAAAGTATTGTCAGGTTTAGTAGGTGCATAAATGTTAAATAAAGTAATGGGTACAACATTAATTTTAAGGTGCATAATTAGCCATCGACCATCATCATTTAAATCTTGAGAAAGAACATAAACCTTAAGTTTTTTATGAATAAGTATTATGGTACCATTTCTTTTACTACTGCCTGGGGAAGAAAAAACATGCCCTACCCACTGTCAATTAAGCTTAAGAACTTCTGAAGCTGTTAAATGAGAATCTTGTCAGAATACAATATCTGACTTAAGAGTAGATACATGGGAGAGTACCCTTTGCCTTTTAATAGGTGTACCCAAACCTTTAATATTTCAAGAAATAACACGTAAAGTCATTAATCAATCATATATAATAGAACTCCTACAATATTACAGCAAAAATACAAATGCAATAAGCAATCCATAATAATTTAAGAGAGAAGTATAGTAATGAGATCTTGAGTTGAAATATAAAAGAAGAAAATAAAATGGTGTTGAGATAAAGATTGAATTGGAATATAAAAGAAGGGAGGGTGATGTTGAAATAGAGATAAATAAAGGAAAGAGAAAAGGGGAACAAAGAAGAAAGAAAAGGATGAATAGAAGAGGGAAATATAGAAAAAAGATAGAAAAAGAATATCAAAACATACCAGAAACTCAAACGTGGGTGGAGGGTGTTGAGGCAACAGGACGAAAAGACGAACCAGCATAAGACTCCCAGGGGGCGATCACTAGGAAGGAAATGATCTAGACGATATTAAACAATGGAAGATAAAAACAGGAGGGAGATAACGCCTAAAAATGAATACATGGGAAAAAAGAGAAAGTTAATCCATTTGTCATGGACAAGGAAAAACACGAGATAAATACATAACTTCAAATATAACATAGAAACAATAAGAATGTTTTCAGAAAAAACATGAAATGTTGTAGACCATATTAAACAATGGAGGGTAAGAACAGGAGGGAGACGACACCTGAAATGGAAGCCATGGGAAAAGTAAAAAATGAATTCAATTATCGTGGGTAAGGAAGACATAAGATAAATACATGACTACAACTTGACATTGGAAATAATAAAGTCCTCAGGAAGAAGATGGTCCTGCAAAATCCATAGATTCCTGTCTGCAGTTTTCAAGAAAACGTTGGAGTAAAGCTGGATCTTCATATGTGGTTGTTTTATTTTTATAAGCTACTTTGAAAAGGCAAAGGTGTATCAAACCAAATATGGCATTTAAATCTCGTAGTGCTTGACGCATTGCACGAAAGGTTTTCCTTCTATCAGCCATGGTTTTGGCATAATCCTGTGAGAAAAATAGCTGCAAACTTTGCCAGGAGATACGACGTTTAATTCTGACTGCCTGCAAAACTTTCAACAAGTCAGTCTATTCCAAGAAATAGAATATTACACCGCTTGGTTTGAGCTAAAATGAAGAGGTAGAGGGAGGACGACCTAATCTGTGAGCTCTTTGTATGTTAAAAGGGGGAGAATATGGAATATCAAGCAATTGTGGGACAAAAGACTGAAAGAAGGCTAAAAGGTTGTATCCTTCCAACCCTTCAGATAAGCCATAAATACGTAGATTATTACGTCTACTATGATTTTCCAGGTTTTCAACTTGTTTCTGAAGTTGTAAGATTTCAGCTTTCATAGGGGACATTTGTCGTGAAGAAACTTGCTACGACTCGATTTGACCTTCCACTGAAGTAATTTTATGTTGAAATGAGAACCAATTATCCTCCAAGCTTTGTAGACGAGTATTTGCTTCTTCCATATACAGCTTAAGAGCACGTATTTCATCCAGAAGCAGTTCTATTGAGGGAAGTGGAGGAGAGACAGTAGGTGTAGGAAGATCCTTTTTGACTCGTTTGATGGAGGATACTGACGACGAAGCATTTGTTTTAGGAGTGTTCTTTACTTGAGAGGAGGGAGATCCAGAAATGGGTGCAGGAGAGGACCTGGTGGACGAAGCTTCAGTGAGATGAGGTATATTTGTTTGCGTAGGGTCTTCCATGTCGTCTTGTAGAAGAGAAAAGGGGTTAGAGGTAGGTAGCATGGTGGATTTTGATCGAGAGATAAACAAATTAGGTGAAATGTTGCCTCGTCCCCCTCTGGTTCTCCCCATAGACATGAGAGAAGAAAAGTAGGCAAGAAGTTGTAGAGCAAAATGTTGAGAGTTCCCAATGGAAAAGGAAATAGATATTTCTGAATAACCACAGCAGAAGTAGTAATGTTTTTTAAGAATTAGTGGCCAAATTATAGGATACTTTCCAGCAATTGAGTAACAGTTATTGTAGGCCACAAGGTGAAAGGAATGAAGCAGAGATGAGTTTATTATGAAGTAGCCAGCAAATAGAAGGACAGATCATCTTCCAGGATTTCAAACATAAAGCAATTTCATGAAAAACTGCATTTATGTGAAGAGAAGCTGCAGCATTAGGTACATATTAGAAAGACCACAAGATGGCAGTCACAGATCAGTCAGAAAGCTCACCACATGCCAGAGCAGGTTTCCAAAAGCTAAAAAGATTAATTTTTGTAAAATAGAGTGTGTCGTTCCATGCAGCACATATTCCTATGAGAGCAACATAATGTGAAGAGAAACCGCTCTGTAAGGCAAACCGCTGAGAGGAACACAAAAACTGAAGTGCCAGTCAGTGGATGATAATGGGTTCAGACTACATACCCATTTAATCTTTGGCCTTTCTACAGAGGCACAGGGCAATGTTTGCATATGTGCCAATTGTATTTACCCATCAGTGGAATGTTGCACATGGGTTCCACCCATTTAATATGCCAGAATGTTTTTTCTTTTTGAACACTTGCTTTTTAAAATCTTTTCTGTGGGCGACTTTCACGACCTGAGTCTCACTGACGATACTTACATTGTAATTGGAATGCACCTGTGTAATGCCAGTGTCCACCTTTTAAGATAAGGCCGCTACAGCGCAGCTAGAGCAAGGGACTCTGGGCTGGTTACACGTTTGCACACACATGCGTACATGAGAGGCTACATTTGTTCGCAGCCCAGTAGCTGCACACAGATACCCTGCCAGTTGCAGTTTCAAACTGCAAACTTCTCAAAACCCCCTTTGGACAAGCCTATAGCTTCCGTTTAAATATTATTTTTCTAAAAGGATGGGTGCATTATAAAAGTTGGAAATAGAAGTTGAACATGTCCTTACAGTGAAATAGCCCCTAATAAGGATTTTCCCTGCAGCAAGGCGGGCTGCCACCATAGTGCATCATTAGGCTGCATTGTTACATTTATCAAATGCAAAATTTGGATTAGTAGCAGCTAGATAAATACTGCTTCTACTCAATTTAATTGTAATTAAAAACCCTATTTAATGATAAAGTCAGATTCTAAATTATTACTAAGTAATGCTACTTTTAGAAAGTTGGCGTTTCCCTGTCTAACTTTTCTGGTGCCTTTCTATGAGCTTTGAGCTGCATGTGCTAATGATGGCTCACCCACTGAGAAAAGTGTATTGGAGCCAGATAGTGAACAAAAGGGCCTGAGTGTAGAGGGGAGTGGTTCTTCTTGACAGGATGGCTGGGAAAAGTTGTGCCCTGGAAAAAACACTAGCCTCGTCTGGCCCCTCGAGCAACAAGATGCACAGCCAAAAGGATTCACAGTCAGACACGTTCAAGCTTCTTCTTCTTTATTGATTGCATTTTAATCCATAAATACTCTATTTTCATCCAGAATTTATTGATATGGTTCAACAACTTTCAACAAAAACCAATCAGGCTTTTCTCAACACACACATCACATCACTGTTCTTCAAAGCGCAGTCAGAAACATGGAATCTGTTAGAAATGGAGGTCTCTAGTTGGCAATGGTTTGCACCCTTGTCCAAGTAGGGACCCTTATTCCTAGTCAGGGTAAGGGGGATATTCTCCTAAAATGACCCCTGCCCACCCCCTTGTTAGCTTAGCACGAGCAGATTGGCTTATCTCAGAGGCAGTGTGTAAAGCATTTGTGCATGCATACAGTAACACAATATAAACACTACAAATAGATATCACACAAGTTTAGAAAAATAAGCAAAACTTTATCTAAACCAACAAGATTAAATACAACAAAAATCCACAACACAATACTGTAAAAATAGTTACTTGCAAGATAACCTTTAAATTGCAGAAATAACTGAAAAGAACAGTTCTTCCCAGTCAGTAGCGCCATCCGCATGTAGTGCAAAGTGCAGCAGTGTCTTCTATGGTGCCTTCAGGACACTGACCGGCGACAGACTCAGTGACAGAGTCAGCAGCTCTTTTCTTCTGTCGTGACTGAAACCACCGATTCCAGAGACGGTGTCCAGTAGGAAGATGAAGTCTTTCCTGTTCTTTAGACTTCTTGAACAGAGGACAAGCTCTACTTCCAAGCCCTTGGAGATACTTTCTCAAGCAGGATACACACACAGTTCCTCCACTTGGCAGAAACAGCTACTGCAGGCCAACCCCAGACAGCACACAGCAAAGGGGGCAGTGCTCCTCCTCCTGTTCCTTCCAGCTCTTCTCCTTGGCAGAGGTTCCTCTTGAAGTCCAAAAGTGATCTAAAACTTAAGGGTCTGGGCCCCATTTTCTATAGTACAAAGTAATTTGTTCTCTAGAGGCAGGGGGTGTCTTTGCCCAGCCAGAACCAGTTCTGTCCTATCTTGTGCAGTTTCCTGGCAGGAGGTGGAGACAAGATTGCCCAAGGCAGACCAGGCTCATTCAGGTGTGAAAAAAATGTCCTCCCCCTACTCTGAATGCAGCCCATGTCTATTCAGCCCAGCCCTGACTCATCCTGGAAAGTCAGGACTCACCTCACCCCCCAAGTAGCTGCCTGAACAGAATGTACATCCCCAGCCCACTGTTGCTCCAAAGCCAGACAGTCAATACACAAACCTAGCAGAGGCACACAGGATGGCCATGCAAGAAAGTACCTACTTTCTAAAAATGGTATTTTCAAACCCCAAATATAAAAATCATCCTCAATAAAAGATGCATCTTTACATTGTGAGTTCAGGCATACTAAACTCCATGTTCCTATCTTGTCCCCAGTGGCAGTTATACTTATAATATGTTATAAGTGAACTCCCCATTCAATCCTAGGGGACAGATAGCCTTTCAATAGAGAAAACAAAATTTGCAGTATTTCACTACCAGGACATGCTACACACATCAGGGAATATCCTACCTTTCACATACACTGCACCTTGCCCACAGGGGTACATTCGGCCTACCTTAGGGGTGGCTCACATGTAAGAAAAGGGAAGGTTAGGGCCTGGCAAGTGGGTACATTTGCCAGGTCGACATGGCAGTACCAGACTGCACACAGACATTGCAATGGCAGGCCTTAGATCCTTTTAGAAGGCTGCTCGGGTGGGTGGCACAATCAGTGCTGCAAGCCCACTAGCCACATTTGGTTTACAGGCCATGGGCACACACAGTGCACTGTACTAGGGCCTTAACAGTAAACCAAATAACCAATTACGAAAACACTAATCCTTGACAACACTTTACAGCGGGAGCACTTGCGCTTTGGCACTGAACAGCAGTGACAAAGTGCCCAAAGCATCTAGGCCAGCGAAATGAAGTCCAACACACCGCAAAACCACAGGAGGCAAACGCAAACATACAGGAGTAACCCACACCAAGGATGCCAGGTCTAACAGAACTCAATGCATTTGAGGGAAATCTGCCCTTCCTCAGGGGTAACTATAATGGAAAGCATGCCAAGAATGTCAACAGCACTCAGCTTATAAGCCCCTATAACAGCTTACAATCTTGTTTAAATCACATTCAAACGATGAATCAAATCACTACTGATAAACCACAGCCATGTACAAATAAATAAAAAAAACTAATATAAACACCCAACCCATGATATACAATGAATTGTGCTGGTGTGTGATGACCAAAACATGCTCTTCACCAAACAATTACGGCGGATGCGAGTAACCATATACATGCCAACACTGATATGTTTATCCCATACCTATGTCCCATGATGATTACACTTCAAAGGAATCTACCTACAGTACATACAAAGGAGCCTGTCACTGGGCTGGCCTTCACCTTTGTATCACTAGCCAGACTGGAGCCAAAGCCAGGGAAAAGGGAGAAACTGACTAGATTTAATGGTGGGCAGAGGGGTATCTCCCACCCTCAGGCTGGCACTTGGCTTTGGTGCCTATGGGTGGGTTTAACTGGCCTAATTCTCTCTAACATAATCACTCGTAATTACCAAACAAATTCTCATAATTATTTGTGACTGTGCAAGAAGCGTAATCCAGCATTTAGCGCTATTTTATTAGTACAAAATGCACCCTCACAACCAAAATGAGCCAGAGGATGTATTTTGTGCTACAAAAATAGAACTAAATGCTACAGGCCATGAACAATAGTAGACATGAGCCACTCACTCTCTCTTAGTTCATTGTTAATGTGCTCCTGCTTTAGGATTTGTGCACAAAATTACTCGTAATTACTCTACGTGGCGTAATTGCATCACAAAAGTAAAAGCATAGGTTCTAAAATTACTCCAATTACTCTGGCATAATTAAAATTTCTCCTAGGCCTAGTGGTAACCCCTTGACAAAGCCATTAGGCTTCCCTTTTAGTTTAATGTGGTGACTCTTTGATAAAGCCAATAGGTCAGCTTTAGTTGAAATGATGCCCTCTTCTAATGTGATGTTCTATCTGTCATAGGTGGGGGTTGGGTCTGCTGTAATTTTGGGAGGCATGACCCACTAGGGGCCAAATGTGATTACAGAATGTCACCAAAGGTTTTAGCAACTGCCTGATGTATATATTTATAAATAAATGCATAGTACTCAGAATTGTGTGTGGATGTGTAAAAGAATGCACTTTTCCGTTTCTTTTTTTAAAAAAAGCTTTGACTGGACAATCAGTTATTGACCATTATTGTTGCGTGCCAGGAAATGGCAATTACTAGCCCATACCACCTCCCCTGAGTAGCCCTTGCACTCCTCTTCTTTGCTACCCTGAGAGAGTCACGTTCTACAACAAGGTGCTTGGTTCCCTGAAAAGAGACATTTGTGGACCTATTACTTGTGCAGGCCTCACACCCCGTACAACTAATTACTCAATTTCTTAGATGGTTCTTAAAATGTTCAAACTACATGCCCATTCAAATTCTGGACTCTCTACAGACAGACATTGATAGTCAAATGTTTGCCAGTTTTGATTTGGTTGCATAACAAAGTGAGTGAAGGAGGTAAAATGCTGCTGAAAAATGGAGTGTGTCTGTGTGTGTGTAAAAGAGAGAGTCATGCGCACTTTGCTCTTTCTCCATGCAGGCTGCAATGCAGCCTACATGGAGAAAATCGCCACCCCATAGGCGCCTGGCTGGGGCCGTCCCAAACAATCACAACGCTGCCATTGCAGTGTTGTGATTGGCTTAGGGGAAGGGAGGGAAACTGCATGCTTCCTGTTTCTGCCGGAGGCAGGAGCAGGTGCCGAGAAAACGCGGGACCCAACCGGCCGGCAGACAGGTACGTTTAACAAAATTATTATTACATTTACCATCACCCTCTTCCTGCGCACTCCCCCTTCCCCCACCCGCGATTCATGTCGGCCGCGACTGTGATAGGTAAAATATGCGAATGCAGAAACTAGAAAGAAAGATGTGGGGGTACAAGTCTCAAGTTATACAGAGGGAGAGATTGCAGAGGAATGTGATGTAAAAGGGAGAACAGAAGTGATTGAGACACTGTTCTTCCGCAGCCCTTTGTATTGTTTAATTTACATTATAATATTTTCTTAATTGCTCATCCCTATTTATGTTTCTTTGGCTATGCCCCTTCTGGAGACCACTCCCTCTCCACCACTTTTTCATCTCACTTGAAGCACTGTTTACTCCACCAATAGTAAATGGTCTAGTGGTGATAAATCGGAGCCTCGAGAGTAGCGACCTTGACTTAACCACAACAAATAAACCCAAGGGGAGCACAATGGGACAACAAGAGGGCACTGGAAATGAAATAAAACAACCCGCTAAGTCATCAAAGCTCCCTCAGAGACAGTCTTTGATAGCACAAGTAAACGGTGATCTTCCAAACATAGGAATCAAAAAAGATCCTAAACCAGGGGTGTGCAGACAAGGATCCCCAAGGGAAACGATAAATAAATCCAATAATAACAAGCCTCGACCAGAAACTGACCATCCAATCACAGGAAAATGACTTCCTTTATAGGAACTCCAGCTCCAATTTACAAGTTTACAATAGCGACACCAAACAAGATAGGCAAGTCATTGTGAAGATAGATCAGAGTTTGGGAAGCATTAAGGAAGATCTGCTATTGATTAACATAAAAATGGAGCGTGATGATGCAAATAGGAACAAAACAACTGAAATGGAAAGAAACTTAAGGCCCTGCCAGCCGATAACATCTTATCCGCGAGGCCAAAATAGCGTAAAGAGAAGAGTCAAGAGAGGAGATAGAAAAGTTAACTCGAAGATAGATCAGTCTTTAGAAAACGGCAAGAAAGATCAGCGACTGATTATCACAAAAAGGCAGTATAATGACGCAAATGGGGGGGACATCGAAGAGCCAGGAAGAAATCAAACAAACGAGCAGATATTATCTTCTTTAAAAAAGAGAATAAATCAAACCTAACAGATAGGATCCTATTTACGCCACAATATTATTCACAGGGCCCTCAAGATTATCTGAACAGAGGAAACATCTTACGCCTAATGACAGAAATTCCAACATTACAACATTTAACGTCTGCAGACTTAATAGCAATAGAATTTGTTAATCCTGGAAACAACTTAGGAAATGAAGGCACCTTAGCAATATGGAGGAATGAAGAAATAGTAACAAATATTTTACAAGAAATTACAAAATTTGAGGACTGGGGAATATCACTTACCATCTCAGCAATACAACGTTATCCGTCTCCATTTCTAATGTCAAGCACCCCCCAGACAAAAATTGTTTTAACAAAAAACGTAGGGCCCGATTCACAGAACTAACTTAAGACAAAATCCTAAACTTACTACCATTTTGGTATTCACAGAAGGCACTTACTCATTTTGGTATTCACAGAAGGCACTTACTCATTTCGGTATTCACAGAAGTTAGGAGTCCTAACTTTAGGACTCCTAAATGCCTTCTGTGAATACCAAAAGTCTTACAATTAGGATTTTTCGCAGTTTAGTAGTAGTATAGTTAGTACTCCTAACTTTAGGACTCCTAAATGCCTTCTGTGAATACCGAAAGTCTTAAAATTAAGGATTTTTCTCAATTTAGTAGTAGTAAACTTAAGACTCCTAACTTTAGGACTCCTAAATGCCTTCTGTGAATACCGAAAGCCTTAAAACTAGGATTTTTCTCAGTTTAGTAGTAGTATAGTTAGGACTCCTAACTTTAGGACTCCTAAATGCCTTCTGTGAATACCGAAAGCCTTAAAATTAGGATTTTTCTCAGTTTAGTAGTAGTAAAGTTAGGAGTCCTAACTTTAGGACTCCTAAACTGAGAAAAATCCTAATTTTAAGACTTTCGGTATTCACAGAAGGCATTTAGGAGTCCTAAAGTTAGGACTCCTAACTTCTGTGAATACCGAAGTGAGTAAGTGTCTTCTGTGAATAACAAAATGAGTAAGTGCCTTCTGTGAATACGAAAATGGTAGTAAGTTTAGGATTTTGTCTTAAGTTAGTTCTGTGAATCGGGCCCTAAGTTCCCCCGGTATTGCGTTGTGCCAAAGGTGCTGTTGGCATAAACACACATCAACAGAGAAAAATAAACTTAAGGTTGCCCACTCCCGCGTGGACCGGAGAATGAAGCTATAGTACATCAGGCAAAACAGAGCTTTCCCCTATAAAAATTCTATCCTGGAACATCGCAGGAGCAAAATGAATCCTACAGGACAAAGGAAAGACAGAGTCCTGGGATAGCTATGAAATAATTGTGCTCCAAGAAACCTGGTTGACAGCCCTGGTAGAGGTCCCGGGTAGGATAGGTCACCACGTGAATGCAACAAGAACACAGCAATACGGCCGAGCTAAAGGGGGCCTCGCCATTTACATCTCTACGGCATTAAAAACCTTGAAAACTCCTGAGGCGGAAGCCGGGAGACCGCCGATATTTTAAAACTGTCACTGTTGTGTATTTCTATGTCACCACGCTAAAAAATTGCATTTTAAAAGCGCACTCACCCGGCAAGCAGTCAGAGCGGGCTAGAGTCACGCTTAAACAGCGACTCCTTCGCTGCAACGATCATACCCAGGAAAGCACTTTCCCGCCGCCATTCACGGCGAGGAAGCAAGGACACGCCTACCTGAGGCCACGCCCACCCGCCCCTCCTCAGCCCCATAAAAATGTGTAATCACCGGACGCGCAGCGGACGGGCGCAGCAGGCGCGCCGTCAGCGCGCCGAAGGCGCGCCAAAGGCAAGCCCGTCTGGGCCCGTCCGGACCCGGACGGCCCTTGGCCCCGTTACTCTGCCAGGTGACCCTCAGAATCGAGTGATGTATACGGCTGATACATTATACGCCCTACGTCCTAAAATCATCCTGGCCTGCTACCACACGTTCAGTGCAGAGAAGGCCTTCTCGACCTGCCCACACTGCAATCCGATTCCCCCCCCTAAATCTGCCATACCTGCCCTGAAATCAGGACTCCTCAACTGCCGTTCCCTCCCTAAACACGCCACCGAAGTAAATCTCTTAATTCAGAATCAGGATCTTGACCTGTTGTTTTTAACCGAAACATGGCTTTCTGACTTCACCGACCCGGACGTTGTCACAGCCCTCCCTACAGGTTACCTCTGTCAAGCTTTAAATAGACCTAAAGGGAGAGGAGGTGGGGTAGCCATAATTCACAGGGAACAATTCATCTGTAGGATGACTAACGCTGACATTGAGGACTGTGAGTGCGGCCAGTTCTCCATCCAAATCTCTCCAGCCCTCACCCTGGCAGGGCTTCTGACCTATCGTCCCCCTGGGGCGCCAGGCAACTTCAGCAATTCCATATTTGAATCTATTTCCCAACTAGCTTCATCCACCTCCAACTTCTTTTTATTAGGTGATCTGAATCTCCACTTCCTAGACCCGATGGATCGAGTAGCCTCGGACATTAGACATGACCTCACATCTCTAAAGGTACGTCTAGTGAACAACAAGCCCACCCATGAGAAGGGCCACCTATTGGATCCCATCTTCACCAATATAGCAACGGTGACCACCAAACCACCTGTGACCCTTCCATGGACAGACCATTTCCTGGTCCCTTTTTCCTGGGAAACTCCCATACCTATTTACCTAATCCCTAAAACCCAGGTTACCGACCGCCAATGGCACAAACTGTCACCTGAGAAATGGGCCCTTTCTCTTGCAGACTCCATTCCCGAGTTCTCCTCTGACTCTAATACGGCCGACAAACAATTCAGTGATTGGATCACGTCGTCTCTTGACACTACACTTCCAAAAATCACCACCTTTAAACAGCCTAAAAGGATATCCCCCGCTTCATGGTACACGCCAGAGCTTAAAGCCCTACGCCAAGAGTGTAAAAAAACCGAACGCTCATGGAGACGCAATAAATCAGGAACCAATAAAAATATCTACTCTATTTCTCTTCTAACTTACAAAACCGCTATTCGCAAAACCAAAAGCGTGTTTTTTCAGGAGAGGATAGAGAAGGCGGGATGCTCCGGGAAGGAAGCATACGCTATCCTTAAAGAGCTTTCAAAACCTCCAGAACAAGGACGAGGACCGCCTTCCGACCCCAAAGCCGACCAGGAAAAATGCCAACAATTGGCCAACTTCTTCCAGGACAAAATCCGACTAATCCTGGACTCGATTCCTCCCTCGAGCCCGAGGGGAGAAATTGCTCTCCCATGTTCGACATCTTCTACTGGTCTGTCCACGTGGGGCCAGGTCACAATAGACGAAGTACGGACGACGCTCAACTCCATGAAGAGCGGTTCCCCCAGAGATCCTGCTCCTCTTCGGATCCTTAAGGAGGTAGCCCCTTCTATCGCTCCTTCCCTCACTCATCTGATTAATACCTCACTCCAACAGGGAGTTGTACCCCCGAGCTGGAAGAAGGCTGTCGTAAAAGCCTTACTGAAGAAACCTGCTCTTGACCCTGAGAACCTGGCGAACTACAGGCCCATTTCCTTACTCCCAGGAGTTAGTAAGATCGCGGAAAAACTTGTCAACAGGAAACTCTCGCAGTTCCTAGAGGCCAATAACAAACTTAAAAACTCCCAGACGGGCTTCCGACCAGGACAGGGCACGGACATCGCCCTCCTGGCGGCGGTAGAGGAAGCTAGAACGCTACTGGACGGGGGAGGATCAGTGGCAGTGATCCTCCTCGACCTTAGCGCAGCGTTCGATACCGTTGACCACCAACTCCTTATCGAACGACTGGCAAGAGTTGGAGTGGAAGGTACAGCCTTATCCTGGCTTTCATCCTTCCTGACACAACGATCTTATCAGATCTGGGAGAAGAACGCCCGATCCTCCGAAATGCCCCTCCAATGTGGTGTGCCTCAGGGCTCCTCCCTGAGCCCCACATTATTTAATATCTATATGTCCACATTGGAGGAGGTTATCACCCCTTTCGGAGTGAGTGTCGTCAGCTATGCTGACGACACACAATTAGTGGTGTCTCTGTCCCACCCCAAAAAACAGAAAGCTGATCTCTTCAACTGCCTCACGCAGGTCCATCATTGGATGAATAGATCAGCCCTAAAGCTAAACGGGACAAAAACTGAGGTCCTCTTACTTGGCCCAAAAGGAACCTCACTCCCCCTGGACATGTGGCCAACCTGTCTAGGTCCTCCCCCAGACCCAAAGACTGAGGTGAAAAGTCTGGGTGTATGGATAGATTCTGAACTATCATTCGCCCCGCAAGCAAAGAAGGTCGTAGGGACCTGCTTTGGTCTTCTAAAGTCCTTGAGGAAAGTCCTGCCCCTTCTTCCTCCTAAATCGCAAAAATTACTAGTCCAAGGTCTTATAATATCAAGACTAGACTATAGTAACGCGATTTATTTGGGCGCACCGGAAGCAACTCTGAATAAACTGCAGAGAATCCAGAACACGGCTGCCCGGATTATAACCAACACCCCGGCCAGATCATCGGCCAAACCCGCTCTCAAACTCCTTCATTGGCTCCCCATAAGGGAGAGAATCAAATTTAAAGCCCTGTGTCTTGTGCATAAAACTTTGCACAACCAAGGCCCCCCAGTCCTCTGCAATTTTATCACCCCTTACATAGCCACTAGATCCCTCCGCTCCAACGCAGAAAATTTTATCAGCACCCCTAGATTTAGGAAAGTCCGTTCAGGAGGAAGACGCTTCTCGGTACAAGCGGCCCGTCTCTGGAACTCTCTTCCTCGTGAACTACGTCTTGAACCTCAATATCTGCGTTTCAGAAAGCTGTTAAAGACACATCTGTTTCCCTAGTTCCTACGCCCTCCCCGTGAAATTCAGCCTCGGCTCTCAGGTTTTTACTGTTTTAGGGTTCTCTAGCGCTGGGATACCTCCGGGTGACTATGCGCTTTATAAAAATAAATAATAATAATAATAAAAATCTTGTCGACACAGCTGTCATTAACAACCTCAGCCATGCAAATAATAAAAATGGACGTGAGCACACACTCGGGGGTAAGCACCATCATCCTAATCAACATCTATGCACATCTGAAATCTAAGATAAAAAAAGATCTTTTCAAGAAAGTTACTGACACCATCATGGAATTCTGTTTCATACAGCCAACTTGGGAGATAATCCTCACGGGAGATTTCAATGCAAATATACTACATCTTCAAGAAGACGAAGATAACATAATTGCAGCAAACGAAACCTGGGCTGTAGAAACGCAGTTGTTTCCCGTCCAAAACTGCAATGACAAAGTAGGCCAGCGATTTATAAGGGACCTTGAACATCTAGGCATGTGTACATTAAACGGGAGAATAAAACAGGATAAACCTGCCACCTGTACGTATATTGGCCCCCAATAGTAACCCTCCCTCTCCTAAGGCAAATAAATAGTTTTCAAATCAAATGCTCCATCGATAGTGATCATTCGGCTCAACATATCGAACTTAAAATAACATCTTTTAAACACCCAGAAGCTCCAGTAATAGAGCGGGATATATCAACAATCAATTTGAAGTGTCTGAGGTGGACATGCACCACATTACCGCATACAGCTTCAAAAGCTAAAAATCTAATGACAATCCTCGAGTCAGAAAACAAAATGACTATAGAAACATGGACCACTTTTTTGGCAAGTCTACCCGATGCAGGAGCATCCACCAAACAGACAAATAAAAACCGTGCAGATAACAACAGTCATCTCAGTCAAACATCACAAAGCTTAAGAAAGCTCCTGAGAAAGACACTTAGAAAGGCTCAACATCATAGTCCACGGTCTAAAGTATAGGAGGAGGTACGTCTTTTAAAGATAAAATATAAAAAACAAATTTGGATCGATAAAAAAACTGAAGAAAACAACTTTTGACCAAAATTATTACATAATGCAAAGAAATCTGACGCTAGAGCTTTCTGGGGGCAAGGGAGAAGTCCATGAACAGAACCTCCAAAATCATAAACATGACCTGCGTCGCCGAGCAAGCATGGGTACAGCACTTACTTTCCACATTTTCGATAAGCAATTTAGATCAGCCGCCCTCTGTTACAACTATTACACATGAAAAGCAAAAAGAAGATACATCACAATCTACTTTCGCCCATTCTGAAGTAGAAATTTTACAAATCATAAGAAAAAGTCGGCTTGATAGTGCACAAGGTCCGAACGGTGTGCCACAGGCAATCTACAAACAAGATCCTAATTACTGGGCAAGTAAGATCTGTAGTCTGTTCCAGTTGATCGGCACTACCAGTCGTATCCCAGAAAGCTGGAGAGGCGCGATTATTAATCCGATATATAAGGGCGGGGAGCACACAGATCCAGCAAACTGTCGCCTGATTGCATTGATAGATGCAGAGGCCAAATATTATGCATCTCTGTTCTTAACCGATTTGATAAATTGGTCCGAAGAGAATAAAAATAAAAACCCTATAAACCAGTCAGGCTTTCGACGTGGCACGGGCACAATTGCAAATGTACTAGCAATAGGGCTAATCACCGATAAAAGTCTACGACAGCGACAGGCACTTCATCTATGCTTCGTGGACTTCAAGGCGGCCTTTGACCATGCTAGCCGACACACATTATGGGCTAAACTGAAGCACCAGGGTCTACCAGACTCAATTTTAAATCCAATTATGGATCTCTACACCGATACCTGGATGCAGGTCAAAATCGCCGATGGCCAGAGGCTCACAAGGAAGATCCACACCGACGAAGGGCTAAAACAAGGCTGTGTCTTGGCCCCGCATTTGTTTAATTTTTTCATGGCCGATCTAACATCAAGGCTAGACGGGGTTAATTCACACCCACCAAGGCTGGGCATACTGCCTTTAACACACCAGTCCTACGCAGATGACGTTGTACTTCTAAGCCAGACGAGAATCGGTCTGCAACGATCAATCCAAGAGTTAGCTGATTTCGCTAAAACAAACCTGATGGAAATAAATATAAAAAAACGAAGGTCATGATTATAACACATTGTCTGCCCAAACAGCCAAAATTTATAATTGACAACACTAAGTTGGAAGTAGTCGATTGCTACAAATGCTTGGGGATATACTTAGACCGAAAGTTTTCATTTGCCATGCATTACGAAACAATTTGAAAAAAAGGGGAACCGCTTTACTGTGTGTATTCTGCAGTATATCAAAACAGTTAAAAGGCCCATTGTTTACTCCACTGCTTGCAGTCATCAAAGTGAAACTACTACCACTATTGCCTACGGAAGCGTGGTCCATCATGGAAACAGTGCACCAATTCTAGATAAAATTCAAACACGAGTGTACAAAAGAGTATTTCGCTTGCCATGTGATGCCTCACCAGCTCAGGTACGTCTAGAGTTCGGATTACAATACCAAACACTCCACAAAAGGTACGAGACAATTACATTTTGGTACAAAATACGGCTAAATCGTGACCTAGAAATCAACTCGGCACTCTGGGAAGCTTTGCAAAACGACCAAAAATCACAGTACGCAAAGTACCTAAATGCTTCTTTGAAAATAACCAAGATGGCAGATCTCTGGCAACGGAAACTACCCCTGACATCATTCCAGCTGATTATGAAAAAAGCGGCAAAATCGCATTCACTAATTGAAGACAAAGCAACCTTAAGTCCACGCGCGCACGCATGGATGGTTTTACAATCGTACATGAGGTTTGAGCCAGCGGCATACCTGGGCCTTGCTTTCCCCCCTCATCTAAAAACCAAGTACTTGGAGCTGCGCATGGGGAAATTGCCTTCCAATGCTGATCAACCTAACTGGAGGACCCCCGGCCCAAAAGATTGTAACCTATCTGGAGCATCAGAACAGGACTTTATACATCTAATATGCATTTGCCCGGTGTTAGGATGCCGCCGCCGGGATTTGCTTAGGAGGAAGTTCAATGAAAGTGGTATCCGCACCTGCAGATCAGCAATAGTAAAAAGTCTGGACTCAAAGGACCCACAATTAATTTGTCAACTAATTAAATTTTTATCCTATTTTGAGAATTTAACAAAAGAATAATATAGGTTACAACCAGAATTCAGCAATTCCTGCTTGTTTAAAAAAAAAAAAAAAAAAAAATTCACACATCTTGTAAATTGAAATAAAATTTTAAATGCAGTACTAATTGTTTATATTTATTCTATTATAGCATGTGAAGGAAATATATTTTATGTTTTGGAATATTGTAATGGTTTTAATTAACTATACAATAAAGAATTTCTACTCTCTTACTCCACCACGCCCACTATGCCTCAGTGTGCACACATATAGGTGCCAATTCCGATCCGGTAAAAACCGGGTACGAACCGTCGGACGGAGCCTTTTCTCCGTCCGACTCGTACCCGGTGCGAAATCCATCCGAAAATGCAAGTACGATTCATACGGAAACACCATTTCCGTACGAATCGAACAAAACACCGACCGAACAGAAACTAAACACAATTCCGATCCTGAAAGGCGCCGACGTGACGTCGGTACGCATCCAGCCTACGTTTCACGAACCAGGAAGTACGATTCGAACCGACGTCATCCCGCACGGAAAATATTTACCGGCTGCCAAAAACTGCCGGGAAATCAGGACGACACACGCAAGGAGCAGCTGGACGCGACGAACAGACATGGACCCGAACCTACGTGCCATCCCTGCCCTCCTAGCAGTCCACCTGGCGTACAGGAACCGACGCAGACGCCGCAGAAGGTTAGCACAACAACCAGGGGCAAAGGGGGGGGCAGGGGCAGGACACACAACACCAACACATGGTACCAAATCACACATGGCCTGGACATACCTGACCATCAGGGCCTGGACACTGCCAGGGTGTGGGGGCGAGGCCAGCAACGCAAGCGTCCGCCACAACGGAAGTGGATGGTCACGCGAACCGGTACGTACCCTACCCAGGCCGCAAGAGCGTGGGTACGGAACGTACCACGCGTCCCCCTACGTCACTCCAACAATAGCGGTACGGCCCGTACCCACGTCACAAAGGCCTTGGTACAGCTCGTACCAGCATTGCTGGGGTCATGTAGGGGTACGCGTGGTACGACCCGTAGCCACGCCCCCAAGGCCTGTGTACGGTGCGGACCCCACGGCCCCGCAACAATGGTGGGACGCACCGTACCCACCCACCAAAGGCATGGGTACGGCCCGTACCCAGGCACGCAGAGCGTGGGCAGGGGTATGTACGGACCGTACCCCCACCCGTGGAAGTACGGCCCGTACCCCCACCCGTGCATGTACGCCCCGAACCCCCACCCGTGTATGTACGCCCCGAACCCCCACCCCACCCTGGTATGTACGCACCAAACCCCCAGCCGTGTATGTACGCACCGAACCCCCACCCCACCCTGGTATGTACGCCTCGAACCCCCAGCCGTGTATGTACGCCCCGAACCCCCACCCCTGTATGTACGCACCCAAGCGCCACCCGTGTATGTACGCACCAAACCCCCAGCCGTGTATGTACGCACCGAACCCCCACCCCACCCTGGTATGTACGCCCCGAACCCCCAGCCGTGTATGTACGCCCCGAACCCCCACCCCTGTATGTACGCACCCAAGCGCCACCCGTGTATGTACGCCCCGAACCCCCACCCGTGTATGTACGCACCCAAGCGCCACCCGTGTATGTACGCCCCGAACCCCCACCCGTGTATGTACGCACCCAAGCGCCACCCGTGTATGTACGCACCAAACCCCCAGCCGTGTATGTACGCACCGAACCCCCACCCCACCCTGGTATGTACGCCCCGAACCCCCAGCCGTGTATGTACGCCCCGAACCCCCACCCGTGTATGTACGCACCCAAGCGCCACCCGTGTATGTACGCCCCGAACCCCCACCCGTGTATGTACGCACCCAAGCGCCACCCGTGTATGTACGCACCAAACCCCCAGCCGTGTATGTACGCACCGAACCCCCACCCCACCCTGGTATGTACGCCCCGAACCCCCAGCCGTGTATGTACGCACAAAACCCCCACCCGTGTATGTACGCACCCAAGCGCCACCCGTGTATGCACGCACCAAACCCCCACCCGTGTGTGTACGCACCCAAGCGCCACCCGTGTATGTACGCACCGAAACCTCACCCGTGTATGTACGCACCCAAGCGCCACCCGTGTATGTACCCACCAAACCCCCAGTCGTGTATGTATGCACCGAACCCCCACCCGTGTATGTACGCACCGAACCCCCACCCGTGTATGTACGCACCAAACCCCCAGCCGTGTATGTACGCACCGAACCCCCACCCGTGTATGTACGCACCGAACCCCCACCCGTGTATGTACGCACCAAACCCCCACCCGTGTATGTACGCACCGAACCTGCTATAAGAATGGGGTGTGCAAAACACCCCCAGCAGTGCCCAGACACAGGAGGGGTGGGTGCAGAGTCCTCCCAGCAGTGTCCAGACCCAGGAGGGGTGGGTGCAGGGTCCTCCCAGCAGTGCCCAGACACAGGAGGGGTGGGTGCAGGGTCCTCCCAGCAGTGCCCAGACACAGGAGGGGTGTGTGCCTATCACTCCCAGCAGTGCCCAGACACAGGAGGGGTGTGTACCTATCACTCCCAGCAGTGCCCAGACATAGGACAATATACCCCATCAACAAGTTCAGTGACCTACAAGGGTGAAACCCCAGATGCAGGCGGAGCCATCGCTGAGCCAGCATGGCTATATTGAACGGCAACCCTCACACATCCAGGAAATGTAGACACAGCACAGCACAGCATTTGGGAGACACCCTGCAGGGAAAATGGCCTGGGCCACAGAGGATGGAACACACCTTGGGACAATGTCACCATACAGTGAGAGCAAACATGACCAAATACCATTGGCAGAGACCTTTGTGATGGCACGCAGATGGCAGGGTACACCCCATGAGCAGCACACTCCAACATTTCACAGACCCCTAACACATTATCACCACCCCAACGCAGGGAGCACCAGCACCAACAGCAAGTCCAGGAAAGCATCAGTGTGCAAAACAAAAAGAAAAGGCTTTATTCAGCAGGAAAATATATCAGAGAAAATGTCCACTATGTACAAGGGCCATGGGCCAGCCCAGCAGCAATGTCCGGGGGGGGGGGTACACATCGGGACGTGTGTCCCCTAGCTTGCCTGCACAGTTCACAAGTCCATTTCAACCACAGAAGAGGGGGCATCAGGGGGGAGGGTGGAAACAGGCACCGCAGGGACAGGAGGGGAAAGGGTAGGTGTTGTGGGTGCAGGGAGGGATGAATCTGCCACAGGGGGGGTGCCAGCGCCAAAGGTGGAGGACAGAATGGCGCTGCACACGTCGGCAAGTTCCCCCAGCGACTCCCCCGCACCCAATCCAACCACAGGCCCCAAGGAGGGGGGGGGGGCAAAGGGATGGGTCGCAGCGCCACTGGGGGAGGGTGTGGACAGGGTGGGGGACTCAACTCCCCTGGCCGGGTCCCGCCTCCACCGCTTGCGGGGTGGTGTCATCCTGGGGCTGGGGGGCACACTCGCAGTGGATGATGCTGTCACTGACTGTTGGCCAGGAGAGCTAAGGGGAGTGGATTTGGAGGGAGTGGGTTGTGTGGAATGCGGACTCCCACTGTGGCTGCGTGTTCTACGTTTCCCCCCCGACCCAGTGGGTGTGCCTTCCTCACCCTGTGTGTGCGTGACAGGAGGTGTGCGCTTCGACTTCCCTGGTGGTGTGGTGCCTGTGTCTGTTGGGGTGCGTGCACGCTGACGTCTGGATGTGCGTGGGACAGGCACGGGAGTGGGAATTGGGGATGGGGCAGGGGTAGGGGGTGTTACGCAGCGCTGCAGGAGATCCAGTGCTGCAGTCAGTGTGGAGTCTATGGACCTCAGCAACTGCCGTTGGTCAGACTGCGCAGCCGACATGCCCTCCATGTATGCCTCCATCTGGGTCAGCACCTGGGTGTGGGCATGGAGGACATTTAGCATCGCAGTCTGACCAACCTGCAACTGCCTCAGGATGTCCACAGACTCCGCACTCACCGCAGCAGTGGTGACAGGGGCAGGGGGTGCGGTGCCTGGCAGGAAGGAGACATGTGGGGACCGAGCACGGAGGGAAGGGCCACGAGCATGTGGGAGGCCGGTGATGGAACCTGAGGTGGCGGGGGGATGTGGAGGGCTGCCATCAGCTGGGGAGGCAGACTCCGCCACCTCTGGGAGCTCAGCCTCGGACCCGTCTGCGTCATAGTCTGTGTTGGCAGTCAACAGGTCCTCCGCCTCACTCCCTTCGGCCTCCGTGCCACTCCATGTGGCAGACAGGACAGCACTGCTGGCACTGGTGCTCAATCCCTCCTCCCGGTCCGTGCTAGTGTCTCCTTCCGTGTCCCCCGGCGATGCTGTGGGCAAGGTGAAGAGACAGGAGAAAATCAGACACCTGTACACTTATGTCACATGAGTCAAATATACATAGGTCACATTGCATAGCCTGAAAAGCAACAGGAGTAACACCTACAAAACAATGTACAAATGTAGGCCATGGAACACACAGTTTTTCGACCCACCATGCCACTGAGACACAATGGAGATCATGACACAACAGCAAATCACTGCACCTGAAATTTTAGAGAGGAGTCAGCCTCTGGGGACAAATGTGCACGGCACCTGCACCACACTGCGTCGTCAAAAAGGGATGAGCATGAATCATATCCATTTACTCTTGCCGCATGCTGCAAAGGCAATACATGAAACCAGGCCACACATGACAGGGTCACTGCACCTTGAGCGTATGTCCAGTCAAACATCACACACAGGCTAAACCCAGCAAGGAGGATGAAGCATCTGACATGTAGGCCTTGTACGCACAACCCACCCACACCTGAGACAATCTCATTGAGACGGAGAAAGTATGTACACCTCTTACTCTGGGATGGAAACACATGGCCTCCACTAATTCATGACTGTACACACACAGCCCCTGGTGGCCATGTCCACACATCATTGACAGGCAAACATCATCAGATTGTCTCAACAACACACACAGGTAATGCCCACTGTGAGTATGCACAAGCAAAATGGGTCCCCCTGTACAGTGGACACATGTAGCAACCTGTAGGTCCTAACAGTTGAGCCCAGGGTACAATGCCACCCTACGCAACCCATGGCGAAGACACAGTGAATGGCCATATTGTTGGATGACGCACATGATACCTAGGAAGAGGTGCCCCAGGGCACAGTAGTGCCCACACTCCTCCATGGTCCAGGATGGACATGACTGCAAATTAAGCAACCGTCCCTGCACTTAGCAGGCCTCCCACTCAGGCACATCATGTCAGAGGGCACACAATTGGACATGCATGCTGGAAGGCTGTACATTTTGGAGACACACCCCTATGTCGTGATTCACAATCAGTGCCAAGTGACATGGACACCACAATGACTGAAATTGGCCATGGCACACGCAAGGTCCCCATACCTGTGGCACATCACCCCCACACATGATGCTGATAGCATAGGGCACCTGCATGAACTGCCTGCCTAAATAACCTTGTGCAAGAGTGGCGACAGACCAGGGAACACATTGCAAGGAGGGGAAGGGAGGGAGTGAGAACAGCACTGTGCTACTTTGTGGAGAAGTTGACGCACTGCACAATCAAACCCTGGCAGTGTATCCATGCAACTGCACACTTACATTGGCTGGGGACACACAACTGACACACATGTACCTACCCCCTTCCTGCTGCTGCCTCTCCTGTAGGCGCCTGTCCATATCGGGGAAGACCACCGCCAGCACACGCTTCTGGATGTGGGTCAGACGACGGCGCCCACGGTTCTTACGGCTCTCAGGTGAGTCCCCCAGCAGGAGCCGTGCAATCCTCCTCGTCCAGCACCGGATGTCCTGCCAGCGTTTCCTCACCTGAGACAGGCTCCGCCTCCGACCCTCTGTACCCCTCACGGCACTGACGGCTTCCCTCCAGATCTCCCCCTTGGCAATGGCGCCTACCTGTGAGGATGCAAAAGAGAGAATACATTAATCCACATGAGCAAAGACACAGAGACACACATATAGAACAATCCTCATTATGAACAGGCCATGGTATGCATGCAACTAATTGCACCTTTGTCATAGGGACATTATCCACTGTGGAAGGCCAAATGCACTACGTGCCAGTGAAAGCACACGGGTGGCATGAGGGGTACCACACACTCACTGACCAGGGATCACACTGTGCCTCACAGGCTACACCAGGATTATGTACAGCACCTCACAGCAGTCACCTGCCCCAGCACACTGATGCTACCTCAGCAGAGTACACAGACACACACAGGTACAGGACAATCACATGGCATTGCCAACTGCGGGTACACACCTCACTCTGCCCATGTGCCAGTAGACGGGGGTGTCACAGGTGTGGGGCTGGCTCAGCACGGCATGCACACAGCACTGCTCCCTGCTCACATCGGATGGCCAGGCCATATCCATCCCTCATGCTGCTTGTGTGCAACACTCCCCATATGCACTCACCCACATGACAGGGGACTAACACACACACCAATGTGCAGGGGACGAACACGGCCTTTGGACACTCACAGCACAGGTACACTGAACAAACACACATCCATGGGTACTGACACCTGTCACACTGGGGGGAACACAGGATCACATCAGGACTGTGGAACCAACATCCCCAGGAGGAGTATGCAGGCAGAATGTGGCATGCACCTTGCATTCATTGTCACAGTAGGCACTATGCAAGTGAGGAGTGCACACAGGAAACACAGCATGCTCTGCATGGGTGACATGAGGCCTTCCACACCCTGGGACCCACTCCAAACAACAGTGCATGTCTGTCACACATGGACACAATGCCAGAAGTCACTGTCACACAAAAGGGGCACAGTCTAAGCTAGTGGAGTCTGCACTCACCTGAACCCCTGGTCGACCATACAGGCTCTGGAACTGTGGGAGGATCACATCTATCAGGGCAAGGTTCTCCTCCTGGGTGAATGGCTGTGACCTCTCCACAGTCCTGGACATGGTGCCAGAGGAATCACTATCAGCAGCAGTGGTCATGGATGAATGGATGTGCAGGCAAGTGCTCTCTCATGGGACCTGGCTGCCTTATATATGCCTGGCTGGCCTGTTCATGTATAGGAGTACAGATTGATTGGTCAGTCACATTAGCATCCTACGTTTCATCCAATCCCTTCAAACCTACCCCAGTGTGTGGCTTTGCATGGTTTCAGTTTTGATAATGATGTCAAGTCAACATCCACATTGCAACAATGTAGATTCTTTCAAACTGACTTCTGCTGTGCACCTGGTGCTCAAATTCAAAAATTTAACTCAGTCTCCATGGCAACCATCAGGCATTTAGGCCCTTATACTTGTCCCTCATGTGTCCCCTATGTGTTTTCATACATTTACACACAGGTACGGTGCGTTCCACGCCCTAGGGCACCCCACAAGCAGTGATACCGACCGTACAAGCGCTTGTACGGTCCGGATCACAATATGGGCGCTGGCGTATGCGTACGCCACAGTAGTACGGACCGTACAAGCGCTTGTGCGGTCCGGATCACAATATGGGCGCTGGCGTATGCGTACGCCACAGTAGTACGGACCGTACAAGCGCTTGTGCGGTCCGGATCACAAGATGGGCGCTGGCGTATGCGTACGCCACAGTAGTACGGACCGTACAAGCGCTTGTGCGGTCCGGATCACAATATGGGCGCTGGCGTATGCGTACGCCACAGTAGTACGGACCGTACAAGCGCTTGTGCGGTCCGGATCACAAGATGGGCGCTGGCGTATGCGTACGCCACAGTAGTACGGACCGTACAAGCGCGTGTACAGTCCGTACTACTGTGGCGTACGCATACGCCAGCGCCCATATTGTGATCCGGACCGCACAAGCGCGTGTACAGTCCGTACTACTGTGGCGTACGCATACGCCAGCGCCCATATTGTGATCCGGACCGCACAAGCGCGTGTACAGTCCGTACTACTGTGGCGTACGCATACGCCAGCGCCCATATTGTGATCCGGACCGCACAAGCGCGTGTACAGTCCGTACTACTGTGGCGTACGCATACGCCAGCGCCCATATTGTGATCCGGACCGCACAAGCGCGTGTACAGTCCGTACTACTGTGGCGTACGCATACGCCAGCGCCCATATTGTGATCCGGACCGCACAAGCGCGTGTACAGTCCGTACTACTGTGGCGTACGCATACGCCAGCGCCCATATTGTGATCCAGACCGCACAAGCGCGTGTACAGTCCGTACTACTGTGGCGTACGCATACGCCAGCGGAAATATTGGCCCAGGGACCCTATACACGCGCTCCGAGCGTATGTACGGTGCGTTTCACAACTGTCAGTGGTGACAGGCGGCACACAGACCGGAATGGAGCGGACAGGTATTGCCAAGGGTGGACACCAATGCATTGTCTGTGCAATACCACATGTGTGTGACACAGGTGTGTCAGGATGTGATGTGGCACTTTACCCCTGAGGTGTGGGCAAAGCACATGTACGATGAGCTGTGTACACATGTCGTGTGTGATGGTGCGCATTGTACCACACATCCCCTGCACTCCTTTGACATGTGTGCATGTCGTACACACTAGTGGAGCCATGAGTCACTTGCATGTCCCAGTCACGGACACCCGCACCTGTCCCCTGATGCCAGGTACACGGAATATTACACATGACACGTGTATGGCTGCGTTGCACGCTGCAACCATGTCATGTGTGTGGCATGTCTTTCCATGATTTTGCTGTAGGTGTGTGGTTCAATGCGTCAGCAGTTGCTGCTGCCAACATGTGTCTGTGTGTCGATGGGCATGGCACACTGTTCCGCACACCAGCCCACATATGTGATTTGCCATGAGGTGTGTATGTATCCAACTACACGGAGTATCAACACAAGTACCTATCCACATGCTCCCTATGTATGTTCTGTCTCGACATGTACTCCTCAAAGGCAATGTGTGTGGCCTGTCCTATTCCTATGACATGTGACCAGTGCATATCGCATCCAACTACCTGTCTGTACCATACGCATACTACTTCTGCACATGTGTGGATGTCTGTGAATCCTGTGATGCGTGTGCATGTTCACTTACACTGGCCCACAGCTAGTCTCATGCCATGTCATCGTGATCTTGCCCCCCTCCGTTAGTGGCTGTCCCTTGGTAGGAGTGTCACCTGACTGGCGTACGTGTCCAGGAACTGTGGCACAGACCTGACTCACAACGTGGCATATGTGTATTGGCTGTGTAACATGTGCTCAGGGCATTGACGATGTTGTTGTACAGTGCTCACTCTTAGGTGTTCCTTCCATTTCACTGCAGGGCTCCGCCTCTCCCTCGACGTATGCCAGACATTGCTGCCCTGCATGAACGGGACTGTATACGCCGCTACAGATTCAGCCAACGGTTGATTGATGAGTTGACTGGCCGGCTGGAAGCACAACTCCTCCCGCGCCACAGGTATCCCAGTGCACTGACACCCAAGTTGAAGGTGATGGCATCCCTACATTTCCTTGCCACGGGTACGTTCCAACATACCATTGCTGATGTCGGGGGCATGTCCCAGACGATGTTCAGCCGTGTTCTGCATGATTTCTTAGAGGCCATGTTGGTTCACCTGGATGAGTACATTAAATTCCCAAATCGTGAGCAGTTGACAGATGTCAAGCGTGAGTTCTATGCCCTGGGAGGGATGCCCCATGTCATTGGGTCCATAGATGGGACACATGTTGCGTTGGTACCACCACAGGCACAGGAGGTGGTGTATAGGAATCGCAAACATTATCACTCCATTAATGCCCTTGTGGTGTGTCTGTCCAACATGGTGATTTCACATGTCTGTGTTCGCTTTCCAGGATCAGCACACGATGCCTTCATCATGAGGCGTAGCAGGGTGCCTGAAATGATGCTGCAGCTGCGGAACGAGCGAGCATGTATTGTTGGTGGGTAGACTCTGGCAGTTCAGTGTTTTGCGTCATCTTCCAATCTCACTGCCTGTGCTGACACACTTCTGTCCATGATGTTTCCTTGTAGGGGACGCTGGCTATCCCAACATGCCATGGCTGATGACGCCTGTCCGCAACCCCAGCACGGCTGCCGAGCACCGCTACAATAACGCACATGGGTGGACCAGGAGAGTCATTGAGAGGACGTTTGGACTTCTGAAGAGCCGATTCCGGTGCCTCCACAAGACCGGCGGAGCACTCCCATATGCCCCGGTGAAGGTGTGCAAGATCATCATCGTCTGCTGCATGCTGCACAACATGGCAGTGGAGGAAGCTGTTCCACTCATACTGGATCAAGATGACCAGGACCATCCACCCGTGGAGGATGAAGGCCTTGGTGACGGGGCAAGTGATGTGGAGGAGGAGGAGGCTGTGGAGGACATGCGGAGTCGGCTCATACGCAACTTCTTTGCTTAGTGGTGAGTTCCAGTGTCTGAGTGTGCACGCATTGGGCCGTGTGTGGTATGTGTTGCAATGTGTGTGTCCATCTGCATGTCTGCCAAGTGAGTCAGTGGTGTGTATTGAAGTGTCACTCAAGTGATGGCGCAATGGAAGGATGTTGTCTGAGGGTCATCATTGTCACCTGTCATGTTAACAACATGATACGTGTTGAGTACATGCTTGCGGATGTGCTCCTTTGTGCTGAATCCTTGTGTGTCTCTCTTCCACAGGTCCATGTGCATGCTGTCTGCTGGTGGCATTGTTGTGCTCCTGCTACTCCTCATGAACACAGCAACATGTGCTGATTCAGCGTCACATGCACGGGCAAGTGTTGAAATCTCCTTAGGGTAAGGGATGCCTCACGTCGTTTTGGGTGTGTGAATTGTTTGTAGTCTGTGTGCACTTCTCCGGTTCATGTGTGTTCCATTTGCATACATGGTGATCCTACATGGGGAACATGACATGGGGCAGGCTTCACCTGGAGCCATGCTCAGACTTGGTGACTGTCATGTGGCAGGGGATTGGGGATTGTGATGAGGCCATCATTGTGTGTAACACTGGCCTCGGAAACATACAGGTTGCACCGGGTTGACATGGTGTGTGATTGCCCCATCAGGGCCTCAATGGTGTATAGCGGCCTCTCCGTGGCAGCAGGGGGTGTTTAGCTGTTATCCGTCACTTGTGTGCCAGGTCAATGGGATGCCAGCATCTGTGTTGCAATGGGGGGTGCCAGTGTTGCTCCCACATGTTCATCCACATGACCTGTGTATGTGTTGACAGAGTATCATTGTCATTCCAACACACATGACTAATAAATTTGTCCCTCTGTCTCCAAGGTGCCTCTTCCCTGTCAATGGTGCCCTGTTGCCACTGTGCGTGCGGCAGGTCTGGCATAGTTTTCATAGGTGGTGCATATGTGTCTATGTGTAGAGTGACAAGATGCTAGGGGTTTGTCAGGGAGTGGGAACTGTATTATGCACAAGATGCACAGTTCCATCCACCTCAATGCAAGAGAGACCATCCCCCAGGGCAACTACTACATCCGTGTCGAATCCTACCCTGCAGTCTACGGACATGTGCCTTACGACTCCCATGGTACTTGTCCATATCCGGAGTGCATCTGCACAGCTCTGCTACTGCGTCGGGCAACCAGGCCACATCAACGTCCAAACGGGATGGGGGGAATGTTTCACAGGCAGCTGCAGGATGACCTTCTCGATCCACGCCCACACTCATGATGCAGCCCACAACCCCAACACAACCATGTGGCACTGTGATCCTAAACTGCATTCTGGCATCTCCATGCATCCAACCTTGGCCTAGCCACCATTCTCAACATCCGCCTGACGCAAGCATGCTGCACATTGTAGGGACACATGTCTAGACATACCTGGGAGCGGCAAGCCAGGTCACTCCACATGATCCCTGACCTCTGCGCATGACTGTTGCTCCCCTGAATGTGTCTGTAGCCACAGTTGTGCGGGAACCACTCAGCTGGTTGGGCCCAGCACAGGTGAGTATGGTACTCCATGTTTGTATCAGATGAGACATTGGGACCCATGTGTGTCCTGGGCAAGACTGCTACCCCACGGTTTGGATGGTTGGAGTTAATTCTGAGATCAGGCATGCTTTGACTGTACGACACACACATGTATTGTAATAATGTAGAATCACGGCATCATCTTGTAAGTGTGATTAATTTATTTGTGGTGGGGTACGGGTTTGTGGGGATGACAAGAGGTGCACAGCGGGAGTGTAGAATCCAAAGTTCACTGGGGGAGTTGGTATCCTTGCCGTAGCAAAATGTCAGAGTCCATGCCACAGTCTTTGTCAACATAGGTCAGACAGTGACCAGCAAGTCCATGTGGCAGAGAATGTCATGTGCTGCTATTGGGCCAGAGGGCCAGGTGCCAGGCCAGGTGACCTGGGAGATGGTGATGTTCTGCTGACTCTCACAGTCTTTTTCGTGGACGACCCACCTTCCTGCGGGGACCCTCGGAAGCAGTCCGTGACGATGTCTGTGACGCTCCGTCGGATGAATCCTCCTCCTCCTGATCCCTCCCTGTGTCTGGTAATGGCCTTCGCCTGGTGCCACAGGGAGGGTTGCCCATGTTGTCGGCAATCCGACGGAGTACACCGGTCATTTGGGTTTGCACCGCCACGAGCTCAGCCTGTCTATCCTCCATCCTTCCTTGGTGTTGCAGTTGACAGGCATGTTGCTGGGACTGCAGGGTCTTCATCTCCTGGAGGGTCCCCTTGATGTCATTGAGGGTGGACGCAATCTGGTCCATGCCCCTGGTGTCACGCCGGTATGTATCCAGGATGTTGCTGACCTGGGACACTACCGGGTCCTGAGCTGCCTGGTCAGGTTCGCGCCTCCGCCGTCCTCCACTCCCGCCACCCCTGCCCACGTGCACCTGGCCTGCCGTTGTGGGTGCATCGGGTCTCCGGGACCCCTGAGGGATGGCATCTGCGTTGCCGCCTGCCTCCTCCTGGGTGCCCGGAGGACCATGTCCCTCCTGGGCAGACTGGCTGGGTGGTCGTGTGCGGGCAGGGCTCCTGGACGTCTCCTGGGATGTGGCTGGAATGGGGGTGGTGGTTGGCACAGTTGTACCTGACGCAGGTGCTGCAGGTGGTTGGACACCAGAGGGGCCAGGTTGGTCGGCGTCATCCACGGAGTGGTGAGAGTCATCGCTGGCGGTGGGGTCCTCATCCCGCGGAGCCTGGTCCTGTGAGACTTCCCCCCCAGTGTTGGGGGGTGTTCGTCGACGTTGACCTGTGTGTGAGAGAGACAATGTTAACAGTGTCACATGTGGCATCCATGTTGCATGCATTTCTGATTTGGCACTCTTCCTCTGGGTAGTTGGATCTGTCCTGCATTCCTCTCACAGTGCACTTGTGCATGGCTATGTCCCTTGGCCACAGCTGTCAGGGCTTTACGCATGTGTGAGACACAATCTTAGTTGATGCATCTATTTGGGTACACAGTCAGCAGTGTGGTGTGCGGGCGTAGCGAGCCATGCAGAGGCGCCTTACGTGTTGCACTGTACGTGGCCAAATGGTGTTTTGGCAAGGCAATTTAATGTTGCAGGTAGGGGACTGAAGCATTTGTGACAGGGTTCTTACCGACACAGTGGGTGGGTATACTGGGTGTGTGGTTAGGTCTGTGCCTGCAGCACGGATGGACTCGTGCACAGATTGACACATGGACCGGTCTTCATCTACGGAAGGGGGGGTTGAGGCACTGCCAGACCTGGTCTGCATGCACACAGTCCACCGGCTGACGAGTGGACATGGCCACACCACCCAAGGGTGATTTAGTCTCCCTGTGTCTCCCTTCCTCCCTCCCTCTGTCACCCTCCTCCCTCCCTCTGTCGGTCTCCCTCTGTCACCCTCCTCCCTCCCTCTGTCGGTCTCCCTCTGTCACCCTACTCCCTCCCTCTGTCTGTCTCCCTGTGTCCCCCTCTGTCTCCTTCCCTCTCATTCCCCCTCTCCCTCCCTCTCGTTGTCACTCTCTGTCACCTCAGGCCAGCTTCCTGGGCACACACAGTTAGCCGGTCTTTGAATGGCCATTGGCTTGTTCATGTGAGTTAGTCCCTGTTCTCCGGGCACCCATTGGGCAGTGTGTCTGAGTGTAGGCTGCTGCTGTGGCGGTGTGTGCTGAGACTCTATCAGAGCGATGCATCTTCATTGTCTGCTGTTATGTGCAAATTGTGCCTTCAGACCCATGTCATCCTGCATGGCAGCCACCATTTGCAGGCAAGACAGTACTGTGTGGGTACACACAGTTTGTATGGCTGTGCCCTGGGCCATATGGGCTGAGGGCATTGTTGTGTGCTTGTGAGTTGCTCAATGTTAGTTTTGCTGCCCCCACTCCCAGCATCGACCACATCCTGTGTTGTGTTGGTGTTTTGTGTGGCCTGTGACTTGGCATGGCCCTGATTGATGCATGGGGCATGGAGGCGCTAGTGGCATGTGTGTGTTTGTGGAGTGTTGTTGTGTCCGGTGGTGGCTTGGGGGGGGTGGCATGCATGATTGATTGTGTATGGCATCCCCCCCATGTGAGGTGAGTTGTTTGTGTACTCACCAGGGTCTGGGAGTCCTGGCAGTCCGTGTAGTCCCTCCACCGCCAGCGTGGACATCACCTTCTCCTCCCAGGGATGGTATTGTACCGGTCTGGGGGGCGGCCCTCCTCCAGTGATGTTCCCCTGGTTGTGATTGTCAGTCATCTTCCTCTTGACCGTCCTCCGCAGATCGTACCACCTGGATTGGCACTCGTGCCTGGTCCTTCTGGTTGTCCCAACAGCATTCACAGAATCGACGATCCTCTGCCACATGGCGGTTTTTTCGGATATGCTGGTCTGTCTGACCAATGTCCCAAAGAGCTGTGGCTCGACTCTGAGGATTTCGTCGACAAGGATCTCCAGCTCCTCCTTTGTGAACTTTGGATTCTTGGTGGTGGACATGGCGTGGGGTGTGGGTGTGGATGGTTGTGGGGGTGTGGGTGTGGATGGCTGTGGGTGTGTGGGTGTGGTAGTGGAGGTGTGTGTGTGAATGTGATGAGGGGGTGTTTGTTTAGGTGGTTGTGTGAAGGTATGCAAGTGTGAGGTTCAAGTATGGTGGTGTGGGTCGTCTGTGGGCTCTGGCAGCAGTGGGTCTGTTGCAAAGGCTCATGGTTTGTGTGTGTGGTCCATTTTTATTGGTCCATTTGTGGGTGTGGCTGTGTTTGAAATTTGTGTGGGTGTGTTATGAGGAGTGATTGAGTTTTGGGCCTCTGTTTGGCAGTTTGGCAGTTGCAGGTGAGTGTATGTGATGTTTGTGGGGTTGTTGGGCATGTTTGGTGGTGTGGGGAAACTCTACTTGACTCTCCTTGTGTAAATATGGTTTGTCCGGGTTCAGTACGTGTTTTTTTGGAGTCAGTACGGTCCGTACATGCACTGGTGGGGGTGCGGTCCGTACATTCCCTGGTGGGGTGGTGGTTCGGTGCGTACTTACACGGCTGGGGTGGGGGTTTGGTGCGTACATACACGGGTGGTGGTTCGGTGCGTACATACACGGCTGGGGGGGGGTTCGGGGGCGTACATACACGGGTGGTGGTTCGGTGCGTACATACACGGGTGGGGGTTCGGGGGCGTACATGCACGGGTGGGGGTTTGGTGCGTACATACACGGGTGGTGGTTCGGTGCGTACATACTCAGGTGGGGGTTCGGGGCGTACATACACTGCTGGGGTGGGGGTTGGGTGCGTACATACACGGGTGGGGGTTCGGTCCGTACATTCCCTGGTGGGGTGGTGGTTCGGTGCGTACTTACACGGCTGGGGTGGGGGTTTGGTGCGTACATACACGGGTGGTGGTTCGGTGCGTACATACACGGCTGGGGGGGGGTTCGGGGGCGTACATACACGGGTGGTGGTTCGGTGCGTACATACACGGGTGGGGGTTCGGGGGCGTACATGCACGGGTGGGGGTTTGGTGCGTACATACACGGGTGGTGGTTCGGTGCGTACATACTCAGGTGGGGGTTCGGGGCGTACATACACTGCTGGGGTGGGGGTTGGGTGCGTACATACACGGGTGGGGGTTCGGTCCGTACATACACGGGTGGGGGTTCGGGGCGTACATACGCGGGCGGGGGGGGGTGGTGGGGTGTTCGGCGCGTATGCGGGCACATGTCTCCATGGTTGCTATGGGAGTTCGGTTCGGACGGTGTTTTTTGCGTACGGTTGTGAAATGGGGAGGACGGGAGGGATCGTACTTGCGCAGTCGGACTTTATTTTTCCGCACGGTGGGTTTCTCGCCCGGGGACGTGTCGGTGACTTTTCCCGACCCGAGGACGTGTGGGGAAATCTTCCCAATGCGATTCGTATGGACTTTTTTCCGTTCGATTCGTACTTGGCAGTTTGTACGCTACTTTGACGATTCGGACGGAAAAAAATCCGGATACGAGTCGGACGGGGAATTTTTTTACCGGATCGGAATTGGCACCATAATTGGAGAAAAACATTGGCAGGATCATTGAAGGTTAATTGGCGGATGTAGCATTACACCGATGCATTCCAGATGATTGTATTGCATTGAAATTCCATTTTTGCAGCGCTTCATACCCCTAATTAGGCGCTGAAGCACACTGACAGACATGTGCACTGCTACACTACAGCGAGTCATGCTTGGTTGCAAGAGTGTTGACTTTGCAGGGCTGCAGACAAGGAAGTGCTTTTGTGTTCTGTGTGATTGGCCACATGCTGGTCTCATCCTGTGCTGGGTCTCAGTGTCTCAGTGCCTCAGCTTGTACTGGGCTGAACAAGCGAGGACAAAGCTTCTCTGCACAGATCCCAGCCCTTGCTCTACCCCCAAACCAAACCATGAAATTACTAGAATATTTCAGTAGTGTCCATACATCTTATCATTTCAGAGCTTATGACGTTTGAGCCAATTTAGGTGACATGTACGCTATGAAATAGACTAATTACCCCCTCCTTACTTCTTTATCGTCAGGGCTTACTATAGGTATCAGGAATATTCAAAAAGACCCAAATAAGGATAAATTAATCAATGAAAATGCAAGAGTCTAGTCATGTCATTCAAAAACACCATTGTGTACGAGTTCTTAATGAGTATAGATTATGCCTCCAGTATATCGCTACTTGAATATTATGGCATCGAGCAAAGAGGAGAAGTCTCCAAAAGTATCTGTATAAGTTTCTCTAACATAGACACAGTTTGATAGCTGTTCGTTACCTCGATATCGGCAAATATTCAAGTAGTGATATACTGTAGGCATAATCTATACTCATTAAGAACTTGTACACAATGGTGTTTTTAAATGACATGACTAAACTCGTTTTCATTGATTAAGTTATCCTTATTTGGGTCTTTTTGAATATTCCTGATACCTATAGTAAGCCCTGACGAAGTTCCCAAGGCACAAGGGAACGAAACGCGTTGGCTGTGTGCCTATCTTTTAATCAAGACTACAAATAAAAGAAGAAAACTATTTCTACCCCAAGTGTTGGCCTTGTATGACTCGTTATGGGTCCTACCTGATAACTATGGGCAGCGGTCACTAAGGATCTGAATGGGTTGATCTTTAACTCTATGCACCCCTGGCTTGGTTCAGATCCGAAAATGAGTGCCTCTGCGATTTCACTACAAGAGCTGGAGGTGGCTAGCCTTCGACAGAGAAGATTTAGCCACCTCCTTCCAGACGGTTCTATCAACACTGTATCACAAGAGGTAATAATTCAATATTGCATTTATTTCATAAACACAGGGAAATCAAATAGTGTACATCGACCAAATGAAGCATTGTTGGTGTGGACTACACAGCTTGTCTTTTACTCCTGGCCGTGGTGGCACAAAGCAGAGAGGCTTAACTTACAGAAAATGCATAAAGCATTTAGAAGAACCAAAACTGTTAAAAGGTGAGCAACATAACACAATAAAAAGCCCACTCCAATTTAAAGAACTAGAGAAAAATGTAATCAGCTAAATGACACCAAAAATCCAATAAGTTGAACCAGAGATATACATTTTTAAAGATTTAAGTGAAAATAGTGTTGGAAATTACATAGTGCCAATAGTAGTCAAAGCCATGGTAGAAAAGCACCTTGGCATGATTTGAAGGTGACCGCAATGGAGCACAGGTCAGATACACCAAGTAGATTTGCTCTGCTAGGGCCTGGAAATAGGGAAGATCATAACAAAGTCCAAGTCTACATCTGAAAAGAGACTTTGTTGTTTTTCTGAAGAAAGAATTTCTCCACTCAGGACAAACTTGGAATTCAATCTGATGCGGTAGAACTGTGACAAGGATACTTTTCATGGTCGGTCCCCTTGCAGCTCTGGAGCTGTGAAGTTAAAGTTGTGAAAAAGTTCTCAAACTTCTTTTCATTCCCGAACAAACACAGGAAAACACTTCCATGGTCCTCAGGACCTTGAGGGAGCACTTAGAGACTCTCTGGGTGTCAAGCAACGGGCAACAGCAAAGGTTAGGTCCAGTGGTAACTGGTCTGATGGGATTCTTCACAGGGATGTCATGTTCAGCTTTGTTATGTTCTATGTATCTGGAGCCACCAAGGGGATCAGCCTTCTATTACTTGGAGATCTTTCTGTCATAGGATTTCAATTGGAATGGAGTCCAACCTCCTCAGGTCCCTCTCACAGGTCACAGATGCCATGTGCAGCAGGTTCAGTCTGCCTGGTATCCTTCCATAGGTCCAGCAGTGTTTGGCGGAAGGATGGGTGAGGGTCCAGCTTAGTAGGGTTCATAGGCTGGTGAGTAGGGGACGCTCTAAGGCACTCAAAGTTTCTCAATGGAGAAAAGATGCCCAGGTCCTGACATACCTATGTTTGCAGAAGTTCCTGTTTTCTTTAATGCAAAAAGGCCTAAACTGGAATGTGCCAGGACAAATCCTGGATGTTGAAGGTCTTTGGCCTCTGAGACTGGTGTTGTAAGTGCGGAGTGTCCTATGGTAATCCTAGTGTCCTCCCACATCTAACACTAAAATCCATTTTGCAGCATGTGCTGTACCCACAACAAACTCACCTTGCCTGCTCATCCCTCAGTGAGGTGGGGTTTGTACTACTGATATGGACTAGAGGAACAAAAGAACTGGAAAACACAATTAAATTAAATTCATTATGTCTTGGTATCTTTATTCTTTCAGATAGTTTCAGATTTAAGCATTGCATTTTAATATTCCACATAGTTCCCAAAAACATGTAATCAGGTTCCTTTAATACAATTGTGAGGAGAAGTCTCTTTTTGCATGATCACTCCCATTTTGTGCTGACATTTTTTGTAGGGTTTTAGACTCTGCACATGTGCAGGATTATTGGTATTTAAAAGGTAAGACATGTATATTTTATGTTTTACGTTTCCTGGACGCGAAAAACCTCCAAAGTCATTTTACACTGTGGCAAGGCTAGCTCGCCCATAGGAAAATACTGGGTTTCACTATAAAAAACTTATAATGCTTAACTTCAGTTTGGGAGTAGCTACAAAAATGGCTGATGGACTCCTTTTAATAGTAATTTAAAACCCAATGTAATGGTTAAGTTAGATCTTATTTGACTATTTTAAAAGTGACACTTTTAGAAAGTTGTAATTTTTCTGACTAAGCCTAAAAAGTTTTTTCTGCCAAGTCACTTGACTGTTGATGGCTCCCCTGTGGTGAGATGTGGATTGAGCCCAGACAGTGGGCAAAGGGCTTAGGTGTGGAGATGAATGATTCTTCCTTCAGCAGGATTTCCTGGGGGCTGTGCACAGCCTCTTCCTGAGCTTTAAGGAATACCAACCGTTTCACTGGAAAATGTAGCTTATAGCTGAGATGCCCTCCCTTTTGTTTTGCTAGTATTCTGGGCTACAAGCACAGTGGGGCAGGGTGAGCTGCCCCAGAACTGGTATAGAGTGATCACAAGAAAGGGTTTTCCTATTATCATGAACACACCTCTGGGTGAGCACAAGGAGCTCGGCACAGGGGAAGAAATGTTCTGCCACATTGGATTTAAGTAGAGAGAGGTACTGTTGGATAGTTTATAGTAGAACACACAGACAACAGGAAGTGCTGAAAAGGTGGGTAGGCTAACCCTAAGCCTATTGGCCACAGCTTTCCCCTTTGCCCACTGAAGGGGCTTCATCTGGACTAATGCTAGTCAGTATACTATTGAGATGAGCTCTCTGCGCGCACAGATTTGGGACCTCGTCGACCTCTGCAATGGGACCCCACTCTTCAACAATCAGCTATTGGCAAGCCCAGCTTCAGATCCAGCTGGCAGCCTGAAATGCCGACAACTCGTCAATGACCTCTTTTTCTCCATAAAAGTTTATAATTCTGAAGATAAACTTTCTACTCAATGCATCTGGTCCCTGTATCCATTGTGGCCAGCCTTAATTTCTGACTCTGGCCCTGTCCAGCACGACCAGACAACCGCTGTTGGTGCTTTGTGCATTTTGGTGCTCTTTTTAACTCACATTTTAAAAAAAAGCATATGTCTGATTCTACTTACTAGATTTTGGTCATTTTGGTGCAATTTAACTTATTCAAAGTTTTTTCAGTTTTTTCTAATTGGTTCATAATTTTTATACATTGTATTTTCACTTCATTGCTGTTTGAGTGCTGCATAAATACTCCACATATTGCCTCTAAGTCAAGGATGACGGCTGTGTGCCAGGCTACCAGAGGGTTAGGCATGGGTTTATTTAGTGACTTTAGTGGCTCACCCTGACAAGAATTGGGACAATTATTTGAGGTGGGTTCAACTTCTCACCCACCTGAACTAATACTCCTGTTTCTTACTCCACCTAACTTGAACACAACCTCGACGTTACTCACAACGTAGTGCTTATCTCCACTCACTGTGAACCCTCACGGTATAAAAGTGGGTCTTGTGTAGCCAAAGAACTCAACCTTCAAGTATTCCATATTAAGGTGGAAAGGACAGAGGCCTGGGCACGCGTTTACAGCTGGCCCCATCGTAAAACATATTTCAGGTTTGAAACTTCCATCGCTTCCTGTTCAGGGGCTTGTGGGCAGCACTACTCCGTCCAACGACATCTGTCTGAGGGCTGGTGGTTTTTGGTTCCTGTGCAAGGTGTGGACAGCTGTGACACGGCCCAGCAGCTCTGAGAGCTTTCACTCGAGACTCAAACCCTCTGGCAGAGCCCAGGTTTAGAAGTTTATCAATGGAGGGTGAGGAGGGAAACACAGCTCGGCAGCTCAAGGGAAGAAGTAAACCAGAGGACGAGGAGGGATACACAGCTCTGCAGTTCAAGGGGAGAAGGACACCAGAGGACGAGGAGGGATACACAGCTCTGCAGCTCAAGGGGAGGAGGACGCTTGTGGACGAGGAGGGATACACAGCTCTGCAGTTCCAGGGGAGAAGGAGGCCAGAGGACGAAGATGGATACTCAGCTCTGCATTTCAATGACAGGAGAAGACCAGAGGACAGCCATGAAGATGTACTGAGAGGTTAGAAGTCTCTTTACTTGTATTACCTTTGCCTTTCTTGCTTTTCTCTGCACCATTTTACATATTGTGAATCTTACCAGGACAGTCAATCCATGCCTTTCTCTTGGCGGGATATTCTCACCAGTGGGTTCATCTTACTGCAGGCACTTCAACAGAAGGACATGATAAAGAGTGTAATATGGTTGTCATCAAGATTGAGTTTAGATAGCACTTGGGGCTATCTCTCTTTTAATACACTGTTTACTTCTTGTTTAAAACCTAATATGTGGGGAAATTATATCAGCATTCTAGGTCTCCAGTGGACTCCATCTCCAGATCACATTTTCAAGCCTTTAAGAGGCCAGTTGTGAGTACCCCAGCCCAATTAAAGCTGCGTCGAAACCTCAGTCTGTGTCAATATTTTGTGAATACAGAGAGGTTCAATGGCAACCTCATCACCAAGTTCTTCTTTAATGTAGAGTTATTCTGGGCTCTGCCATGGTGAGGGGCACACTCAGCATGTAGGCCCTTGTTGGCTGAAAAATCCATTCAAAGTTTAAAGGTCAATACACCGGGTAAAATGGAAGTTCAAGACTAATGTGGTGCTTGGGATTGCAGGCTACCCCTTTTCAGTCCTCTCTGCTCAGGGCTAGAACAGAGGGTGCTTGGCATCCTGAGTTTTCAGCTTGCCTCCTGTTTTCTTTATTATATATGAATACCGAAGCAAGCGGCTTCTTTGTGTTCACAAATTGTTCATGTTTACACAGTTTGTATCGCCACTGTTTCGAGTAATGTTAAATCAATAGGGAAATAAAACAGCCAATCAAGAAAGGCTCAAAAGAATAGTGAAACTATCAGATTATCATCATAAAACTGGGACAATGAGGAAAATCAGAGGAAAAGAACAGCATCTCTGAATAATATATGCACACTGGAGTAAGGCATGTTTTCTACCAGTGTCCCTTCCAGCTCTTGGATTTCCCACAACATTTCACTTCACTCAGCATGTCCAGGACAAGAAGCAGGCAAGGTTTGACTGCCACAAGATCTGGACTCTGGGGTTCTCTTGTTGCAGTAAAGTTGATTCAAAAGAGCAGGAGATAAAGGCCTCTCCATACACAGAGGCTTGAAACAGAGGCCACTCACACCACACCTGCGTGATTGCCCTCAGGATTGTCTCCACATTGACCGGATGCTGTCTACCCACCCCTCCTCTTCATGTCCAATCTACCATCGCCTAGAAGGTTGTGACCCCTTCATTTCATCCTGTCTGAACAGAAAGGAGGTTAGCAGTTTCAGCTCTCCATGCACTGCTTCCAGTGCTCCAGGAATCTACAACTCCCCATAAACACGTCCTATCTGGAAGGGAAAGACAGGAAACAAGTTCAACTTTCTTCTGTGAAATTCATGCTCCATTGAAGAACTGTTGGCCTGCGCACATGGTCCCACATTCAAGCTGCATGCCAACTCTCCATGCTGCCTGATACAATGCTGTTCAGGTTTTCAAAAAAGGAGGCTACATTATTTGATATGGCAGATGATTGTTTCCATCTTTATGAATGGTTCAAGTACTATTCCCACAATATTCCCAGGAAATCTTACACAGCTTGCTTGTCAAAGGGAGTGAGAGTCTGGGAAAGGTCACATTCCTAAAAGAATTCACTAAAGTGAGGGATGGAATGCTTGATTTAATCTCAGCCACTGGTAATTACTTGGGGCTGCATCCCAGTCCATCATTATGTTGCCCCCCCATGCAACCATTGTTTGGACACAGCCATATGCAAGTCACTCCTGACCCTGCTCCAATTGGAACACTCCAGCCCAACTGCTAAGCCAGGTCCTCCCTGAACCAGAACACAAGCAATCCAGGATCGGTTTCACTGTAATTATGGGCTCATCAGCCGGGTATATAATAGGTTTGGCTTTGGCAATTCTTGTTTAGTTCTGTTATGGTTTAGGCAAAACATTTGTTGTTGGGACAGCAGGGCCATCATCAATCTAAAGAAAATCATCCGCTAAAGCCAAAAACATTGCTTTAGTTTCAAATAAGCCCCCTTTGTCACACTGGTCCCTGATGCTTAAGGGGACTGCTTTGTGTGTACTTTGTGTGTAGATCTCCTCATTGTGAAAGAGCAGCACACTGTAACTCAGAGTGAAATCAGCCAGTGGTTGAGGCGTGCTATCACCCGCCTCACGGTGCAGGCTGCAGTGGCTGGAAGACAAATGTGATTGACACAGCAACAACTAATGGTGGAAGTCTGGCTGAAAACCCATACTACTCACTATGTTATACATATAACAGTAGTAAAATCAAAACGTCTTGGCTAACAGCAAATCTAAAAAGCCAATCGGTCAGGTGTTGGCAGGCAGCCTATTTTAATGCTTTTTGGAATATTTTTGTAAAACATTCTTGTAAGTAGATAGATATGCTTACAAAGACAGATAAATATTGAGGCTTGCATAGGCAGGTAGACTGAGAGGCTTACAAAGATCGATAGATAGATAGATAGATAGATAGATAGATAGATAGATAGATAGATAGATAGATAGATAGATAGATAGATAGATAGATAGATAGATAGATAGATAGATAGATAGATAGATAGATAGATAGATAGATAGATAGATAGATAGATAGATAGATAGATAGATAGACAATATAACAATGTACAAGAGGGTTATAATCAAACTACTAAAGCCCCCAAGTAGGACATACAGACTAATGTGGTTTACAAATATAGCTGTAGTCGTGAATTAAAAGACACACTAGCATGACGTTCAGGAGTGCACTTGGAGGTGCACTTCATTGTGCACATACTAACAAAATGACAACTTTGTGAAAACAGTTCAAATGGACACAATTTGATACACTGTGAAATAGAAGAGTCAGGAACTGATACAGCTGGAATGTGCCCTGTGCTCAACATGGAAGAGCTGGTGAATACTGTCCCGCTATCGTATTAGGCTGTGAACACAAAGTCGACGTGTGCGATTGTGCGTTGCTTCCCTGTTGTGCCCATCTGGCCCCCCTGCCTCCCCCTCCTGGAACAGTCTTACCCGTACCTTCCCTAAATCCCCAGCCCCTATTTCAGCGGGGGGGATGATACGCTCACTGGACTATCCCTCCTTTTTGAGGGGACAAGACATTACTACGCTGCAATTTGTTTTACTTTTACATGTTTGATGTCAGGCCAGTGCCCTGATGTTTCTCACTTTCACAATTGTATGTGCAGCAACATCTGAAAAATGTGAATAAAGAAATTTTGAAACAAAAATACAAAGTCAACACCGAAGTAATTAAGCAAAAACTAAAAAAACGGCACTGAAGAGAACTGACGTGTGTGGATGTTCTGGTGGTCAAAGAGCAAATTGTAGTAAAGTGAAAATATCCATTGTCTGAAGCGGGCTCAGCCCTGCCCCATGCTGTGTGCTGTAGTGAGCAGAAGCAAAATGTGAATGAAACACTGACGGGCCAATGGATGCAACCAGCTGAGTAAAAACCTCTTTAAATTAATATATTATACATATTTTTTTAATCAAAAGGTCTTTGCTAATTCCAGACCTAAACAGAGCCTAATACCTACTTAATTTGGGTGATTTGACAGATATTCGTCATAATCTGCTTCTTCTGGTTGTTGCGAAGGATTGCACCCGTTAGTAATACAGAGAGATATATAGATATGTATTTATTGTATGATTAATTAAAAACATTACAAACTCACTTTCATCAATACAAATAAAGATTACACATTTTGCAAATGATTAAAAAGACAAAACGTGCTTTTAATTTAGATTTAACTCCTTGAGACATATCTTAATAGTACATTTAAAGAAAGGCTCAGTCTCTCAAGGGGTTCAACTAAGACGGCTCTTCCTTTGACTCAATCCTTTGATAGCCTGTTCATAATATTTTTAAACTCATGCTGACGATTGTAGGAGGTCCCATTCGGACAACAAACAGCAGCCTCACTGCAGGATCCTATATGTAAAACATGAAAAATCAGATGCAGCCAATATTTCCCAAGTGGGAGCATTTTTTGCAAATTCAAGTGGCGTGATGTAAAGTTTCAGGGGCTTCCCAGCAGACCCTACTCTGCCGGTCTGTGGGGCATATTAACAATGCGGCGATAACAAATTACCGCCGCTTTTGCAGCCGTTTTCGGCCGAAAAGCAGCGATAATTTTATCGCCTTATCAGCAAAGACACGCAATCGTGTGTTTTGCTGATTTTGCTCCCGTTTCCAGCACGCCTAACTTTGCATCGCTAATGAGATGCAAAGTAATTAGTCTGTTGAAACAACATGGGTAAATATCACAAAGGCAGCTTCGCGATATTTACAAGGCAGGGAAGCGATTATTTTAATCGCGCTAAGTATGCCTTAAGCAGGAATTTCCTTCACATCTAACATGAGCTTCAATTGGAATTCCATAGAGCATATTATCAAGCCCATTATCGCCGTTTTAGCGGCAGTTTTCTGCCGCTAAAGCGGCGATAATTTTATCGCCTGGCTTGATAATATGCCCCTTAGAACTTTACTCTGAAACCTTGTATGGCACTTGTCACAATGGGGTGACCGTGAAACTCGAACCACAGGCCCCATGAGACTACTGCAGTACTCACAAAAACATTAAACATATATAAAATGTAGAAATGTGGGTTGGGTGGTTTTTTGGGGGGGTGTGTGTGTATATATACATATATATATATGCTCTTTGGCACAGCTGCAGTGTTCTGTTGGCAACTTTACAACTTTTTGGACTGAAGAACTGGGTCAGCTTCTAGCAGGTGATAGGCATAAGGAGCACTTCCTTAAATCAATGCAATTTCTAGACTTATTAGCGATTATAAGCTGCCTCAGCAACGAATATTGGGGCATATCTACAACGCGGTGATAGAAAATGATCGACGCTTTTGCGGCCATTTTCGGCTGAAAAGCGGCGATAATTTTATCGCCTAATTAACAAGGTCACGCTAACGCGTGAAACCTTGCATTAGCGCACAAATTCCTAACGCCCAGCTTTGCATCTCTAATGAGGTGCAACCAATAATTTTTGCCGTTGTACCTCCTTAGTCTGTCTCACTGCCGTCTCGGCGCCGGGAAACCCTTTTTGGGTAGCTGTTGCGCCTTATAAATTTATTTTAATTAATTAATTAATTAGTGGGCGTTCCTGACCTGACATGACAGGAGAAATGTCGCTAAGCGACATTTCTCCTATCATCAAGCCCCACGCTATGAAGCATAGCGGCAAGAAAATTAGCGATATCCCGTTATCGCTACTTTCCTTACGCCTGCTTCAGGACTGACTTAGCCATGATATCCTATGGAAGGTGGATATCATGGCTAAGTTTGTGAGGCCCTATCAACAAGCTAACGCCACTTTTCGTGAGATTCCCAGTGATAATCTCACGTTAGGCAGTTAGCGTGAGGATTTTTATCGCATTTGAGATAAGCGTTGCTAATAGCACGCTATTTCAGCGATAAAACTCCACGTTAACCGGCGATAATTATCCTAGCGCTAAGTGCGCTTAGCGATAATTATCGCCGGTGGTTGCTGATATGCCCCATTGACATTTCAGTCTCTGGGCCCCCATGCTTCGTTCAGATGGGTTGTGTCCTTGAACTAAAATTGCTGAGAAAATCATTGCAGCAATTAAATTAAATTCAATCAATCAATTGTGACATGGGAAATTTATCGGGGGGGGGGGTTGTTTTTAAGCCTCTGGACTTGGATTGTGGATCAGATCGAAAGACGTTGGAAATCATCAAAATATTTACGTTACCAATTTAACGTACTGACCACATGTGACCATTAAACGTCCTTGAGAGAGGTCTGCTTTTGGTTGACAAGTTGATGTGCGACTTTGCTTCTAGATCGGGAAACAATTAGGGCATCTCATTCGGTCTGAATCAAAATATAAAATGGAGGCTGCTTGTAAGAAACTTGGGGGTCCGAGCCTGCTTGTGAAATAAATATTTGTTATTGAAACTTTGTTGTGGTTAAATCCCTCGCTAAAGGCAGACATGTGCAGGTTGTTCCTGCTCCAGGGCTGACAGAATTCATTTGGAAAATGTCCCTTTTTATTGGTTTCATTAATTTCACCACGGAACTGACGTCACCCACCAGACCTGTGCCGCATGGGCTAGCTCTGTGCTTGTATTCATGCTGGTGCCCAATGCCGCACAGTTGGCTTATGTTAGTTCGAGCTCACCAAGAGAGCCACCCCGGTAAGAGACATTAACATAATGTTATCATTAACCCCATCCTTTTCACTTTACCCTCTGAAAAGGTCTCACCTCTGTTGCCCCACATTCAATGCCCCTCTCCTGTCATTGAAGAGATCTTGTGCGTCACATGAGGATCTGCCGTAGACACTGTAGGCCAAATATATCAGTTGTTCACGCAACACAATGCAACAAGACAACTTGCCGTGCTGCATGAAAGGGGGAGGACAGTAATGCACCATATCTATCAAGATATGGCACCATTTTGTCCTCTCTCTCTCTGCGCTGGCACTCTTTTGGCCGCCTAGCGCCAACGCAGACATCCTTGCGCCATGGTAGGAGGGTGCCTATGTTGCAGACAGGATTATGTTTGTGCAGAAGGGAACGCGTTCCTGCACAAAAAACAATCTTTTGAGGCTTTTTCCTCTTTCTACATGTGCTGCAGGATGCAACTGACATAGAAAGAGGAATAAACAAGGAGAGATAAAGATATTTCACCTCATTACTCCCCCTGGAAAGGCATCACATTTTGACGTATTCCTATGGTACCACTCATGGTAAATCTGTGAATGAGTCAAAGTCCATGGGTGGATGCATGGGAACATCTATGCTCAACCCATGGAATGTCTCCCTGGATCAGCATGATGCAGGTCACTAACTAGTGCTGCTTTACTTTACTCCAGCGTTACCAAGCATCGTAGGGCCACAAAAGGTGTCCTTGTGGGGCTTGGTAAATCTCATCTAGCTTTTACATTGCCCTTGCGATACCATGCATGGAAGAAGAGTGAAGCAAAACCTTTGACAAATTTGCCCCTCTATTCATTCATAGCTCAGCTTGAATCCCTTCTTCCAGCTGTAGGACACCCTTACCTAGGACGTCCTCCTCGCTTTGTAGTTTCTGTGCTTTCCCACTAGGTAAGACCACTGTCCACTAATTTTCAAACCTTCAGCCCTCTCTGTTCGTGTGTGACAAATCAGACCCATCGCATTCGCAGAAATTGGCTGACCTCAAATCTTCTGCAGAATTTCTTGCCTGCCTGCCCAGAGTATCACACACTTCCTTCCTGCTTAGAAGAGGTGAGATCCCCTAGATGCACAAATACATGATTTAAGAGAAAAAAAATTTCTGATATTTTCTTTGCTAGGACCCTGTGTCGACTTTAAATTGTTCACATGTATTTACAAGTGTTCAAATAACTAGAAGCCATGAGGACGTCAGTGCCGTTGGAGGACAGCCCCAGCTTTCCAGGCCACTGTTGGCGATAGAAAATAGGTCACTATTCCGCATCGCGACATTATCAAAGAAGTTGTCTTAGTTTTGACTATACCAGTGATATCTCCGAAGAGCTTTTACAATATTGTACTAAGACAATGTCGACAACTTAACTAACCACACACATTATTCGTGAATTTGCACATCAATAATCAAGTCCACAATTTGTATGAAGATTCAGCACACATGGATCCTCTCCTCTGATGATGGTAATATGTCTCTATTCCATGCAAGACTTTCCAAGTTGAGATAAAGTCATTTGACAATCTTTCATCCTAATTAAGAGACATGGGTGGCCACTTACCACTGCAAGGACTTACCTGTCACACAGAGTGTAAGGATCTTAATATGCTGGCAAACAGTTTGGTTGGTTAACACTGGTGTTGACATAGTCTTGATTGTTTGGATTTGAAATTAATGATGTTTTGTCATCATTCTCTTGAGTAAAAGTCCATAAGGTTGTGATCCCTGTGTTGCAGCTAAGGTGTCACACATGTTAGCTGCCGTGCCGTGCTGGTGTATCGTGCAGTGCTCTGCTGTATCTGACGTCAGTCGCTTCACAGCAGTACCTGCTCAAAGGTCGGTCACTTTGGAATTTCATGATTTATCCAGAGCCCAGATTGTGCCAAGTTATTTCTTTTCATTCATTACACACATCTGCTAATGCAAATGCAAGCAATAAACACATTCATTAGGACTGGTAGGAGGCAAGCAAAACAAAACAATTTAACAGCAGTTTTTGAGGAAGAATTCGGAATGGCGGGATAATGCCCTAAACATACCTAAGACTATAGCTTGGATTTTCGAGTTCTCTGAGCTCTTTCATAAAATAAAAGTAAACTTCAGAATATAGATGACCTTTTTGAAAGCATTTGGGTCTCATCAGCTCTTCATCACACATAATGAATTCAAGTAAATTACAACAAAGAGCCAAAAACACTAATGATTTTACATTTTAGAGCTCAGTGAGAGAGGAAAAACAACAAATGCTTTATCTTGTATCCTGGTCAATTTACAAACCAACCACTGGGTTGTCAAAAGGAGGCTCACCAAAAAAGTGTCTCATTGTGTAAATCAGTGTGAAAGTGAGCGGAAGTAGTTATTACTAGACGTGAACTCCAACATTAACATTCATATTAATGAAATAAACAGGGGTGAATGTTTGGGATCCATAGGCGCGCACACAAACGGGGGCCCATGCACAACCCACCAAGCCCAAGGCCACGCGAGGAGCCTCAGCAGGAGCTTTGCATGGGCCACAAAAGTAACAATGGTGTCTTGCAGGTACTGTGTGAATCACCGGGAGCAGCTGTACCTCAGTGTGTATTCCAAAGCAACCAATGAAACAGCATGCAATGAATGTGTACCCATTCAACGTAACCAATAAAACAGCGTGCAATTAATGTTTACCCATTCAACGTAACCAATCAAATAGCATGCAATGAATGTGTACCCATTCAATGTAACCAAACAGCGTGCAATGAATGTGCACCCATTCAACGTAACCAATCAAACAGCATGCGATGAATGTGTACCCATGCAACGTAACCAATCAAATAGCATGCAATGAATGTGTACCCATTCAATGTAACCAAACAGCGTGCAATGAATGTGTACCCATTCAACGTAACCAATCAAACAGCATGCGATGAATGTGTACCCATGCAACGTAACCAATCAAACAGTGTGCGGTGAATGTGTACCCATTCAACATAACCAATCAAACAGCCTGCGATGAATGTGTACCCATTCAACATAACCAATCAAACAGGGTGCGATGAATGTGTACCCATTCAACGTAACCAATCAAACAGTGTACGGTGAATGTGTACCCATTCAACGTAACCAATCAACAAGGGTACGATGAATGTGTACCCATTCAACGTAACCAATCAAACAGCGTGCAATGAATGTGTACGCATTCAACAGCACGAATCAAACAGCATGCAATGAATGTGTACCCATTCAACGTAACCAATCAAATAGCATGCAATGAATGTTTACCCATTCAATGTAACCAATCAAACAGCGTGCGATGAATGTGTACCCATTCAACGTAACCAATCAAACAGCGTGCGATGAATGTTTACCCATTCAACGTAACCAATCAAACAGCGTGCGATGAATGTGTACCCATTCAACGTAACCAATCAAACAGGATGCGATGAATGTGTACCCATTCAACGTAACCAATCAAACAGGGTGCGATGAATGTGTACCCATTCAACGTAACCAATCAAACAGCGTGTGATGAATGTGTACCCATTCAACGTAACCAATCAAACAGCGTGCGATGAATGTGTACCCATTCAACGTAACCAATCAAATAGCGTGCGATGAATGTGTACTCATTCAACGTAACCAATCAAACAGGATGCGATGAATGTGTACCCATTCAACGTAACCAATCAAACAGCGTGTGATGAATATGTACCCATTCAAAGTAACCAATCAAACAGCGTGCGATGAATGTGTACTCATCCAAAGCAACCAATGAAACAGCATGCACTAAATTTATGAATATTTATCAATACTGTATTATTTTTTTCTCTCATGCTTAACTTTGCAGGTGACCCAGAGAGATCCCGTTGGCTCAGGCGTCTGCTGTTCATCAGTGGAGCATTGAACCTCCTTCTGCTGCTGGCTGGCATCACGGCTGGAGTTTTGTGTAAGTGCTGTTCGCACAGTGTGTGAGGGTTACAGTGGAGGGAGGCCGTGCATACAGGGTGTAGCATGAGACATCGGAGGCTGTGAGAGTCCCTTTTATCACATTAAATGCTCTCATACATAGTAGCCGGCAGCTTCACCCTGGAGTCCCCATTGCTGCTGGTACAGGCAACTTCAGGGGGCGGAGTTACTGGGGGAATACAATTGGGGCCATGACTGGCCCCTTAAAAATGTGGAACTACCCGTGAAATTGGTCATTCCTAGTTCGATCACCCCAGCTCTTCGCCATTTTACCAAAGATTTTCACTAGCGGTGTCAGCTGCTTTCAGGAGGTGAAGAGCCGGTAATCGAAGGCCAAATGGTAGACAAAAGAAAGAAACTGATATTAAGGCTGTAAAACAAAAAAAATGGAAAGATTACCATCAGCAACTTAGAATTATCTTGAAATGCAGGGAGCAATCCTTAATTAATCAGTCCAATTTACGTCAGTGAGGGGCCACAGGTTGGGGGCCAATAGAACCACTGCTGAGTGGAGTAGACGTCCAAGCGGGGTCCATCCTTACAGGACAGAGGGGGCGTGGCGCTGGCTCAGGGTCCCCTAGCATCAGAGACCTCATACTTTACCATCAAAAGGGCCTTTTTCGTCTACAAGAGGATACAAAGAAGAAGAATTTGAAGATCACAGACGCGTTGAAGAATCACACACCTCGCTGTGATCACAGCCAATGCAGAGGTCACAAATGTGACTTCTTTTTTTCTGTGACACCAACCTGGCTTCAAGCAGCAGCAGAGAATATGCAGAGGGCAGTTCCACAGGTGCACCTGATTTACAAGTTTTTCAAAGGTTTGTAAGGTGAACCATTCCTCACCCTGTGGGTGGTTACAACATCAGCATCACCAAAGACTTTGATAAGAGGTGGTGGAAGATGGGTTGAAGCTCTCTTCTAAGTGGACGAGGACTTGTACCAGTGTAGGGTGAAGGAGCAGGAGAGCGTTCCAAAGTCTTGGTTTATGTAAACACATCTTGTCGGCGAGTCTTTGTTGCGCCTTGTGATCTCCACCCTATGACCACCGCTTGGCTTCTTGCGGAGCGGACCACCACAGATCGACTATTCTCCAGAAGGTAGACCAGCCTGGCGTTGCTTGTAAAGTAGTAGGCCTCTGTTATTTGTACAGTCAAAAACCCTGGCCTTCTAATGCATTTTGAGTGTAATTGAAGAAGGACAACAGTTGGCTCATATGTGTCTAATGAGGTCTGGCTGAAGACTACTTTGGTGAGTGCATCATGACCTCATGTTATCAACATAAAACATATATAAAGATGACCTTTGGGTCAGACCTCTTCATCTCCTGCTTTGTTCAGCTCAGCATCCTCCAGACATTGCTGGTGGGCAGTGCCTTTCATAATCTGACTCAGCACTGAACAGCGTTGTTTTCCCACCATCATGCTTTTTATTCACTGCAAATGTCCTATGAAGGATGCTGGCTTGGGGCTTGGCAGTCCATGGTGGTGGGTGAAAGGCAAAGGCATGCCCTGCCCCTGGACCTTCCAAGCTAATTTCAGGTGATGTTTCCAAAGCACTCCTGATGTGCAGCTCGGAAGTTCTTTCTAAAATCCAAAAGACCTTGTGCGAAAGCAGGTAAAAAAGTAATACTTCAACCTGCATAAAATAAAAAATTACTCAAAATCAACAACTTTATAATAGAACTAAACTTGTGGAAATAAGAAGGACCATGTGGCACTTCATTGAAAATATACTAAATATAATATATGTTTCAGCGCCAAGATGTCCTGTTTTGTAGCACTGCGCTTTATGCATTTTATTTTATCCATGTTATTTCATTCCAACCTGTGCAACAACTGGCAGCAGCACGGATAAGAATCAGTTTCATTTAATCAGTGTTTCTGAATCTTCTTTGTCCACAGCATAGCTCCTAGAGCCTGCACATTCTAGGAGCGAAGGTAGTGATCAAGTTGCCTACCCACAATCCTTTGCAGGGACACGTTACCTTTTTAAAAAATATTTTATTGGAAACAATCCTCGTAGGCCGTGTGACTCTAAATCTCATAGGATAGGTACTTTCCATCACTCACAGTTGTATAGGCACTCTGCATGATGCCCACTCATTATGCGCTGGTCTCGAGCTTCACTGTGCTATGCCTGGCACGTGCGGAACAATGCGGAAGACACTTGTTGTCTGCTCTCTCGCTGCTATGTTAGTCTTTATCTGTGATATATGATCTTTCTTTTTCTCTAGGCTTCTTTTGGTGTTTGGTGGCTCCTGTGGACACGCAATAGGAAGCTCTAAAATAATCCAACACTTCGCTGTTTTCTTATCTCTAGGGCATGTTCTTAAAAACACACATAAGCCCAAAACATTGAGACCCATTGGCGTTGCCAATGCTTGTTAGCAGGATCAAATAAAGAAGTGGCAACTATGATTTTGTTGTGTGAATGATTAGAACTAAAATTGTTTCAATTTTGAAAATATGAGTCTTTGACTCAAACATTACTATCCTGGGAAAGGAGCAGTGACCCTTGGAGTGAGTCATTCACTCGTGAACTCCCCCCTGACCCTTCCCTCTACAATCTCTCACTCTGTAAACACTTATGCCCTTTGTCTCCCCCACATTTTTCTGAAACCCCTATCTGCATATATTTTACACGCCATTTATGTCATCTTCAACCTGCCCTTTAACTCTGATGTAGCGCTTAAAAGTTTGAAAATTGTAGGGGTGCGTTATATTCACTGTTAGTCGGCACCCGCATATAACCAAATGTGTACTCAGGTATTTTGTGTGCAATGTATTACGAATTGTATAACCTATATCGATTTTAATAGACGTGCTAGCTATGTACAAGCACATTGTAAACGTATTAGAAAAATGTATAGAGTTTAGCTTACATGAAAAGTAATGTGGTGTTAGAAATGTCTAACTCAGACTTCGTGTCTGTAGACTGTTTAGTTTGACCACACATGAAAGAAAGACGTAAATGTCAATACTGTGATTTAAACATGCTTGTGTAACCGAAGTAGTGGCCAGAATTCGCATATATCGTTGAGGCGAAAGGCCTGGTATTTTTTTATGTTGGCCAAGGGCAATAGGCCAAAAGGGATTTATCCCAGTAGAGGTTTTAGGCTGTAGTAAATTGCAACTTAAAAGATGTGAAGAATGTCTGCCTTGCATGATCTCACCCCAGGTGCAAGGACAGTTGCTCGTTAGTAGAGAAGCTCTTTGTTCACAAATTGACTTATGTAGTAAAAGCCAGACATGGGAGTGTATTGGAATGTGCCAATCGTAACTCCTAGTGCGGACGGCGTCTGGGACTCAAGGCCAAGCGATGGACGATGGAACTGGACAGCGCTCTGTGGAAAATTTCTGAAAGTCGACCCCGCAGAAGAGGAGGCGCAAAGGGCGTGTTCTGGGATTTGGGGTTCTGTATTAGGGACAGCGCCCCGAGGGTGGAGGCAGATCAGAGCAGCCCAGAGCAGAGGAAGGCTAGGCGAAGAGCTAGAGGGGGCAACTTAGAACAAGCTCTCTAAGTGAAGACTTCTTAGGAAGTTTCACTCTGACACCTTTTACCTGATGAGGGTCTCAAGGGATTGCTAAGTAGGGATGTCATCTAGTACAGAGTAGGGACAGAGATGGTATGGTTCAGTGTCCCTAGTATCGACATTTGCTTGGTAGTGTTCTACCTCATGCTTTTAGAGATTGTACTTTTAGTCATTTTTAGCCGTATGCGGATTCTTCGTAGAGTAGCATTTGTGTTAGTGCCTATGTACTTGTTGTGCCTCGTATTGAGGACTTTGTATCTTCAAATCTTTATGTTGATAATAAAAACCAGAGAGCCAAGAGATTAAGTCTCGAGTCCTTGATTATGGCAAATTGTGGACAGTAATTTTGATAATTGTGTTTTTCCCTCCACGCTATTGGGCAAGTAAAAAGTTCCATCTGACCAGAGTGGGTTCCAGTAGATAATTGCGAGATACTAAAATGGGCCGGAGCAGTTGGTAGCAAACGAGGATGGTTTCTTTCTGATAGCGAGGGAAGATTAGATAAGGATAAGTGACCCTTGAGGCCCAGAGACGATAAGTGATGCTGAATCATCAGATGGCGAGCAGCAGACGGCAGCAGATGAGCATCGACGGCGAGTAGCAGCGCGGCAGAAAGCAGCAGTTCCAGGAGTGAGTATGAACATAATGAGATGTTGTAGATTGCGGTGTTGATTTGTTGTGTGATGTCTTGCGGAGTTGTTGTGTATGTCGTGTGATTGTGAGATCAGGCTGTGAGCGCGCGCAGCCCGGGAATTGTGGTGTAGAAGACACCTGAGATAGATTTTGTTGACCACCCAAAGGAGATCGTGAGGTACCATCGATCACCTGGACTGAGATAGGGGGAGCGAATGCGTGTGTGTATGGCAACTTAACGCTGGTCGTGGGTTGTGGCGTGCAGATCGGAGTGTTAGTAACCTATCAGAGGCGAGTTGTCTGGCCGGACGGGGGCAGACGGGCGCCAAACGAGGTCAACAAGGTCGAGAGACTGTGGACGAACAGTCAGAGGCTGTGGACGGACAGCCAGAGAAGTAACTTAATTGGTTATTTCAGTGTATGAATGGGACGTGAGTACGCGTGAAACGAGTTTGGAGAAGGGAACTGCTGCGAACGAAGGAAGGTGACGTCAGAGAGTGTCGCGCTGTGATAGGCCGGTTGGTGTGAGTCGCGCTGTTATTGGAGGATTTGAGAACAAGAAGTAAATAGAGCGCGAGATTGAATTTGCTCATCATGAAGTGTCTTAGGGCTTTGCGAGAGTTGTGTAGAGGCGATAAGCATGTGGTTGTTCGTGGGGGAGAAGAAGCCCCTCCCGAGGATACCCCGGCACATTACATGGCACAGAATGTGGGGTTGCATACTATAGTTTGGATCGAGAATTGGCACAAGGTTACACAAGGAGAAGGGGAACTAGCTTTCCCGAGGTATGGCTCATTTAGATTAGCGGTGCTGTACCAACTGAAGACGGTGATAGGGTCCTTAAGACCCTTGCCAAGACCAGCACAGTTTGAAGCATTACATGCGTGGATTAGAGCCGCGCATGATAAGGAAAAGGGAAGAAGTCAGGAGAGGATGAGGAAGTCGATTAGGGCATTTCAGGATGCCAAGTGGGACGCAGCGGAGAAAAAATGGAGAGTGCAGACAATTGAGGAAGCAAAAATGTATCCCGTAATAATAGATTCGACGGGGATACGCCATGTGAAAGCACAGGAGAAGGCACAAGAGGAAGATAGTGATTCCGATGATGGGGTATTGCAAAGATTGCTAGACGAGAGACCACCTCCTTATAATCCAGATGAAGTGGATGATAGGTGGGGTGAGAGGGGGGAAACTAGAAGGGTAACGATCCAGCCCGAGACCCGAGTTGAAGGGTTGGTTTCGTTTGAAACAGCGAGTTCACAGGGTCAGTCGGAGACCAGCGGGAGGATCGAAAGAGAGATGAGGTTACCGGATGCCTTGAGGGTACCGGTCACCATTGGACCGATTGTGTCTATATACAGTCCGGAATCAGAGGAAAGAGAGAGGTCTGAACGAGTGGCAGAAAGAACGAGGAGAGAAAGCGGGGAAAGTGAGTTGGAAGGGGCAACGGCCCGACCTCCAAGCCCTGTACAATGGAGTACACCATTAGCAGCGGTGTCAGACACATCTAGAGGCGAGGAGGACGAGAGACCGGTGAGGCCGAGGACTCTGATGGAGTCGAGATCAGATTTAAGGTCATGGGTACCGCCAAAGAAGCAAATGAGCTGGAATATGGGCCAAGCGGGGACAACTCCAGTTGGCTTTCAGAGCCATTCTGCTCCCATAGAAACACCAGAAGAGAGGAGGGAGAAGGAGCCAGAATGCGAATATGATGAGGGACGTGGAGCAAGTTGTCAGGTGTTGAAAGGAGCCTTGAAGGCAGGGATGATAGACGTAGTAAGGCTTAAGGCAGAGGCAGATGAAATTATATATGGAAGTCTACCTCTTGAGAGGATAGTATCCTACAATCCAGATGACCTGTTTTTCGTGGCGAAAGATGTGACGCGGAAAGCACGAATGGCTCACGAGAAATTGAGGGGATTGGCGAAGTAATATGGTGTGGATTTGTCCAAGACTAGAGCGTTGCAAGGAAGTCATAGGATGCATTATACTGAGCGGGAGTTAGAAGAGAAGAGGGTTGTTGGACTGAGGTCACATACTAGAGAACTGGTCCTAGCCATGCGGCCATGGTTGACGCTTGATAAATGGGAAGAGAAATGGTCAAAGAAAAAGACCTCAAGGGGAGCGGAAGGAGGAACTCCGGCAGAGGGGTTGCTATTAGCGAAGACCTTTCCCCTTAGGGAAGTGGCGAATGGAGGATATGTGCATGTACCATGGAGCAGGGGGGATTTGGCATCATTTACGAATGATTTTCCCAGGCTCAGGGAGAAGCCTGCAGAGTGGTACAAGCAAGTCGAGCGTTTTGTTAAGATTTCGAAGGTGTTGTGGATAGACCTGAACACCTTATTTGATATTGTGGTTCCGGGAGATCTGTGGAACGCATGTAAAAACGCTGTTGATTGGCCGGACTATGAGCCTGATAGGAACCTGATTACAAATGGTCCGTCGCCCGTGGTAATGAGGCTGTACGATAAAGTAATTACCTGGTTGAAATCGAAGGTTTCACCCCAAGACATTGATTGGGTGAAGATAGACAGGACAGTGCAGGAGCCAAAGGAGACAGTGCATGAATTTTATGAGAGACTTTTGAAGGCTTTTAAGCAGTACAGTGGCCTAGATGAGCTGGAAACGAAGGACATGGGACAGTTTGTGTCCAAGTTCGTGCTGGGTTTGAAGCCCGAGGTCAGTCTCATGATACAACAGCATTTGATCTGTTGGCAGAATAAGCCCGTAGATGAGATCTTGCGGTACGCCAGGTACTGCACGGATGAGATTGAGTCCAAGCACAAGAAGATGAAGGATAACCTATTGCTCATTCAGATGCAAGCTGCTCAGGGACCGCCGAATGGGGGTCTAGTGGTGCGGAGACAGGGAAACTATCAGACAGGGAATCAGAATATGCAGGGTCAGGGAAGGCCGAGGCCCGTTGACCCTAGGACAGGCATAGATGTAGCGATCTTGAAAAAGACGACTGCTTGTCACCAGTGTCACCAGGTGGGACACTGGAGGCGCGAGTGTCTCTTGAACCCCTATAATCAGCCGCAGATGGAGGGAGGAATGGGTCAGGTCCCTGGGGCGGAACAGGTACAGACGGTGACTGTACCGAGAATGATGCAAAGGGGGACCGGCGTCTCGCAGGTGCAGGTTCCCCAGCCACCCAGGATGCAGAACATACAGCAGGGAGCTCGGACTTATTTGCAGATGCCCATGTTCGAAGTGGGAGAGGAGAGGGATGCAGATTTGCTGGCGCAGTTGAGTTTAGGCCAGGACGACGATTGCATACTTAGGGCCATTCTAGAGGTGGATCAGAGAGGACCCTTTGTAGAAGCAGAACTCGATGGACACCCTACTACCTTTTTGGTAGATACGGGGGCTACCAGGTCAACTATAAGATCAGCAGTAGTTCCGGGGGTAGCCCTTTCTGGAGAAAGCATACAAGTGGTTGGAGTGGCGAATAAGAGACTAGTTAGCCCCTTGACAGAACCGATTCCAGTCAGGATAGGAAACTTTAGGGATCAACATCAGTTCGTGGTGTGCGATTCTAGTCCTGTTTGTTTGTTGGGAAGAGACTTATTGTGTAAGCTCAATTGCACAATCTACTGTACCCCGAAGGGTGTAGAGGTACAGACAAGAGACGATGACGCGACCTTTAAGGTTGCAAATCAGCGGGTGTGTGTGGAAATGTACCCAGCTTTGACAGTGGAGGAGCTTCCACAGGATTTGAGGGAGTCAGTGTCGTCTGACGTGTGGGATTTAAGCGGAGAGGAGATCGGCTTAGTCAGGGGAGTGGAACCAGTGAAAATACAGGTTAAGCCGAACGCAGAATTCCCGAGAACACCTCAGTATAAACTGTCGCCTGAAACAATTGCAGGGATTAAGCCTGTGATTGAGTCTATGATTAGGCAGGGAATACTGGTGGAGATCATGGGTAGTCCATGTAATTCACCCATTATGGGACTGCAGAAACCAAGTGGGAAGTTCAGGATAGTGCAAGACCTGCGGAAAATAAACGACATAGTTGTTCCATGTTGTCCAGTGGTACCGAATCCATCTGTGATACTGTTCCAGATCCCATGCGAAGCTGGATGGTTCACAGTGATTGACTTGTGTCAGGCATTCTTTTCGATTCCCCTACATGAAGAGAGTAGATTTCTTTTTGCATTTAGGCTAGAGAATCGTATATTAACATGGTGTCGTATCCCACAGGGGTATACGGAGAGCCCGTCAATTTTTAATCAGCTCCTAAAGAAGAATCTTGAAGGTCTTGTGTTGCCGAAAAACTCTGTTTTGGTGCAATACATTGACGACCTGCTTGTCGCATCAGAGACAGAAGACGCTTGCAGGGTCGATACCATTGCATTGTTGAATTTTCTGGGAGAGAATGGTCACAAGGTGTCTCCAAACAAGCTACAATACTGTTTACCTGAGGTGCAGTATTTGGGGCACAGAATTGAAAAGGGTAAAAGGAAAGTGTCTCCAGATCGCATTGACGCGATTCTGAGAATGCCAGTTCCCTCGACGCAGAGGGAAGTTAGAATGTTTTTGGGAATGGTGGGTTATTGCCGCCAGTGGATCCCAAACTTTTCCTTTGAAGCGAAGCCTTTACAGCGGCTGACGCGAAAGGATGTGAGTGATCCGGTACCATGGGACGACGACTGTTTGAAATCATTTCTGAGGCTGAGAGAGGCCTTATGTAGCGCTCCTGCGTTGGGAATGCCGGATTATAGCAAGGCATTTGCATTGTTCTGCTGCGAAAGAGAAGGTTGCGCATTGGCAGTGTTAACCCAGAATCATGGAGGTGTCCGTAGACCAGTTGCCTATTTCTCAGCTACTTTAGATCCAGTAGCTTCTGCGTTGCCCGGATGTCTCAGATCCGTTGCGGCAACAGGTGTCAGCATCGAGAGATGTGAGAGCATTGTGATGGGGCATCCTCTTACTGTACATGTGCCACATTCTGTTGAACTGTTGATGACTAGGACTAAAACACAGCACCTCACGAATAATAGGCTGACTCGTTATGAGCAAGTTATTCTTGCAGCCGATAATGTGACATTGAAGAGGTGTGCTGTTTTAAATCCTGCTACATTGTTACCTGTTCCAATTATAGATGATAATGAAGATTGTGAGGACCATGATTGTCTCGACGTTACGGAACTATGCACCAAACCGAGACCTGACATTGTCGATGAACCGCTCCCAGTGTCAGATGAGATCTTCTTTGTGGACGGTTCATGTTTAAGACACAGCGTCGGTCGATTGAGAGCAGCGTTTGCTGTATGCACCATCACGGGTGTGGTTGAAGCCGCTTGTTTAGAAGGAGTACACTCCGCGCAGTTAGCTGAGCTCATTGCTCTGACTCGTGCCTGTTTGGCAGCGGAAAAGATCCGTGTAACTATTTACACGGACAGCCAGTATGGGTTTGGTGTGGTTCATGACTTCGGACAGCTATGGTCCCAGAGAGGGTTTATGACGTCTTCAGGTTCTCCCATAAGAAATGGTGATCATGTACGGAAACTGTTAAAAGCATTGCAAGGTCCTGATGAAATTGCTGTTGTTAAATGTGCTGCACACACGAAGGGAAATGATTTTGTCTCGTTGGGAAACAACTATGCTGATGAAGTAGCCCGATTTTGTGCAGAACAGGGATGCAACTTCACTGAGACCTACATTGAGGAATCTGGGGAGGAGGTGGTGTACGGTCAGATGTTAGCAATGGCAGACTCATGGGAAGAACTGAAACAGCTTCAGGAAGGGGTCTCGGATCAGGAACGTGACAGCTGGATACGAGCTGGATGTGAGAAGGGAGATGTGGATATATGGGTTTCGAATGATGGACGAGCGGTGTTGCCGGAAAGTTTGTTGAATCCCATGGCAAGGTTGATACATGGTGCTGTACATATGGGTAGGGATGCCATGATGAGAGTGTTTCGTCAGACTTGGTACAACCCGAAGTTTCGTGCAGTGGCTGAAACTGTGTGCCAGAGGTGTGTCACTTGTCAACAGATGAATGTAGGGAAAAGAACTGCTGTGACGTTGAGCCACATAGGGAGGTCAGGGGGACCTTTCAATAGGATGCAGTTGGATTTTGTCGAAATGCCGAAGTGTAATGGGTTGAGGTACATATTAGTGATAGTATGTGTCTTTTCCAGGTGGGTGGAGGCATACCCTACACGCAGATGCGACACACTCACAGTAGCGAAACTATTATTGCGAGAACTCATTCCAAGGTACGGGTTCCCGACGTCCTTTGAATCGGACAGAGGAACTCATTTCCACAGCGAAGTTATGAAGTTGCTTTGTGCTGCTTTGAATATAGATCAGAAGTTGCACTGTAGCTATAGACCAGAAGCTTCAGGGATAGTGGAGCAGGTGAATGGAACTCTGAAGGCTCGGATGGCGAAAGTGTGTTCGTCTACGTCTCTGAAATGGCCTGACGCATTACCTTTGGTCCTTATGAGCCTTCGAAGTGTGCCTGATAGAAGGACTGGGTTGTCACCCCATGAAATCCTCATGGGAAGAGCGATGCGTTTGCCTGCAATACCTGCTACTGCTCTGATAAATATCACTGATGATATGATCCTGGACTATTGTAAAGGCCTTGCTGACGTGGTCCGTTCTGTGTCTCAGCAGGTGCAGACAGCAACGGTTCCAGCTGCGAGTGACCGGTGCCACGACTTGGACCCAGGCGATTGGGTCCTAGTCCGAAAGCACGTGAGGAAGAGTTGTTTGGATGCTAGGTGGCGCGGCCCTTTCCAAGTGATCCTTGTTACGAACACAGCCGTCAAGTGTGGAGGTTTACCGAACTGGGTGCATGCTTCTCATACCCGTAGAGTTCCAGCACCCTTGGAAGATACAGCCCCTCTCGAGAACAAAGATCCCAGTGAGCCGACAGAGCCTCCTGAGAGGGCCAGTCAAGCTGTAAGGGTTGCTGAAGCGGCTGATGGTGCACTGAATCGAGGTGGGGAAGAACGTGAAAGAAGTACTGACCCAGAAACCGGCGAAGAAGCAAGAGGTGCAGTGGGTAGTACAGAATCGAGTTCTGCCGAAGAGGAGGAGGTCAGTGCACAGGGTATCGAAGGGAAGACCGGAGGTGCTACAGAAGCAGAAAGGGTTTGGCCCGCAAGACAGAACCGGGTAAACCTGAGGTTGGCTCCGGACACAGACCTTGCACCAGTTTCGGAAGAGCCAGAAGAAGAATCAGGAGATGAGGAGAATCCTCAAGGTGGTGTGCGAAGGTCCAAGAGAACTAGAGTGCCAAGCCGGAAGTACGCTTCACCAGAGTGGGCATATCAAGTGACTGATGCCAGGGTTACCGAGCACGGGAAGATTGAGGTCGATGACATTGGTCAACAGTGTCCCGCTCCAGAGGGTGGAAGTGTTGCTGAAAGTTCCGGGATTGGAGATCGAGGGAATTTTGACGATTCATATTCCAAGTCCGCCATTCCTGAGTGTCATTCGAGGTATGATCTTGGACAATTTAGAGTTCCCGACGTTCACAGCATTGCCAGATCCACAAGAACTGATCATCCTTAAGCTCGAAATATTGCAGGGAGTCCTGGAACTGTTGGGACCAGCGCTTATGTTAGATTGATTTGAGAAGGTTGCAAGCCGAGAAGAAGATAACCTAGATCCGAGCGGAAGAAGAACAAAATTAGGGATTTTTCCGTTATAGAACGAAGAAAAGTTAGGGAGGTTTGCCTAAGTTCACGAAAGAGACATTAATGAGAAAGAGACTTACCCTTTCAGAGACTGTATTGGACATTGAGCATATTCCGAAGATGGCAGATCCTGCAAACCCACATCGTAGGGCTAAATTGATAATAGGCACATTGGTAGGAGTTGTGATAGTCACCATATTTGCGGTAGTGATAAGTTCATACATGGTGGCTCACAGGCAAGAGGGGAAGGTTCAGGGAGCACCCACACCTATTACCCCAGGGCAGAGTGGTGTCAGTATTAGAGAACAGGAAATATCGAAGTTGAGGGATGATCGCAGACTCCACATGGATTTGTCAAAGGGTGATTTCAAGCTTAACGCGTATGCAAGGTTGCTGTATGAGTATGTTGATGAGATGGATGTGAAGGATTGCTATGTGTGTATGCAGTTGCCTGCTTCAGTGGATGAGGGTATCAAGTATCATCATCTCCCATTGACATATGGAATTTCTTGTAGTTTGTTGCTCAGTTTATTTTATGACAGGAGACAGTTCGAGTATTTCTTTTCAAATTTTGATACAGTACTTCCTGAGGTTCCAGCAATCAAGCATTTGAACAAATATGATCCTAATAAGAAAGAGGACAGACTCCTGAAGTATTTTAGACCGACTATGAAGTTGGATACGGCGCATGCTCACAGGAATAACCTGACATGTGCGTTATCTGAGATAGAGAAGAAATTCATAGATCAGGTAGAGGACAGATACAGAAAGCTTACCCAGACACGACACACCGGAGATAGTCCAGTAGATTGGACAGACGAGGAGAGGGCTCACAGATCCAAGGGAAGTTATGGACCAATAGCGTTAGATGAGGTACAGAGAGGGAATTTGTGTATTGGACGGCCTCAATCCGATACGGATAAGGTCGCAGTAGGACATAGCACTTGTTCTCAGACCTTTACAGTGGAAGCTTCTGCTAAGAATTTTATGCAAGGTCCAGTAGAGGTAATACCGACAGTATATTATGTATGTGGGAAGAACGCTTATGTCAGGCTACCTGCGAATTGGTTTGGCATATGCTATTTGGCTATCATATTCCCGAAGATTTATCACACAGAGGACTTGGAGTTGTTAGAGACGAAGCGACAGTCTAGAAAACGTAGGGCTACAAACGCCGGTGCAGTGATTGGGGACATATACGGAGCAATGATACCTAGTATGGGTGTGGTGTTGAATGACGTGAAGATCAGGAGGCTGGCGACTGTGGTTGATGAGTTGTCTATGAACACGGCGAGATCTTTGTTGTTGGTGGCTGGAGAGATGTTGTCGATACGGAATATGGTTATGCAGAATCGCCTTGCTTTAGACGTGTTATTAGCCAAAGAAGGCGGGGTCTGCAAATTATTGAAGGTTCAAGAATGCTGCACATATATTCCAGACAACACGAAGGAGATAGGGAAGTACATAGACAACATCACGACTATTCACAAGGAGATTATGGATTTGACGGAGGAGAATGTGTGGGAGAAGATTGGACTAGGATTTGGAAGAGTGGGAACTTGGTTTGCGAATCTGGGAAGAGGATTTCTGGGATCAGTGTTGAAGCCAATTATCATTGCTGTGGTTTGCGTGATTTGTTTGTGGGGATGCGTGAAGGCATGGAAGTGGTATCAAGGAGGCAAAGTTGAAAGAGCTCTTAGGGCAAACGAGAAAAGGATGGCGAAGCTCCAGGAGCAGCAATATGAGAGTCTTAAGAGACTGGAGGGAGTTCGACATGGCAATGCTACGACTAGCGCGGTTTAAATCAGTCCTAAAGAAGGGAAATGTAAGGGTGTGATGACGCATGTCATCAAAGGGGGGAACTGATGTAGCGCTTAAAAGTTTGAAAATTGTAGGGGTGGTTATATTCACTGTTAGTCGGCACCCGCATATAACCAAATGTGTACTCAGGTATTTTGTGTGCAATGTATTACGAATTGTATAACCTATATCGATTTTAATAGAAGTGCTAGCTATGTACAAGCACATTGTAAACGTATTAGAAAAATGTATAGAGTTTAGCTTACATGAAAAGTAATGTGGTGTTAGAAATGTCTAACTCAGACTTCGTGTCTGTAGACTGTTTAGTTTGACCACACATGAAAGAAAGACGTAAATGTCAATACTGTGATTTAAACATGCTTGTGTAACCGAAGTAGTGGCCAGAATTCGCATATATCGTTGAGGCGAAAGGCCTGGTATTTTTTTATGTTGGCCAAGGGCAATAGGCCAAAAGGGATTTATCCCAGTAGAGGTTTTAGGCTGTAGTAAATTGCAACTTAAAAGATGTGAAGAATGTCTGCCTTGCATGATCTCACCCCAGGTGCAAGGACAGTTGCTTGTTAGTAGAGAAGCTCTTTGTTCACAAATTGACTTATGTAGTAAAAGCCAGACATGGGAGTGTATTGGAATGTGCCAATCGTAACTCCTAGTGCGGACGGCGTCTGGGACTCAAGGCCAAGCGATGGACGATGGAACTGGACAGCGCTCTGTGGAAAATTTCTGAAAGTCGACCCCGCAGAAGAGGAGGCGCAAAGGGCGTGTTCTGGGATTTGGGGTTCTGTATTAGGGACAGCGCCCCGAGGGTGGAGGCAGATCAGAGCAGCCCAGAGCAGAGGAAGGCTAGGCGAAGAGCTAGAGGGGGCAACTTAGAACAAGCTCTCTAAGTGAAGACTTCTTAGGAAGTTTCACTCTGACACCTTTTACCTGATGAGGGTCTCAAGGGATTGCTAAGTAGGGATGTCATCTAGTACAGAGTAGGGACAGAGATGGTATGGTTCAGTGTCCCTAGTATCGACATTTGCTTGGTAGTGTTCTACCTCATGCTTTTAGAGATTGTACTTTTAGTCATTTTTAGCCGTATGCGGATTCTTCGTAGAGTAGCATTTGTGTTAGTGCCTATGTACTTGTTGTGCCTCATATTGAGGACTTTGTATCTTCAAATCTTTATGTTGATAATAAAAACCAGAGAGCCAAGAGATTAAGTCTCGAGTCCTTGATTATGGCAAATTGTGGACAGTAATTTTGATAATTGTGTTTTTCCCTCCACGCTATTGGGCAAGTAAAAAGTTCCATCTGACCAGAGTGGGTTCCAGTAGATAATTGCGAGATACTAAAATGGGCCGGAGCAACTCTCTCTCACATACTTCCTTTCATCTCGTCTACTTCACCACCCCACAAAGCCCTCCACCTCGCCGGTAAGCACCACATTTTCTAACCCCTAGTTGCTGTCCATATTTCAACAGCTGGGAGCCTCTTTCACACAGGCTCCCAAAATAACAATTTGCACATCTGTGATCATCACTGCTTGCACTCTGCAGAGAGGCCATGGATTGGATGTACATGTCATCTGACACACTTTATGACCCACTGAGAGGCACTTGGAGAAACTCACCCTACCTTGAGCGTCAGCTCCAGACCTCTTAGTTGCGCCCTCATAAACACTCTCTCACATTCAGAACCCATATATGCAGTCATATGTTGCATGAAAACAATTAGAGAAACACAACATCTGGAAAAATGTATTCATCTTTGGAAATGCAAGATAAAAGAAAACGTGAAATATACACGGGGGCTGCACTGCTGACATAGATTACCGGAGGGGTGTTCACAACATTGTTTAGGAATCGACCAGTGTTTTGGGGCATAAACCTAAGGACATGAATAGAGCACCCAATAGTGACCTGTTTTAAACGATTTTTTTTAATAAATTAGCCCTGGGACCCGTGAGGATCCGGCCCACTTAAAGCCCTGCTTCTATGAGCACTGCTACAGGACGGAAGACTGTGTGGACGAGGGCGCCTCTTGGTGGTGAAGTGACAAAATGAGTCCCCATAAGGTGTTGTTCTCTTCACGTTGTGTGCTTGTGCAACATCACGTGTCGCAGTTTTCTCCACATCCTCACTGTACAGCACATGCACATGTGAATGCTGTGCTCACACAGGAGAAAACAAGCAATGGCAAAACCATTTTTTTTAGGTCGGGTCTGGTAGATCATACTTAATCAAATAAAACATATATATTTATAGAGTGTGGTGTGGGGGTTGGTCACCCCTTCAGCCAATACTTGTTTTTAGTCAGCCTAGTTTTCCGTAAACCCCTGTGAAGTCTGAGTTCCTTGAGTCCATGGCAGGTTTTGTGACAGCACAGACAGTGATACTTTTCTGCCTGGTGTAGCTTAATTTAGAACTGGTCCTGCCTATACCCTCTGGTCTTCCCTTTCTAAAGCAGGGATACAAGAAGCAATAAAAGTGCTCTACACATTCCTGAACAAGGCTGCAGTACAGATCACAGACCCCATTCCTTAGAACCACAGCAGGTGGGTGCCCTCTGACCTGCCTTATGACGACGCCAACGCCCTGTGCCCTCGAGACAGTTTTTGAGTCAATTGGGAGTCCACGTGACATCACTGAGGGCTTCAAAGGGGTCACGCGCAGACCTCGTCCACACCCCTTGACTACTGCCATACTAGCCACACCTTGAACCACGCAATCTGAGCGCATACCTAGAAAAGGAACATTTAAATGCACAAAGCTTCTCTTTAGTGACATATCCATTTAAAATAAAAGTATTTCTCATGTTTTACATAATAAATGATAGAAAGAACTGATCTAGATTGTACAGCGCCACAGCTTCCCAGAAGTGAGCCCTAGCTCTAGCGCCTAGAAAGCAGGTGTGTACATGTTTGACTGAATTCACAGATCTGTTGATTTACAGGCAGAGATTTCAGATGCTGTGGTGGATGTCTGTGGAGAAATGGGGAGTTACCTGAGCAATTTAACTCAGAATTACCTATCCCCCTGGAAATGTTTCTTTTCCTAGGGGACACCAAGGGTCCATCTTTTACACGGCTGGATTTTGGAGTCCCCCGCTGTTACTAGCACCTGCAGTATCAGTCCCTTCAGTGTAGGGATGCACTGGCCCATTTCCAGGGCCACTCATAATGAGTCATCCATTTGTACCCCTCTTAAATCCTGAGCTCTCTCTCACCGCCTCATGATGTCCACTGCAAATTCCTGGGCTCATTTGTTTTCTCTTTGACTGCAGGGTGGAAGGGCAGGGGAGGGATGCAAGGTGGGGGAACGGACGGATGACAAAAATAAAGACAAAAAGGAGCTACCTTCTCCTCGCGGATCACCGCTCTTCTCCTTTCTGCTGAGGCTCCCAGACTCATCTGCGACCAATCCTAGTGCTTCTCTCATGTATGAGAGAAGCACTGGGATTGGCCTGAGCGGACTTGTTTTCTGCTCCAAAGGGAACTGAGAGTCTACGCCTGCTACTCTCTCCCCCTGGCAATGCAGCTCGGGCTGGGGAAATGCTAGTGCGCATGACGGTTTGGCCGAACTGAGACAGCCGGTCAAACCGTCAGGTGCACTGAGTGCAGTGCCACCACTCCTCCTGTGATGGCGCTGCCCCCACCCATGAGGGCCCCTTCCACAAGACGCAGAAGCAAAGGTATAATACAACTATCATAAACTAGTTTTGTTTTCAAAATATAGAGGCTGCTGACGGGGGGGTCGACGCTCCTCTGCCATAGCGGACAAACCGCCACTGTGAATAATACCAGTATTCTTCATTCATTAAAGATTTGCTATATTTTTTACTGGGGGTGTGCGCAATTCACATAATTTGCTTTTGCATAATTACATAAAAGACTGGGGCAATTACTTTAAATTACACATAATTATGCAAAATGCACAAGAACACATTTTGTTGTAAACATATAGCACGAGAATCACAAGTGATATGAGCGATATCGTGTTATTTCTAGATGCTCGGAGTAAGATATTGCCACAACAGCACTTTGTTGCATAACTTGGCACAATGGCGTAAGTTCTGAAATAGGGTGCCTCATTTATGAAGAATTGGCTTAGGGCAAAGCCACAAGTCTTCTTGCTGTGCTGTGCTATGCCATTGTTGAAATACGGTGCATTCCTGTCCCTTCTCCCCTGGTGCACATTTTGCTGCCAACGTGGGCACCCTTGCACCGTGGTGCAAGGCTGCTCTGTTGCGGGCAGGATTGCTTTTGTGCAGGAAGGGCAACCTTCCTGCACAAAAACAATCCTGTGAGGTGTTTTGCTCTTTGTATGTATGTCTGCTGCAGAATGCAGCACACATGGAAAGAGGAAAAAATTTACAGGAATAAAAATATTTCTCCTCGTTAGGCCTGCTCTGCGGAAGCATAAGGTTTTGGCGCTGCCCCAGGTTTATGTGATTAGGTCAATCTGGGGCAGCGTCAAACTCCATGGGGGCTGAGTGGAAAACCCCACCTCAACGCCCATCGAACGCCTTCCTGGTGCAGAGTAAGGCAAGGCAGCAAATGATGCTGCTTTGTCCTACTCCATATCTATGAGGCCGTGCAAAGCCGTCGCAGCGTCGCTTTGGGTCGCCTCATAGATGTGATTGAGAGGCTTATGCAGCCGGAGCGTAAAATAAAGTGACACCCCGGCAGAGCAAGCCGCTCATAAATAAGCCCCCCGGTGTATTAGGCCCAACACCAAATTTAGACTAATTACGCATGTGTAATTTGCATTTCACCCACAACTAATTCCACCCTATTTCTCTTCCAGTCTTGAAGCACTCCCAGGAGGCAGCAGCAGAGTCTCCAGCGTCAGACACACAGTGTGAGAACCTGGAGGAGCCCAGACACGAAGCACCAGACTGCGCAGGCGCAGGTACATCACGGCCTGTTCATCAATCCTTCCACATGTTGTTAGGGGGTGCGGTGTCTCGGAGAATCCATCCTTTCACCAGGGTCTCACACCAGGTGTTCCTGGAAGCCATGCCTCAGACCCTCGTCTCTATGCAGGGTTCACCTGGGTTAGGAATGTTGCTTTGCCCACTTTCATTCAGAAACGTTTCAGGTTTTGACACAATAGACTTGGGAAAATAGTGATTTTTCTCTGGAAGGAGTGTGTTCCTACACGTCTTGAACTAAAAGGGTGGCTAGTAATCCTATGAATTCTCGTTTCCCGGTGCTGTCTTGGGCAGATGCATCAGACAGACATGATGAAAGTTTTGCCTGATTGTTCATGATTCAGTGCAGATCCGCTGGGGGGCGCTGTGGTATTATTAACTGCTTAGAATTAGCAGTCAGGTTGCCCTCAGAATATTTACTAATGAGATGTGTGGAGGGTTCTCAAATTTCAGCATTCCAAAAGATTTACTCAAAGCTGGTTGGACGCATTCACTTAAATGTGGCAAAGACACTTTAAACCGGCGTGTGTTTGTTCTGCAGGTCTTTCTAAGCAATATACGTCATTCCCAGGGAGCATTTTCGAAAATAATGAATTTAATGAAAACAGCGCGGCATAAATTACCCCTTCCATACAGTTCCCTGAAGAATATATCATCTGCGGATTAATTTGATGAGTGAGGGGTTAAGGCCGAGGATTATCAGTTTCCAGAGGAGGTCATTGGCCATTTTCCAAATCTGTGATGGAAGTGGGTGACGTAGATTGGACAGTTTGCTGGACAGGGTTGGCCGTGAGTCTGTCTCTGTGAACGAGGGGGCTGGTTCCACTGGTTCTGCTGAGCTTTGGAATAGATTCTTGGGTTTGTTGGGGCGATGGAAGAGGTTAAGTGAATAATGGGTTCTTTTTGCATGAAGTTACTCTGACAAAAGCTGCCGTAGCGGTGATTTACAGTTTTGATACTTCTCATAGAACTATAGTTCCAGAAACTATAATATTTATGTCTTGAGGATTTAACTCAGTGTCATGGTTTCCCTTCTCTTCTTTGACAGGCCCTGGGTGTGAGCGGTGCCCGAAGGACTGGCTGCTCCATGGAGGAATCTGTTATTACGTCTCAAAAGAGAAGGAGATTAAGACCTGGAGCGAGAGCCACGAAGACTGCTCTTCAAGGAGCGCGCGCATGCTGGTGGTAAAGGACCAGGAGGATCTGGTGAGTCGCTCGTGAAACAGGATAATGTACAGGCGGTGAAGGGTTCATGATATTGGACCAGGCAGAGCTACTGACACGTCAGTGACACATAACACAACAGAGCTGATAAGGCATTAATGATACAGTACAAAGCAGAGCTGGTAAGGTGTTAGTGATACAGCACAAAGCAGAGCTGGTAAGGTATTAGTGATGCAGAACAAAGCAGAGCTGGTAAGGTGTTAGTGATACAGCACAAAGCAGAGCTGGTAAGGTATTGGTGATGCAGAACAAAGCAGAGCTGGTAAGGTGTTAGTGATACAGGACAAAGCAGAGCTGGTAAGGTGTAAGTGAAACAGGACAAATCAGAACTGGTAATGTATTAGTGATGCAGAACAAAACAGAGCTGGTAAGGTGTTAGTGATACAGAACAAAGCAGAGCTGGTAAGGTGTTAGTTATACAGGACAAATCAGAACTGGTAAGGTATTAGTGATGCAGAACAAAGCAGAGCTGGTAAGGTGTTAGTGATACAGGACAAAGCAGAGCTGGTAAGGTGTAAGTGAAACAGGACAAATCAGAACTGGGAAGGTATTAGTGATGCAGAACAAAACAGAGCTGGTAAGGTGTTAGTGATACAGAACAAAGCAGAGCGTGTAAGGTGTTAGTGATACAGGACAAAACAGAGCTGGTAAGGTGTAAGTGAAACAGGACAAATCAGAACTGGGAAGGTATTAGTGATGCAGAACAAAACAGAGCTGGTAAGGTGTTAGTGATACAGAACAAAGCAGAGCGTGTAAGGTGTTAGTTATACAGGACAAATCAGAACTGGTAAGGTATTAGCGATGCAGAACAAAGCAGAGCTGGTAAGGTGTTAGTGATACAGGACAAATTAGAACTGGTAAGGTATTAGTGATGCAGAACAAAGCAGACCTGGTAAGGTGTTAGTGATACAGAACAAAGCAGAGCTGGTAAGGTGTAAGTGAAACAGGACAAATCAGAACTGGTAAGGTATTAGTGATGCAGAACAAAACAGAGCTGGTAAGGTGTTAGTGATACAGAACAAAGCAGAGCGTGTAAGGTGTTAGTGATACAGAACAAAGCAGAGCTGGTAAGGTGTTAGTTATACAGGACAAATCAGAACTGGTAAGGTATTAGTGATGCAGAACAAAGCAGAGCTGGTAAGGTGTTAGTGATACAGGACAAAGCAGAGCTGGTAAGGTGTAAGTGAAACAAGACAAATCAGAACTGGGAAGGTATTAGTGATGCAGAACAAAACAGTGCTGGTAAGGTGTTAGGGCTGCAGAACAAAGCAGAACTGATAATGTGTTAGTGATACAAGACAAGGCTCAGATGGTGATGATAAGGATGATAATTATTTATAGAGTCCGAAACTTTGTACCCTAAAAAGGGTGTCCCAGTGCTGTTTAACTGAAAGAGTGAAGTTGTGCCCTATTAAACAGATACGTTTTCAACAATTTCTGGAATTGCCAGTGACTGTTTACAACCCTGAGGGAAAAGGAGAGGCTGTTCCATAGCCCTGGAGTCAGTACAGAAAAGGCTCTACCACCCTTCCACTTTAGTTTAAATCTAGGAGTGACCTCAGTGTCCTCCTTGGGGCCTATTGCTGTAATTTCTCTGAGATGGTAGTTGGGCCCATCTGACAAAAAACTCAGGCCATTTTAAAGAGAATGTATTGGTAGCCATTGTAACTACTTTAGTGCAGCTGAAGCAGAATCATATATTCTACTTCCTATTATAAACTAAGCTGCCCAATTTTGCACTTGCTGAATTTCGCCAGTGTGTTAACTGGAAGTCCAATCAATCAAGGGGTTTGTATAGCGCAAGCTACTCACCCGGAACGGGTCTCAAGGTGCTGAGGCAAAGGAGGTCAGGGGGGTCTGCAGAACTTGCAGGATCACTGAGCTCCGTCGAAGAGCCAGGTCTTGATGTCCTTTAGGATCTTGGGGAGTGATGCAGCCTGTCGGAGATGGAGTGGGAGGGAGTTCCACGCCTTGGCCGCGAGAAGGGTGAAGAAGCGCCCTCCTGTCCTACTTTTCTTGATCCGAGGTACAGTTGCAAGGGAGAGCTGGGCCAAGTGTAGAGAACGCTGGGGAGCGTGGAACACGAAGCGGTGGTTCAGGTTGATGGGTCCCGCATTGTGGAGGGCCTTGTGTGCTTGGGTGAGAAGCTTAAAGGTGATTCTCTTCTCGACGGGGAGCCAATGTAGGGTCTGCAGGTGTTGGCTGATGTGGCAGTGATGTGGTAGGTTGAAGAAAAGTCTTGCGACAGCGTTCTGGATGTTCTGGAGTTTGTGGATGAGGTTCTTGTTGATCCTGGCCTAGAGTGCGTTGCCTTAGTCCAGTCTGCTGCTGATGAGGGCGTGTGTGACCATTTTCCTGTGTTCTGGTGGGATCCACTTGAAGGTCTTGCGGAGTAAGCGAAGGGTCTGGTATCAGGAGGAGGTGATGGTGTTGACCTGGCGATCCATTTTGAGTTCGGAATCTACAATGATCCCTAGGTTGCGTGCGCGGTCCATGGGGGCAGAGGGGTCCCCAAGGGCAGGAGGCCACCTGGTGTCATTCCAGGAATCGGGGTGTGTGCCCATGATGAGTATCTCGGTTTTGTCTGTGTTGAGTTGAAGGCCACTGCTCTTCATCCATCTGGCGATGGCTTCCATTCTGTCTTGAAAGTTGCGTTTAGTGATGTTGGGTTTGTTGGTTAGGGAGAGGATGAGTTGGGTTTCATCTGCGTATGATGTGATGTTGAGTCCATGTGCTCTGACGATAGCTGCGAGCGGGTCAATGTAGATGTTTGACAGAGTTGGGCCATCTGAGAATCCTTGTGGGACTCCGCAGGTGGTTGGAGTCGGTTCTGAAAGGAATGGAGGGAGTCTGACTTGTTGCGTTCTGCCGGAGAGTAAAGAAAGGATCCAGTTGAGGGCCTTGTTCCAGATTCCTGCGTCATGGAGTCTGCAGGCTAGGTTGTAGTGAGAGACAGTGTCGAAGGCCATCGAGAGGTCAAGGAGGATGAGGGCTACAGTCTCTCCTCTGTCAAAGAGGGTGCGGCTGTCGTCTGTTGCTATGAGGAGTGTGGTTTCAGTGCTGTGGTTCTTCCTGAAGCCTGATTGGGAGGCCTCGAGGATGTTGTTCTCGTCGACGAAGTCAGCGCGTTGGCTGTTGAGGGCTTTTTCCATGACTTTGGCCAGGTAAGGGAGTAAGGAAATTGGTCTGAAATGTTTTAGGTCAGTGGGGTCCGCTGAAAGTTTTTTCAGGAGAGGTATGATCTCAGCGTGTTTCCAGTCATCGGGGAAGGAGTTGGTCTTGAAGGAGCAGTTGATGATACGTTGGATTTCGGGGCGATAATGTCTACAACTTTGCGGTAGATATGGTAGGGGCAGGGATCCGTGGGGGCTCTGGAGTGGGTGGTCTTTATTATCCTCAGAGTGTCTTCGATGCTGAGGGCGGTCCAGCTGTTAAGTGTCGGTTGCGTGCTGCTGGGAGTGATGGGAGGGAGTTCCTCGTGGGGGTTGTTGACGTCGATAATGTCATAAATGGTCTTGATTTTTTGATGGAAGAAAGTGCTGAGTCTGTTGCAGAGGTTCTGGGAGGGCGTAATGTATGTGGACTCTCTGTTGGGTTGGGCGAACTCTTTGATGATGTCGAAGAGTTCCTTGCTCTTGTGAGTGTTGGTGGAGATTATGTCCTGAAGTGCTTCCTTCCTGGAGAGTCTGATGAGCTTGTGGTGTACCACGGTAGCTGTTTTGAAGATGCCAAGGTCAGTCAGCGTTTGGGAGTTCCTCCACAGTTTTTCGTGTTGTCTGCATGTGCGTCTGGAGTCTTAGAGGTCGGTGGAGATCCAGCTGGCTTTCTTGGAGTGGGGCTTGGAGGCTTTCTTGAGGGGGGCGATGGTGTTGGCGCCGTCGGTGATCCAGTTGTGTAGCGAGTGAACGGCGGTGGTAGGGTCATCGTCAGTGGTGGTGGGAGCGGAGCTGCTGAGGGCGGTGGCGAGCTGGTTGTTAGAGATCGTGTTCCAATTCCTGCGTTGGAGCTGATGCATTTGGAACATTACGATAATTCAGGTGTGATACAATCAGTGCCTGAATTGCTGCATGATGGGTCCGCTTTGGTAACAGTGGTATAGCTTTCCGTATTCATTTTAAATGTAAAAAGCAGAACGCTGATACCAAATATGTCTGTGTGTTCATGTTTTAATCAGAGTCGATAGTCATTCCCAGATTTAAGGTGGCAAACATTGTAAATTGTTAGTGATACAGTACAAAGAAGAGCTTTTAAGGTATTAGTGATGTGGATCGAAGCAGTTAGTGATACAGGACAAAGTCCAAAGTCCAAATGATATGCCTAGACATGGGTCCTACACTCACTGTGCCACAGGGCTGACGCTATACTTGTCACTGAACAGGCCTCAGGTGTGAGAAGGTGGCCTGATATATGATGTCCACTAGTTCTAGTGGGCACCTTGTATCAGTCCAAACAACCCCTTATGGTTATATGTTAAAGACAACCTTTATTGAAAGCTATCCTAGTGGTAGCTATGGAGAGCAGCCTGCAGGCTAAGTATTGAAGGAATGTAAAGCAGCTTGTTTTACCAGTCTATAATCTCTTGAATGATCAAATGAAAAGACAACCACACCAGGTATATATTCAAAATATATGTATTTAAGATAAAACGCACCCCTCTAGTCTCTTTCTGAGACTGGAGTTCGAAGTACTTCGTTTGCAAGTTAGCAATTATCAGCAATAGCACAACTACACGTTTGGGCCCTAGGGGCGTACCAAACCATATACCAAAAAAGTGGTATAAGAACCACAACTTGAATAGACACAAGGCCTAGAGCCTGCAGAATCACTGGGACCCCAAAGAACCACCCAAGGTAGTGACACAGGGGACCCAGGGGGACTGTATGCAGTGTGTAAACACAACCGCGGGTTCCCGTTATCTTCTATGGGCAATGTCGCAGTTGGAAATTTATAGATTAGGGACACTTCTTATTGAGTCAGGCCCAAACCCTTTTGAACTTAAGAAGTTCTAGGGCCAGCACCCACTCGAGCACCAGAGTACTCGAGTTACCTCACCCAGGGAAGCCGGGTGCATAGGTGTCTTTTAGTGTCGGGTCGCATCGTCGTTTCCAATGGAAGCCTGCAAAGAACTGCTGCTGCCTTGAAGAGAAGTGTCCGAAGAGATCCAAGCCTGGATCTAGGATGGAAGGAACCTGAAAGCAGAGGGGACAGAGTCTGGGTCACTAGCCAGTGACCGAGGGCAGGATGGACCAATGCCCACAGATGTCGGGTGCTTCAGGTGAGTTGATGGGTGTCTTGACTCTTCAGCCACGAGGTCCAGGAGGCGTCAACGAAGTCCACGAGCGGGATTCGAGCTGTCCCACAAACTCAGTCGAGTGCTGCGGTGTCAGTGACCAGATTGGACCCAACAAGCCTTGGCAACGGCAAGTCACAGGAATTCAGAGAAAGGACTGCGGTGCAGACCAGCAAGATCTGAGGGTTTAACCCAGCAAGGGTAAGAAAGGGCACATCTGGAGCAACCAGAAAAGCCCAAGCAGAAAAGGAGTTGCCTTTGTGGGGACCTGCTAGCCAATGGGCTAGTGATCGTGAAGGAGCCTCGAGCGGTCACACTTGAAACTGGCCTACGGGTCACTCGTGGAGTGGAAGCCAGCAATTTTCGGTGCAGGAGGTGCTCAAGGTTGGGGCTACTTGGAGCCTTAAGCACAATTCCGAGGAGGACCAGGAAGATACTGTTGTTGCAAAAGATCACGGTGTACAGGGGTCACGGTTTCACATCACCCACGATAGCCACAGGCCTCAGCTTTGCTGTGGACTCAGGGTAGCCTCAGGGAAGGTTGGAAATCCACCTCTGGTGATGCAAAGACTTTGGCGTCCGGTGTGAGCTTCAGCGATGCCGACCGGTCAGTTGCTTCTTTGGTGCCTGCCAAGCAGGGGAGTCACTCCTTGACCCCAAGGGAGATTTCTTCAGTCTTCTAGTTAAAACAGAACGTCGAAGGTCCAGGATATATGTTGCAGAGGCTCGTCTAGGGTAATCTAAAGTCCTAGGGACTGGATTCCTATACTTACAGTAAGTGTAGGGGATGGACTAACTCTAAGGCCCCACTTATGGGTGGGCTTTGAAAGAGGGGTGGTTACACCCATTTCCTTTTTCCAGTTTCACGCCAGAGCAGGGGTAGGTAGCCCCTGCAACCTGTTTGAACTGGACTATGCACAGGGACAGCAAACGTGCCCCCTGTGCAGGACTTCAAAAAACCAGAGAGTGCTCCCGGAGTGCTCCCGCCCAGCCCCAATACACATCTGCCTGTCTGGGGAGGTGGTGACACCTCCCCTCGACAGGAATCCTATTGTCCAGGCCTCCCCTGCTGGAGTTTCGGGCAGCAGCAGGAGGCCAGACCCGTGTCTGTGGCAGAGGCATCTATTTTGTGATGCTAGGGCTCAGGAAAGTCCTACCGGGTTTAGCCAGTGTGAACATGTGTCTTCCTCTAGAAGGGTGGAATGCTACCCCCGCCGCCAGAATTGGCGGGGGGGGGGTAGTGTTCCAAAGCATTTGACACCAAACACGACATGTTTTGATACAGCCATTCCAAAGTTAGCATTTACCGCAAGGTTATAATGCACTTAAGAGTATATGGTATGTCCTCGCTCTGTTCCCCTTCCCCTCTTTAGACTCCTCTGGATAGTTGGGGTCCCCCATTTGGGGAGCACGTGCTGCTACTGTCGACTGCGGGTTGCCTTGTGGGTGTTGTTTTTCTTGTTGTTTGTATAAAATGAAACCGTATTGTGGGGTCTGACGGATGTGGCCCATGATGCTGATAACTCCTGATTCTGCTCCTCCGTAACGCCAAGTGTTCTATGAACGTATGTCATATGTTTCTGTCATTCCTAGCGGCCGGCCGGAAGGTTGTAGGCCCATATTTGTATATTCTTGTGATTTGTAATAAACGGTTTCAAAAAAAAAAAAAAAAAGAGTATATGGTATGGCTGTATCACAGAACAGCCATAAGGAAGTATTTCCGAAAGCTGTAGAGGGGCTCAGCTCATGCTTGGGCACCCTCTCACACAAAACCAAGCACTCTGCCTTCAGGATTGTCAAGGCCTGCCATAGGAGTGGCTTATAGGTTTATATGTGTCTGTATAATAGTAGTGATATAGGTAGCCTATACCACAGTAAGGGGTGCAAGCACACCCTTACCCAGGCTGCAGTAGCAGACCTGTGGTGCCATTTTGGAGTGATTTCCAGGTGTGGCATAATACATGCTGCAGCCCCTGGTAGGGCTCTGAGGTACCTATGCCCTAGGTACATAGTATACCATATACTAGGGGCTTATAAGGCACTCCAGAATCCAATTAGATATGTACCTAATGTACATGGAAACCATTGTAGAGAGGAAGCAGCTAGGCTGTGGTCCTGATTAGCAGGGCCACAGCCAGACTAAGGTTGAAAAACAGTGAAACACCAGCAAAACGTGGGGGTACCCATGTGAAGCAGATCCTACTTTCCTACACAACCCCCCCCCCCCCAAACGGAGGGACATTCAACTAACCTTGACCAGTTTAGTCTTCATGTTCTAAGTGGAAATACCTAGAGAGTCCATCGGCATTGGCATGGTTACTCCCAGTTCTATGTTCCACTGTAAAGTCCATACCCTGTAGGGAAATGGACCACCTAAGCAGTTTGGGGTTTTCACCCTTCATTTGTTTTAGCCATAAGAGGGGCTTATGGTCTGTCTGAACAAGGAAGTGAGTACCAAACAAGTATGGCATCAACTTCTTCAGAGCCCAAACCACAGCAAAGGCCTCCCTCTCAATGGCTATCCAACATTTCTCTCTAGGGATCAGCCTTCTGCTTATGAAAGCTACAGGCTGATCCTGACCTTCATCATTCACTTGTGACAGTGCAGCCTCTACCCCCAATTCAGATGCATCTGTTTGAACAATGAACTTCTTGGAGTTGTCAGGACTCTGCATAATGGGAGCAGGGCACATGGCCTGTTTCAGGTCATCAAATGCCTTTTGACAGATAGCTGACCACTGAACCTTTTGGGGCATTTTCTTAGAAGTTAAGTCATTGAATGGTGTCTCTATCGATCCATACCCTTTGACAAATCTCCTATAGTACCCAGTCAGACCTAAGAAGGCTCTCACCTGAGTCTGGGTAGTTGGAGCAACCCAGTCCATTATGGTCTGGATTTTGCTCTGCAATGGTTGAACCTGGCCTCCACCTACAAGGTGGCCCAGGTACACAACCTGACTCTGGCACTTAGTAGCCTTGATAGTTAGGCCTGCTTTTTGCAGGGCCTCCAAAACATTCCTTAGGTGGACCAGGTGATCCTCCCAGGTGGAGCTAAAGACAGCAATATCATCTAGATATGCTGCACTAAAGGCTTCCAGACCTATGAGAACTGTATTCACCAACCTTTGGAAAGTGGCAGGTGCATTTTTCAGACCAAAGGGCATTACCACAAATTGATAGTGCCCACTAGGGGTTGAAAATGCTGTCTTTGGCTTGGCCTAATCAGCTAGCCTGATCTGCCAGTAGCCAGCTGTCAAGTCAAATGTGCTTAGGTACTTGGCTGAGGGCAAAGTATCTATAAGCTCATCTGCCCTTGGTATTGGATGGGCATCAGTCCTGGTGACTGCATTGAGACCCCTGTAGTCCACACAAAACCTCATCTCTCTTTTTCCACCACTGGTGTGAGGTTTTGGTAGAAGGACCACTGGACTAGACCCAAGGGCTTTCTGAGGGTTCAATAACACCTAAATCCAACATTTTCTGTACATCTGTCCTGATACAGTCCCTGACATGGTCAGGTTGCCTATAAATCTTTTTTTAATAGGCAGACTGTCCCCAGTGTCCACATCATGAGTGCACCAGGTAGTCTGACTTGGAGTCAGTGAGAACATGTGTCTGAACTGATTGAGCACCTGTCTGCAATTAGTGTGTTGCTGGGCAGTGAGGCTGCCTGCCAAGGCTACACCATTAACTGACCCATCATCAGGGTTCTGTGAGAGGAGGTCAGGGAGTGGGTCACTCTCTTCCTCCTGTCCCTCATCAGTTGCCATGAGCAAGCCCATGTCAGCCCTGTCCACATATGGCTTTAGCCTGTTGACATGGAGAACCCGGTGGGGACTCCTGGGAGTTCCTAGGTCTACTAAATAAGTAACCTCTCCCTTCTGTTCAACAATAGTGTGGGGTCCACTCCACTTATCCTGGAGAGCTGCTGGGGCTACAGGCTCCAACACCCACACTTTCTGTCCTGTCTGGTAAACAGTCAGTACAGCCTTTTGCTCATGCCAGGCTTTTTGCAGTTCCTGGCTAGCTTCAAGGTTTTTGTTTGCCTTTTTCATGTACTCAGCCATCCTGGAGCGGAGACCAAGTACATAGTCCACTATGTCTTGCTTTGGAGGCTTGAGAGGTAACTCCCATCCTTCCTTCACCAAACACAGTGGACCCCTGACAGGGTGTCCAAACAAAAGTTCAAATGTGCTGTAGCCAACCCCCTTTTGAGGCACCTCCCTCTTTTCAAATAAAAGGCAGGGCAAGAGCAGGTCCCATTTTTGCCTAAGCTTCTCTGGGAGTCCTTTCATCATGACCTTTAAGGTTTTGTTGAATCTCTCAACTAAACCATTGCATTGTGGGTGATAGGGTGTGGTGAACTTGTAGTTCACTCCACACTCCTTCTACATAGCAGTCAAGTAACTAGACATGAAGTTTGCACCCCTGTCAGATACTACCTCCTTGGGAAAGCCAACTCTTGAGAATACACTCAAGAGAGCTCTTGCCACTACAGGTGCTCTAGTGGTCCTTAGGGGAATTGCTTCTGGATACCTGGTGGCATGATCCACTACCATCAGTATAAATCTGTGCCCAGATGCTATTTTGGGATCCATGGGACCAACAATGTCAATCCCTACCCTTTCAAAGGGCACCTCAACACAGGTAGTGGTATCAGGGGGGCCTTTGTAGTGCCACCTGCCTTGCCGCTGGCTTGGCAGGTTACACAGGAGCGACAAAACTCCTTTGTGTCTTCAGACATGTGGGGCCAGTGAAAGTGAGGAACAATTCTGTCCCAAGTCTTGTTCTGGCCTAGGTGTCCTGCTAGGGGAATATCATGGGCTAGTGTCAATAGGAAACCCCTAAACTTCAGAGGTATAACCAACCTCCTGGATGCACCAGGCTTGGGGTCTCTACTCTCTGAGTATAGGAGTCCATCATCCCAATAAACTTTATGGGTGCCACTAGCATTCCCAGCAGCCTCATAAGCAGCCTGCTGTCTGAGGGTTTCAAGAGAGGGGCAGGTTTTCTGCTCCTGGCTCAGATCAGACCTGGAAGGGCCCCATGTCCCCAAGAACTCAACTCGGTCAGGTTCAAGCTCCTCTGGGACAGTTCCTTCTTCAGACTCAAGATCATCTCCCTGAGGAGACTGATCAGTGTCCTGAGACAGTTGGGAAGGCTCTGCCTTAACCCTACTGCTCCTCCTCTTGTGAGGCACCTGGTCCATTATTCCAGAATCCAGGGCCTGTCCAGTTTTAGACATTTTGGCCTGTGACCTGGTCACAGCAAAGACATGTGCAGAGATCCCTAACATTTCTGCATGTGTCCTGAGCTCCACTTCAGCCCAAGCTGAAGTCTCTAGATAATTGCCAAGCAAGCACTGTACTGGCAGGTCTGCACTTACCACAACCTTCCTAAGGCCAGTTACCCCTCCCCAGGAGAAGTTAACAAATTGCCAGAGAATGGTCTGTTCTGACATTGCTAGCATGGGTCACTTGGTACATTTCACAAAGTATAATCTGCCCAGGATCCACAAGATCTTTTGTTTCCATTGTGACACTTGCTCCTGTGTCCCTGAATGCCCAAGCTTCTACTCCATTAATTAAAGGCTGCTGTCTATATTTGCCCAAGTTACTGGGGCTCACAAAGGGGGACATATCCATGCCCCCATCACTGACAAGCACTGTCTGAGTTGGTACTCTGACTAGGCCAGAGTCTATCTCAGAACCCAGGGTCAACCCTACTACACCCTTATTCTGTGTATTCCCACCACCAATTGTAACTGCACTAGGGGGAGCAGCTGCCTTAGGGGTATTGGTGGGGGCTGGAGTATTTTCTTTGGCCTTGGTGGAATCACTAGTCCAGTGAGTTTTCTGTTTACAGATTTTGCAGCAATGTTTCTTTTGGCCTTTACCCTTTCCTAAATGTGAATCCCCACCCGAAGAAGATTTTTGGTGCCCTTGAGAACACTTTTGGTCTTTACCCTTGTCCCCACCCTTGTCAGAGTTTTTGGAATCTTTGGGTCACCACCTTGGTTCTGTACCTTCTGCCTCACCCTGGTTCTGACCCATTTGTCTGCCTTCTTTCCCAATTCTTGGGGAGAGGTCAGATCAGAGTCTACCAGGTACTGGTGCAACAGCTGATTTTGACAGTTATTAAGAATCTTCTCCCTCATTATCAGACTGTACAATCCTTTGACGTCACACACTTTACTGCGCAATAACCAACCTTCCAGAGCCTTAGCAGCACAGTCAACAAAGTCAACCCAGTCCTGATTTTGTGCTTTTTGGGTGTCTCTGAACTTTAACCTGTATTGTTCAGTGGTTAGGCAAAACCCATCTATTAGAGCCCATTTCAAGACGTTGTAGTCATCAGCATCCTCTTACAGTGAGGAGCTTGTCTCTACCTTTGTCTGCAAAGGAGAGCCATAGGATTGCTGCCCACTGACCTTGAGGGACCTTCTGTACTTTACAGGCCCTCTCCAAGGCAGTTATCCATTTGTGGATGTCATCCCCACTCTGGTAGGGACGGACAATCTTACTTAGGTTCCTATGGTCTTAAAACCTCTCCCTATCTCTAGAGAAATTGCTGCCACCAAGGGACTCTAGTCCCTCCTTTTTACTAGCTCTGTAGAGGTCTAGGGCTTTCCTATCTAAGGTCATCTGCTGCTTTCTGAGGTTGAACTTGTCTTTCTCATACTTCAGCTATCTCTCTCTCCTCTCCTGGGAGGTTTCCCTCCCTCTGTGAGAAGAAACAGAGGTTCCTATAGAGGAGTTAGACTGGATAGGTTGCCGGGAGACCCCAGATTGGAAGCCGAACCTGACTACGGCCTGCGCGGTGGGGAGAGGCCGGCTGGGCCGTGTGCGGAAGAAGCCTGCTGCCGTGACCACGAGCCGGGCTCGCTTCCCCTGCGGGGATTTACTATTGCTGCGGGACACAAGCGACACACCGGAGCGCAGTCGGAAGGTGAGGCGGGGGCACTGCGGAGCGGCAGAGCTGCGTGGCAGCTCCGGTGTGCTCGGCACAGTGACTGCCCTGGGGCGCCCATGCCAGGGAGCCGCTCCTGCAAGGCTGTGGTCTCGGGCCCTCTCATGAGGCGCGCAGCCTAGCTGCGCTTGGGCGGGGACCCGGCGACCGGGGCCCGCAGGGTCGCGTGGCAGAGTAGACGCCCACCGGAGACTGCACAGATACTTTAACGAGGGGACCGTGAGGTGTTGCTGGTGTCCCCTCAACCTTACCTGGAGTCTTGCTGTTGCTTTCCTGGGCTCCTCTCGCCGCTGCTTCACCGCGCGGCCATAGAGCGGGCAAAACCACACTTCCCAGGTGCCCCAGCGGCTCCCGACGACCAAGAACGCGCCCGGAGGCGCTTAAAACGCTGGTGCTCCCTCGGTGGAGTGGGAGAGCCAGATACTTTAACGAGGGGACCGTGAGGTGTTGCTGGTGTCCCCTCAACCTTACCTGGAGTCTTGCTGTTGCTTTCCTGGGCTCCTCTCGCCGCTGCTTCACCGCGCGGCCATAGAGCGGGCAAAACCACACTTCCCAGGTGCCCCAGCGGCTCCCGACGACCAAGAACGCGCCCGGAGGCGCTTAAAACGCTGGTGCTCCCTCGGTGGAGTGGGAGAGCCAGATACTTTAACGAGGGGACCGTGAGGTGTTGCTGGTGTCCCCTCAACCTTACCTGGAGTCTTGCTGTTGCTTTCCTGGGCTCCTCTCGCCGCTGCTTCACCGCGCGGCCATAGAGCGGGCAAAACCACACTTCCCAGGTGCCCCAGCGGCTCCCGACGACCAAGAACGCGCCCGGAGGCGCTTAAAACGCTGGTGCTTCCTCCGCGTCGCGGGACGCGCGCGGGCGGACGCCGGGCTAAGCCCGGGCAAAGGGCGGGCCCTCTGTGGCCCTCAGAGGACCGAGTGAGGCCGGGTCGGGCCCCTCCACTAAACCGTAAGACTTTGGATTGTGTTTTCATTTTATTTTATTTGGATATTCAGTTTCATTAGGTCAACCGACACATGTTGGCGTTGCCGCTTCTGTGCAAGTTTAATTGAAGTTTTAGGCCCTCTTCGGGGGTTCAAGAAAACATGGCCAAAGTGATAGCAGGAGGCAAATTAGCGCCTACCTCAACGTTGGACAATTATTTAGTTAAAGTCGTCACCAAAATTAACAGTGATAGACGCAAATCACTAGGTCATGGTTCAAATTTTTTGCCTGCTGGTCCCTTGCTGAATGACACAGACATCGTACCTCTTACTTCACCTCATGTCACTAACTGTGAAAAGGAAAAGAATGACTTAACACCTTTGGATGATTGCATTCCCAGTGATCAGGATTTAATTGAGGTTAATAGAGATTTAACAACTGACGTTAATGAGACTGTAGTAGACTCTCCGGAACGGCCATCCCAGAGAATGTTAAGATCCCGTAAACGGACTTATCTTAAACAGGGTCCCACACGAAGCAACCTCAAGAAGATGGTTTCTGTGTCAACCACTCACGCCATTAAGGATACAGCCACTACTAATCATCCTATGGCCAAGTTAGATTCTGATCAACTTGAATCCCTGTTAGGCCTCATAGAGTCTAAAATCTTGAAAATAGTCGAACCCTTAGTTACCAAAATTGGGGAACTGTCTGTCGAGATTGAAGGTCTACGTAATCTTTTGGCAAATAAGACCTTTTCTTCCGAGATTCCGACCAAAGCTGCTGAGGACCCACCAGTCTCTGTTGACATCATGAAGCATTCAAAGAATACTTTAATTAGTACTGCCTCACTGGTGACTGTTCCATCAGTAAATGAGAAGACCACCTTTCCCTCTGGCAGTTGCTCAAGCAAAAATGATGTAATATTAAGTACACACATGGGAGGTGTAAAACCAGATCTCCCCCCTGATTGTGCCCCTTTTGTCATTGTGTTAAAAAATGTTCCTCCCTTGAAGGATGTTGCCCAGAACTTTCCCCCTGAATCACATGAATCTCTTAAAAATAAATCAGTATCGTGGTTAAATAGGAACTTTGGCTTTCCTGTACATCTATCCCATTTGATTTTAACCACGAGAAGAGTTTCCTGGGTCGGGCGATCACGCAAGACTATAAAAGGGGATTGTGTATTAATAAATTTTAGTAACCCCCATATAGTGCACAAAATCCTATCAAAAGCTACCTTGCTTCCTTATACAGGTGAGGGTATCACCCTCCACTCATTGGGCCATTTTTACATAGAACAGAAAACACCACCTCATAGTGTCCTATGGGAACCCAGAGCAAGTCATCCTGAAAGCCAGTTTCCTCAGGGACTTGCCATTTCAAATCGCTTTCAGGCCCTGAGTAACTTAGGCTCTAATGATTGACTGCATTATGAGGGTACCACAAGACTTAGTATGGAGAACTTGCCCATTGTGGAGGATGAATTTATGGTACCTGGTGTTTCTGTATCAACTACATGTGGAGTGGACACGCAAAATGTTATGCCTGCACTGGGGATTGTTAATGATGATGTCAGTATCCCACAATTGCCCCTTGGCTCAAGCGTCCTCAGTTGGAACATAGCTGGATTAAACAACAAAGCGCATGACCCTATTTGGAGGGACATTTTATTAGGGCATGATATTATTGGCCTGCAAGAGACCTGGGACACCGATAATACTTTTCTACTTGATGGTTTTTGTGCCTTTTGGTCACCAGCAGTTGCCTCAAATAGGGGAAGGGCTAAAGGCGGTCTTTTGACCCTTATTGCATTAACTATTGATGGCAAATATAGCAAAGTAGAAACGGGTTCACTCTATTGTTTAGCAGTCGAAATTAATTCCAAATTAAATGGGATCTGGCTTATAGTAAATTTTTATAATTCTTTTATTCAGAACTTACCTAATGAACACTTACGCAGTCTATCTGATTTTTTACAAATGTATAGTGAATCTTGTAAAAATCCGTATTCGGTTATTGTGCTTGGTGATTTTAATGTGCACCTATGTTTTAAAGATTGTTTTATATGGGACAGTTTAGGTCCTCAAGATCAAGGTAATTCCCACTTTGAACATTCACCACAGGGGATTCTTTTAGACGAGCTTCTAGTTGGGAATCACCTAGTTTATCCCGTAAAGGATATGAAAGACACCCCGACTTTTAAAGGTAGTGGAAAAGGTTCCACCATTGACTACATTTTTGTTACATCAAATTTAGTCAGAAATGTTAGTCATTATAAGGTTACTTGGTCCACTTTTAGTGATCATAATCCTGTTCAGTTAACTCTCATTGATGATTTAAAAAAAGGAATAGTGGATAAACCGGCTGTCAGTCTACTGGACATAAGACCGACAGACCAAATGCGACGCCTGAAATGGTGCCAGTTGGTGCCAGAAGATTTCACTAAAAATCTGTGGGAGATGGTTGGGGACGAATTACTTCTGTGTTCACAAGATGGGATCTGTAGCGATGCAGTGTTGACAGCTTATCAAAAAATCTGCTGTCAGGTGAATAGTGATCTTAAAAAAGTATGTAAGGATACCCCCAAAGTTGGGGAAAAATGGTTTGATCACAGCTGCTCACTCTCCCAACGGAAGCTAATGTCAGCTCTTAAAGCGGTTCCACCGGACAGAGCGGAAATTGCCATCTGTAGGAAGGCTTACAAATTGGCACAAAAGAAACGTAAAACAGAAATCAGGGAAAATGCATGGAATGATTTAATGTCCACTGATGTCATTAACAATAGTGCGAAATTTTGGTCTATTATAAATAAACCTTTTTTTAATGGTAAAAGCAATACCGAGCTTGAATGTGGCATACAGGAGGATGCCTGGTATGCTCATTTTAAACAGGTTTATGATGGGGATGGTTTAAGGGCTGGGCCCTTATTTAATTCTGATAATTATATGTTGACTTTCACAGAAATAGAGGTGACAAATGCCATTTTACAAATGACAAGTAATAAGGCCCCGGGACCTGATGGAGTCCCGGCTGACCTTTTTAAATCCGATATTAAACTCTGGTCTAAAATTCTTTTTAATGTTTTTATAAATGCATGTCAAAAGGGCCTCCCATCAACATGGGCAAAATCGGTGATCGTCCCTATTTTTAAAAAAGGGGATAGAGGCGACCCGAGCTGCTATCGACCAATTTCTCTTATAGACTCCGCAGTGAAAGTTCTGGGGAGAGTTGTTCTTGCCCAACTAAATGGTTGGCTAGAGGACACTGGAAAACTCTCTATGGTCCAGTACGGATTTAGGAAAGGGATGGGTACCATAGACCAATGTTTAAACTTACAACTTTTAATTGGTAAATATACGGTGGCCAAAAAAGGAACCTTATTGGTTGCCTTTATGGACTTGTCTTCGGCCTTTGACCGTGTCAATAGATCAAAACTATGGCCCATGCTCCTAAATCTTGGTGTTGATAAAGCGATTGTTTATTTTTTAGCGGACCTACACAGAGAGTTAATAGCCACAGTTCGTTATGATCAAAAGGGAAACTGTACCAAAGATATACCCATATCTTATGGGGTTAGGCAGGGGTGCATTTTGGCACCCCTCCTTTTTACCTTATATATAAATGATCTGGACACTACCCTTGTCGCTTCATGCATGGATATCCCCCATGCAGGGAAATACTCAGTCCCTGCCCTTTTATATGCTGACGATGCTGCCCTAATCGCCAGAACGGGAGTGGGCCTTCAGCTTCTGTTAAACTCCTTTGCTGATTTTATGAAGGATTTGGACTTATCTGTAAATTTTGTAAAATCTCATGTCATGGTCATTGGCCCTAAATCTGCTAAATCTAAAACTTTCTCTTGTGGCGGCCATCAACTATCGAGAGTCTCTTCTTTTCCTTATCTGGGCGTCCTCTTTGATGATCGAGATTCTGGGGTAACCCAGATACAGGCAAAAAAGATTGTGTTTTCAAGAGCTACAGCAGGAGTCCTGGGTTTTGCAAGGAAATTGGGAGCCAGACCACTGAAGGCTCTTATCCAAGTTTACAAGGCTAAGTGTCTATCCATAGCCTTGTACGGAGCTGAGGTCTGGGGCATTAAAAATGCCAAAAGCATTCAGACTGTCGAGGATAGATTTTTAAAAAATCTTCTCTCAGTACCAATTAGTACGGCTAATTACATCGTCCATCAGGAATTAGGAATTGGTTATCTCGAAGACAGCATTGCCCTGGCCCCGATCCTAAAATGGATTAGCATCTGGCTCAACCCGGACTTACACCTGAACCACACCATTTTGAGAGATTGTCTCTCGCTCGACTATGGTCCCTATATACCTTGGTTGAAATACATTCGGACCCTGGCCAAAAATCTCGGGAGACCAGAGCTGTACTTTTCCCCCGAGTCTTTGGTAAAGGGCGACATCAACTGGTGCAAAGAAAGTTATAGTTGCATATCCTCATTGGCAAGGGAAGAGAAGGAGCTGGTCAAGGGTTCCGTTAGGAGTCACCAGCTCTGCAAAACAACACCTCTTATGGAACCCTATTTGGGATATGTAACAAACACAAATCATCGTTTTCTTTTAACCAGATTTAGGCTGAATCAACTATACTCTTTGATTGGAGCTAAGACAGATTGGAATAGGGTGTTAGACCCTAGCCCCTGTTCCTGTGATAATTTCTCCCCCCAGGACATTATACACCTTTTTTTCTTTTGTGAGCACTTTATTGACATCAGGAAACGTTTCTTAATACCAATTTTAAAAGATAAAGGCTTTGTCCAAGTGAGACCTGCTTTTTTGTATTTACAGCTTTTAAATAATGTTTGGGAAACCTTTAATATTGCAAGTTTTTTAACTGTGGTAATTCGTACTTTGAAGAAATGAACTGTACCCTTTTTAATGTTGGCATTCTGTTTTTAATGAAATCTTTGTTTTTAATATGTATTTATTGTAGTATGCTTTTATGGTTTGCACTAAACCGAATAAAGACTATTGACTGACTGACTGGATAGATCCCCTTGACAGATATTTATTCCTTCTAGCCCTGTTGTCAGGCCTACCTGGAGGAATAAAGGAAGTGGCATTATTGTCATCCTCCTCATCCTCATCCTGGTGGTCTGTGTTCACCAGAGTATGGTCATTGTCACCAGTCTGGTCAGCATTAGAGTTAGGGTCAGGGGAGTTTCCACCACTAGACCCACCCTCAGGTGCTGCCCCACCCACACTGTCTACATCATCAGGCCCACTAGGCCCTGTGATAACATCTAGTTTCAGAATCTTTATGAGATGCTGAGTGGATGGACTTTTGCCTGTCTTCAGCTTCCTAATGGAACATAAGGCCCTAAGCTGAGCAAAGGAGAGATCTTCATATTTATAGGGAAGGAGCTCACTGGTTCCTGGTAGGGACCCACTGGTTTCTAGCTGGTTAGACATTACTAATGTGGTGTGGCGTATTGCACTACCTACACTAGTGTGGCTACTAAAATTTCTTGAGTTGTAGAAAGGGTGTGCTATCCCTTAACACACAACTCTAAGTTCAGTAGAACTTACTGTAGCTAAACTTGATATTATATGTACCTAAGGTACCTTTAGTGGTTTTCAGATGATCAATTCAATTGAGATTATCTGGTAAAACAATAGCAAGCTGGAATCCCACCGCTGCCACCAATGTGTGAGAGTGGCCTGATATATGAAGTCCACTAGTTCTAGTGGGCACCTTGTATCAGTCCAAACAACCCCTTATGGTGATAGGTTAAAGACAACCTTTATTGAAAGCTATCCTAGTGGTAGCTATGGAGAGCAGCCTTCAGGCTAAGTCTTGAAGGAATGTAAAGCAGCTTATTTTACCAGTCTATAATCTCTTGAATGATCAAATGAAAAGACAACCACACCAGGTATATATTCAAAATATATGTATTTAAGATAAAACACACCCCTCTAGTCTCTTTATGAGACTGGAGTTCGAAGTACTTAGTTTCCAAGTTAGCAATCATCAGTAATAGCACAAATACACGTTTGGGCCCTAGGGGCGTACCAAACCATATACTAAACAAAGTGGTATAAGAACCACGACTTGAATAGACACAAGGCCTAGAGCCTGTAGAATCGCTGGGACCCCAAGGAACCACCCAAGTTTGTGACACAGGGGACCCACGGGGACTGTATGCAGTGTGTAAGCACAGCCGCGGGTTCCCGTTGTCGTCTATGGGCAATGTCGCGGTAGGAAATTTAAAGATTAGGGACACTTCTAATCGAGTCAGGACCAAACCCTTTTGGACTTAAGAAGTTCTGGGGCCATCACCCACGGGAGCACCGGAGTACTCGAGTTACCTCACCCAGGGAAGCCGGGTGCATAGGTGTCTTTTGGTGTTGGGTCGCGTCGTCGATTCCAAGGGAAGCCGGCAAAGAACTGCTGCTGCCTTGAAGAGGAGAAGTGTCCGAAGAGATACAAGCCTGGATCTAGGATGGAAGGAACCTGAAAGCAGAGGGGACAGAGTCTGGGTCACTAGTCAGTGCCCGAGGGCAGGATGGACCAATGACTACAGATGTCTGGTGCTTCAGGTGAGTTGTTGGGTGTCTTGACTCTTCAGCCACGAGGTCCAGGAGACATCAACGAAGCTCACGAGCCGGATTCGAGCTGTCCCACAAAGTTTGTCGAGTGCTGCGGTGTTGGCGACCAGATTGAACCCAACAGACCTTGGCAACGGCAAGTCACAGGAATTCAGAGAAAGGACTGCGGTGCAGACCAGCATGGTCTGAGGGACTCACCCAGCAAGGGTAAGTAAGGACACATCTGGAGAAACCAGGAAAGCCCAAGCAGAAAAGGAGTTGCCTTCGTGGGGACCTGCTAGCCAACAGGCTAGTGATCGCGAAGGAGCCTCGAGCGGTCACACTTGAAACTGGCCCATGGGTTAGTCGTGGAGTGGAGGCCAGCAATCTTCAGTGCAGGAGGTGCTCAAGGTTGGGGCTACTCAAAGCCCAAAGCACAACTTCGAGGAGGACCATGAAGATTCTGATGTTGCAAAAGATCACGGTGTCCAGGGGTCACGGTTCCACGTCACCCACGATAGCCATGGGCCTCAGCTTTGCTGTGGACTCAGGGTAGCCTCGGGGAGGTCTGGAAATCCACCTCTGGTGATGCAAAGACTTCGGTGTCCGGTGGGAGCTTCAGCGATGCAGACCGGTCAGTTGCTTCTTTGGTGCCTGCCAAGCAGGGGAGTCACTCCTTGACCCCAAGGGAGATTTCTTCAGTCTTCTAGTTAATGTAGAACATCGAAGGTCCAGGATATATGTTGCAGAGGTTCGTCCAGGGTAATCTAAAGTCCTAGGGACTGGATTCCTATACTTATAGTAAGTTTAGGGGATGGACTAACTGTAAGGCCCCACCTATGGGTGGGCTTGGAAAGAGGGGTGGTTACACCCATTTCCTGTATCCAGTTTTACGCCAGAGCAGGGGCAGGTAGCCCCTGCAACCGGTTTGAACTGGACTATGCACAGGGACAGCAAACGTGCCCCCAGTGCAGGACTTCAAAGCACCAGAGAGTGCTCCCGCCCAGCCCCAATACACATCTGCCTGTCTGGGGAGGTGGTGACACCTCCCCTCGACAGGAAACCTATTGTCCAGGCCTCCCCTGCCAGAGTTTCAGTCAGCAACAAGAGGCCAGACCCGTGTCTGTGGCAGAGGCATCCATTTTGTGATGCCAGGGCTCAGGAAAGTTCTACTGGGTTTAGCCAGTGTGAACATGTCTCTTCCTCTAGAAGGGTGGAATGCTACCCCCGCCACCAGAATTGGGCGGGGGGGGGGGGTAGTATTCCAAAGCGTTTGACGCCAAACACAACATGTTTTGATGCAGCCATTCCAAAGTTAGCATTTACCGCGAGGTTATAATGCACTTAAGAGTATATGGTATGGCTGTATCACAGAACAGCCATAAGGAACTATTTTCGAAAGCTGCAGAGGGGCTCAGCTCATGCTTGGGCACCCTCTCACACAAAACTAAGCACTCTGCCTTCAGGATTGTCAAGGCCTGCCATAGGAGTGGCTTATAGGTTTATATGTGTCTGTATAATGGTAGTGATAAAGGTAGCCTATATCACAGTAAGGGGTGCAAGGACACCCTTACCCAGGCTGCAGTAGCAGACCTGTGGTGCCATTTTGGAGTGCTTCCCAGGGGTGGAATAATACATGCTGCAGCCCTGGTAGGCCTCTGAGGTACCTATGCCCTAGGTACATAGTATACCATATACTAGGGGCTTATAAGGCACTCCAGAATCCAATTAGATATGTACCTAATGTACATGGAAACCATTTTAGAGAGGAAGCAGCTAGGCTGTGGTCCTGATTAGCAGGGCCACAGCCAGACTAAGGACGAAAAACAGTGAAACACCAGCAAAACGGATCTCTGACAAAATTTCGAAGGTCAGAAAATCGACCTACAAAAATATCGCAACAAAAATATCGATGTCAAGAATATCGACATCCTATCTACAACATGGTAAGTACAAAGATATCGAAAATAAAATATCGATGTCAAAAATATCGTTTTTAAAAATATCGGGTTTTTTTTGGTTACAAAAAATATGTAAAATAAACATAATAATACTTATAAATAAAATAAACATAATTAAATATATTTCATAATGTTAAAAATTAATAATTAATCAATATAATTTAATAAAAAAATAATTAAACATATACATATAATATATAATATATATACTTAATAATGTTTTTATAATTATTTTAATAAATTATACATTATTTAAAAATATTAAAAATTGCAAACACATTACACACATAAAACAATAACTTAAATAAAAATTGAATAATTATATATAACAAATTAAAAAAATTACATTTAATTTAAATATTGTTAAAATTAATTATATACTACATTAGCTAAAATAATAAAAAAAAATATAAATAGCAGAGACAATAAAACTACTCCTCCAGCTCCAAAAAACAACAACAGAAAGGAAAATTTTGGATAGTGGAGGGCTAAAAATTACTATATCCACTCCAGATAGTGTAACAGTAGGGAAAGTGTTGGATAACGTAGAGGTATAAATTACTATTCCGACTCCAGGGAGTGCAACAGTAAGGAAAGTGTTGGATAGCGTAGGGGTAAAAATAACTATTCCAACTCCAAAGAGTGCAACAGTAGGGAAAGTGTTGGATGGCGTAGGGGTGAAAATTAGTATTCCCACTCCAGACAGTGCAACCGTAGGGAAAATGTTGGATGGCGTAGGGGTAAAAATTACAATTCCCACTCCATAGAGTGCAACAGTAGGGAAAGTGTTGGATAACGTAAGGGTAAAAATTACTATTCCAACTCCAGGGAGTGCTACCGTAGAGAAAGTGTTGGATTGCGTAGGGATAAAAATGACTATTCCCACTCCAGACAGTGCAACAGTAGGGAAAGAGTTGGATAGCGTAGGGGTAAAAATTACTATTCCAACTCCAGAGAGTGCAACAGTAGGGAAAGTGTTGGATAGCATAGGGGTAAAAATTGCTATTCCAACTCCAGAGAGTGCAACAGTAGGGAAAGTGTTGGATAGCGTAGGGGTAAAAATTACTATTCCAACTCCAGAGAGTGCAACAGTAGGGAAAGTGTTGGATAGTGTAGGGCTAAAAATTACTACTCCAACTCCAGAGAGTGCAACAGTAGGGAAAGTGTTGGATTGCGTAGGGGTAAAAATTACTCTTTTAACTCCAGAGAGTGCAACAGTAGGGAAAGTGTTGGATAGCTTAGAAGTTAAAAATAACATAATTATAAATACAATAATTCTTTAAAATAATTAATAATGTAATTATTAAATACCTCAAAATTACTTACAAATACCAATAGATATTTATTAAAAACATAACTACCAATAAATAAATAATTAGCAATAAAATATTAATAAATACCAATAAATAATAATTTATGAATATTAATTACCAATTAAAAAATATTGAACAATTACATTTTTCATACCAAAAAATTATTATCAAACTTTAATTACCAATTAAAAAATATTAAACAATTGCATATTTTTATACCCAAAATAATAATTGTTATACATTAATTACCAATTAATAATTACTTATTAATATATTAATTAGAAATATCAATAAATAATATTTAAACCTATCGAATTACCAATTGATTGTTAATCAACAATAAATTATTTTTCATAACCAAAATATTATATTTTAAAATATTTACCAATTAATAATTAATCTCCAATTAATTAATTATCAATACCCAGCAACAAATTTAATAATTACTTAATTAGATTTCAATTACTTCCAACACTATTCCCCTATAAACGCACGAAACACTCAAATAATAAAATAATACAGTTAACATAATTATCAATTAATCAATTAATAAAAACTAATTACCAATTAATAAGAATTATTTACCAATTAATACTTAATTAACAAAAACATAATTATCAATACCAATAAATAAATAAAAATATTACTTAATTACAATTAAATTACTTCCCACCCTATTCCCATATAAACCCACAACCCGCTACAGAATTTAAACGCAAAAATTATTTAAAATTAATTTATAATTCCTAAAAATTTATAAATAATTTTGTATGATTAAATTACTTCCCACCCTGTTCCCCTATAAACCTACAACCCGCTACAGAATTTAAACGCAAAAATTATTTAAAATTAATTTATAATTCCCAAAAATGTATAATTAAATTTATATAATTAAATTACTTCCCACCCTATTCCCCTATAAACCCACAACCCGCTACGGTACTAAAACACAAAATTAACTTAAAAAAAACATTATTAACATATAAAAATTGTATACATATATTTTAAAACCAGTAGAACACTTAACAAAAAATAATTAACACATACATATTAAGTACATAATAAAATACATAGCAATATTATACATATCGATATTAGTGACATCGATATTAGTAACATCGATATATTTCATATCGATATTACTAAATTCAATATTACTAACATCGATATAAAAAAAATCGATATTACTTACCTTAGGGTCGATATTCTGTCCATCGATATTCTTGACATCGATATTCTGTCCCTTCGATATTCTAGACTCGATATTATTGTAGGTCGAAATTAAATTTTCGATATTTAGACTGCTCACCCAGCAAAACGTGGGGGTACTCATGTGAACCAGATCCTACTCTCCTACATCAGGGATGGACTGGACCGTGGTGCCACTCTGGCAATTTCAAAGTGGTCTCCAGGCAAGGGCTGCTTTTAAAGGAGGACGGTCCTCCATGGCCAAACCATGCCCACATAGACCATTCTGGTAACAGCCTTCTTCAGTGTGGGACTGCATTTAACATTTTCCAATTGGTGACGTTGGTTTCCAGTCTGACGCAAGGCCTAAGCAGGCAAACACAGGTCTGAGATTGCTTGTTTGCATTTGGATGGGACCTGACATGGGAGGTAGTGCAGGACTGTTCCTATTGGAGCAGCACCAATGCTGACTGACAAATGGCTGGTCTCTGTCTAGAGCGGCATAGTGATGAAAAACTCTGGACTGAAACGAGACTTGAGTGGTCACCTGTAACTTTGATTTATTCAAGCATTCCTTCCATCACTTTGTTGTTTGCTGTTGTGTCAGAGTTACGAGCACCAGATTTAAAATATTACCAGATTGTTTGATTCCTTACACTTCAGTCATGCATTCTCTCTTACCAAAGTTCTCACTTCTCTCTGATGAATTTTTGTTTTTCACTTGTCTGCTCTGTTACCAGGGCAATGAGTGGCTGAATTTGAACTGGCTGAAGGAGGAAGAAATCACAACTGGTCTGGGGCCTGGACCCTATTTTAGAACATGCTTATTATAGCTGATGATTCTAATGAGGGTGCATTCTGACTGTGTACCACTACAGGGCTCTGCTGCACCATACTTGGTGAAGGACGCGCAAATAACTGGGAGGTCTGATAATAGTTTTCTGAAAAATCTCGTCTTGGAAATAAGACCTCTGAATATTTTCGTGTGGACTATGATGGAGCACAATTTACTATCCCTAAACTTTGGGCGTGATACCAAATGAATTGCACCACTGGTCGATGGACCTTGAGATTTTGGCTGAAAGTGCAATATAAAAGCTAGCATCAGCTAGAATCACGACGAAGTAAAGTGAAACCCACAAAAATAACAGAGAGGATGGTTTCCCAACCATGAAGGTTTATTAGCAGATCAATCAAATTGCAGAGTTTATTCAATCAGTTAATCATTAAGCAATAAATCATAAAAAGTTGAGTACGGTCAATCAGTCCACCAGAAATACAATGGAACATCTGTGTCATAGATCATAACAATAGTACAAAATGCAAAGCTGAGGCTTACAGCTCCTTAAACAAACTTCCCTAAACTAATTTAAGAGCAACTACATTGACATGAGGAACTTCTAAGTAGAAGGCGTCTGTCAATAAGTTCTAAAGTTGAACCAAACATAGGTTCAAAGTTCAGGAAGGCATTTGCATTTGAGAGTCTAACTCAAGAACAAGCAATGTATGTCTCGAATAGGAGGGAGCTGTAGCAGAATCAGAGAAAGGGCCTCTCCATCATAAGCTCAGGAAAGGATCTGCTATGTCTCTACTAAGAACGCACAATCAAAATATTCCTCTTCCCTCGAAGCTCCTTCCCACTAACTTCTCATATGAAAGGCCTAATCAGGACGCATTGTCTTCTTGGAGTGGGTAAATTGCCCTCGTTCTCATTATAGAACAAAGGCGCACACAGCTGCATGGCCGTGGAACGTCCCTCATCGAACAAAGGCGCACACAGCTGCATGGCCGTGGAACGTCCATCATCGAACAAAGGCGCACACAGCTGCATGGCCGTGGAACGTCGAACGTCCTGGTACAGGAGGACCTTTCTTCGGCAGAACTTCCCTGGTTCCCATAGTCAAACAATGGCACGCACAGCTGCATGACTGTGGAGATTTCATCGGCCCAAACGTCCTGGTACAGAAGGATCTTTCTCATCCACACACACTGTGTAGAGCTCAACACATTTCCATTTAATCCTATCTGTTTAACATTTCAAATCACTGTGCTGCTTTACTCTGCCCTGGGAAGGTGTTCCATGGGTGCTGCGTAGGTGTTCCCATGCAACACCCATGGTTTTTGATGTATTCCCTGATTTACCATTACTGGTAGACCTACGCATGAGCCAAAAAGCTTCACCTTCATAGGGAAGGCATAACGAGGGGAACTATCTTAATTTCTCCTAAACATTTCCTCGTTCTATGTGTGCTAAATTCTGACGCACACATAGAAATAGGAAAATGCCTCAGGGGAATGTTATTTGTGCAGAAAGTAGTCCTTTCCTGTACGTAAACAATCCTACTTACAACACAGGCATCCTTGCTCCATGGTACAAGGGTGCCTGCGTTGGCACTAGGGAGCACATTCCTGCCCTTTCCCTGTCATGCACTTTTGATAAATATGGCCCTGACTGTTTAGCTTGTAATGCAAACCTCAAAGCTTTCAAGCGCCGATCTGCACCAAAGTCATGCATGTTGATGGTAAGAAAGACAAGATATTTCAAGGGGTCTGGCATTAACCAAAACCTCGGGGGCAGATTTACAAGCCTCTTGTAACACGTTTGCGCCACCGTTGCATCACATTTTTTGACGCAGCGGCGGCATAAATAGTGCGCCACGATGTGTCCCATTTACAACATTACATATCTAGGGAAATGCGTCACCTTGCAAAGTCTGCGCTACATTATACCTGCATCAGGTATAATGTATTTAGGATAGGCGTTACCACGCAGGAAAGCCTCGTAGAAGAGACGCAGTGAAATCTACAAGATTTCACTGCACCACTTTTAGGACACCATTACCTCAAAACCCTTCTCCTGCTCGGAGCAGGCGTCAGGAGTGACGCAGTGTTTTGGGAATAGGCCTCCTTGTGCATTGCTGGAGTTTTGTCATGCATGAGACGCGACTTCAGCAATGCGTGATATTTGCACCAACAGATGCGTCAGAATTTCTGACGTATCAGTCAATCCTTGCGCAAGGTGCGGCATATTGTAAATACAGCGCATCCATGGAGGTACAAGGATTTCTCAGGTAGGCGCAGGGAAACTGACGCACCTGAAGGATGCGTCAGTTTCTTGTAAATCTGCCCCTTTGTTTTTGAGAGAAAATATTCTTAAAAATACAGGAATCTATACAAATACACAGGGTCTTTCACTCAGACCTTTTCATCCATTGCTCTGTCCAACTTTAGTTTTCTTCCAGAAGAGGATACCGATTAGGGAAGGATCCTTTCAGTGCACGGGCTGGTTGGCCGCTGTTATGTTTTTTGTGTTAAACATTATTTGTATGTTCATCTGTCCTCATGTTTGTCTAATTTTCTTTATTTTGCAAGCGAAAAAATGAGGCATGCATGCTATGTTTTCTTATGTATTTGCTGCTATTGTGAATGTAAGTACGCCGGAACTGTCTCTCAAAAGAGTTTGCTAGGTACGTGGCGGTTTACCTCATTTTCACTTAGTAACTAGCAGCATCTAGTGGAAAGCTAAGAACTTGCACTTCACTGTAGACGCAGTTTACAGTTTTCAGCAGCATTCACAAAGCAGCACAACTTTCAAGTCCGTGCCTATTTGGGCGCATATTATCAACGGCCAGCGAAAATTATCGCTGGCCGTGCATAGCGATAATTTTCTTATCGCAGGGTATCTCTGGAATTTATCACCCTGGTAGCGCGTTATTAACAACGCGTTTCTCCAGGGCAATAAAAATTCCAGAGATAGCGAGGTTATCGCCGTTTTGCAGGGAACATCGCTGGTTTTCCAGCGATGTTCCCTGCAAAACGGCGATAAACTTGCTGATACAACCCTGTGGTCGTATCAGCATAATCCACCCCCTATGTCAAACATAGGTAAGTCAGGACTTTAGCAGACGTTTTCGCCAAAATCTAACATCTGCTAAAATCCTGTGGACTGCCTTGTAAATATCGCGATGTGAACATCAGCGATATTTGCAAGGCAGTCCATCCGGGGTACGCCCAGTGACGCCCACTTTGCATCTCATTGGAGATGCAAAGGGAGGCGCTGGGAAAAAGGGTGCTAACATGCGATTAAGCATGTTTGCACCCTCCTGTAAATAGGGCGATAGTTTTATCTCAGCTTTTTTGGCTTAAAAAGCCAAAAAAGCTGAGATAAAGCCCTTGTAAATATGCCCCTTAGTAATTAAGCAGGCATTGGCTAAGCTAAGATAATAGGTCCTGCCTATTAGACCCATTGGCTTTGACAATCTTTTTTCCAGTCAATACAGCATTGTGCCTCCTGTGCAGCATGGTATTTAAGAAAAAAAGCTCAATGATGAATTTGCCACATTATTTTGTAGGCATGCACATTTATTCAACATACATGCACGTGCCTACAAAATGACATGGGAGCTTTTTGTCTTTAACTTACAGATCTGAGATGGATTGGTACATTTTAAAAGGAGCTCAAAAGTGCTGCTTTAAAAGGCAGTGAGAAAGTGCTAAAATAATGTTCACATTTTTTTAAAAGTCATGATCAGGTTGCCAGAGAGGGTTGGGGAGAGGATGAGGGAAAAGCAAAAGAGTGGGTGCAAAGCAACATGAGCGAAAAAGAGCAGTGTGGGCCACAGGGGGTGGCGGAACGCAGCGTATAGAGGCAACAGAGCGCAACACAAGTGTGAGTGCAGGACAGGAGCAAATGGGCAAGAGTTAGCAACATGGAGGTGGAAAAACAAACAGTGGAGACAGGGGGTAAAAACATGCACTCTCATGTAGTGTTTCAACAAAAAGAAAAAAGTTGTTCCCTGTAAGCAAGCAATAAAAGCATAGAAGCCAGCCAGTCAAACGGATGACAAAAAGGTTATGATACATTGAAAACACAAGTTTGACAAGCTGGGACATGAAGAAGGAGACAAATTAGAGCAATTTTCTTAAATTTTCAGTAACACTCTTCTGTCTGGAAGCAGTTCTCTCAAAGAGGACTCTGTACAATTTCAGAGTGTTATTGTCTCAGGCCTGCGAGCAACACATTCACCAGAATATTTCTGTCTGATTGATTGGCTGTGCTGAAGTTCTGAGTCACTGGGGTGTCATGAAAAATGGATGTACTTACATTTGAGTCCCTCTTAATTTTGGATTCTTTGCAGAAACCTGGCCGACTGAATATCTCAGATTGATGTCACTGAAACCTGGAGTCCTGATGGCTTTTGGTTAACTCAAAAGGCAGAGTAAAGTGGAGAACAAGTTAATGTACTGCTAATGCCAGAAAGTAGCACAATCACTGTACCAAAAATAGATCTAAGGTGAAAGAATACTTTAAGGTATTTGAAAAATTGTAAGTCATATTGAGGGACCACAGGGAGAGGGCCCTAGACATAGACATTATCAGGTTGTGAGCACTGATCCAATAAGATGTCAAAGAAATCCGAATGTTAGGTGTGAGTATGGAGCTCCATAGCATAGATTCATATGATAAGAACAAGAGACAACAAGAGAAGCTTAATCCTCAGATATGAACACTGAAGCCCTAAAGCAACAAACAGCACTAACCTCTAGGATGGGTTTCCCTTCAGATAGTCCATGGGCTGCCCCACTATTTAGAAGTGTGCAGATCTATGTGTTCAAGGTATTGTATATCAATGATTGTATAGTATATCAATCATTGAAAGCTTAATGCAAGATAGGAATAACTCTAGGGAGCTCTTCAAACATCTGGGCAGATTGTGAGCTGGATCCCAAGCCTTAAAAGGGAGATCTGGACTTGTATCTACCTCAAGAAGGGGCATCTTTTTGAGAAGACTGACTGGGGAGGTGCCTGTGTCTCATTTGCAAAGAACCAGTGTCCGACCTAGAGGTTTCCGGTGCTGACCGAGTGAGACCTACAGACACTTCATTCCTTCCATGAGAGGAAGGCAGCACCCACTTGGGATGTTGAGTGACTGATTCCAGCAAAGATTGAAGTTCCTGAGAATCTTTAAATGCCTGTGTTCTCCTCCTAATAATTATAGTTGCTGGATCTCTGAGGCTGTATTTAATTCCCTTTGGTTTTCATTTCAGGCAGAGGCCAATAAATGTTTCCAAGAGCACATTTGTTTCATAGGAGAAGTCAGCAGAGAAAGGGCGTCTGGAGCCCTTGTAAACATGGGGGCCATGATGGTGAGCTCTTTGGAGATTGGGCCTCACGTGGTGATGAGGTAGAAGGCACAGTATTGTTTTGTTGTGAATTTCTGTTTGGGACCAGTCACAATTTCAGTCTTTGGCCTCTTGAATTATTGAGGATGTCGATAATCCACTTCTAACAACTTGGACAGAAGAGTCACCAGAAAGCCCAACACATCCTCTCATTCAATTTCCGAAAAGCCGTATAGGCGGACATTGACTCTTCTTCTTCTGTCTTCTAAATCCATAAACTTCCTTTGTAAATGCCATATATCTGTGCTCCAGTCTGGTGCCCCGCCCTTCTAAATCTTCAAGCGAAAAAACAAAACCGGGTTTTGGCTCAAAAACTCAGCTGAACTGAGCCCAATACACTAGAAAAACAGAACAAAAAGTTCAAGCTAAGACTGACTCAACCTAATGCTTTAATAACTCCTAATAAGAAATGAAACATGAGAGGAGGGTTTTATGAATTTCCTTATTAGTTGACGGAAATGTTTTTAATTAATTTCACATTTCAAAATAATTTTGCGCTATAACATTGCTTCATTGCGCATTTATCTTATGTACAAATCCCTATCTGACATAACATATAATACATCAACATATTATTAATGATCCCCTAAGTGAATAAAACAAACATACATACACTCCTCAAACAATCATGGCCACTATACTCATGCATACACCAAACTATACACACACTCTAAAAGACTGGGTCCTTGTAGCAACCTTTCTTCTCTGGTAAATTGATTACAACTCAATTTGAACAACAAAAAAACGTTCTGTCTTTTCCGTTGAAACAATAAAGTTCCAGATTATTTTTGAAACACACAAGAAGAGAAAAAATATCTTATGAACGGTGCGACACAAGGACCAAACTGGTCGACGCGTTTCGAACCACTATATTTTGGGTTCTCCTCAGGACCAACCAATTTCTGCAATAAACAATAAAAAAATACGTTTTAGGTATTATACTGCAACTCAGAATTCCTATAATGCACCACAAAGACCTCACATCACCCACCTTGGAATTGGAGATCTATCTGCCTGAAATATATCCAAATCGTTCCAAATGATGAGGAACCTAAACAAAAAACCATTTGCATTATCGTTTCTTACTTAACTATATCAGGCTAAACATACAGCACAGGACAAACAACAGACTTTTGGACAAAAATGTGGTACTAGCTCAACTTACCGGATCAGGGGATCGTGCCCTCTTTTCCGGCTAACAATGCTTGTTTGATACTAGCTTTTCTAAAATACAAAAAAATGAACTACGATTACTACAAACGTCATTCACGTTCAAATGCCGGAACTAAACCTGCCTTGCGAATAGAAAAGCTTACCTAAGTGAGTTTGTTTGTTCGTTTCACATGGGGTGCCCGCGCCGGGTTCTAAAAATAAACAAAGCGGTATAAGTCGTCGCAAAGTCTACTTAACAATCCACACTAAAGTCCTCTAAGCTTCCGTGCCCATAGTATTCTTTCCTTTGTCGCCAGAGCACTTACCGGGAGTACACCTCTCGTCGCTCCATGTACGTATCAATCCATTTGTGAGGTACATTTAGCATTATGGGAAATGATGACGATTTAAACCAAAACAAACTACCGGAGGCCAGGAGATTGCTGGTAGATGTGGTTTTAATTGGCAACCTTCGAGGTGAGTATAGAAAAAATGGCGCGGACTTGTAAGAATGCTTCGAAAACTAAAGAGTATAGGCACTTTACTCAAACGGTGGTGAAATCGCGTAGTTGTCCATACAAAAGCCAGGTGGCTGCTGGGCAATGTGGTTTGAATTTCACTCAAACAAAAGTATGAAGATTTTTGAGGGTTTTAAGGGGGGTTATTTTTGATATGCGTTTGAGTATACGCAAAAATAATCTTTAACGTGTCAAACAGCGGAAGGCATTCCTAGAGGGTCAGGGTGGCTGCATATCAACCGACACTGTCAGCAAACTATTAGAAACGCACTCAGTTGACAGGGAATCCGTGCATTGTTTGTTATATTGGAACAGCAAGACGAACAGGAACGGCAGTGGGTACAACTGGACAATGTTGTTCTCTAATTAGACAAATGGTCTGAATATCTCTGCTACTTCATTCAGGCCGTTAATCGCCGTGTTGAATTTCATAATGAGTAATGCCTCACGTTGGCTTAATTGGCCTTCCAAATCGCCTCCACGCGGGTCTCTTTCAATCTTGGACAACACTGTCCATTTCAAATCCACCTCACTGTGTGTCATTGTGGCCCAGTGGTTGACTAATGGGGCATTTTCCACTCGTCGTCTAATCCTTGATTTATGCTGGATGATACGTTGTCGGACCTCCTGGGTTGTCTTCCCAATATACAGCTTTGGGCAAGGACAAGTTATTGCATAGACAACATTCTTTGTTTTACAATTGCTAAACGTGTTATGCTTCCAGTGGGTAGTATTAAAAGAAAAGACATCACCCTCTATGGTTTGCTCGCAACATATGCATGTTCCACATTTGTGGTGACCAACGACTGGCGGTAAATCCAGCATGCTCCTTAAAGTCCGCTGTTCTTGTTTTGGTAGAGCCGCCCGGACTATATAGTTGGCTACACTTTTCTCCTTCTTATATGCAAACATTGGAGGGGTAGAAAATTCTTCATGGAGGTCCTTAATCAAATGCCAATTGCCTAGGATGAGTTTCCGGAGTTGGTGGCTATTAGGGCAGAATGTTGTTACACAGACTGGTCTACTGCCCTTGTTCCTAGTTTTTTGCTCCAACAATGTCTCTCTTGGTGTCCACCAAGCTCTCTTCAAAGAGTGTTTGAGTAGTTTCTTGGGGTATCCCCTCTCCAGAAGGCGATCTCTTAATTTGTTGGCATGCATGAAGTATTCCTCTTTTTTTGTGCAGTTCCTGCGGATTCGCAAGAACTGACCATAAGGTAGATTTTGTCTCAGACTCCGAGGGTGGTTGCTGGTAAAATGTAATGCCTTATTCCTGTCTGTCTGTTTCCTGAAAAGTGTGGTTTCTAGCTCCCCATCAGAAGCCACTACCTTAACATCCAAAAATGTAATCGATTCGTTTGACGAAACACTGCTGAATTTGATATCATTAGATCTTTCGTTGAGCCAACCAACGAACTCATCCAATACTTCCTGTGTGCCAGTCCAAATTAGGAAAATATCATCGATATAGCGCATATAGTTGGAAATGTTTGCAACAAATGGGTTGTTGTTATATATGAAATTATTTTCATATAACCCCATAAATAGCACAGCCAACTCCAGGGCAAAAGGACATCCCATCGCCACGCCTCTTGTTTGGTAAAAGAACTGTGAATCGAATGAAAAATAATTTTTGGATAGTGCAAACTTAGCCAAAGTCAAAAGAAATTCCGTTGGAACTTGAACTGGTCGCTCTCTTTGACCTAAAAACCACTCTAAAGCCTCCAAGGCTTGATCCTGAGGAATCTGGGTGTAAAGTGACACCACGTCCAATGAAACCATCAGTTGTTTAGTTTTGTTGAACTGCACGGATGCTATTCTATTAAGGAAGGCAGTGGTATCTTTCAAATGGGCCGGAACTTGATTGATAAATGGTTTGAGGAAAAAATCAATGTATTGAGCCACTGGCTCAATAAGTGATTCACACCCAGACACTATGGGCCGTCCTGGGGGGTCAAGTTCATTTTTATGCAGTTTGGGCAAAGCATAAAAGACCGGTATCCTCGGATTCATGTTCTTAAGAAACAGGCGTTCTTTGGGGCCTACGAAACCTTGTGAAAAACCCTCTTCGATAATATGGAAAAGTTGATCTTGTAGTTCTTTTGTTGGATCTTTCTTAATTTTCCGATAGCATGTCACGTCTTCCAACTGGCGTAGTACTTCCTTCTTGTATTTATTCACGTCCCATAGGACAATTGCCCCACCTTTGTCCGCCTGCTTCACCACTATAGATCTATCATTTTGCAGGTCAATCAGGGCATCTTTCTCCTGTTTGGCTAAGTTAAACTTGACGAAGCTTTTTTTACTTTCCATTGCCTGAATTCCAGATAAGATGGTTCTCTCAAAAGTGGTAATCTCTTTGGGGACCTTGGGTCCTATTGGACAAAAGGTAGATTTCCTTTTTAGTCCAGTTATTTCTGCCGTGACTGCTTCAGTTGTATCCGAAAAGAACGTTTTAAGACGGATTTTGCGACAGAACTCCATGGTTTCGAGCTTCATTTTAACAAAGTCTGTTGTTCTAGAAGGAACAAAGCTAAGTCCTTTTTGTAAAATGGAAATTTCCGCGCCTGTGAGGATTTTATCAGACAGGTTGAAAATTGGCGATGAAGCTAGCTCCTGTAATATTGGCGGCGTGTTCTCATTTCCCATGGTTGGAAATATCGCAACCGTCCTCTGCCTTGTCGTTGGCCTCGGCCTAAAAAACGTGCCTCCTGATTCGATGTTTGCGGGTCCTGATTTTGTTGGTTTCCCCTTTGGTTCTGATTAGCCCTAGTAGTAGTATCTGTGGTCTCACTTGATGATGATGATGATTCTGAGAAATTAATGAATCTCTTCCGTGATCGTCCTTGATAGTTTTGAAGGTAATTTCTTGAATCGTTGGTGGTATAAAAGTCTTTGTTCAAGTAGGGATAAGTGGTCTCCAACGAAAAATTCTTTTTGTCCAACTCAACTTTTTCGTTGGAGTCCACTTATCCCTACGATCACGGAAGAGATTCATTCATTTCTCAGAATCATCATCATCATCAAGTGAGACCACAGATACTACTACTAGGGCTAATCAGAACCAAAGGGGAAACCAACAAAATCAGGACCCGCAAACATCGAATCAGGAGGCACGTTTTTTAGGCCGAGGCCAACGACAAGGCAGAGGACGGTTGCGATATTTCCAACCATGGGAAATGAGGACACGCCGCCAATATTACAGGAGCTAGCTTCATCGCCAATTTTCAACCTGTCTGATAAAATCCTCACAGGCGCGGAAATTTCCATTTTACAAAAAGGACTTAGCTTTGTTCCTTCTAGAACAACAGACTTTGTTAAAATGAAGCTCGAAACCATGGAGTTCTGTCGCAAAATCCGTCTTAAAACGTTCTTTTCGGATACAACTGAAGCAGTCACGGCAGAAATAACTGGACTAAAAAGGAAATCTACCTTTTGTTCAATAGGACCCAAGGTCCCCAAAGAGATTACCACTTTTGAGAGAACCATCTTATCTGGAATTCAGGCAATGGAAAGTAAAAAAAGCTTCGTCAAGTTTAACTTAGCCAAACAGGAGAAAGATGCCCTGATTGACCTGCAAAATGATAGATCTATAGTGGTGAAGCAGGCGGACAAAGGTGGGGCAATTGTCCTATGGGACGTGAATAAATACAAGAAGGAAGTACTACGCCAGTTGGAAGACGTGACATGCTATCGGAAAATTAAGAAAGATCCAACAAAAGAACTACAAGATCAACTTTTCCATATTATCGAAGAGGGTTTTTCACAAGGTTTCGTAGGCCCCAAAGAACGCCTGTTTCTTAAGAACATGAATCCGAGGATACCTGTCTTTTATGCTTTGCCCAAACTGCATAAAAATGAACTTGACCCCCCAGGACGGCCCATAGTGTCTGGGTGTGAATCACTTATTGAGCCAGTGGCTCAATACATTGATTTTTTCCTCAAACCATTTATCAATCAAGTTCCGGCCCATTTGAAAGATACCACTGCCTTCCTTAATAGAATAGCATCCGTGCAGTTCAACAAAACTAAACAACTGATGGTTTCATTGGACGTGGTGTCACTTTACACCCAGATTCCTCAGGATCAAGCCTTGGAGGCTTTAGAGTGGTTTTTAGGTCAAAGAGAGCGACCAGTTCAAGTTCCAACGGAATTTCTTTTGACTTTGGCTAAGTTTGCACTATCCAAAAATTATTTTTCATTCGATTCACAGTTCTTTTACCAAACAAGAGGCGTGGCGATGGGATGTCCTTTTGCCCCGGAGTTGGCTGTGCTATTTATGGGGTTATATGAAAATAATTTCATATATAACAACAACCCATTTGTTGCAAACATTTCCAACTATATGCGCTATATCGATGATATTTTCCTAATTTGGACTGGCACACAGGAAGCATTGGATGAGTTCGTTGGTTGGCTCAACGAAAGATCTAATGATATCAAATTCAGCAGTGTTTCGTCAAACGAATCGATTACATTTTTGGATGTTAAGGTAGTGGCTTCTGATGGGGAGCTAGAAACCACACTTTTCAGGAAACAGACAGACAGGAATAAGGCATTACATTTTACCAGCAACCACCCTCGGAGTCTGAGACAAAATCTACCTTATGGTCAGTTCTTGCGAATCCGCAGGAACTGCACAAAAAAAGAGGAATACTTCATGCATGCCAACAAATTAAGAGATCGCCTTCTGGAGAGGGGATACCCCAAGAAACTACTCAAACACTCTTTGAAGAGAGCTTGGTGGACACCAAGAGAGACATTGTTGGAGCAAAAAACTAGGAACAAGGGCAGTAGACCAGTCTGTGTAACAACATTCTGCCCTAATAGCCACAAACTCCGGAAACTCATCCTAGGCAATTGGCATTTGATTAAGGACCTCCATGAAGAATTTTCTACCCCTCCAATGTTTGCATATAAGAAGGAGAAAAGTGTAGCCAACTATATAGTCCGGGCGGCTCTACCAAAACAAGAACAGCGGACTTTAAGGAGCATGCTGGATTTACCGCCAGTCGTTGGTCACCACAAATGTGGAACATGCATATGTTGCGAGCAAACCATAGAGGGTGATGTCTTTTCTTTTAATACTACCCACTGGAAGCATAACACGTTTAGCAATTGTAAAACAAAGAATGTTGTCTATGCAATAACTTGTCCTTGCCCAAAGCTGTATATTGGGAAGACAACCCAGGAGGTCCGACAACGTATCATCCAGCATAAATCAAGGATTAGACGACGAGTGGAAAATGCCCCATTAGTCAACCACTGGGCCACAATGACACACAGTGAGGTGGATTTGAAATGGACATTGTTGTCCAAGATTGAAAGAGACCCGCGTGGAGGCGATTTGGAAGGCCAATTAAGCCAACGTGAGGCATTACTCATTATGTAATTCAACACGGCGATTAACGGCCTGAATGAAGTAGCAGAGATATTCAGACCATTTGTCTAATTAGAGAACAACATTGTCCAGTTGTACCCACTGCCGTTCCTGTTCGTCTTGCTGTTCCAATATAACAAACAATGCACGGATTCCCTGTCAACTGAGTGCGTTTCTAATAGTTTGCTGACAGTGTCGGTTGATATGCAGCCACCCTGACCCTCTAGGAATGCCTTCCGCTGTTTGACACGTTAAAGATTATTTTTGCGTATACTCAAACGCATATCAAAAATAACCCCCCTTAAAACCCTCAAAAATCTTCATACTTTTGTTTGAGTGAAATTCAAACCACATTGCCCAGCAGCCACCTGGCTTTTGTATGGACAACTACGCGATTTCACCACCGTTTGAGTAAAGTGCCTATACTCTTTAGTTTTCGAAGCATTCTTACAAGTCCGCGCCATTTTTTCTATACTCACCTCGAAGGTTGCCAATTAAAACCACATCTACCAGCAATCTCCTGGCCTCCGGTAGTTTGTTTTGGTTTAAATCGTCATCATTTCCCATAATGCTAAATGTACCTCACAAATGGATTGATACGTACATGGAGCGACGAGAGGTGTACTCCCGGTAAGTGCTCTGGCGACAAAGGAAAGAATACTATGGGCACGGAAGCTTAGAGGACTTTAGTGTGGATTGTTAAGTAGACTTTGCGACGACTTATACCGCTTTGTTTATTTTTAGAACCCGGCGCGGGCACCCCATGTGAAACGAACAAACAAACTCACTTAGGTAAGCTTTTCTATTCGCAAGGCAGGTTTAGTTCCGGCATTTGAACGTGAATGACGTTTGTAGTAATCGTAGTTCATTTTTTTGTATTTTAGAAAAGCTAGTATCAAACAAGCATTGTTAGCCGGAAAAGAGGGCACGATCCCCTGATCCGGTAAGTTGAGCTAGTACCACATTTTTGTCCAAAAGTCTGTTGTTTGTCCTGTGCTGTATGTTTAGCCTGATATAGTTAAGTAAGAAACGATAATGCAAATGGTTTTTTGTTTAGGTTCCTCATCATTTGGAACGATTTGGATATATTTCAGGCAGATAGATCTCCAATTCCAAGGTGGGTGATGTGAGGTCTTTGTGGTGCATTATAGGAATTCTGAGTTGCAGTATAATACCTAAAACGTATTTTTTTATTGTTTATTGCAGAAATTGGTTGGTCCTGAGGAGAACCCAAAATATAGTGGTTCGAAACGCGTCGACCAGTTTGGTCCTTGTGTCGCACCGTTCATAAGATATTTTTTCTCTTCTTGTGTGTTTCAAAAATAATCTGGAACTTTATTGTTTCAACGGAAAAGACAGAACGTTTTTTTGTTGTTCAAATTGAGTTGTAATCAATTTACCAGAGAAGAAAGGTTGCTACAAGGACCCAGTCTTTTAGAGTGTGTGTATAGTTTGGTGTATGCATGAGTATAGTGGCCATGATTGTTTGAGGAGTGTATGTATGTTTGTTTTATTCACTTAGGGGATCATTAATAATATGTTGATGTATTATATGTTATGTCAGATAGGGATTTGTACATAAGATAAATGCGCAATGAAGCAATGTTATAGCGCAAAATTATTTTGAAATGTGAAATTAATTAAAAACATTTCCGTCAACTAATAAGGAAATTCATAAAACCCTCCTCTCATGTTTCATTTCTTATTAGGAGTTATTAAAGCATTAGGTTGAGTCAGTCTTAGCTTGAACTTTTTGTTCTGCCCTTCTAAATCTTCAAGACATTTCTCTGACTTGCTGAGTTGGGCGACAAATCTGTATACATTGACTTTAGTCATCAAACCGTTTCGGCCAATGATGAGTCTACTGAATGTATTGACGCTTTGATCAGAAGGGTATCTAGGGTTATCAAGGCCATGGCTGTGTCAGGTGGTGTCTGGTGAGAATATTCTCCTGCCGCCTGTCAGTACCAGTGAAAAAGAAAGCTGTTGGGTTGCCTTGCCCCTTGACACTAATATGGTAATTATTCAAATGAAGGTAATGCAGGCCCATACAATCTAGTGTCTATGTGTTGATCTATAGGAGTCTGTAGTAAAACGTCTAGCCCATTCTAATGGGAGAAATGCTGATATTATGAATAATGCATCTACAGGTGCAATGCTCTTGCGTCGTCGCTAGATATCAGTCTTGCCACTGAGAGAACAACCTTATTATTGTCCTGAGGAGGAGGCACTAGTGACATGCAGTGTGTTGCTCATGAATTAAATGCCCAAACTAAGATGTCTGCCATCTATGGCCCCTGGTGCTGATCATTAGAGTCATTGAAAACAAACTATGGCAATGTAAGGCCATAAACTTCTGGTGAGGGTTTTCGGTGCTCAGTACATATAGTGAAGTAATATGATTCAGTTGGCCGGCAGTGCCGATGTTTTAGGGAGGTGAGACGCAGCAGTAGTACCAGCACCCCTAAAACGACTGGGCCATCTCTCCCTTGAGGGGCAGCATCGGTGGTGTCAGTTTCCCAGACTCCGGGATCTCTGAGATCCCCAAGCACCAGTGGCATGGCAGCTGACTGCGGAGCTGATGTGATGTAGGTAAGTTGCAGGGTGCCGGGCAGCACATCACCAACTGCGACACAGCGATAGCACAGAATAATGTGTCCCTTAGTATCCCCGTCGTGGTATCAAGCAAGCCTGCCTGCTTGTGGACCATTCTGCAGAAGATAAGGCTGTCCGCTGAGCCACTCAGAGAACCTCAATCTCCACTCATCGTCAAACTCTGCCCGCTTGGCTACACATATCTATTCCTTGGTACTTTTCCATCATTAATCAACCCTGAGAATGTCCTAATGGTTGTGCCTCCCTAGCCCATTTTACATTTCCATCATTGATCTCTCCAGAGGATGGTTTGGTGTTTGTGTCAGACTGTCCAATGATACTTTTCCATTGTTAATCAAGCCTGAGACTATCTCACTGATTCCACCTCTCCATCCCATGGTCCTCGTACATCAATAATCCCATCTTAGAATGCCCTATCATGCTATCCCTTTTGACTCTTCCATCATTTATCAAGCCTCAGAATGTCCCATTGTAGGTTTCCATCATTATTCAAGCGTGGAAATGTCTTCTTAGATGTATCACGCCATCCCATTGTTGTGAGAAGTTGGCCTGATATATGCTGTCCACTATTTCTAGTGGGCACCTTGTATCAGTCCAAACAACCCCTTATGGTGAATTTGTTTAAGACAACCTTTATTGAAAGCTATCCTAGTGGTAGCTATGGAGAGCAGCATTCAGGCTAAGTCTTGAAGGAATGTAAAGCAGCTTGTTTTACCAGTCTATAATCTTTTGAATGATCAAATGAAAGGACAACCACACCAGGCATATATTAAAAATATATGTATTGAAGATAAAACTCACACCTCTAGTCTCTTTATGAGATTGGAGTTCGAAGTACTTCATTTACAAGATAGCAATCAACAGTAATAGCACAAATACAGGTTTGAGCCCTAGGGGCGTACCAAACCATATACCTAAAAAGTGGTATAAGAGCCACGGCTGAGCTAGACACTAGGCCTAGAGCCTGTAGAATCGCTGGGACCCCAAGGAACCACCCAAGGTAGAGACACAGGGGACCCACGGAGGCCGTGTGCAGTGTGGAAACACAACCACAGGTTCCCGTTAGCTTCGATGGGCAATGTCGCGGTTGGAAATGTAAAGATTAGGGACATTTAGAATCGAGTCAGGACCAAACCCTTTTGGACTTAAGAAGTTCTAGCTAGGGCAAGCACCCACAGGAGCACTGGAGTACTCAAGTTACCTCACCCAAAGAAGCCGGGTCCATAGGTGTCTTTTGGTGTCGGGTGATGTCGTCGATTACAGTGGAAGCTGGCGAAGAACTGCTGCTGCCGTGAAGAGGAGAAGTGGCCGAAGAGATCCAAGCCTGGATCTAGGATGGAAGGAACCTGAAAGCAGAGGGGACAGAGTCTGGGTCACTAGCCAGTGACCGAGGTCAGGATGGACCAATGCCCACAGATGTTGGGTGCTTCAGGTGAGTTGATGGGTGTCTTAACTCTTCAGCCACAAGGTCCAGGAGGCGCGGATGACAACCAGGAGCTGGATGAGAGCTATCCCACAAAGTTTGTTGAGTACTGCAGTGTCGGCGACCATATTGGACCCAACAAGCCTTGGCAACGGCAAGTCACTGGAAATCAGAGAAAGGACTGCGGTGCAGACCAGCAAGGTTTGAGGGACTCACCCAGCAAGGATAAGTTGGAGCACATCTGGAGCAATCAGGAAAGCCCAAGTAGAAGAGGAGTTGCCTTCGTGGGGACCTACTAGCCAGCGGGCTAGCGATCGCAAAGGAGCCTTGAGCAGTCGCACTTGAAACTGGCCAATGGGTCACTCCTGGAGTAGAGGCCAGCAATCTTCAATGCAAGAGGTGCTCAAGGCAGGGGCTACTCAGAGCCCAAAGCACAACTTCGAGGAAGTCCCAGAAGATAGTGTTGCTGCAAAAGTTCACGGTGTCCAGGGGTCATAGTTCCACGTCACCCACGATAGCTACAGGCCTCAGCTTTGCTGTGAACTTAGGGTAACCTTGGGGAAGTCTGGAAATCCACCTCAGGTGATGCAAAGACTTTGGTGACCGACGGGAGCTGCAGCGATGCAGAACGGTCAGTTGCTTCTTTGGTGCCTGCCAAGTAGAGGAGTCATTCCTTGACCCCAAGGGAGATTTCTTCAGTCTTCTAGTAAAAGTAGAACGTCAAAGGTCCAGGATATATGTTGCAGAGTTTCGTCCAGGGTAATCGAAAGTCGCTAGGACTGGGTTCTCATACTTATACTAAGTTTGGGGTTTGGACATACTCTAGGGACCCACCTATGGGAGGGTTTGGAAAGAGGGGTGGTTACACCCATTTCCTTTGTCCAGTTTCACACCAGAGCAGGGGCAGGTAGCCCTTGCAACCGGTTTGAATTGGCCTATGCACTGGGACACCAAATGTGCCCACAGTGCAGGACTTCAAAGCACCAGAGAGGGCTCCCGCCCAGCCCCAATACACATCTGCCTGTCTGGGGAGGTGGTTACACCTCCCCAGGACAGGAAACCTATTGTCCAGGCCTCCCCTGCCAGAGTTTCGGTCAGCAGCAGGAGGCCAGACCCGAATCTGTGGCAGAGGCATCCATTTTGTGATGCCAGGGCTGTAGAAAGTCCTACCTGGTTAGACCAGTGTGAACATGTCTCTCCCTCTAGAAGGGTGGAATGCTACCCCCGTCGCCAGAACTGGCAGGGGGGGAGTAGTATTCCAGAGCGTTTGACACCAAACACAACATGTTTCCGTGCAGCCATCCCAAAGTTAGCATTTACAGCGAGGTTATAATGCACTTAAGAGTATATGGTCAGGCTGCACCACAAACAGCATCAGTGGAGGTACTCTGAACGCTGCAGAGGGGCTCTGCTCATGCAGGGGCACCCTCTCACATAAAAACCAAGCACTCTGCCTTCAGGATTGTTAAGGCCTGCCATAGGAGTGACTTATAGGGTTTATATGTGTGTGCAATGGTAGTGATATAGGTAGCCTATACCACTGTAAGGGGTGCAAGCACACCCTTACCCAGGTTGCAGTAGCAGACCTGTGGTGCCACTTTGGAGTGCTTCCCAGGGGTGGCATAATACATGCTTCAGCCCCTGGTAGTCCTCTGAGGTACCTATGCCCTAGGTACATAGTATACCATATACAAGGGGCTTATAAGGCACTCCAGAATCCAATTAGATATGTACCTAATGTACATGCAAACCATGTTAGAGAGGAAGCAGCTAGGCTGTGGTCCAGATTAGCAGGGCCACAGCCAGACTAAGGTCGAAAAACAGTGAAACACCAGCAAAAAGTGGGGGTGCCCATGTGAAGCAGATCCTACTCTCCTACAATTGTACCTTTCCATCCCCATCTAAGCCTGGGAATGTCTTGGTGCAGCTCTCTTCCATTGTATACATTCTAATGATGTGTAAACCTGCAAACACTCTTAATTCTTGCAACAGCTAGGGTTGCTAATTGTATTTCTCAGAGATTTATGCATGGCTCTTGTACCCCTTTTTACTTCATTAGAGAATGAAAAATAACCAACATCCTTCAAGCTTCAAAATTTAAATGAAAATAGTTTTAAAGTTAGCTTACATGGAAATGGCCAATAATCAAAATCTACGTGGGCCTAGATTTTGTAATAAAATCATCCAACATTTTCAGTCTAGGCTCATAGCATCTATTGAGTAGAGATGTGTCCCCTGCAGAAATGCATCCGCACCCCGATGGTCATACTAGCAGATCCTGGTGTGATCCAGGAAACGGTACCAGGAGGTCGCAGAAAAGTAACAGTTCAAACTAAATCAGTTATTTATCATATATGATGATCTGCTGTTGCAGAATGTCAGACCTGGATGGGGTTAGGGTGACTGACTCCCTCAAGGGCATTACAGACACTGTTTCCAGTCATGGATTTTCTTGGGACCACCTACTGCATTCTGGGTATTGGGGTCTTTTTTTGCTTCCAATGAATACATTATTCAAACACATCTGAGAACAATGATTTGAGGGTAAAAAGTTCTGGACTGGAGACAGTGGCCTCAATGACCTAGACTGAGGTGGTCTCAGAGATGGTTTAAGGCATGGGCAAAGCGGGCAATTGCCGAAACCCCTCCCCCAACCCCTTCCAAGGGGCCCCTTTTGAAATGGAACTTTCTCTCTATTTGACCTCTATCTCTTCTATTTCTCTGTTTAAGCCTCTCTCCCTGTCTCTGCCCACCATAATCTCTGAATCTCTCTCCCCAGTGTCATCAACATAATTCAGGGGGATATCATCAAGGAGGCGATATAAAATTATTGCCGCTTTTGCGTCCATTTTAGGACGACAAGCGGCGATAATTTTATCGCCTAATCAGCAAGGTAACACTATCGCATGAATCCTTGCATTATCGCCCTTTCCCCCAATGCCCATCTTTGCATCTTTAATGAGATGCAAAGTGGGCGTTCCTGCCCTGACATAACTGGACAAATGTCACTAAGCGACATTTCTCCAATTATCAATGGGCACGCTAACCTGCAGAGCGACAAGCAAAGTAGCGATAACCTTTTTTATCGCTACTTTCCTTACGCCTGCTTCAAAACTGACTTAGCCATGATATCCTCTGTAAGGTGATTATCATGGCTAAGTCTGCCCAGCCCAATCAACAAGCTATCGCCAAACTTTGTGAGATTATCGCTGGATTTCCAGCGATAATCTCACATTTGGCAGTTAGCGCTTGGAATTTTATCACTTTTGAGATAAGCGTTGCTAATAGCACGCTATCTCAGCAATAAAATTCCACGTTAACCTGCGATAATTATCCTAGCGCTAAGTGCGCTTAGCGATTATTATCGCCGGTCCTTGATGATTTGCCCCTCAATCCTTTTCTGCTACATGAGTTAGAAGGAAATGGGTAATAATATTCAAAGCTGTTATTAACAGGGGCCCCCAAAATAGGTATTGCCCAGGGCCCCCACAATCCTTAAGGTGACACGGGTGGGGGGAGTTCATCCTAGTTGTGGTGTACTGGAACTGCGACGAGGATGGCCCTAGTTTTTTTGTTTCATTATCAGGCACTAGTCAAATATTGCTGTAGTGCCCTGAATAATAAGAGTGTTCTATATTTACAAGAACTTTTCAAGTACCTTGTAACATTTTACGTAAATTCCCTTATCCAAGGACATTTATGTAGATATGAAAGATAACATAGGTATCCCTGGCCCTTAAAGGCACACATTCAGAATACCTTGTAATTTGCTTAAAAACCAGATCACCCTGTAAGGCAATTCACATTTACATTTATCACCTTGCCTCCTGAAGTTGAACAATGAGTGTTTCCCTCATTGCTGGCTTTTGAATAGGAAGACAACATTTACAGATATCGAAAGCACGTGGTAAAGTCGTAGACACAACAATCAATGTTTAGCTGGCTCTGTAATGTATCACATGATTATTAATAATAACAAAAGAGTAATAATGAAACATAAAACTGTGACAGTGTTCCAAAGTATGAATTTAGGCTATGAACATGTGCAAATAAATATATATTAAAATGTATGTTATGCTATTACGACTGTTGAAGAAAGTAAAAATGCCTTTACTCCTTTGCAGCGCCGCACATATTTGAAATTACTGTCATTCTGATGATAGCAAAACCAAAGGGGATGATGGACAGAGTGTTGAACATTGCAAGCACTCACCCCCAGTCAACTGATCTGGGTTTAATCCATCATCATTCTTTAGCTCACTCCGCCACCCCAGTTCCGACATGGCCATATGCAAATCAGTCTGACCCTGTGCCTCATGGGAACAGTCCAACCCGAACTACCATGCCATGTCTTCCCTGGACCGGAAACAAGCATCCTGGGACCGGTTTCGTGTTCATAACCCTCATCAGCCAGCCTATCTTGAATCCAGTGGAAAAGTGAGCAAGGGACCCACGTCTGGGCATACCCTGCCAACTTAGTGCGAACAAAGCGATACCAAAGGGGATGATGGACGGAGCGTTGATCTAATCAAACACTCACCCCCAGTCAACTGATTTTTTGACTGGGGGAGAATGTTTGCATTGTCAGCATTCCGTCCATCATTTGTTTGCTGTAACACTTTTTGCCCTAAGTGGGATGGGTATGCCCAGACGTGGCTCCCTTGCTCACTGTGCCACTGGAATCAAGCTATCCTGCTGAAGAAGGGTGACATACCCTGAAACCGGTCCCAGGATGCTTGTTTCCGGTTCAGGGAGGACCTGGCCTGTTAGTTCGGTCTGGACTGTTCCCATGGGGCACAGGGTCAAGACTGATTTTCATATGGCTGGGCCAAACTGGGTGGCGTAGTGGGCAAAGGAACCATGGATTTAGCCCAGATCTTTTGACTGGGGGAGAATGTTTGCATTGTCAGCATTCCGTCCATCATTTGTTTGCTGTAACACATTCTGATGATAGCCATATTATCTTTAGACACTTTAGATTTTTGCTTTCCTTTTTAATTTAAGAATATATTTCTCCTTAACATAACAGATATGTGTAACTCTAGAAATATAAAGTCTAATGATGAAAAAGATCAAAATGTGCAGTCTGCCAGTATTAACATCTTGCACTTTTATCACGTTCCCAGAATTTTGTACGCCGCAGTGTGAAGCATGGTAACCCGGTCTGGCTCGGGCTATTCCTCGCATGTCCTGGCAGGAAGTGGACCTGGGTGAACGGTTCCATGTTAAACAGTGACTGGTGGGTACCTTCTCAAGGCTGCAGCCATTGGTCAGATTTACCACGCTTCATACTGGTATCTTAGGAGCCAATGGGATGAGGATTTGCATGCATGTGTTCTTTTGCCAGCATTCATATTGGTTAGGTGGTGGAGAAAGACCTGAGAACAGGGACTGCTGGAGCCACTAGGGAGCAGACATCTGAATGGGTTTCGGCTTTGCATATTGACACAGGTCACAAACATGAGTGTATTACAAGTCACCACCTCGCGAATTACTTCTGCAGTTGAATTTGCTCAGTCTTTTAAACTCTCTGAGATCTCATGCACTTGAAGCTCACCATGGCTGTGTGCGGCTTGCCTTGCCTTGCCTTGGCCCTCCACCATTGACAGGGTGACAGTGGTCAGCATGGTGACAGCACAGAGGGTCACTGTCAGTAGCCACAGTGAATAACATGAGTGAGGTGTCTTTGGTAATGTGCGTGGAGGTTACATACCCACTGGCTATTGCCACACCGCCTTCTTTGTAACCCTGGGCGTAGTTCGCGTAGTCGCGCTTCGCGAAGATGTCATTGCACTACGCGACCTTCGCGAAGCTTCGCGAGCTTGCGTAGTTGCTTGTGGCAACCTGTTCACGATGGCTTTTTCTTGTTCGCGAGCGCGGTAAGCATGTTTGGGGAACTGTTTGCATGCTCGGGGGATATATCTCGCGATCTTACCCATGCGGTCGCCAATGGGTGCGGCCATCTTGTTTTTCTATAGTCCCGCCCGCTCGCGATGCCTTATTTCCTGTTCCGGGTCGCGGATAGCGTGTTCGCGATGTGCATTGACGTGTTCGGGAGCGCATTTTACTTGTTCGCGATAAATTGTACTTGTTCGCGAGAAATATCGCGCGAACTTACCCACGCGGTCGCGAATGGGCGCGGCCATCTTGTTTTTCACTCTATGCCATGTTTCTGGGCCTACTTTTGTATCCTCCCTTTATCACAGCAATCCTTTGTCTTTAAAGCCTTTTTCCTGACTTTTTTTAGTTATTATCTATCTCTCTGTTTGCCTCAGTTTATATTTTGCATTTTATTTCTACTTTTACTGTGTTTTTGTTACTTTTATAAAGTTCTTTCTATCTTCTTCCCCCTAACTTTTTTTCCCCTTCGGACTTTTCTTTTCCGCCTCCCACCCACCCCAGAACCATGGCCAAGGGCACACCAAGTCCCAAGGGCAAGGGACCTGCAGGCGCAGAGAAGCGCCGCCTGCCTTGCGGCAGAATGCGTCCTGCAGGGGTGCAGGCCCGGCAACTGTTTGGGGAGGAGGAGGTGGCGGCTCTTGTTTTCTTCATCCAGCGCCTCCTCCCCTTGACCTTGGCAGCAGGCGGCAGGCCCGGCTCCGGGTACGCTACCCAGGAGCGGCACCGTCGGTGGGCGAAGGTGCGCCGGGCCGTGTTCCGGTGCACTGGGATCCGGCGCACCCACAACCAGCTAGCTCACCGGTGGTCCGACATCCTGGACCGGGAGCAGGACCTGTTGGACCTGCTAGGTGTCGAGGTCATCGGGCTTGGTGAGTAACTGATTGTGTATATTAAATTAGATGAACAACAAGATTACTGCTGCGTGCCAAGCGTTGCTGGTAAATTACGTTCCAAAAAGCAAAATGTTCTTTGATTTAAGGACCCAGGTGCACGGTGGTACTCTTACTTGTTTGCAACGTAGTTTGCGCTAGCTTGTGCTGATGCTGATTATGTAAGAGTTTACTTTACAGAACTGAAGTTAGGTAATGCGATTTGCTAGAGAGACTCTAGTCCTTCCATTGTCCTACTGTGAAATAGTGGTGGATGGATATTGGATACTAGGTTTAGTTTGTTAGTAGTAGTTACTAATTGTTTTATGCGGTCTGCGTGACGCATCCTCTGTCACTGAGTGCTGCTTACCCCAGTCCTCCGTCGAACCTTTTGTACTTTGTTTAGTGAGTGGTAGGCTTAGCATGGTCAGTCAGTAGCAGAACTAGATCAGCATTATGCAACCAACCCACAATTTGTTGTATGTATGCACTAATGTATGCAACTATGCATGTGTCCTCCATCTCATCATCTATGCATTTGATGGCTGAAAAAAATTGAAGTGCAGACTTAGTGAACAATTGGCCCGTCTGGAATAGGTGGTGTAGGTCAGGTGGTACTTACTAGGCTTTGTTAGTATTTGGAATCAGAATGATCAAGGAACACTGGAGTGTTCATAAATAAGTAGACGATCCGTAAATGCACTAGGAAGCAGCCAGTAGTCGATCCATCTGATTAGATAGGTCAATTTTATTGCACTTGTTGTTTCCTAAAATGTTCTTTGACTTATTGTTTTTCCAAATGATTTATTATTTTTCTCACAGCACTCCTTAATGTTGGTCTCTTTCTTTATTATATTTTACATGATCATCAGCACCACCCAGGGGCAAGAAGACGGGGTCGGAGTCGGCAGGGGAACCCCAGGACCTCTCCTCTACTGAGGCTCCTGCAGCTGGCCCCAGTAAGTCCTCCATTGGTTAGATTGACATTTATATTTCCCTAAATGTTATGTTACTGCATCTTTTTTTCCCCAAACTCTAAATTATGGTTCCACTTTCTGAATCTCTTTTTTACAAAAGCTTACTTCTTTGACCTTGACTATCTGTTTACTAATTCTGTTTATCCCTGCCTCGAAGTTGCGTCCAACTCCCTCTTCTATGACTCTCTGTGCTACTAATACTACTACTACTATTACTATTATTACTCTGTGTGTAGCGAAGCTTGCACAGTTGCCCACTCTTTAATAGAAGGTTTTCTTTGCAACAATAAAACTCTGATTGACCAATAGCTCTAGCCACTGGGTCCTGTCCTTTGGGTTGTCCTCTTCAAGTCTTCTCAATGTTGAGGCTTTGACAATTACCACAAACAAAATGCCCAACCAGATATTTGACTAGTATTTTTGATCGGATAGTACATGATACTACTATTGTCTAGGATTCTGCAGAGCCACATACAGAACTATGCACAACAAAATAGGATGGTGCTGATGGGAGGTTGGATCTTACTGATCACACCTCAGTCCGAAGAACCCAGGATCCCCTAACAGACTAGCTATAGTGTCTCACATTAGGGTCCCACTCCCGACCCCCCCACGAAGACGATACACAATGTTGATGATGACTGAGACAGAGACAACCCAGAACATAATAACAAACACCATTTTGCTCACACACTTGTGTAAGTCCACTCCACCACACCAAATACCACAGAGTCTATGTGTAAGTTCAAAAGGTTTATTTGAAACAAGTATCAAACTCTGTACATCGTTAATATGAAATTTAATTTACGACAGCCAAAGTCAATAAGCCAGCAAAAAGCCTAACATTAAAACAGTAAACATTTACAAGTGCATGATTGACAACAAGAACAAGAGCCAAGATCTTTATAATTCTGGAAGATCCCTCACCGTAGAACGTAGAAATACTGGTTACATCATCTTGCATCCACTATGCTCTGTAAATCTCTGGTTTGTAGAAGGGAATCTTCCGCCTATGATATATGAGAAAAATGCTGCGAGTTAGCCGTTAGATAGTATACTGGTGAATGATGCTAGCATTTTGCAGTCATGCCAAAAAGTGTAACATGTATGTGTGATGGCTAAGCAATATAAACTAAACAAAGTCAATATGTTGTTTTTTTTTCGACCTCTTCACTTGTACGCAACAGTCAAGCGGCCTTAAAGGCATCTACTGCACATGTCAATAAGCTGGCAGGTATAATATGCACCAAAAGAGTAGTAGTCGACATGATGAATCTAAAAGGGTTACTCATGGCTCAGGCTAACTTTCAAAAGAGTAGAGTAGGACTAGATGACCCTAGGAAGTGGAACCATATCCTACTAGTGTCTGTCTACTGACTGTACTTACTGTCTAGTGCTGATGTATGTTGCATCGCATTAACTTTTTTTTCAATGTTCCAAGTGAACACTTAAAATAGAGGGAGGTTTACAGGCATCTAAAAAATTTGTGATGCTTTTTTCTAGGCACACTACCATCCACCAGTGCCGTCGGGGCCAGCGATGCGGCCATTCCGGAGGGGGCAGGCGAACTGGTGGCACCTGCAGGAGACACAGGGCCCAGGGGGGATCCAGCAGCAGTGGCCGGCGGCGGTAAGTTATATTCATTACTTCTTGACATTACAGCTAGATGGAACTGTGTTCACTATTTCACTGTACTGTGCGACATTATACAACGGTTGAAGAAGACACCCTTTACGTAGCATTACCAGCGTGAGTAGAGTAACCAATGGCCTCTTCTATTTGACTCCAAAATCAGCTGTGAATGTTTAATGGAGAAGACAAACTCAGATCAGATGACCTTCATGGATGTGTTGAACATAGAGGGAAAGCACTAAGGGTGGAAGGACGGGTGAGATAAACAATATGACTGACCGGCAGAGAAGGATATGTTGTTGGAAGCATGTATAGGAGTCTGATAGTAATAAGATCAGATGCATGGGTTGTTGAAGGATGGGTGGAAGGTGAAAGAATGCCTGCCTGGGTGGGCGACACAGTATGGGTGGATAGTACTAGATAGCAAGAATCAGCGGTGTTTTTGGTTCAAACTCAAAGCCAAGGCAAGGAAGGAAGGAGCAGAAGCATGGGTGTTTGTTGGTGAAACCAACTAAGGTTTGTTAAGAGATATATACAAAAGGATAGACGTTTACTTTAATGGATGTATGCCTGGATGTACTATCACCAAGAGACAGTATAGGTGGAAAGTGTCACTGGAGATTCTTACTTTGAAGAAAATGTAACAGAAACTGCGCGACAGTAGCAAAGCCTAGAGGAATCAAGGTAGTATTATGAGCATACAGTACACTTGCAGTAGTTTGCAAGCACGTCATATATTATCAAGCAGAAACCCCTTCCTCCCACTCTGGGGACCACTCCCTACCTATTATTATTAATGTATTTTCGATTGGGGCAGCCAGCCTGCAAAGGGTGGCCTATCTGTTGTTTAATGTTTATGTATATTGGTTACACAAGCAATGAAAGCAAAGTACCCTCTGCAGTAGCGGTTGGTGGTGGGATTGTTGGCGGGCGGCGACATGGGGAGGGGACGGGTGGGTGGCACTGGCGAGTAAACTGTGTATTACTGTTACGGCCAAATACAGGTAATCAACATAAAAATAAATAAAACTATTTTCAAGGTGCGCACTGCACCGCCGAATGCGATGCAGTGTGTGCTACTGTGTGCAGCAATGTTTTTTTTATGTATTCTTTAATTACCTGTGAATGTCCTTAATCCATCGTTTACTATCCCCACCCTGCACCTTCCCACGTCACCGACCGGCAGCACTCCCACCACCGACCGCTACCGACCTGATGTCGTATATCGTATTAGCACTAGCAGCATCTATATCTATATGAATATAAGCAATGATCGTTGGATCCGATAAATAAATAATCAGCCTTTTTGTAGTACCCATGGCAGGGCGTAAGTGAAATTGTGCATGCCATTTGCCCTCATGTAACAGAGTATGACCAGTGCCAACGGCCGTAAGGCGTCAGACAAAAAGATGAGCTTCCCCACCTGCAGACAGTAGTAGTAAATAAAACTAACGTGAGTCTGCATCATGTGGCTCATATCTGTTTCTCTTGGGCGCAAGCTTAGCTGATGGACCTGGCATGCCACCTACAACAAGGTTATGTAATTGGGCTAAACTACAGATAAGAACAGCACGACTGGTGTACCGGAGTACATACATAGTACGATTATATTTATAAATAATGTCTGAAACGGTCACAAATGTTAGAGTCCAAGGAAGTAGGATTAGAGATACTTACCCCAGCACCAAATCCCAAATGTTATGAACTGTGCTTGCTAGTGATACTGTGACACTATGTGTTGAATGATTTTAGTGTTCCTGTTTTGCTAAGAGTATTGGCTCCAACATGTTCTTTTTCTTTCTTGATATAGATGATACTCCTTCCACTAAACCATCAAGGAAGGAGTTGGCCGCTAGGGCCCGGCGCCGGAAACTGGAGGCCATCTGCGAGCATTATCGCCGGCTGGTGGCTCAGGAGGAGGAGGAGGAGGAGGCGGCTGCAGCTGCAGCCTCCTCCAATGCCCCGGGCCCCAGTCAGGCCCGGCCTCCACTTTCACGGCACCGTGGTCCGGCATTCGCCCGCCGCCGCGCCTCTATTTCCAGCACTGCTGCCCCCCACCCTGGAAGCAACTTTAGGGCATTTCGCCGCCAGCTGCTCCGCCGGATGGCCCGCTGGGAGGAGAACATGGAGGAGCGGGTAAAGATCCTGGTGGACAAACACCTTAAGGCCCGCCGACAATAGAGGACCTCGTCGTTTGCCCCTTTTTTAATTCCTTTTGTTGGTGGGTGGGTTTGTAAGCGTTGGGGATTTCAACGGACTTTGGGACTTTGGACTTTCGTTTCGTTTCGTTGGGGTTAGGGAGGGGGGTGGGTTAGGTCAGAGCGGGATAGTTTATTTTTGTTAGGGGATATTAAAAATATACTTACTATTTATTTATACGATGTTAATCTTTTTTGTGGTGGGTTACAGTTTTCCGAATTCAATGTAAGTTACATGGTTGTTTACTTTGTTTCTGTACTGCTGCATGCCCACAGCCAGTGTTTGATTTAAAAGATCTGCCGATTTTGTAACACACAAACCGATAGATGCAGTACCCCTCACTGAGTTATTTTTAATTGTCATAGTACTGTCAGTCTCTCCTCCTAGTCCATACCTCCCACCAAACTTATCTTACCTGTGATTGATGATGAAGTTCGGCACACTGATGGCTGCATGGTTGGTTTCCCAAATTGACGGAGTAGATGCCATTATAGTGGTGGTAGTAGTAGACACTGGCAATAGCGTTTGAAAAAAGAAAGAGAAAGTCACTTGACTGAGACTCTGGGAGGAGGAGTGGAACAGAACACAAAGTAAACTACAGCATGGGTGGTCAAGCAGAAGAAGATCCTTGCCCTGCCTTAGTTGAAATTCAATTAGTGTTGCTTTCACCACATCTGCCCCAGCAAGCGTGTGATCAATTGGTGTACATAGTCATCACATCACACCTCAATATAAATCACACAGCCCGGGGGAAGAGGGTTAGGGATTGATGATTGGATGGGAAGTGGGGTTTTGGGAAAGGTTTGAGAAAGAAAAACAGACAATATGCATGGACACAACAAAAGTAAAACACAATCTTGTAAGACGACCATGATCCATTATCAAAGAAATCAAAGTATGAAGTGAGAGAAAGCAAATGCATGCATGCTGAGGAGGATAACTTGATGGTTAATGATAATGAGTTGTACTATAACTACTATGACCCAATGAGACAGTACAGTCAGGGACGAAATTGAAATTTGCCTTGCCTGTCTGACGCCTTCAGAGCTCAGACCGAACCCAATTACATGCTGTACCGGGCTTACTTTTATTTTTCAAGCTAGCTAAGGAAACTAAAAAAAAGTTGGATCAATTAACCCCTTCAGCGCGGCGGGAATTCCCCCGCGGTGCTGAAGGGTTCGAGCGCGGGCGGGGCCATGACGGAACGGTTCCGTCATGAGCACAGCTCAACCGATGCTCATGACGGAACCGTTCCGTCATGAGCATGGAAGGGGTTAACAAACAAACCACAACACACAGTCGTAATGATTAAAGAGAAAAAAGCAAGCAAATAAATGTAAAGACGAATGATGATACTAAAGTTACTGTATTATCCTGGTCCAAATGAGGAGTTGCATCATTCTCGTCATTCTTCTTGGTCCTCCCTTCCATGGACACTCCGCACATCAATCTTGGGTATCACTGCCTGCCTGATGCGTATTGGTAAGGTACGTGTGAGTCGTTTCTCCCACTGTAGCACAGGGTAAAGGCCGGCCTGTAAGTGTAGATGGAAAAACAAACGGGGTATTGAAAAATTACAGCCTTTACAACAATAAACTCAATTACAGTGGAGTGCAAGACAACACTCTGGAGAGAACACTTTCAGACTGAGGCAGCTTGGATAGGCTACATAGTGTGTCTACTCTACAGCATTAAGGTACAACAACAACGGGACAGGATTCAGGAGCCAGCACAGCCACAGAACAGGAGAACCGCGGCACAGGCCAGGCACCCTACCCCTTACTTACATTTTGACCGAGCCAGAGAAATGTCAAATGCACTGCAGCAACCTAGAATTTTCCCAATGAAGTGACTAAATCAATGCGCCACTGTCCGTCATACCACTACACTCTACTCCAGTCCACACCACTACACGGACATCTAGCCTAGGTCTGCTGTGGTTCTTGTTCAAACTTTTTACCTTTTATGTCAGCCCATGAAACGCCTGATGCGTATTGGTAAGGTACGTGTGAGTCGTTTCTCCCACTGTAGCACAGGGTAAAGGCCGGCCTGTAAGTGTAGATGGAAAAACAAACAGGGTATTGAAAAATTACAGCCTTTACAACAATAAACTCAATTACAGTGGAGTGCAAGACAACACTCTGGAGAGAACACTTTCAGACTGAGGCAGCATGGATAGGCTACATAGTGTGTCTACTCTACAGCATTAAGGTACATCAACAACGGGACAGGATTCAGGAGCCAGCACAGCCACAGAACAGGAGAACCGTGGCACAGGCCAGGCACCCTACCCCTTACTTACATTTTGACCGAGCCAGAGAAATGTCAAATGCACTGCAGCAACCTAGAATTTTCCCAATGAAGTGACTAAATCAATGCGCCACTGTCCGTCATACCACTACACTCTACTCCAGTCCACACCACTACACGGACATCTAGCCTAGGTCTGCTGTGGTTCTTGTTCAAACTTTTTACCTTTTATGTCAGCCCATGAAACGCCGTTATTCCATAAATTTTCTCCAATCCAACTGACTGTGTGCAAAGATAGTATGCTCAGCATCCTCAATGATGGTGACCGTGTGGTACGTATTCTCCAACACCAACTCAGTCTGTAGTGACTGATTAAGTTTATAATATATTCCATATTACCAAATTGCAACGGATATTGGCCGGCACCTGCAGTGGTAGGAGTACAATGTGGTCATTATTAAACAACAAGGAAACATTAACTGTCACCACACCTGAGTCACTAGTACTTTGTCGATAAACTAGTATAGTTCTACTTCATGGCATGCACAATTCTTCGTAGTCAGCCAGCATCCAATGCAATGCATGCCACCATCATTCACAATAATCACTCATTACCTGTCTTGGTGTTCTCTTTGGCTGTCTGATCTGATGCCTGCCTAGCCTTCTGCCAGTCAGTGATGAGTTTCTTTCGGATTGGAAACAAAATGGAATATAGGTGGAGTCACGTTTCACTTCTTATGGAGGGACTGTTAGAGGCAACATGTATTGTACTATTCTCCATCTCCATCCAATGTCTGACTTGCTTGAAATGTACTTAGGGAGAGTAAGGAACATGGAGCAGGACCCTGAGGAGTGGAGTGGACAGTTATGCATAGACGTACAACTCCAATAGGGAAATAAAAAGAGGAGACTGTTGATGGCTTTGTTGTGAATGTAGATTTTGAACCAGAAAAACAGATACACACAGTCACACACAAATAAAGGAAGGGAGAACAATTTTAAAGCCTAGTTGTCAGGGAAGAGGAGCTCGTCCTCAAACTCTGGTGGTTCGGACAGCAGTACGTCTAACAATCCACTACTTATGTCATCAAAGTCACTCTCCTCTTCCTCCTGTGATTCACGTATTTTGTACTCCGGTGGTATAAAGTGTTGATTCATTTTGATCATGGTTAACCTCTCAACACTTTTGGGCGAGAGACTGGTCCTTTTGACAGTAACAATGGCACCAGCAGCACTGAAAACACGCTCTGAAGAGACACTTGCAACAGGGCAAGCCACATACTTTATCGCCAGCCTGCTGAGTACTGGCCATTGGCTTCTTTTCCCATACCAATACACCAATGGGCTTTGCTCCATGTAGACCTCTGTTGTGTCATCTAGATAGGCTTGAACCATCCGCTCAATGTTCAGGGGTGCTCCGATTTCCTGGGCCTCTTTTGCCTTTGCATCAGTCATTGATGTGCAATACCCTTTCCGTAGAAACCAATCACCTGCCGTTTTTGTAAATGTGTCTGATGATCCTGTTGGTGCTGTTGATGTTATTGCTGCTGGCAGTGTTGACTGCTGGGAGGCAAACGCACTGCTCTTGGCTTCTGAAGTAGAACTTCGTTCTGGGTGCCCTGCAGTACTTTTTTTGCCCTGGAGGGGCGGGCCTTTAATGAAGATCCTTTCGTTTTCAAACTCAGTGGCTTCCTCAGCTATCAAAGTTTTGTACTGGGCAACATTCACTTCTGAAAAAGGAATGACTTCATTACTGCGCAGCAATAATTTGTAACGTGGATCCAAAATTGAGGCAGTAATGTAATGTGGATCTGACAGAATGTTATTTTGAATCCTTGTATTGTGAGATAAGCGAGCGGATAAGGTGTCTGCCAAAGAATGTGCGTCTACTTTGTCATCCACACCTACGTACATTTCTGCCACCTCCTTCAGCTCTTGCTCTAGCATGTACAACAATGGGATAGCTTGGCCCATAGTACAGTCCTCCCAGCTCACTTCACGGGTGAAGACCTCAAAAGGAAGTAGCATCTCTGTCAGGCTTTTGACAAGGTCCCATTGGGCCATCTCAACTCTCATGCCTTTCACTGTAGGATCCCCTGACCTTTTCATGACATAAGCATTAAGTGGTATGTACTGCTCAAACAGACGCTCATACTACAGATAACCAGAGGTGTGTCTGGAGGTACCTAGTGCACTACAAAAATACACTATCCAGTGTACGTTTTTCAAAAGTTATTCAATCACATATATCACATGTATCTCACTGTTATCTTTGAACCAAAACATTTATCAATGAATCAAACGAAATCCAAAAACAGTCGTTTGTTGATTGTGAAACAGTTCTTTCTTTACTGTCACAAAAGATCAAAGTTCATAGCTTGTTGCAGCAAAATCCCACTGTATTGATCACATTTTCAAATATATGGTCGCAATTTCACAATTTCCCAATGCATTTCGGGCTGATAACGCAAAGCCCTTCGTCAGGGGAATCTACAAAACATAAATGACAGCAATGTACAAAATTGTTAAACCTGTCTATACACACAACTGATACAGGCATTATGGAGTTAACAATTAAGGCTCATTAATTCGGCAGGACTCGTGCCTTGTTTTAAGAACATAGCAGTGAAAGTGTCAGGATGTCAAGAATGAAAAACAAAGAAAATTATAAAAATATAACTGTCAAGTAGATTAAAGATTCCTATCACCACGAGTGCTGTGCGACTGAGCGTCAAGTATCAAAATAAAGTGTCAAAATAAAGAAATGCCCTCTCCCAGCTTCATGCACGACGATAAAATGAACACCAACAATAGCTGATATCGTACCAGGAAATGGTAATAACCACGCTGTTCAATGCGTGCCCGATCTTCATGTACAAATAATGGGGAGCCTGAATGTGAGGCAGGGTGAGATTAAACAACGTTAGTATAAACCTTGAAGAGTGCACGACTCGGAAAACCAAGTGTGTTAAAGGTGGTCTTACCAACACGAATCGGTGCTGAGTGCGGCAGTTACTCAACGGAAACCAAATTACTGAAATACGAAAAGAACACGCAAATACATAAGTGACTCGGGAAGATTTACTTCGTGCTCCATACTGGTGCATAAAAGAAAAACGTCAGTAGCTTACCCTTAGTTTTGAAACTAACAGTCCGTCACCAAAAGTATCGCCTTCACCGAAATGAGAGGTGCTTCGTGATGTGGAACATGCGAGTTTATAAATAAAAATAAAAGCAATCGAAAGAGGACTACATCGGAGAACCACCGCAGCCATATTGAAAGATGAATAACACGAAAGATGTAAATAAACATACGAGTTATGGCTAAAAGTCAATTGCTAAACTATCGCTACCATTTGTAGTGCAATGAGCGGTACAGAAATAACGTATTTCAATAAGAAAATATCATCAAATGGAAAACAAGCTGATGCTGTGCAATAAAGTTGACAAATTCAAAAAATAAATTCAAAAAATAAAAAATAAAAAATAAAAAACAATGTATCTTGACATTATACGACTCTTTGAACACTGTACATGAATTACTGGAAAAAATTATAAACAGCAATTAATTGATATTTAACATAATAAACAATATAAGCAATAGAGTACCAAGCAGAGAGATGCCAGTTGTACACAAAGATGACAGTATGCAAAAACGATCAGAGGAAACATGCTAGTTCGAATTTGTCATTTAGCCCCAATGGGGCAAGTGTTTGTAAAAACCAAATCCAATGTGACTCCCTTTGTGCAAGGATTTTAGACAAGTTTCTCCCTGGGATGTCTTCAATGACTTCAAGAACCCCAAACTTAAACTGAGCTAGTGAATGTTTGGAGTTAGTCCAGTGTTGTGCAAGCGGGGAACTAATAGTTTTAGTACGAATCCGGCTTTTATGCTCTGTTATCCTTGTGCGGAGAGCACGTTCTGTTTTGCCTACATAGCATAAATCGCATGGGCATTTTATAATGTAAACTACATGATGACTATTGCAGTTAGCATTAAAATGTAAATCAATCTTTTTGCCTGTTCGTGGATGGGGTAGGCTCCTGCCTACCATTACATTATTACAATGTGAGCAATTCATGCATTTAGACATGCCTTTGTAAGCCTTCTTAGGTTTGATTTTACATTTGGTCAAAAGTTCTTTTAAATTCCGTGATCTCTTATAAGCGAACAGTGGAACTTCAGTGAAAAGACCTTGAAGGTCTGGCTCACATTTTAATAGATCCCATCTTTGCAATATGCTTTTTTTCAACAGGTGAGAGTCCGTCGAGTAGGTGGAAACGAAAACCTCTCTCTTTTTCTCAGTGAGTGGCATTCTCTTTTTAATCAAATCTTCGCGATTGGACGCTATGGCCCTTGTGGCCGCCTGCTCAACAATTTGTGTAGGATATCCTCTGTCGAGAAATTTACTCTTAGAGGCTTCAATCGCCTGCTTGCCAACCTCCAGATCAGACGTGATACGCTTGATCCTGAGAAACTGTGAATACGGAAGGTGGCGTTTTAATGGCCATGGATGAAAGCTTTGGAACAGCAAAGCATTATTTCGGTCTGTTGATTTTGTGAAGACAGTGGTCTGGATAGCAGAATCCGATAGAGTCAATTGAACATCCAAGAATGCTATGCTGGAACGATCAATCAAGTGTGTGAATTGAATTCGAGGATTGATCTGGTTGAGTGCCAAAATCTTAGTTTCAAGGCTACTCTGTGACCCTTTCCAGACAATCAATATATCGTCGATATATCGACGGTATAAAAGGAGATTTGAGGTCCATGCAATGTCTGTAAGAATGTGCTCCGTTTCAAATTTGAACATAAAAATGTTCGCGTAGCTGGGGGCCCCGGAAAAACCCATCGATGTGCCATTGGATTGTAGAAAAAATTGGCCCTTCCACTGAAAGTAACTATGGAACAAGCAAAAATTCAAAATTTCCACTAAGAAAACTTTACTTGCTCTAACATCACTCTGACGCAATAAGGCCCATTCAAAGGCATCAATGCCGTCCATGTGAGGAATAGATGTGTACAATGAAACAACATCTACTGTACATAACCACAATTGTTCACCTTCAAGCATGTAATACGTTGAGTTCCAACGTGTTGGCACCTCTTGGATGAGTGCTTTGACTGGCATTTTATGCTCACGTTGAATCACCCTCAGCTCCTTCCGGGCTTTAAAAGAATGGTTGAAATGTGTGCATATTCTTCTGCAGGTGGTCAGTAAGCTGCTGACTTTGCTTTCATTTTTCAGAAAGTCTTGCACAACAATGTTAATGCAGTGTGCCAAACATGGCACCCTGAAATACCCACCATCTTTCATGGCTCGAACTACATTACTGCCATTGTCCGTGGCAACAAAACCAATGGTAAGACCTCTTGGTCGCAGCCACTCAAACACCTTGCTGTTAAACTCATCCAAAATGTTAGCAGCAGTATGAGATTTCTCCATTGCAAACATGGCTACAGTTGCATGTTTGCGAGTGTCTTTAAAAATCTCAGCGGTGTCAACAACGCCGTCAGATATCTTATCTTTAACACCCAAAAAAGAGACCCAGTGTGCAGTGATGCACATGTAATCAGTGGCTTGGCAACTGGTCCACATGTCTGTTGTCAGGTGTATACGCTGAACAGCACTCTTTTTTAAGGCTTTTCCAAGCAATTCCAGCACGTCGTGATGTAGTGCTGGAACAGCAACTCTTGCAAAATAGTAGCGGCTGGGAACTTCCCATTTTGGGCAGATGGTGGTCACAAACTCAAGAAAACCCACCCCTTCAACAAAAGAAAAAGGGAGAAGGTCCAGTGCTAACATTTTTGCCAGCTTAGCATTGTACAAACGTGCTATTGGGTGATTGCGTTCGTACTGCCCCTCCGGCCTACTAAACATGCTAAGAATGGTAGGCTGCATGGTATTCCTTCCTGTGGTCGACGTCGCACTTATTGGGCCAGCAGTACTCCTTGGTGTCTCAGGCTGGCTCTTACTCTTGTGCCAATGAGATGTGGCTGAGGATGTGGGCGTTACCACTGCAGTGCTGGGGACAGGGCTACTTTGTGTACCACTAGCACAGAGAATGTCTCCCTCTTCTTCCTGTTCCACCGTGAGCGGACTTTCTACTCGTTTATGCCCAACAGCAATGGTTCCAGTTTTGATGAGCCTAAGGTGCTCCTCCCACTGGATTGCGTGGTGTTTTTTTAGATGGGTCATTTGGCCTCCGGTACCATAGTTTGTACCAAGCTTTCCACGGCTAACACAGGAATGACAAACGGAGCATACAGCAATGTTCTCCTCCTTTGGGCTAACCGTAAAGTAGTCCCACACTGGGGAGCTTAACTTTTGTCTCCTGCTGGAGGTGCCACTCCCACTTCCAATGCCGGATGAACTGGAGGGTGTGTGTTGAATTTGACTCTGTGCAGGACCACTACCTACTTCTGCTGAGGTGGTGCTTGTTGTGCTGGATGTAGGACGCTGTCGGCCCTTTGCTAATGTAAATATGGAAGCTGGAGGTCGTGTTGGTGTTACCTGTGTTGGAGGTATGCGTGCTACATCCCTCGCATCCATTTTGGATAATCTAAAAATGTTCCTCTCCATCTCCTCAGGCCCGGGAGTGATGTTTGTGATGACTGGCTCATCATCATCATCATCATCAACCTGCTCTTCTACATCAACATCCATAAGTGTAAGGCTTTCTGGAACCTTCCTTTTGCCATGCCTGCTCTTGTGATGTGTTTCCCTCTCAGACTCAGTTTGTGGCTTCCAAGTGACATCTAGATCATCAGAAGGGGGGCTTGGTGAAGAACTTGATGTACTAACCCTCCTTTTCCTTGCTGGGGATTTAAAAGCCAATGCAACTTCTAAAGGAGTGGCTTCCTCTTCTTCCTCTGCATGAGGCTCAATTTCCTGAACTGCCCCTACTTCGGGAGGAACAGCTACTTTTGCGGGCGGTGGCTGCGGCTGTTGACCACTTATCTGCTGTGTTGATGATGTTCCCTCCTGCGTTGATTGTGTACTACTTTGAGATAGCGATAAGTTTAGTTCAGGCTCAGCATCACTGCTTTCTACCATAAGGCTGGCTACCTCTTCCACACTCATCTGCTTGGGCATGGGTTGGTGGGTTGGGCCCACTGATGTGGAGGTGCTGCCCCCAGCTTGCCCCCCCGACACCGCTGCTGCAGGCCTCATTTTTGGTGAACCAAAAAAGGTTTTGGGAGGCACACCAGACTTAAGTGACACTTCCTTCTTCTTCTGTTCCTTCTTCTCCATGGCAACTTTCTTGGTACCGGAGGACCTGCTACCTGCTTTCTTTGGGGGCATCTTCAACAGATGTCAAAACAGCACTCAGGTGCACAAGTTGCAGAGATGCCTGGTCAGGTCACTGACATGTCACAATGTGTACACTACAGCAGCAGGACGTCGGTCTGGCACCACAACAGTGGATGATGATGACACACCTCTGTCTTTTGTGCACCTAAAAGCAAAAAAGCCAGAAGAACATCAGCCAAAAGATCCATAATATAATATATAACTTATTAGTGTCTCGTGGGTGGTCATCACAATTGTTAAATTTCATGAAGTCAGTGAACAACATCAACAGTATAGCCAGCCATTAAGAGACTGACAAGGCCAGGGATCCTGTTGTATTTGTACTGTGTACACTTAGGAAGAAGAATAGCAAGGAACAAAAACCCGCCGTGATGATTGCTTAGTTGTACCCCTGGGCCTACTGTACGACTAGGCCACAAGTTTGGACGACTATGGCAAAGGCACAATGCATGCCTTCCTAAAATGGCCGCCACACACATGCTCAGCCCACCCACCACAATAACACACAAAAAGTGATTGCAAAGGACAGGGAGAGGAAGTTGTAGTGTCTGTGGAACTTAATCCCTCTCATAAAAATGGTTTCCAGACAAATAACAGCTTCTCCCTGCTCCAAACCTACAGCTCAATGACAGCCTGAGGAGTTTTTTGTGCAGAAATGCACAAAAAAGCGTTTTCGAGAAGGGTCTATGTTGCTCGCGAGATATTGTTTGCCAGATTGCAAAAGCTGCGTGTTCGGGATCGCGAACTGTACAAAAAGGCTTTCTCGCGTGCGCGAACACGCATATTGCGAGCGCAAAAATGACGAAAACTGTAAGTCCGCGCTGTGCAGAGTTACCGAAAGTTCGCGAGCTGAATCCCTTGCCTTACATGCAGGCCAAAATAGCCCAATTTGTTTAGCACACACCCAAAAAATGCTATTGCACCCCAAACACACCCTTTGCAATAAAATCCAAAGCCATCCATGGAGTAAAGGAAAATCACCAGACAACACCAACTGTACATTTAAAATCACGCACCACAGCTTGGAGGCTGACTACCTCTGGGCCTAGTGGAAGACTACTAGGCCACAAGCTTGGAACCGGATGACAAAAGCAAGCACACTGCTTGGATGGCTTCACAAAATGGCCGCCACACACCCACAACAACCACAAGAAATGGGAGACAGTCAATGGACGCCTATGGCAAAGGCACAATGCATGCCTTCCTAAAATGGCCGTTCGCGAGCTGAATCCCTTGCCTTACATGCAGGCCAAAATAGCCCAATTTGTTTAGCACGCACCCAAAAAATGCTATTGCACCCCAAACACACCTTTTGCAATAAAATCCAAAGCCATCCATGGAGTAAAGGAAAATCACCAGACAACACCAACTGTACATTTAAATCACGCACCACAGGTTGGAGGCTGACTACCTCTGGGCCTAGTGGAAGACTACTAGGCCACAAGCTTGGAACCGGATGGCAAAAGCAAGCACACTGCTTGGATGGCTTCACAAAATGGCCGCCATACACCCACAACAACCACAAGAAATGGGAGACAGTCAATGGACGCCTATGGCAAAGGCACAATGCATGCCTTCCTAAAATGGCCGCCACACACATGCTCAGCCCACCCACCACAATAACACACAAAAAGTGATTGCAAAGGACAGGAAGAGGAAGTTGTAGTGTCTGTGGAACTTAATCCCTCTCATAAAAATGTTTTCCAGACAAATAACAGCTTCTCCCTGCTCCAAACCTACAGCTCAATGACATCCTGAGGAGTTTTTTGGGCAGAAATGCACAAAAAAGCGTTTTCGAGAAGGGTCTATGTTGCTCGCGAGATATTGTTTGCCAGATTGCAAAAGCTGCGTGTTCGGGATCGCGAACTGTACAAAAAGGCTTTCTCGCGTGCGCGAACACGCATATTGCGAGCGCAAAAATGACGAAAACTGTAAGTCCGCGTTGTCGCGCTGTGCAGAGTTGCCGAAAGTTCGCGAGCTGAATCCCTTGCCTTACATGCAGGCCAAAACAGCCCAATTTGTTTAGCACACACCCAAAAAATGCTATTGCACCCCAAACACACCTTTTGCAATAAAATCCAAAGCCATCCATGGAGTAAAGGAAAATCACCAGACAACACCAACTGTACATTTAAAATCACGCACCACAGCTTGGAGGCTGACTACCAATGGGCCTATTGGAAGACTACTAGGCCACAAGCTTGGAACCGGATGGCAAAAGCAAGCACACTGCTTGGATGGCTTCACAAAATGGCCGCCACACACCCACAACAACCACATGAAATGGGAGACAGTCAATGGACGCCTATGGCAAAGGCACAATGCATGCCTTCCTAAAATGGCCGTTCGCGAGCTGAATCCCTTGCCTTACATGCAGGCCAAAATAGCCCAATTTGTTTAGCACACACCCAAAAAATGCTATTGCACCCCAAACACACCTTTTGCAATAAAATCCAAAGCCATCCATGGAGTAAAGGAAAATCACCAGACAACACCAACTGTACATTTAAATCACGCACCACAGGTTGGAGGCTGACTACCTCTGGGCCTAGTGGAAGACTACTAGGCCACAAGCTTGGAACCGGATGGCAAAAGCAAGCACACTGCTTGGATGGCTTCACAAAATGGCCGCCACACACCCACAACAACCACAAGAAATGGGAGACAGTCAATGGACGCCTATGGCAAAGGCACAATGCATGCCTTCCTAAAATGGCCGCCACACACATGCTCAGCCCACCCACCACAATAACACACAAAAAGTGATTTCAAAGGACAGGAAGAGGAAGTTGTAGTGTCTGTGGAACTTAATCCCTCTCATAAAAATGTTTTCCAGACAAATAACAGCTTCTCCCTGCTCCAAACATACAGCTCAATGACAGCCTGAGGAGTTTTTTGTGCAGAAATGCACAAAAAAGCGTTTTCGAGAAGGGTCTATGTTGCTCGCGAGATATTGTTTGCCAGATTGCAAAAGCTGCGTGTTCGGGATCGCGAACTGTACAAAAAGGCTTTCTCGCGTGCGCGAACACGCATATTGCGAGCGCAAAAATGACGAAAACTGTAAGTCCGCGTTGTCGCGCTGTGCAGAGTTACCGAAAGTTCGCGAGCTGAATCCCTTGCCTTACATGCAGGCCAAAATAGCCCAATTTGTTTAGCACACACCCAAAAAATGCTATTGCACCCCAAACACACCTTTTGCAATAAAATCCAAAGCCATCCATGGAGTAAAGGAAAATCACCAGACAACACCAACTGTACATTTAAAATCACGCACCACAGCTTGGAGGCTGACTACCTCTGGGCCTAGTGGAAGACTACTAGGCCACAAGCTTGGAACCGGATGGCAAAAGCAAGCACACTGCTTGGATGGCTTCACAAAATGGCCGCCACACACCCACAACAACCACAAGAAATGGGAGACAGTCAATGGACGCCTATGGCAAAGGCACAATGCATGCCTTCCTAAAATGGCCGTTCGCGAGCTGAATCCCTTGCCTTACATGCAGGCCAAAATAGCCCAATTTGTTTAGCACACACCCAAAAAATGCTATTGCACCCCAAACACACATTTTGCAATAATATCCAAAGCCATCCATGGAGTAAAGGAAAATCACCAGACAACACCAACTGTACATTTAAATCACGCACCACAGGTTGGAGGCTGACTACCTCTGGGCCTAGTGGAAGACTACTAGGCCACAAGCTTGGAACCGGATGGCAAAAGCAAGCACACTGCTTGGATGGCTTCACAAACTGGCCGCCACACACCCACAACAACCACAAGAAATGGGAGACAGTCAATGGACGCCTATGGCAAAGGCACAATGCATGCCTTCCTAAAATGGCCGCCACACACATGCTCAGCCCACCCACCACAATAACACACAAAAAGTGATTGCAAAGGACAGGAAGAGGAAGTTGTGGTGTCTGTGGAACTTAATCCCTCTCATAAAAATGTTTTCCAGACAAATAACAGCTTCTCCCTGCTCCAAACCTACAGCTCAATGACAGCCTGAGGAGTTTTTTGTGCAGAAATGCACAAAAAAGCGTTTTCGAGAAGGGTCTATGTTGCTCGCGAGATATTGTTTGCCAGATTGCAAAAGCTGCGTGTTCGGGATCGCGAACTGTACAAAAAGGCTTTCTCGCGTGCGCGAACACGCATATTGCGAGCGCAAAAATGACGAAAACTGTAAGTCCGCGTTGTCGCGCTGTGCAGAGTTACCGAAAGTTCGCGAGCTGAATCCCTTGCCTTACATGCAGGCCAAAATAGCCCAATTTGTTTAGCACACACCCAAAAAATGCTATTGCACCCCAAACACACCTTTTGCAATAAAATCCAAAGCCATCCATGGAGTAAAGGAAAATCACCAGACAACACCAACTGTACATTTAAAATCACGCACCACAGCTTGGAGGCTGACTACCTCTGGGCCTAGTGGAAGACTACTAGGCCACAAGCACACACATACAACAAAGGTAAATCACACACACACACCAACAGTGAAATACACCACAGCCACGTTTAGCATTTCAATCCTATGCCATCCATGCCCTACATGATGTAGAAATTCTACAGACACCACAAAACATGGACCCATGGGTACCCTACTGGCTGAAATTGCAGAGAAAAACAACTAGGCCCATATTGAAAGTAGTACAGGCCACCCACCACAACAATAATTTTTAAAAACAATAAAAATCCCAGAAAAATGTAGGTACAAACAAGCCCCAATGAAACAAACACACCAATTCTCCAACTTACTTGTCGTAAATTAAATCTCAAATCAAAAATTCCTCAAATAAATCCAAAAAAATGGAATGATGCAGCAGACAGACACAAAAAGTGTTCCTTCCAGCTCCAAATCCAAATGAAAGTGAACAACACATGCACAAAGCACGTGGGAGGAGCCTGCTGGACAGGAACAGGAAGTTGTAGACTCAGGGGCACTTCCTTCCTCTTGAAAAAAAAGTGTTAAAAAAATTAGAGGACTCTTTCTTACACAAAAGCTACAGCAAGATCACAATCTGAGGAGTTTTCTGAGCAAAATGATCATTTTAGAGAAGGTTTTATGAAGCTCGCGAGATATTCTTTGCCAGATTGCAGTTTTTCCATGTTCGGGATCGCGATCTTACCAAAACAGCCGCCGGAAGTCAGCTCGCGCGCACCAATGACGTGTTCGGGGTCGCACACTCTCGCGGGCTTGGGCAGCCATAGTACAAATCTCGTGGCGCTTGCAAACAGACAGAAAAGCAAGTTGGCGATCGCAGAATCAAGGTAAGACGTTACCGCGCGCGCGAGAATGAATATTGAGCGCGCGAGGAAGCAAATTTACTGCGCTACGCGCTAGATTGCGTAGCAATCTGCAACTTCGCGCTCTACGCGAAGCGCGAAGTTACTTAAACTTCGCAAGCTCCGCGAACGGAGCGTAGTTCAACGCCCAGGCTTACTTCTTTGCAGCATGAGTGACACAGTGCAATCACCTGTGGTGATCATGACACCAAAACATGCCCCCATAATCTATACTATGAACCCCCTCTGCCCACCAAACACGATGCAATATCTACACATAAGCGACTCCAATACTCACTTCTTTTCACACGGCTCAACGTTTACACCTGCAACACGACTGTCACCTCACAATATTTACCCCATTCCAGTCATCACACTTTAGAACAAAACACTCCAACTTAAACCACAGGGAATCCCACTGCTTCCCACCAAAACACAGTGGTGGTGGAGTGTATAACAGGAAGAGACTCTCATTTCACTCTGCTCCACTCCATGCTCCAAAGCATGTACACAGGATCATGGCAAGAACACCATTCCTCATGACATCAACACTCTTCCCACACAGGCCACAGTACACACCCTCATTCTTTCACCCATTCACACCCGAAAGAGTATAGTGCTACCCGAGATGAAAAGGCATCTCAAGCATTGTTGGGGGTACAAGGGGCTTTCCCAGGCATCTACAAAACCACACAATACAATGCAGAAGGTGAATATATTTTTGCAAATCACTCCTAGTGAACCTATGCATTGAAGCGGCCTTCAGAGTACATCAAAGAAAAACAATGCCTCAGTCCTCTGATCTCACCGTGCGCCGGTCTGCCAACTATGTCAGAAGGATGGAGGTGACGGAGAACACACATCAGAGAATTAATAGCAAACAGAGGATGAGGAACCACATTCCACTGAGGAACTCTTAAAGAAGGTGCCTTTATAGGGGGTGGAGAATGAAAGCTTGGCCAGACTAGAGATGTGACAGAGTAAAGACAACTTAAGCGAAACCTTTGAAGACAATGAAGCTTAAGCCAAGCCTTCAAAGGCATTGAAACAGGACATTCCAGGAGTACAGTTTTTCTCGCACATGTAATGACCATATTGCAGATAAGCCTCGGTAACCTATGACAGCTGCTGTGTGCTACCTGAACTGTCAAGGACATTTAAATGACACCACACTGCAGTAAAATAACAAGCATTTACAATCCAATGGTCTTGGCATTGTTAAAGTTAGAGCTATTGGCATTGCTCATGACATTATTTTTGTTTATGTTGGAGTGGTGGAGAATACTCCATGGTTCCTGCAAACATAGAAACCCCGGCACTCTGATTATATATATATATATATATATATATACACAATTCTAGATATTAATCTTTTGAGCTAAGGACACGAAATGATGTGAAGAAAAGACCCCTGACATAGAGAAAATTCAGGAACGTACAAGTATATTATACAAATACTAATTTATTAGTTAAAGAAGTCGTTAGAAACATAGGTCAAGAATATCACATCCCATGTCAAAAGGTGTTCAAAAGCACAATTAGTTTTGTGAAATTCTTGGGAGTCCAGTTCTTGACATGAAGAGCATCAGAAACAGCCAACGCGCGTTTCATCACCACCGTGACTTTCTCAAGGCTCTGTTTGTGGTACTCAGATTGCGGGGAAGGCTTTAATATAACTAGTCCCCTAGAACCTCCGATATCCTGGATAGTTGTGAGATTCCAGATTAGCGATCAAAGTCTGAGCTAAAGCAATCTCACTTATTTAAGTGTAGTAGTTTCATTCAGTCCTGAGTCAAGAATAGATGGAGATCCATACAAGTGTCCCCAAAATGCTACAAAGTATTCATGTAGTAGTATGTAGTCGTAATCATCTTTGTCATCAAATATCCAGTGTATTCACAAGTTATGGAACCATAATACGGTCCTCGGATCAGTAGTAAGTCTAGTGCAGAAAGTCCTGCCGTCCGTTGGGGCCAGAACATGGTTCCTGATGGCGGAGAATACGCCATGGTCCCCAATATTCGCAACCCCGCAAACACCGAGGAGAGCGCCTACCAGTGGTGTCTCATTGTCGTTATCTCAGGATCAACTGTCAACATGAAGCGCCCCGGCTGGAGGTTCTATGGACAACAGGTAAGAGGGCCAGGGACTGACAACATCTCCCGGAGCCATAGGTTTGGTCTTCTGCCCAACCCGGCCCCCAGTCAGAGACTAAGAGACTTTGTTTGCTTGGCTAAAGTGTTGAGACTTTCATTCATTATGCCAATATTCTGAAATAAGGGAGGGTTAGAGTGCCACCCGGCCTCCACACTACAAAGTATCCACCACTGCACGCCGAAGGTCGGGCTCGGCCCAAGGTTATAAATATATGGACATTAGGCCCCTCGTGGTCTCTTGTCGATACCTTCATCCACAGTGCACGTCTGTGTTTGTTCGGGGGATATAGCCTAACGACGCGGCCAGGCACAGGCTCGCCCGCTACACACAGTAAGTTTCCAATAATATTTTAACTTAATGCTGTTCGACTGATGGTCAACACTGGCACGTGAGCTGCAATTAACATGCCCAAAAGCGCCTGTAGAGCAACAGAAAAAAACTAAAAAATGGGGAATTGGCCCATCTAGGACCACCCGATGCCCAGTTTCTACACCAAACGCTGCATAGGTTAATATTAAGGACACAATTCTGAAGTTATGCTGTCCATCTCGCACAATGCTTGAGTTGCCATTTCCATTAATTTTCAAAGACAGCTCAGCGAGATATTACGGTTTATAAAAGTGCCACGAGTACTGTTTGGTTCTTTTGTTGCTGACTTAAAAAAAATAAAAATAAAGACCAGGACGTTTTAAAACACTAGAACTCTGCGATCGCAATGTGAATTGTGGGGTCTGTCTTCCAAATCTTTTGAGTTAAGTCTCTCTTCCTCTGTCAATAGTAGTTTATTTATGTCTCTGGGGTGTACGTCTCTTTTCTATGTCTGTGTCCACACTCTTCGCCTGAACTTAACAGACTCGAGGCAAGAGAAAAAACCCAGACCCACTTGAAGAAGTAAGAAATATGCTCACACAAACTCGGACACACTAGGAAATACACACGCATAAACTCAGACACACTAGGAAATACACACACACAGGAGCCCGAGCAAGCAACTGGAGCAAGGAGGCTGTTGGAAGGCGCTCCCCGGGGAGGCTGCGGAATGCGTTCCTGACCACCCGGAGGACCACCTTTCCCAGAGTTAGGCCGAGCAAGAGCAGGGAGGCCCTTCCTGGAAGGGTCTTGTACCTAGGATCGCACACGCTGCGCTTACTCTCTCCGGATAGAGGGACACCACACAGTAATTCGTTGCAAGACAATAGGCTTTTATCGTTAGTTGTCAAGGATCTTTATGATCCGGAAAGCAGGTGCAAAATTGATGCCACAAGGGGCAGCGATCTCGTGATGAGGGGATAGGGGTAGCGGGACAGTCTTTGAATCAGTGTCCCTGCGAAGTATCCGGCGCACAGTTCTCAATCCTCGAGCTGAGGGGATGTCACTTCTCTCGGCAATCTCTGCCGTTTCTCTTGGAGGAGCGGGCCGCGAGTCACTCAGCAGGCACCGGAGGTTCGTAGTTCGGGGAGCCGCGACAGCGTCAGCAGGGCTCAGATGGTTCAGAGTTCGGGGAGTCGCGACAGCGTCAGCAGGGCTCAGATGGTTCAGAGTTCGGGGAGCCGCGACAGCGTCAGCAGGGCTCAGATGGTTCAGAGTTCGGGGAGCCGCGACAGCGTCAGCAGGGCTCAGATGGTTCAGAGTTCGGGGAGCCGCGACAGCGTCAGCAGGGCTCAGATGGTTCAGAGTTCGGGGAGCTGCGACAGCGTCAGCAGGGCTCAGATGGTTCAGAGTTCTTCGGTTCGGGGAGCGATCGAGCCGCGACCAAGTCAGCAGGCTCTCGTCAGTCCAGGTCTTTTCTGCCTCCAGTCCCTTCAGCACCCCTTGTTATACTTCCCCTCCTCTTTGAAGTCCGGAGTCCTCGTGGAGAGGGGTCTGGTGCCTGGGGGCTGTGTGTCGGGGTTTCCTGTCGCTCGGCCCTTTGATCTGTTCAGGTGGGTCCCGGAGGGACTCCAGACACCCAGCGGCGAGGCGCCTGCTCACCGGGAGCCTGGTGGTCGATCGAAACCTCCCTCGGGGAAGAGACCAGAGGTGTGACAGGATCGGCGCCTCTCGGTCTGGTTTGGGGGGGTTTCGCTCTCCCTCGGCCGGGCATGCGTGTTGGGGATCTGGCCGGCCCTCGGGATGTTGGCCCACGGGGGCCGGGAGGCTGTAACATTGAGGTTCGGCGTGGTTGCAGGGTAGCTTGCTGGTCGGGAGGGCCCACGCCACGAGGCCGGTCTCACACGTACCCCCCCCAGCTGAAAGGCGGGGAGAACTACCCATCCACTTGGGGGTTCTCCTCGCTGAAGCGGAAGAATCGGGACAGGCCGTCCGCGTTGGCGTGGTCCATCCCGGGGCGATGTTCCACCGTGAAATCCATCCCCTGGAGGGAGATGGACCAGCGTAGCAGCTTGGGGTTTTCCCCTCGCATCTGCATCAACCACCGCAAGGGTCGGTGATCCGTTTGTACTCGGAAGTGTGTTCCGAACAGGTAGGGCCGTATCTTTTTGAGGGCCCAGACTACTGCGAAGGTCTCTCTTTCAATTGTGCTCCACCGCTGTTCTCGGGGCAGCAACCTTCGGCTGATGAAGGCTATGGGCCGATCTATGCCTTTGTCGTCGAACTGGGAGAGGACTGCCCCGATGCCGTGTTCCGAGGCGTCCGTCTGGACCACAAACTCCTGGGCGTAGTCGGGTGCTTTGAGCACCGGAGCCGCACACATGGCGGCTTTTAGGGTGTCGAACGCCTTCTGGCAGGAGGGAGTCCATTGTAGTTTCTTGGGGTGTTTTTTGGAGGTTAGTTCTGTGAGGGGGCCTGCGATGCTGCCATAGTTCTTAATAAACCTCCGGTAGTAACCGGTGAGGCCCAGGAAGGCCCGGACTTACGTTTGGGTCGTGGGGGGTTCCCAGGACAAGATGGCGTCGATCTTCGGCTGGAGGGGGGCGACCTGCCCGCTTCCCACCTGGTGCTCCAGATAGGTTACGGAACCGTGCCCAATTTGACATTTGCTGGCTTTGATGGTGAGGCCGGCCCGGCGCAGAGCCAGCAGGACTTGTCGGAGGTGCTGGAAGTGCTCGGTCCATTGGGAGCTGAATACCGCGATATCGTCGAGGTATGCTGCGCTGAACCCCTCTAGTCCGGACAAGACCCTGTTCACCAGCCGCTGGAAGGTGGCCGGGGCATTCTTCATTCCAAACGGCATCACCCTAAAGCGGTAGTGCCCATCCCGGGTGGAGAAGGCGGAGCGCTCCTTGGCTCCCTCGGGGAGGGCAATCTGCCAGTATCCACTAGTTAGGTCGAAGGTGCTGAGGTAGAGAGCGGCCCCGAGGCGGTCAATGAGCTCGTCGGCACGGGGGATAGGGTGAGCGTCCGCTCGGATGACCGCATTGAGTCCTCGGTAGTCCACGCAAAACCTCAGCTCGGGGGCGACACCCGGGGTAGCCGCTTTCGGAACCAGGACTACCGGGCTGGCCCAGGGGCTGTCGGAGGGTTCAATCACCCCGAGGGCCAGCACCTTCGCTACCTCGGTCTGGATGCAGGTTCGGACCCTATCAGGGACCCGGTAGGCCCGGTGTCTCACTGGCGGGCTGTCCCCGGTGTTCACGTCGTGGACACACCAGTTGGTGACCCCAGGGGTTAGGGAGAAGAGGTCCGCGAACTGCCTTAGTAGCTGGCGGCAGTCGTCGGACTGTTGGGCTGTGAGGGTGGTTGATAGTCTCACCCCTTCCACGGAACCATCGGTCTCTTTCGCCCCCAGGGGGTCTGGAAGGGGCTCGGTGTCTTCTTTGGCCCCATCGCCGGTGGCCAGGAGTAAACTCAATTCCGTCCTTACAAAGTGGGGTTTGTGGCGGTTCACGTGGAGCACCCGGAGGGGGTTCCGCGGGGACTGCACATCGATGAGATAGGTGACTTGGCTCTTCCGCTCGACCACCTTGAAGGGTCCAGTCCATTTATCTTGGAGGGCGCAGGGTTTCACTGGGGCCATGACCCAGACTTGTTGGCCCGGCTGAAACTCGACCAGCGTAGCATTCTGGTCATACCAGCGCTTCATCTCTTCCTGGCTAGCCTCGAGGTTCGCCTCTGCGAGTTCTCGGAATTTCCGGGTCTGGTTGCGGAGTGCCAAGATGTATCGGAACACAACCGGAGGGGTCCCCCGGGGAGTCGTTTCCCAACCCTCCTTGACCAGGCTTAGGGGTCCCTGGACGGGGTGTCCATATAGCAGTTCGAATGGGCTGAACCCCAGGGATTTTTGTGGAACCTCCTGGTAGGCGAACAGGAGGCATGGGAGGAGGACGTCCCACCTCCGGCGTAGGGGTTCCTCGAGGCCCATGATCATTCCTTTCAGTGTCTTGTTAAAGCGCTCGACTAGGCCGTTCCCTTGGGGGTGGTACGGGGTGGTGAACTTGTACGATACTCCGCACTGCTGCCAGAGGGACCTCATGTATCTGGAGATAAAGTTCGTACCCCGATCACTCACGACTTCACGGGGGAACCCCACGCGGGAGAAGATCCCCATCAAGGCCCGGCCTACCACGGGGGCCGTCACGGTGCGGAGAGGGACAGCTTCAGGGTAACGGGTGGCATGATCCACCAGGACGATGATGAACCAGTGGCCCTGGGCGGTCTTGGGGTCCAGTGGTCCCACGATGTCGATTACTACCCGCTCAAAAGGGGTACTGACGACTGGGAAGGGTTGTAGCAGAGCCTTGCGCTTCCCCCCACTCTTTCCGCTGGCCTGGCACGTGGGGCAGGACTTGCAGTGGGCCTCCACATTTGCTCGCATCTTGGGCCAATAGAAGTGGGTGACGAGTCGCTGGTAGGTCTTATCTTGGCCTAAGTGTCCAGCCAGGGGTACATCATGGGCCAGGCCCAGGAGGAGACTTCGGAAGCGCAGGGGTACCACTAGTACTCGGGCCGATCCCAACTCGGCCGACTTCTGTTCGCTGTACAGGAGGCCGTTTTCCAGTATACCCAGTGGGTGCCGGTCCGGTCGCCTGCTGCTTGGGCCTCGGCCTGTTGTCGGGGTCCAATGAGGGAAGGGCAGGTGGATTGTTCTTGGCAGAATTCCTCTCGGGAGGGGCCTCCCTCGCAGTGCCACTGGGCCATTTCTGGCAGGTCCCCGAGCTCGGTCAGGGGTTCGGGGTCGGAAGGCACGGACCCCTCGTCGGGAACGGTTGCTTCGTCCGGAAGGGGGTCGTTGGCCTCGGGTGGCGCATCCGGGACCTCGGGGATGGTGGCGGTGCTCCGCGGCATGGTCTCCCCCCCCTCGGAGGAAGGCACTCTGAGAGTCATCGAGCGCGTGGTGGCGCATACCCATTCGGGTAGGCCCATCATCTCGAGATGGGCTCTTCGTTCCACTTGTCCCCACGGGGAATTCTCAAGGTCGTTGCCCAGGAGGCAGTCCACGGGCTGGGAGGTTCGTACTGCCACTTTTAACTTGCTGGTGACTCCCCCCCATTCGAAGGGGACTAGAGCCATCCGGCAGAGGCTCTCGGAATTGTCTGAGGATATGACGGGACAAAAGGCGCCGGGAAGGATCTGATCTTCGGAGACCAGGTGACAATGAACCGCCGTGACACTCGCCCCCGTGTCCCGGAGACCCTCGACGCGGTGACCGTTGACCGTCACCTGCTGTCGGTACTTCTTCGTGTTAACGGGCAGGGACGTTCCGGGGACCATCTCCCGGTCCCCTAGGGAGACCAAGGCCATGGCGGCTGGTTCCCATTCTTCGGAGTCTTCCATCTCTTCCCCCAGGGCTACGGAGGCCATTTGTCGAGCCGGTGGGGTTGTTGTGGCGGTTAGCTGGTACATGGGACATTGAGGGTCGCTGGCATAGTGTCCGGTCTGTTGGCAGCGGAAACAGGTGATTCTCACGCGAGGTCCCGGCCTCCCCGGTGGCCCGGGGCTGGCTGGAAGTGGAGCTGGAAAGGGTGGAGGTTGTCCTCTGGGGGGGCTGAGTGGGGATCCCCCCGGAAGTTCCCTTGGCCGGCCTTGATTCCCTCCGCCCCTCTGGGGGTGGGGGGTCCCTGACTGTGGCGGCCGTAGTCTCCAACAGGACCCCGGGAGGCCCGGGTGTTTACCCACCGGTCAGCCTCGATGGCCAGTTTTCGAGGGTCTGTGAGTTTGCTGTCCAGGAGGTGCTGGCGCAGCTCTACAAAGCAATTAGCGGACAAGTGTTCCCATGCGATTAGGTTGAACAGTTCCTCAAAGGTGGAGACCTTGCTGCCCTTGATCCACCCGTCCAAGGCCCGGCTGTAAACGTTCACGTACTCCACCCAGGTGGTACCGGGTATCTTTTTGCAGTCTCTAAACCGTTGCCGGTACATTTCAGGGGTGAGCCCATATCTGGCTACTAGGGCCTCTTTCATGTGACTGTAGGAGTTCATCACCGTGGAAGGCAGGTCCAGCAGGGTATCTCTCCCCTCGCTCAGGAACCGGCCCCACAGCCCAGCCCCCCAGTCTTTCTGCAGGACTCGGTGGGAGGTCATGGCGACTTCGTATGCTTTGAACCATTGCTGGATGTCGTCGTTCTTATAGTATTCTTTCACCACATCTTTGGGGATGTGGACCTTTGGTTCCACGGTGGAGGAGAGGGGTTGGGTTTCCGAGGGTCTGGCCTCCGCATTCTTAGCCTTGAGCTCGATTTCTTTCAGGCTACGTTCGTGCTCCAGTTGGAGTTTTCTTTCTTCGTGTTCTCTTTGTCGTTTCTTTTCCTCGAGTTCTCCTTGTAGGCGTAACTGTTCCACCGCCAGCTTTTTTTCGGCCAGCTTTAGCTCTCCTTCGATTTTTAATTTTGCTAGTTCTAGTTCGTGGTTGCGACCTCTTTCTCGGTCCGCTAGTTCCCCTGGGGATAGGCCCCCCTCGGGGGCGCCGTTCCTCCCCGGGGTGCTTCGTGGTTCGTTAGGGGGCTCTCCTTCTGTTTGTGTCCGGGGAGTTCCCGCCTCGACCCAGGTTTTTAATGCTCCCTGGAAGTCCTCTTTCGTGCTTAGTCCGGTGGTAGCGATTCCAAGGTCTTTGCAAAATTGTTTCAGTTCTCGGTGCGTATAAGATTCTAACTGGTCCTCTTGGAATGTCGTGCTCGGGTTGGTGCCTGCGGCACCTAGGGAAGTTTCTCCTTCCATTTCTTCTTGGTAGTGCGTCAGCCGTCTACTGCACGATCTCTAGGTGTTGGCTCGGATCCCGTCGCCTGCCACCAAATGTTGGAAGGCACTCCCCGGGGAGGCTGCGGAATGCGTTCCTGACCACCCGGAGGACCACCTTTCCCAGAGTTAGGCCGAGCAAGAGCAGGGAGGCCCTTCCTGGAAGGGTCTCGTACCTAGGATCGCACACGCTGCGCTTACTCTCTCCGGATAGAGGGACACCACACAGTAATTCGTTGCAAGACAATAGGCTTTTATCGTTAGTTGTCAGGGATCTTTATGATCCGGAAAGCAGGTGCAAAATTGATGCCACAAGGGGCAGCGATCTCGTGATGAGGGGAAAGGGGTAGCGGGACAGTCTTTGAATCAGTGTCTCTGCGAAGTATCCGGCGCACAGCTCTCAATCCTCGAGCTGAGAGGATGTCACTTCTCCGGCAATCTCTGCCGTTTCTCTTGGAGGAGCGGGCCGCGAGTCACTCAGCAGGCACCGGAGGTTCGTAGTTCGGGGAGCCGTGACAGCGTCAGCAGGGCTCAGATGGTTCAGAGTTCGGGAGCCGCGACAGCGTCAGCAGGGCTCAGATGGTTCAGAGTTCGGGGAGCCGCGACAGCGTCAGCAGGGCTCAGATGGTTCAGAGTTCGGGGAGCCGCGACAGCGTCAGCAGGGCTCAGATGGTTCAGAGTTCGGGGAGCCGCGACAGCGTCAGCAGGGCTCAGATGGTTAAGAGTTCGGGGAGCTGCGACAGCGTCAGCAGGGCTCAGATGGTTCAGAGTTCTTCGGTTCGGGGAGCGATCGAGCCGCGACCAAGTCAGCAGGCTCTCGTCAGTCCAGGTCTTTTCTGCCTCCCGTCCCTTCAGCACCCCTTGTTATACTCCCCCTCCTCTTTGAAGTCCGGAGTCCTCGCGGAGAGGGGTCTGGTGCCTGGGGGCGGTGTGTCGGGGTTTCCTGTCGCTGGGCCCTTTGATCTGTTCAGGTGGGTCCGGGAGGGACTCCAGATACCCAGCGGCGAGGCGCCTGCTCACCGGGAGCCTGGTGGTCGATCGAAACCTCCCTCGGGGAAGAGACCAGAGGTTTGACAGGATCGGCGCCTCTCGGTCTGGTTTGGGGGGGTTTCGCTCTCCCTCGGCCGGGCATGCGTGTTGGGGATCTGGCCGGCCCTCGGGATGTTGGCCCACGGGGGCCGGGAGGCTGTAACATCGAGGTTCGGCGTGGTTGCAGGGTAGCTTGCTGGTCGGGAGGGCCCACGCCACGAGGCCGGTCTCACAGAGGCGGCCAGCCAGGGAGGGGGTTATGGAGGGCTGGAGTGGTGGAGCGAGGGGAGGAGTGTGTGCAGGGGGCAGCTGGGGAGGGAAAGACTGAAAAAGCAGCGGTGGGGGTGTGAGGTTACGGGGGTGTTTTGAGTTAGGGTGAGCCCCATACCTAAAAACATTAAATGACGTCAAATGCCTGCTAACTTAAGGCATTGTACACCATAATTTGTAAAGTCGGTGGCAGTGCTGCTAGAGAAGACATTTTTGCTTGGACCTTGTAAATCTTGCAAATTTTAGAGGCATGTCTTTGATCCTATAACCATTGCCAGTGCAACTTCTGGAGCACACAGTTACTGCCAAGCAACTTGAAGACCAGTATTACATGCTGGATTTCTTTCAGATGGAATTTGGCTAAAGATCAGCACAAAACTTGTGGTTCTTTCACAGATAGGCTATCTTAGAATGTATGTCCGTGCTGATGGTATCTTCAATACTGATGGCTATACACTCTTTCTCCACAGTTACTTTCGGCCTGCGTTTTGAGTAGAGTGGTGAACTGGATCATTGACATATTTTGTGCTCTTCGACCCAGTTGACCGCCATGAGTGAAGGGCCCCAAAACCCGCAGTGACAGAGATAGTGGGCGACCATCTGTTGGCAGAGACGTCTGCCTGCGAAAAATGCTAAGAGCACAGACAAATACGAACGAGGGCCGTGTGTCTCACCTGCTGACGTGGAATCCACGCTGCAACGGGTGGGTGCGGTGGCATGAGGAGAGTTGGCAGCCAAAATCACTAACATCAAATAACAGTATCCCGCCGCCACCCTCCTCTCTGGCGCTTCCCCGGCGCTGAGACATCAGCGGAAAAGGCTCTTCTGGTGCCAGAAACTTCTCGTACAACGCCTCCGACATCTCATACCCTGGTTGGTATGCAAACTGGGCCACCTACAGCCAGGGCTCAAGACAGGCTCCTCTGGCACAGGAATGACAGAGGAGCCTGTCGCCGATGTAAACAGAAGAAAGATGGCAAAATTGGGCTCTTCGCTAGTCCGCGTGCGCGAGTAGCGCCCTTCCCGGCCCCGCCTTTTCCGGCGCATTTAAAGGGGTGGCCAGTGCAAAGCCTTGGCCTGTCATTGCTGAAAGAAGTCTTTGTCATCATGCGTCAAGAGGCAGCGGGCATATCTTATCCAATCATCGCCATAAAAGTTAGGGTGATGTTCATGATGCCATGAACACCACCGCCTTTCTCCGAGGTCAAGCAGAAATATCTCGGAGAAACGCAGGGGGCGTGTTTTTCTTTCTCTCCTCTTCCCATTGGCTGGAATGTTTACATTCCAGAGGAGAGACAGAAAGTAAAAACCACGCCCCCGAATCCGAAAAAGACGGGGCTTAAATGGACAGACGCCCCTCTCCTCCAATGGCTGGCCTCCGTTTAGGAAGCCAGCCAATGGAGAAGAGGGGCGGGTTCAAGCCCTGTACTAAAAAACAGTAAATCTCGGGACCGAGACTGCGCAAGCGCAGCCTTCGCTAGCCGAGACCTAAAAAGGGGCATATCATCAAGGTGATGCGATAAAATTATCACCGCTTTAGCGTCTGCTTTCGGGCGAAAAGCGGCTATAATTTTATCGCAATATCGCAATTATCACATAATTATCCTTTGTTCTTTTAAACTTTATCTGCTTTGCATTTACTTCATAATTAGACATTTTAGCTTTTCTTTTTTGTCACCATTTTTAATTGATAATTTTTTGCCCGTTTTTTTGGAAGTTGTTTGTTTCACTTGCACCGGGTGACCACTCATTTTTATAGAGTACTATCTGCATTGTAGACTTTTTTCTATACATTATGTTATATACATTATGTTAAGATATTTAGTGCCTTTCAATATCTCTTTTGCATATATGTTTGTCAAAACAGTTCAATACAGATGCAGTTGCAGTTGTTAGAAGATTTGTAGGTTTTAGGAATAATCAGTATAATAAGATAGGAGCAATCACTATCTCTATATTTTGTTCTGATATTCCTTGTGATGATTGATACCTGCTTGGTCGTTGTTGTTTTTCTGTGCTATCACCCTGTCCTCCTTGTTTAAGGGTTGCTTCTGTGAGTATGTCATGTTGGAAGAGAAGGAGTCTGAGAATGAACCTCAAGGGGGGGCACAGGATCATGTGTAAGTTGCCCCCACCTTTCCCCACTCCCTTCAATAGCTCCCACGGTGACCTCTGCCAATAGTTCATCACAGGAGAATTAAAACTTGGAGAAACAGAAAGTGGGGAAAAGAATGCCAGCCCTTAAAGAAAGGGAGGCAAGCTTACCTCAAGGTCTAAAGGGAATTTGAAATCCAGATGATTTGAGGCAAGATGGTTCATACAAAAAGATGAACTGTGCCTCCATTCAGCAGAAAACCGGAAGCACATCCTTGATGCTGCTGAAAGAGCCCCAGAGGAGACTTATGGACATTGAGTTAAAGGTGCACACTCTTTTTTCTCCTTTTAATATATATGGTCCCAATTCTATAACATTTCATACGAATGTGTCCATTGTATAATAAAAAAAACCCTGCAGAGTAAAAAATAAATAAAAAAAAGTGAATGCTTTCATGTGAAAATGTAGACTTGCTAAAATGAAAAACAATTAAAACAAAACTTCCCCAGTTCTGCCAGACAGGGAATTGTGCAGCCGCCCTCTGTAATGTGCCTGTCTCTGCGTCTTTGACACAACCCTGTGCTGTGTCTCCTGCCGCCACCTGTCGGATCCTAATATTTGTGTTACTGCAGCTTGCTCTGCTCCTGCCTCCTGCCCTTACTTTGTCTGTGGTTTGTGTTAGTTCAGTTTTTCATTATAGAAAAGCCAAAACGACTGGCATTGTCAACGCTTGTTTCAATGTGTCATGTATTTGAAGATAGGTCTCCTAATATATGAGAGCCGAGTTTTCTTTTGGTTTTTGAGTGTGAACCGCGCAGTCTGCTTTCCGTACAAAACACCCCACGTTGAAAAAATGTAAATATAACTTCTAAACGGCTCTTTGCCATGTGTGTGGCAGCCTCAGCAATGTTTCAAAGCTTAGTTCACATATTCTGATTTTTCGAGCCCACATAGACCTAAAATAAAAACTGCAAACCCCAGAATGCAACGTGCAATTTGTTGGGATAAAAAGGACTGTCTTACGGCATCACAAAAGACTGAAACTACTGGGCAGCTATTAAAAATTAAAACATAAAATAATTACGTTGTGTCCCGCCTTTGTTCTTGGGGTGAATCAAAGGTTAATTACACCAGGGACACAATTCAAAGCAGCTGCTCAGGACCAACGCGCAAACATCTCATCGGAAACATCCATCTCCACTCATCTGAAACTTTTGTTGCAGGTTAATAGCGCTGACAGCCAAAGCCCCCGTGGAGCTGTGTCCTCTGACATTGTGGACTCCTGTGAATAGACAACATCATGCCCACTAGGCTTGAAGAGAAAACTGCCGAGCTGGCACCGCCCAGCCCTCAATGGTGCAGCCCTCAAGTCAGGGATACAGAGCTCAGAGGTTCCTCCCTCAGGGATGCAGCCCTCAATGGTACAGCCCTCAGGGATGCAGCTGACAGTGGTCCTGCCCTCAGGGATGCAGCTGTCAGTGGTGCTGCCCTCAGGGATGAAGCTGTCAATGATGCTGCCCTCGGGGATGCAGCTGTCAGTGGTGCTGCCCTCGGGGATGCAGCTGTCAGTGGTGCTGCCCTCAGGGATGCAGCTGTCAGTGGTGCAGCCCTCAGGGATGCAGCTGTCAGTGGTGGAGCCCTCAGGGATGCAGCTGTGAGTGGCGCAACCCTCAGGGATGCTTCCCTCAGAGGTGCAGCTGTCAGTGGTACAGCCCTCAGGGATGCAGCTGTCAGTGGTGCAGACCTCAGCGATGCAGCCCTCAGGGATGCACCTGTCAGTTGCACAGCCCTCAGGGATACCGCCCTTAGGGGTGCAGCTGTCAGTGGTATAGTGCTCAGTGGTGCAGCTGTCAGTGGTGCTGCCCTCAGTGGTGCAGCTGTCAGTGGCGCAGCCCTCAGGGATGCAACTGTCAGTGTTGCAGCCCTCAGGGATGCAGCTGTCAGTGGTGCAGCCCTCAGGGATGCAGTTCTCAGAGATGCACCTGTCAGTGGTGCAGCCCTCGGGATGCAGCTGTCAGTGGCGCAGCCCTCAGGGATGCCACCCTCAGGGGTGCAGCTGTCAGTGGTATAGTGCCCAGTGGTGTAGCTGTCAGTGGTGCTGCCTTCAGGGATGCAGCGCATAGGGATGCAGCTGTCAGAGGTCGTCCCCTCAGGGGAGTGGCTGTCAGTGGTGCTGCCCTCAGGAGTGCAGCTGTCAGTGATGCTGCCCTCAGGGATGCAGCTGTCAGTGGTGCAGATGGTTCAGAAGAGGCCGAATATGACCTGCACAGGCCGCATTATTTTTAGGCATGGTCTTTAACTTTTACTAAAGTTATATGTATTGTGTACTTATTTAAAGAGGCTTTCAGTCAATGCTCATCATCCATTGGTTGTTGTTATTGTGTCATTCACTTTTTTGTGCTGCCCACTGGATCATACGGCATGGGAGCATTGACTCAGCCCACTTCATCCATTGGCTGGCTTCACTGTGATTGACAGTATGCTACCCTTTCACAAGGAGAAATCCACACACACAAATAGTTCCCATAAGTGACAGGGACTACCACGGCAATCTATTTCTTTTGAGACTAGACTTTTTTTTTGCTCTTAGCCAACAATATTATTATTATTATTTAGATTGATGAGGTCTCAGCATCTTCCGCAACAATAAAGATATCCAGACACCATGACAGAACAAAACAAGAACTGACCAAGCTGAAAAGCTCTCAGCTAACACCCAAACTATGGTCTTTCCAGTACATGTTTCAGTGGCATAACAAAGCTTGAGGGGACCCTCCTGCAAAGTGCATGGAGGGGGCTCCCTAAGCTCCAAACCCATTCGGGAGCTCTCACGCCAGGAGTCTGCCACCCGCGCACAGTGACAGAGGGGGCCCCCTGGAGCTCAGCCCCCCCCCTGCACCACAGGGGCTATTGTTATGCCACTGACTTGTTTTCATCTAATGACTGCCTTGGTCCTCTCACAGGATCAGGTGGAGGTGAGGGGTTAAGATTACAGACACTGAGAGTGAACCAGGCCCCAAATCCAAAGGGGTAGAGTGCGGCTGTTGTGTACCGAGAGGCTGCATGCTCGGGTCAGGGTTGGGCTGCCCTGTGCCAAGCTTGCCATTTGTGAAGTTGCTGGATTAACACACAGCAGATTAAAGTTGTGTCAGAGTCTGCCTCCACGTCCCCGACGTGGAAAAAAGACAGGCTGCCATAGGCGTTGTAGTGCAGGTGACACAGTGGCATCAGAGAACAAGAGTGTCAGGGCCCACTTCACCCAAATTAGTGACTATTTTTTACCACTGCAATGGTTTTGTGCACTGCACCTCCACATCTGTGGCATGCAGCTTGTCTTGAGCAGGCACAGTACGCATTGCGCATGCAGCACCAGGAATGATAGCTGAAAAACTGTTGTGGACAACAGTGGACACGGTGACCGCACTCCCTGCTGTGTTCTCTTTGTAATTACTTCAACACTATATCCAGATGTGTGTGCACGTGCAACTCCGGCACCTGCCGTCGTTGGGTGCCAACTGCTTTTCATGAATTTTCAACAGTGAAAGATACCAGTCAACGCGTTTAGTTCATATAAAATGAACTTCTTCAGGGCCAAGGGCAATGTGTAAGGTCTAAGAGTCTCTTCACAAGAGTCTGCGCGGAACCCTGTTCCCCACAAATAATAGAGCTCTACGTGTGAAGAGACTCTGTAAAAGGTAGAGTTGGACGTTACACATTGCCCTCGGCCCTGAAGAAGATCATTTTATATGAACGAAACGCGTTGGCTGGTATCTTTCACTGTTGTAAAGTCATGAAAAATAAAGGATTTTTTAAGACAATATAACGAAACTAAATTAATTATTGAAGTAGTGCACCACTCCAATCTTTTGGTTCAGCACCAGGAATAATGGCCACCAGTGAACTGGTGAGAGTCGCAGTGGGCAGGCCTCAAATACCCACATCCTTAGAAGATTTCCCAGTGCACAGATTGGCCAGTCTGGCCATGGTTTCTGGGTTTTCCTCTCAGTTTCCTGCATTGTGCTCCTCACATGTTGCAGTTGTCGAGTAGGACACAAGGCCCCCTCCCTTCTGCTGACTCTTTCTCAGTGCACCTCTCTCTCTCCATCTCACCCTCCAGCAGGATGGACTGCGACAGAAAATTAGTCCAGGCACCAAAGTAAAAGTGTCTCGAATTAGCGAATCAGACATAAAAATGTGGGCCATTTTGAAAATCAGGGCAGATGAGAACTTGTAAAAAACATGCTGTATAGATGTTTTGCAAGGTATGGGAGACTGCATTCATTTTGCAGTCAATGCTTGTGGTGATATAAAGGAAGTCAACAGAAAATACCGGCCCATCAGACCAAAAACTGGCCTATGAACAGCCAAAGAAACACAGCCCACACTCTGACCTGTGAGATCAGCCCTTCTGGTACTGCCAGATTGCCCTATTGGTTAGTCCGGCCCATCTCTCCACCAATTATACTCCAGGACCTGTTCCATTCTTGTTTCTAAGAGAGAAGAGGTTGAACTTGGAGATTCTAGGATCCTCTCTCTTCACCTGGCCACTTTTGAAGGGCACTTGCAAACGGTTTGACAAACTGAACTGCTGACTATGACATCACAATTAATTTATCTCAGTTGGACCCATTTTATGTGCTCTAAACCCTTTTTTCATATTGAACTAGCCAAATGTGAAATAGTTTGCAGCGCGTGATTTACAAAATCCTGGCCTCACTCTGTCATGTTTTCCTGCACAGGTTCCAGCTAATCGGCACCAATGAGGAAGGGAGCTGTGGGGCCACGAAGAAGACATCGATATATTCAGAAAGCTGTGCTACACCGGTACACTATATCTGTGAGAAGGATGCAAAGAGAGTTTAGACTCTGGACAGTGTCTTCTGTGGGAGCGGCAACAAAGCGGCCTGACTGACGATGATGGAGACAGCTGATATGTTGCAAAAGTTGTCTGTGTCCATCGAATGAAGAGTCAATAATTCAACAGACCTGTGTTCTGTTAATTTCTATTGAGTGTTCCTTTATAAAATAGTAGAACTCATTCTTAATGGACATCTGGAGACCAACACTCCACACCATGTATTTGTGAATTTATATTTCAATAGCACAGTGAACAAAGCTAAATAATATTGATCTTTCTCCTAGCAGGACCTTCTGCATGGGATCTCCACCCTCAGAGCCACCCGACCCTCTCTTGTGCTATGAAGCTTCCCTTCTCTTGGGTGGATGCACCAAGGATGGTCGCAATCTAAATCTTAAGCATCCCAAAAAATAAGTGACTGTCCTCCTCCGTGTATAGTCAGACGGCCGACACTTGGTAAAAGTTTGGATCTGGCTTTGTCATCTAGAAGGTGTGATGTCCTCGGTGAGATCAGCTCAGGGCAGTAAGATGTAAAACGATGAAGCACATCAAGCGACAGCAAGTGCACAAGGATGACTTCTCCGCTCCACACTGAATCCAGGTCAAATACTGAGGAGAGGCCAACATCATTAAAGAGACACTCAGGGAAAACGTGGTTTGAGTGGCTTCCACCATCAGGGCTGCATTAATGGGAGATCTCAGATGGCACTGACTTTGCAGTGAAATCTGCTTTGAATGAATAAATAGTGAATGAGAAGGTTATTTCCTGGTATGTGATACTATATACTATTAGAAAATATTTAGGACCAAATAAATAATTGTTCTGAAGTCCTTAATGTAGAATGTTAAACTTTGCAAGAATACAATTTTCCAAGGGATTTAAGGATGAAGATAAAATTGGAACGTGACCAACTCCTTGTTCAACCATCGCTCTCTAAGATGAGATCTCAGAAGCGTCCCTTCTCTCAGCGGCCTTGAAGCAGATGCGCTTTGAAGCGCCTCGAAGGGGCACAGATCCAAGCCTATCCTCCTTGTGGCACTGAGAAGCGATTACAAAGGGGTAAACTTTCATCTACAGAATACACAAGAGCAACCCAATATGCCAAGGAGAGCCTGGGTATAAACGTATATGCAACGAACAATGCTCCAGAGATGGACTCAATTCTTAAGGGATGTGTAATTAAATAATCAGTAAATCAATTTCTGAGACCAATCAATTTAAATAGGGAAACTTAAGCTAGCCTACATAGTACAAAGTTCATTACGAAATGCATCTATTTTACAATATCTGTCAGGAATCAGCGAAAATGCACAATATAGAAGATGCTTGGTGCTAATAAGAAAGAAAAAATAAATTAACCAGTGCTATATGTCCCCTGTGCTCATACAATCGTAAAATAAGAAATCTTACCGTACACATAAGGCCTTTTTACGAATTCGGCCATCCTCGCGGATGCGATCCGACTACCACAGTCTGCCCGCCATACTTCATTTGCGGTAGTCGGACCACCAGCAGCCCGCTACGACATTCCGGCACTGCCAGGGTCCTGGATCCCGCGGTGCTGGCAGTGGTAGCAGAGAGGAGGAATGGAGGCGATCCATATTACGACTTTCCCTTCTGCAAGCCCTTTGATTGCCGTGATCCCGCCATGAAAAAAGTTGCAGTAGGGCACCCCCATGGGCAAAACTGCCCATGGGGGTGGGTGCAGGGGGCACATGGCATACCCCCCAAACAAGTGCATGGTTGTGCATGTGCTGTGTGACATGCACGACATGGTGCGTGCCACACCATGCACCGACGAGCAGTCGACGCTGTCTAGGAAGCAGTATGCTGTGTAGACTCTCCTATGAGCCTTACGTACCACCTCCATGAGACCGCTGCAGAAAGCCTGCCCAACCAGGATTATACTTGTAACCCGGCAGGCGGGCTCACCACAGCCTTGGCAGTCTTCCTGGGACTGTGGCGGTGGTCCCAGCCGAAACAGCCAAGTAGTAATAAGGCCCTTGGACTTGAGTCGTGAGTTTGTTATTAATATAGGGCAATAGCAAATCAAAGGCCCCTTAGGTCGATGAGTGATCAATTCAATCTGTGTATTGTGCGGTCAACCAAATATCAAAGTCTCATCAGAATTGGCATAGAATACCGGATACCTTTGGTTAGAGACACAAACGCGTCCAGCCGCTGTGTCGTTGAATGTAAGGAGTACCACAATATTGGTTGATGGCACTTTTGGGTCAACAGCTTCATGGAGCGGATTGATGGGGTAGTGTGAACCAGCGCCCCCATATGTCAGAAAGGGCTGCTAATGTTGAGTGCTGTAGAACAGGGTAGCGGCTCGGACCTACACAAGTGATTACTCACTGTGTAGGACTATATGTTGGCTACTATTGGGAGCAGGTGTCGAAACCACATTACACATTTTTTACCAGACAGATGATAAGTGTCAGAATATGCGGCCCATAATAAGCACAGAGAAAACAGCTGGACCGTCACTATCTATACATTTGAGGATGCAATTTCAGCAACAATGTATAGTATTCGCCAATAAATAGACTTGCCGTAGTTCATTCAGCTCAGTGGCACAAGCAGTTATAAAGGGAGATGTAATCCTGAATATTCCTGTGTGCTCCTCGGTGTAGCGCCTTGTTTGATTCTATTGCTGCTGTCGGTGCCTCATCGTACACTTTTAGCCCAAGTAGTCCCCAGATGTCCGATAGACACTGGTTTGAGAAGAGACCAACCACAGCATTGGACACTCATTGAGGGGCATATCAGCAACGAGGCGAAAAAAAATTATCGCCAATTTTGCTACAGTTTTGGGGCGAAAAGCGGCGATAATTTCATCGCCTAATCAGCAAGGTCACGCTATTGCGTGAAACCTTGCTTTAGCGCCTGAATTCTGAACACCCAGCATTGCATCCCAAATGACATGACAGGAGAAATGTCGCTAAGCGACATTTCTCCTATCATCAAGCCCCACGTTATGAAGCATAGCGGCAAGAAAAGTAGCGATAACCCTGTTATCACTACTTTCCTTACGCCTGCTTCAGGACTGTCTTAGCCATGATATCCTATGGAAGGTGGATATCATGGCTAAGTTTGCCTTGCCCTATCATCAAGCTAACGCCAAACTTTGTGAGATTATCGCTGGATTTCCAGCGATAATCTCACGTTTGGCAGTTAGCGCTAGGATTTTTATCGCTTTTGAGATAAGCGTTGCTAATAGCACACTATCTCAGCGATAAAAATCCACGTTAGCTGGCGATAATTATCCTAGCGCTAAGTGCGCTTAGCGATAATTATCGCTGGTCCTTGATGATATGCCCCTGAGTGTGGAAAGTTCAGACGACATAGGGCATTTTATTAGACTCAGTTTAGAACTGCTTCCCTTTCCAAGCAGCAGGACAAAGCGACGCTGTGGTTGTGACCCATTAGAACATTGATGGGCTTATTTACAAGCCCCTCGCACCACCGGTATCTCACTTTTTTCCATATTAAAAGTGACGCAGCGGCGGCGCAAAGGGCTTGTAAATAAGCCCCGGACTGTGTAACAGAAACTCAATTGAGGCTTTGATGGACTTTGTTTTATACTTTAAATTCTGTGCCAGATTTGAGATCCAGATTAATCACACCCCTGCTAGAGTCCACATGGATCCATAAAAGGAGGCTTGGATGACTGTGCTTGCAGCTGATTGAAGATTGTTTTTACTATTTGAGCAATTGCGTCACAAATCTTGGCATTAAGAGGCAAGATGGTCTGTACTGACCAATCAATGTCTTTCTAACTCAGAATGTCGGACTGATTAACCTCATTTTGTATAAATTAATTGTCTCATTTTACTGTCGCTTTTTATTCAAATGTATAAGTCTTTATGTGATTTAATGTATAAAATTATTTTATAATTGTCTTGTTTTTCTTATAATTGCTAAATAAATGCATTATTACAACTACTGTGACTTGCTAGCCCATAGAGTTGTTTCGGAGGAGGTAAAGAGAGTCTGACCTCCTCCTAAAGAATTAACGATACCACGTGATCAAATTGAGCAGATTAAACCAGGTTGGAGAGGTCAGGTGAGGTGTGATGTGCAGTACCAGAGTTTGCATGCATGTGTACTTTGCAATTTCCTTTTGTTTCACCTCTATTCCCCTTGCAAATCTCACCGGGGCCTCCTGGTTTACATGGGGGAAACAACTTGGGACTGCAGTAAACCTGTTCTAGTTACAATCCTGTATTGGGAGCAAAACCCCTCTTGTACTTGAATCAGGATTCCCATGCTACCTGTCATGAGTGCCAGAGTCCTTTGAGCTGAAATCCAGTTATAAGAAAAAAGACATTGCTGGAACTGATGGAGTGCAAGAAAACTTCAAAAGAAAACACATTTGAAAACTTACAAAATTAGCCTCAACTCACAGTGGAGCATATTATCAAGACAGGCGATAAAATTATTGTGAAGGACATCTAACCTGAGCTTCAATTGGAATTCCATAGAGCATGTTATCAAGCCCATTATCGCCATTTTAGCGGTAGTTTTCTGCCGCTAAAGCGGCGATAATTTTATCGCCTGTCTTGATAATATGCCCCAGTGTTACTTGCACCTAAGTGCTAGTTATGTGAGCAGAATGCTCAGCCATCTGCAGTTCCCTGATCCCAATTCACAGACTCTGGATCACCAGACATTTCTGCCACAGATCAGAATGCAGAAATATACCTGTAAGACAAGGACAGTGGATTGTTTGTCAGAATAGCACCAGCCAAATCCTTGTCCTGCTACAATATTTTGACCAAAACATCGAATACTACAATATAGTGAAGGTAAGTATATCCTGGTAAATATAAATTTATTAGTCTTAACTTCTCATCTAGGCATCTTTTTTTTGTTGGTATTTTAATTAATTCATCTAAAAAATAAACAACGTTAATATGTGACATCATACAACTTGTCACAGTGATATTGAGAGAGTGTGATCAAACATGGACATGGAGCAGTGGGTGTCCGCGCAGGGGACACAGAAGTCTGAGGGGCAGATGTACAAGCCCTCAACTCCACAGAAGTGTCTGGTTTTTTTTGACGCTCCGGTGGTGCAGCGCCATTTGCCATATTTACAAGGTAGCTCTAAGCTACTTTACGTGGCTTAATACCACCTTGTAAATATGCCCCTTTCCACCACAGTCACAAGGGGCGTGCAATGGATATTTCTGTGGGCGTTACACCACAACACCCATTGCTTTTTGACGCTGCCCCAGATTTACAAGGCTGAGGTAGCGCCAAAAATGAATGCCATGGAATACTAGGTGTTGGAATGGTGCAACAAGGAGAAATTATTAATTTCTCCTCCTTTTTTGCTCTTCCCATGCGTGCTGCAGCAGTGCACATAGAATGTGCAAATGGCCATTATTGATTGCTTGTTGAAGGTGTCTCTTCCTTTACTTAAGAATCATCCCTGCAGAACAGGCTTCCTTGCTACATGGTGGCATGGTGCTTGCACTAGTACTAGGAAGCTTTTTTGCACCAGCGCTAGGGGAAACACAGGCGTGTGCTGTATTCTTGTGAATATGGTGCATCCCTGTGTTTTGAAAATGTCAGAGTGTGGCGCAGCTCCTCGCTTTCGACATTTTCTTGTGAATATGCCCCTTAGGGTCTGCACTGCTGTTGATACGCACTATAGAGAACTTGCTGAATATCGTCATTGTGGCAAAATTGGGATGAAACATTGGGGTCAAAGTGAGGGGCTGGCGGGGTAGCTGCAATGTTCACGTCTAGGCATCTTGATGGTACATATATCATCGAGGTGCAGGAATGCGGATTACCTACTTACCTTTTCGATATTCTGCTAGTCGTTATTCTGGTCATAATATTTTTTCGGATGGCATTTAAAAATGGATATTCTGTTAATGCACTGGGAGATGTTTTACGGCATGGGCAAAGTTGGCTCTGGCCCTGGGCCCCAGCCTTTCAGGGGCCACCTGATAGAGCCAGGTCTGTTATGCAGAGAGTCTTGCACTGATGGCCATGAATAATTCTTCAACATAGTGTTTTATATACCCTTTTCCTTTATTTATTTTTAATGTGGGTGATGTGTGAGAGCCTTTTGCAGATATTTTGAAAAGAAATGTGTTTATGTTTTATACAACATCTATAAAAAGTTCTTTTAGATCAAAAGAGGACCTCTCTTATGACAAATGGAAGGGTGTCACAGAGCTTACTTGCTTAAATGCTACAGGACCTGAACAATAGTAGCCAGCACCCCTTCACTCTCTCTTTTAAGTTTTAAAACATAGATTTTATTTTTTTTAAAATGCATCCAAGTTCAAGCAATCAAATAGATATCAAATCACAATTAAAAACATTGAGTGAACTAAAACCTATGCAATGTGGAAACAATAAATAATGAATCGAAAAGAGTTGCATTCAGAACTTTTGTTATAAGGCATATGGAAGAAAAGAAAAGGAGGGGAGGAGAAACTAGGGTAAAGGAAACACTAGTAATGTGATTGAATAAATACATACGAAGATAAAAAAAGTTTAATATACTTTAAAAGTGACTGAACAACATAAGGAAAAGTTGCTGTAAATCAAAGTATGGTAGCAATTAAAACAAAAGAAAAAGAGAGAATATATAATTACAAATATAGATAAACAATATCTCACTATAAACAATTCATGGTGGTTTTGGGACTTCTTCCGACGAAGGGTGATGACGGGTAGATCTTTGTGCAGAGTGTCTAAGATAAAAGTCACAGGAGACCATATGGGTTCTCTTTTCAGGAGTAGAGACATAGGAGAAACATAGGCACAACAATCTAGTCGATGGTTATAACATACACTGTACCACCGAGATAGAAAGGAAAGTTGTGTGGATTGTTTCCAGTTTTTTGTTATTTACTGGAAAGCAATTGCAATCAGTAAATCCACAATGTCCAGGTTATGAGAGAGTGTTTGCCACTGATCAGATAATGTGCCTAGAAATACAGCTTCAGGGGAGAAAGGGAAATGGGTATGGCAAAAGGCATTAATTTGAGACCATACTGTCATCCAAAACTAGTGTGTAAAGGGACAAGAAAAGAGCAGATTAAATAAGTCTGCGTGAGAAGCATTACAAGACCAGCAATCTGAAGAGAGGTTGGGTGGATATTTATGTAAGGACAATGGTGTAAACATAGGTTGATTGTATATAAAGAAAAGTGTTTGAGTTGTGCTGGCTGATCTTGAGGTCTTGTGGAGTTTCAACCATAATTTATGCCAAATTATAGTAGTTCATGAAGAGTGGAATTCAGATTCCCATTGGCGCTCAGCGTGAGTTTCATGTCTGTGCACAATGGGTGTACTAAGGAATTTGTAACTGGATGAGGCATAGCTTGGGCACCTAAAATGGGAAGAATGTTGCGTTGAGGTAATGAGGAGGGTGGTGTAGAGGGGTAGAAGAAGTAGAGAGTTGAATATATGTTTGATCAACAAATTACATTTTATAGGAAAGGATTTTGGTTGTTGATAGAGTGATTGTGCATCAGAGAAGGTAAGAAAAGAATCGTTTGAGTATAACTGATGGATCCAAAGTAAACCTCTGTCTCGCCATGACTTCCTAAAAATGGGTTTATTTTTAATTTTAAGAAATGTATTATGCCAAATAGATGAATTAAGAAATCGGACTTTAGCTAAGAGGTGTGATAGCATAAAAGAATGAAATAGTTTATGAGTAATGTTATGTATAGGTGAAGATAGAAAACGTGATTTTTGAGTGAAAGTGAGGGATTCATCAAGGGAAAAAGGGGATAAAAAGGAATGTTCTAAATCCTTCCATAATAGAGAGGGATTAGGAGTAGAGTCAGTTAATGATTTAGAGAGTTGCTTAGGAAGGAAGGCATTATGGTAAAGTTAAAAATCTGGAAAATTAACTCCACCTTGTGATTTAGGGTGCTTTAGCTTAATTAAAGACATGCGTGGTTTTTTCTTGTTCCATAAAAATATCGATAGATTAGAATTTTTTTTTTTTTTAAAGTATGCAGGAAGATTGGAAGGGATAGCTGAGATCATGTAAAAAATGATGGGAGCAAGCATCATTTTACTGGTATCAAGTCTGCCCCACCAGGACAAGTATAAAGGATGCAATTTAAAAGTAGAAGTAGAAGGAGTAGAGTAGAGACCGGTCATATTTAGGGAGAGTGTTTGTTTAATAGAGGGAGCAAACAAGAGACCTAAATATTTTGGGGCAGATTTATGTTGCACTTGCGCCACTTTTGCGCCGCCGTTGCGTCACTTTTGTGACGCAGCAGCGGCGCAAATCCTGCGCCATGGTGCGGGGTATTTACAACGTGACGCATCTGGGAGATGCGTCACGTTGTAAAATCCTGCGCCACATGTAGGCGTTCCAGGGCAGGTGGGGGCGTTACGGCGCAGGAAGGCCTCCTAAAAGTGGCTGAGTGAAATCTACAAGATTTCACTCAGTCACTTTTAGGCCCATGCTGCGTCAAAACCCTGCGCCTGCTTGAAGCAGGTGTAAGGATTGACGCAGCATTGTAAAGATAAGGCCCCCCAGAGCATTGCTGGAGCTGCGTCGCGCTTGCGACGCAACTCCAGCATTGCGCCACTTTTACGGCACAGATGCGTCACGCATCTGTGCCGTTTTTGCCCCATGGTGCGCCGCATTATAAATGCGGCGCATCCATGGTGGCGCAGCTGTGGCGCATAATAACTGGCACATCCCTGCTGATATGCAGGGATGCGCCAGTTATTATAAATCTGCCCCTTAATTTGTTGGTGGATTCCATGAAAAATTAGTAGAGAGAAAATCTTGTTTAAAACACAAAATATTCAAGGGTAGGATTTCACATTTATTGTGGTTTAGTTTGTAACCACAAAGTGAAGAGAAAGCATTCACTTCTGTTATTAAGGCTGGAATGGAGAGCTGTGGTTTAGATAAAAAATAAGAAAATGTCATCTGCAAAGGCACTCATTTTAACATGAAGTTTATCAAGCTGGAAACCATGTACTTTAGAGTTTTGTTTGATTTTAGCTAGAAACGGTTCTAAAGCTATTATAAAAAGGAGAGGGGAAAGGGTATAGCCTTGGCGAACACCTCTCTGTGAGATAAAAGAATTAGAAAAAGAACCATTAGCAAAAATGGTGGCTTTGGGTGAGGTGTATAAGAAAAAGAAATATAAAAAATCAATTTGGGACCAAAACCAAACCAGGATAAAGTATGAAAAATAAAAGACCAACCCATACGGTCAAAAGCTTTCTCTGCATCTAAAGAGATGGCTGCAAGAGAGTGGGGATATTTGATATCTCTATGTAATATATTAAAGAAGGTCGGGGTATTGTCTGAGATATTCCGTCCTTTAATGAAGCCAGATTGTTAATTACAGATAATAGATTGTAAGACAGGCTCTAATCGGAGAGCAAGAATTTTAGCAAATATTCTATAATCAGAATTAACTAATGATATCGGCCTGTAATTTTTACAGAGATGAGGGTCTTTCCCTTCTTTAGGGATTAAGCAAATGAGAGCATCCTGAAAAGTGCCGGAGGAAGCATTAGAGGAGGTAAAGTGTGAAAACAATGAAAGGAGATAAGGGAGAAGGGTTTTGGAGAAATGGGAATAGAATTTCACAGGGAATCCATCTGGGCCGGGTGCTTTCCCAGTATTTAGACGTTTTAGGGCTTGAGAAATATCTTTTATGGAGATATCTTGTTCCAGTGAAGACAAATTAAGTCTGTGGGAAATTGCTTTTGTATATAGGTATATAGGTAAGATAATTTTGCATGTCTATAGAACCTGGAGAAGTTTCAGGAGTATATAGAGAAGTATAATATTTTTTGAATTCATCGAAAATCTCAAGATGTTTAGTGACTGGTGCAGAGGTAGAGTTTAATAAATAATCAATATTGGAGCGGTCCTTTTTTATTTTGAGGTATGAAGCAACAAGTTTGCCCGCTTTGTTTTGACCGCCATAGTAGGGAGCACTACCTCTAAGAAGGTAGGCAGAAGCATTTTCTGTGGATAATTTATTGTACTTAAATTTTTCTTTGATTAGATTATTAAGATCAGCTACAGAATTAGTTAATGTATAATTGATTCAAGTAATTTAATGGATTTAAGAATTTCATTTGCTTTATGACAGTTTTGACGTTTCATTTTAGCAACATAAGAAATAATAAAATCTCTGGCTGAAGCTTTAAAAGAGCCCCAAACAATAGAAAAGGAGGAAACAGAAGATAAACTATGTTTAAAAAATTCTGTAATAAAATCTTCAAAAGATGAAGTGAAAAATTGGTCAGCTAATAAAGAAGTATTAAAACGCCATCTCTTTTTAGAATTAGTGACAGGGAGTAGTTCTAGGTCTAATATTACAGGAGCGTGATCAGAGATCAAAATGGATCCAATGTCTGCATGTAAAATAGATTGAATTAGTGTCTTTGAGACAAATAAATAATCTATGCGTGATTGTAAAAGGTGAGTGGGGGAGAAGAAAGTATATTCACGAAGTTGTGGGAGGCAGAGTCTCCAAGAGTCAACAAGGGATCTGTGAGAAATGAGATTGGTGAATTGCTGGTGCATTGGTGAAGGAATAAAAGATGTTTTTGATGTACGGTCAATGTAAGGGTCAACAATTAGATTACAATCTCCACCGAAAATAACATATGGTGTATCAATAGACATCAACAGAGAGGAAATGTATAGCCAGAACGTATTGTCAGGTTTAGTAGGTGCATAAATGTTAAATAAAGTAATGGATACATCATTAATTTTAATGTGAATAATTAGCCATCTTCATTTAAATCTTGTGAAAGAACATACACTTTAAGTTTTTTATGAATAAGAATTATGGTACCATTTCTTTTACTAATGCCTGGGGAATAAAAACATGCCCTACCCATTGTCTCTTAAGCTTAAGAACTTCTGAAGCTATTAAATGAGACTCTTGTAAGAATACAATATCTGACTTAAGATTAGATACGTGGGAGAGTACCCTTTTCCTTTAAATAGGTGTACCCAAACCTTTAACGTTCCAAGAAATAACACGTAAAGTCATTAATCAATCATATAAAATAGAGCTCCTACAATATTACAGCAAAAAAACAAATGCAATAAACAATCCGTAATAATTGAAGAGAGAAGAATAGTAATCAGATCTTGAGTTGAAATATAAAAGAAGAAAAGAAAATGGTGTTGAGATAAAGATTGAATTGGAATACAAAAGAAGGGAGGGTGATGTTGAAATAGAGATAAATAAAGGAAACAGTAAAGGGGAACAAGGAAGAAAGAAAAGGAAGAATAGAAGAGGGAAATATAGAAGAAAGATAGAAAAAGAATATCAAAACATACCAGAACTCAAACATGGGTGGAGGTTGTTAAGGCAGCAAGACGAGAAGATAAACCAGCATAACACCCCCGGGGGGGGGGAGATCACAAGGAAGGAAATGATCTAGACGATATTAAACAATTAAAGATAAAAACAGGAGGGAGATAACGCCTGAAAAGGAAGACATGGGGAAAAAAGAGAAAGTTAATTCATTTGTCATGGACAAGGAAAAGCATGAGATACATACATAACTACAAATATAACATAGAAAAAATAAGAATCTTCTCAGAAAAAACATGAAATCTTGTAGACGGTATTAAACAATGGTGGGTAGGAACAGGAGGGAGACGACACCTGAAATGGAAGCCATGGGAAAAGTAACAAATTAATTCAATTATCGTGGGTAAGGAAGACATAAGATAAATACATGACTACAACTTGACATTGGAACTAATAAAGTCCTCAGGAAGAAGATGGTCCTGCAAAATCCATAGATTCCTGTCTGCAGTTTTCAAGAAAACGTTGGAGTAAAGCTGGATCTTCATATGTGGTTGTTTTATTTTTCTAAGTTACTTTGAAGAGGGAAGGGTAAATCAAACCGAATATGGCATTTAAATCTTGTAGCGCTGGACGCATTGCAAGAAAGGTTTTCCTTTTATCAGCAGTAGTTTCGGCATAATCCTGTGAGAAAAATAGCTGCATACCTTGCCAGGAGATACGACGTTTGATTCTGACTGCCTGCAAAACTTTCAACAAGTCAGTATATTCCAAGAAATAGTCTATTACACCTCTCGGTTTGAGCTGAGATGAAGAGGCAGAGGGAGGACGACCTAATCTGTGAGCTTGTTGTATGTTTAAAGGGGGAGAATATGGAATATCAAGCAATTGTTGGATAAAAGACTGGAAGAAGGCTAAAGGGTTGGATCCTTCCAACCCTTCGGAAAAGCCATGAATACGTAGATTATTACATCTACTACGGTTTTACAGGTTTTCAACTTGTTTCTGAAGTTGTAAGACTCCAGCTTTCATAGGGGCGATGTGTCGTGGAGAAACTTGCTACGACTCGATTTGACCTTCCACTGAAGTAATTTTATGTTGAAATGAGAACCAATTATGCTCAAAGCTTTGTAGACTGGTATTTGTTTCTCCCATATACGGCTTAAGAGCACATATTTCATCCAGAAGCAGTTCTATTGAGGGAGGTGGAGGAGAGACAGTAGGTGTAGGAAGATCCTTTTTGACTCGTTTGATGGAGCATAGTGACGGCGAAGCATTTGTTTTAGGTGTATTCTTAGTATTTACTTGAGAGGAGAGAGATCCAGAAATGGGTGCAGGAGAGGACATGGTGGACGAAGCTTCGGTGAGATGAGGTATATTTGTTTGTGTAGGGTCTTCCATGTCTTCTTGTAGGACAGAAAAGGGGTTAGAGGTAGGTAGCATGGTGGATTTTGATCGAGAGATAAACAAACTGGGTGAAATGTTGCCTCGTCCCCCTCTGGTTCTCCCCATGAACATGAGATAAGAAAAGTAGACAAGGAGTTGTAGAGCAAAATGTTGAGAGTTCCCAATGGAAAAGCGCAGATATTTCAGAATAACCACAGCAGAAATAGTAATGTTATTTAAGAATTAGTGGCCAAATTATAGGATATCTTCCCGCAATTGAGAAACAGTTATTGTAGGCCACAAGGTGAAAGGAAAGAAGCAGTGATGAGTGTATTATGAAGTAACCAGCAAATAGAAGGAAAGATCCTCTTCCAGAGTATCAAACATAAAGCAATTCCATGAAAAACGGCATTTATGTGAAGAGAAGCTGCAGCATTAGGTAAATATTAGAAAGACAACATGATGGCAGTCACCGATCAGTCAGAAAGCTCACCACATGGCAGAGCAGGTTTCCAAAAGCTAAAAAGATTAATTGTTGTGAAATAGAGTGTGTCGTTCCATACAGCACACATTCCAATGAGAGCGACATAATGTGAAGAGAAACCGCTCTGTGAGGCAAACCACTGAGAGGAACATAAAAATAGCAGTCGCGGTCCATTCACGGAGCGCGCCACATATCAAAGCGGAAATTAAGAGGAATGCAGGCTTAGCGATATGAAACACAACGTGTCCTTTAATGTCTGAAACCTTTCTAGTCAAAGCGGCATTCTTTTGAGGAGCTGACCGCTACGTGAGGCAAAAGCTACGGAGAGCACAAGATGGCAGTCGTGGTCTATTCACGCAGCGTGCTGCATATCAGAGATGATGTTCAGGGAGAATGCGGGCTTACCACGGTATAAAAAAGGGTTCATTTGACACAGAAGTCCCGCCTGCAAAATATTCAATTAAAACCTGCCGCGGGGTCACTCCATCGGTCGACTTCTGCCGGCTCCCTTAAAATCAGCCCGGAGGGGTATCAGCTGGCCGCCATCTTTGTCAGCGCTCAAGCCATGCCCCCTCGCTCTCTCTTAGTTCATTGTTAATGTGCTCCTGCTTTAGGATTTGTGCACTAAATTACTCGTAATTACTCTACCTGGCGTAATTGCATCACAAGAGTAAAGCATAGGTTGTAAAATTACTCCAATTACTCTGACATAATTAAAATTTCTCCTAGGCCTAGTGGTAACCCCTTGACAAAGCCAATAGGCTTCCTTTTTATTTTAATGTGGTAACCCTTTGATAAAGCCAATAGGCCTGCTGTAGTTAAAATGATACCCTCTTATAATTTGATGTTCTATCTGTTATAGGTGGGGGTTGGGTTTAGGGTTGGTTTTGGGAGGCATGAGCCACTAGGGGTTAATTTTGATTCCAGGATGTCACCAAAGGTTTTGGCAACTGCCTGATGTATATATATATGTAAATGAAGGAATAGTACTCAGTATTGTGTGTGCATGTGTAAAAAATAATCTCTTTTAAATTCTTTTTAAAGCATTGACTGGACAATCAGTTATTGACTATTATTGTTGTGTGCCAGGAAATGGCGATTCCTAGCCTATACCACCTCCCCTGAGTAGGCCTTGCACTCCTCTGCTTTGCTACCCTGAGAGAGTCAAGCGCTACAACGAGGAGATTGGGCCTCTGAAAAGAGGCATTTGTGGACCTATTACTTGTGCAGGCATCACACCCCGCACAACTAATTACTCAATTTCTTAGATTTTGGTACCTGCATTTTCTCTCCTGTGACATATACTGTGGAAATGTGAAGTAAAATCCACATTTCTCTCAGTCCTCCATCAAAGGAGAACTCTCGAATGTCTGTGGTTGCAGTGTCTTTACTCCATCCAGGTCTGATGCTTGACTGTCAGTGAAAACTTACAGCTAGTTAGTGAGTTCAAGTTCTATTCCAGACATTTCCCTTTTTCCTTGTAAGCAGGAATGTATCCCCTGTGGTCACACTGGTGATCATTGTTAGCTTTTATCTGGACCTTTTAATCATCAACATTGGAATAATAGGTGATGTTCTAGAAGTGTTTTGTAAACCTTCTAAGAGTAATCATCATTAACAGTGCTCTCAACATTTGCTTACTTTGTTTTTCATGCTACCCACAGTGTTGTGCACACAAACTGATGATTAAAAGATAAAAGAGGTACACTACGTGCAGAATCTAAACAAGTACACAATCTTCCATACATGCATGGACACACAGAGGTGTGGCACCACATTTACATGTAGGCATCTCAAACAATATATGTCAGGCATATTGGTCAGTAATGTGGCCCTACTGCATTCTGGTACTTGCAGTCCGCAAATATTTTCATAATTGTACTTTTAATTTCCTTGCAGGTTGTACAGTTGTTGAGAGGTCTCCTGACACCATGATTTCACAGTTTTTAGTGCTCACCAGAAGAGCTTGACTCTACACCTTTGTCAAACCACGGTCTGTCATGTAGCTTTGTTATTCCACCTTCCCAGTTTGGGGAACAGGGTGGGTCCTACCTGATAACTATGGACAGCGGTCACTAAGGATCTGAATGGGTTGATATTTAACTCTCTGCACAACTGGCTTGGCTCAGATTGGGAAATTAGTGCCTCTGTGATTTCACTACAGGAGCTGGAGGTGGCTAGCGTTCGACAGAGTAGATTTAGCCACCTCCTTCCGGACGGTTCCATTGACACTATATCACAAGAGATAATAATTCAATATTGCATTTATTTAATAAACACAGGGAAATCAAATAGTGTACATCGACCAAATGTCGCACTGCTGGTGTGGACTATACAGCTTGTCTTTTACTCCTGGCCATGGTGGCACAAAGCAGACAGGCTTAACTTAGAGAAAATGCATAAAGCATTTAGAAGAACCAAGGGGCATATCAACAAGGGCTTTATCTCTGCTTTTTTGGCTTTAAAAGCCAAAAAAGCAGAGATAAAACTAGCACCCTATCAACAACAGGGTGCTAACACGCAAATTTGCATGTTAGCACCCTTTTACTCTACGCTTCCCCTTGCATCTCTAATGAGATGCAAAGGGGGCGTTCCAGAGTGAAATAATAGGAGAAATGTCGCTAAGCGACATTTCTCCTATTATCAAGAATGTCGCTAACCCTGTTAGAGACAAAAAAAGCAGCGCTAACCGCGGTTAACGCTGCTTTTTTACGTCTGCTAATTTTCAGACTTAGCCATGATGTCCTATGGAAGGAGGATATCATGGCTAAGTTTGCCTGTCCCTATCAACAAGGTAACGTGTGATTATCGCTGGGTTTCCAGCGATAATCTCACGTTAGCCTGTTAGCGTGTAGATTTTTATCGCTATTGAGATAAGCGTTGCTAATAGCACGCTATCTCAGCGATAAAAATTCACGCTAGCCGGCGATAATTATCCTCACGCTAAGAGCGCTGAGCGATAATTATCGCCGGTTGTTGTTGATATGCCCCCAAAACAGTTAAAAGGTGAGCAACATAACACAATAAAAATCCCACTCCGATTTAAAGAACTAGAAAACAATTTAATCAGCAAAATGACACCAAAGATTCAAAAGGGTGAACCGGAGATATACATTTTTCAAGATTTAAGTGAAAATAGTGATAGAAAGTACAGAGTGCCAATGGTAGTCAAAGCCATGGTAGAATAGCACTTAGGCATGATTTGAGGGTGGCCACTATCAAGCGCAGGTCAGATACACCAAGTAGATTTACTCTGCTAGGGCCTGGAAATAGGGAAGATCATAAAAATGTCCAAATCTCCATCTGAAAAGGGACTTTGATGTTTTTCTGAAGAAAAAATGTCTCCACTCAGAACAAACCTGAAATTCTATCTAATGCCGTAGAACTGCCAGAAGGATACTTTTCATGGTCGGTCCCCCGGAAGCCCCCGGAGCTGTGAAGTTAAAGTTGTGAAAAAGTTCTCAAACTTCTTTTCATTCCCGAACAAACACAGGAAAACACTTCCATGGTCCTCAGGACCTTGAGGGAGCACTTAGAGACTCTCTGGGTGTCAAGCAATGGGCACCAGCTGAGGTCAGGTCTAATGGTGACTGGTCTGATGGGATTCTTCACAGGAATGTCATTTTCAGCTTGGTTATGTTCTATGTATCTGGAGCCACCAAGGCGATCAGCCTTCTATTCCTTGGAGATCTTTCTGTCATAGGATTTTAATTGGAATGCAGTCCAGCCTCCTCAGGTCCATTTCACAGGTCACAGATGCCATGTGCAGCAGGTTCAGTCTGCCTGGTATCCTTTCACAAGTCCAGCGGTGTTCTGTGCAAGGTTGGGGGAGGGGCTGGCTTAGTAAGGTTCACCAGCCTGTGAGTAGGGAAAACCCTAGGGCACTCACAGTTCCTCTCTGGCCAATGGGTTAAAGGTTTTCAGGTCCTGACATACCTATGTTTGCAAAAGTTCCTGCTTGCTTTACTGCAAAAAGGCCTAAACTGGAAAGTGCCAGTACAAATCCTGGATGTTGAAGGTCTTTGGCCACACTTAACTTTGCCTCTGAGACTCGTGTTGTAAGTGTGGAGTGTACTATGGTAATCCTAGCCTAGTGTCTTCCCACATCTAACACTAAAATCTATTTTGCAGCATGCGCTGTACCCATAACAAACTCACCTCGCCTGCTCATCCCTCAGTGAGGTAGGGTCTGTGCTACTGATATGGACTAGAGGTACAAAAGAACTGTAAAATAAAATAATAGGTAACCATGTCTTCATCAGTTTAAAGTAAAATTATTATGTGTTGGTATTTTTATTCTTTCAGATAGTTTCAGATTCAAGCATTGCATTTTAATATTCCACATATTTCCCAAAAGCATGTCATCAGGTTCCTTTAATACAATTGTGAGGAGAAGTCTCTTTTTGGATGATCACTCCCATTTTGTGCAGAATTTTTTTGTAGGGTTTTAGACTCTGCACATGTGCAGGATGCATGGTATTTAAAAAGTAAGAAATGTATATTTTATGTTTTATATCTCCTGGACGTGAAAAACCTCCAAAGTAATTTTACACTGTGGCAAGGCTAGCTTGTCCATAGGAAAATACTGGGTTTCACTATAACAACTTATAATGCTTAACTACAGTTTGGGAGTAGCTAAAAAAAATGGTTGATGGACTCCTTTTAACAGTAATTTAAAACCCAACGTAATGGTCAAGTGAGATCTTATTTGACTATTTTAAAAGTGACACTTTAGGAAAGTTGTAATTTTTCCGACTAAGCCAAAAAAGAGTTTTCTGCCAAAGTCACTTGACTGTTGATGGCTTCCCTGTGGTGAGACGTGGATTGAGCCCAGACAGTGGGCAAAGGGCTTAGGTGTGGAGATGAATGATTCTCCCTTCAGCAGGATTTCCTGGGGGCTGTGCCCAGCCTCTTCCTGAGCTTTAAGGAATACCAACCGTTTCACTGGAAAATGTAGCTTATACCTGAGACGCCCTTTGTCTTGCTAGTATTCTGGGCTACAAGCACAGTGGGGGGGGGGGGGGATGACCTTCCCCAGAACTGGTTTAGAGTGATCACAAGAAAGGGTTTTCCCATTATCATGAACCACCTCTGGGTGATCACAAGGAGCTCGGTCCAGGGCAAGAAATGTTCTGCCACATTGGATTTAGGTAGAGAGAGTGGTACTGTGGGATAGTTTATAGTAGAACACACAGAAAACAGGAAGTGCTGAAAGGGTGGGTAGGCTAACCCTAAGCCGATTGGCCACAGCTTTCTGCTTTGCCCACTGAAGGGGCTTCATCTGGATTAACGCTAGTCAGTATACTATTGATGATGAGCTCTCTGCACGCAAAGATTATAGACCTCATTGACCACTGCAATGGGACCCCCCTCTTCAACAATCAGCTGTTGGCAAGCCCTGCTTCAGATCCAGCTGGCAGCCTGACCTGCCGACAACTCGTCAATGACCTCTTTTTCTCCATAAAAGCTAATAATTCTGAAGATAAACTTTCTACTCAATGCATCTGGTCCCTGTATCCATTGTGGTCAGCCTTAATTTCTGACTTTGACCCTGTCCAGCACGACCAGACAACCGCTGTTGGTGCTTTGTGCGTTTTGGTGCTCTTTCTAACTCGCATTTTAAAAAAAATCATATGTCTGATTCTACTTACTAGATTTTGGTCATTTTGGTGCAATTTAATTTATTCAAAGTTTTTTCTGTTTTTTCTAATTGGGTCATAATTTTTATACGTTGTGTTTTCACTTCATTGCTGTTTGAGTGCTGCATAAATACTCCACATATTGCTTCTAAGTTAAGGCTGACAGCTGTGTGCCAGGCTACCAGAGGGTTAAGCCTGGGTTTATTTAGTGACTTTAGTGGGTCACCCTGAGAAGAACTGGGAAAATTATTTGAGGTGGGTTCACCTTCTCACCCACCTGAACTAATTTTCCTGTGTCTTACTCCACCCAACTTGAACACAACCTCGACGTTACTCACAACGTTGTGCTTATCTTCACTCACTCTGAAAACTCACGGTATAAAAGTGGGTCTTATGTAGCCAAAGAACTCAACCTGCAGGTATTCCATATTAAGGTGGACAGGACCGAGGCCTGGGCACGCGTTTACAGCTGGCACCATTTTAAAACATATTTCAGGTTTGAAACTTCCATCGCTTCCTGTTCAGGGTCTTGTGGGCGGCACTATTCTGTCCAACGTCTTCTGTCTGAGGGCTGGTGGTTTTTGGTTCCTGTGCAAGCCGTAGACAGCTGTGACACAACCTACCAGCTCTGAGAGCTTTCACTCAAGTCTCAAACCCTCTGTCAGAACCCAGTTTTAGAAGTTTATCAATGGAGCTTGAGGGGGGAAACACCCCTCGGCAGCTCAAGGGAAGAAGTAAACCAGAGGACGAGGAGGGATACACAGCTCTGCAGTTCAAGGGGAGGAGGAAACCAGAGGATGAGGAGGGATACACAGCTCTGCAGTTCAAGGGGAGAAGGAAACCAGAGGACGAAGATGGATACTCAGCTCTGAATTTCAATGACAGGAGAAAACCAGAGGACAGCCATGAAGATGTACTGAGAGGTTAGAAGTCTCTTTACTTTTATTACCTTTGCCTTTCTTGCTTTTCCCTGCACCATTTTTACATATTGCACACCTTACCAGGACAGTCAATCCATGCCTTTCTCTTGCAGGACCCACAGTAGGACTGTGGATGGATATTATCACCAGTGGGTTCATCTTACTGCAGGCACTTCAACAGAAGGACAAGACAAAGAGTGTATTATGGTTGTCATCAAGATTGAGTTTACATAGCACATGGGGCTATCTCTCTTTTAATACACTGTTTACTTCTTGTTGAAAACCTAATAGGTGGGGAAATTATATCAGCATTTTAAGTCTCCAGTGGACTCTATCTCCAGATAAAATTTTCAAGCCTTTGAGAGGCCAGTTGTGAGGACCCCGGCCCAATGAAAGCCACGGGGAAACCTCAGTCTGTGTCAATATTTTGTGAATACAGAGAGGTTCAATGGCAACCTCATCACCAAGTTCTTCTTTAATGTAGAGTGATTCTGGGCTCTGCCAAGGTGAGGGGCACACTCAGCATGTAGGTCCTTGTTGGCTGAAAAATCCATTCAAAGGTTAAAGGTCAATACACTGGGTAAAATGGAAGTTCAAGACTAATATGGTGCTTTGGGTTGTGGGATACCCCTTTTCAGTCCTCTCTGCTCAGGGCTAGAACAGACGGAGCTTGGCATCCTGAGTTTTCGGCTTGTCTCCTTTCTTAGATTACTATATATGAATACCCAGGTAGGAGGCTTCTTTGTGTCCACAAATTGTTCATGTTTACACAGTTTGTACCGCCACTGTCTTGTAATGTTATGGCATTAGGGAAATAAAACAGCCAATCAAGAGATGCTCAAAAGAATAGTGAAACTATCATATTATCATCATAAAACTGGGACAATGAGGAAAATCAGAGGAAAATAACAGCATATCTAAATAATATGTGCACACTGGAGTATCGTGTGTTTTCTACCAGTGTCCCTTCCAGCTCTTGGATTTCCCACAACATTTCCCTTCACTGAGCATGTCCAGGACAAGAAGCAGGCAAGGTTTGACTGCCACAGGATCTTGAATCTTGGGTTCTCTTGTTGCAGTAAAGTTAATTCAAAAGAGCAGGAGGTAAAGGCCTCTCCATACTCAGAGGCTTGAAACACAGGCCACTCGCACCACACCTGCTTGATTGCCCTCAGGATTTTCTCAACATTGACCAGATGCCGTCTACTCACCCCTCCTCTTCATGTCCTATCTACCATCGCCTAGAAGGTTGTGACCCCTTCATTTTATCCTGTCTGAACAGAAAGGAGGTTGGCAGTTTCAGCTCTCCCTGCACTGCTTCCAGTGCTGCAGGAATCTACAACTCCCCATAAACACATCCTATCTGGAAGGGAAAGACAGGAAACAAGTTGAACTTTCTTCTGTGAAATTCATGCTCCATTGAAGAACTGTTGGCCTGCGCACATGGTCCCACATTCAAGCTGCATGCCAACTCTCCATGCTGCCTGATACAATGCTGTTCAGGTGTTCAAAACAGGAGGCTACATTATTTGATATGGCAGATGATTATTTCCATGTTTATGAATGGTTCAAGTACTATTCCCACAATATTCCTAGGAAATCTTACACAGCTTGCTTGTCAAAGGGAGTGAGAGTCTGGGAAAGGTCACATTCCTAAAACAATTCACTAAAGTTATGGATGGAATGCTTGATTTAATCTCAGCCACTGGTAATTATTTGAGGCTGCATCCCAGTCCATCATTATTTTGCCCCCCCCCCCCCATGCCACCGCTGTTTGGACCCAACCGTATGCGAATCAATGTTGACCCTGCTCCAATTGGAACACTCCAGCCCATCTGCCAAGTCAGGTCCTCCCTGAACCAGAACACAAGCAACCCAGGATCGGTTTCACTGTAATTATGGGCTCATCAGCCGGGTATATCATAGGTTTGACTTTGGCAATTCTTGTTTAGTTCTGTTATGGTTTAGGCAAAACCATTACTTGTTGAGACAGCAGGGCCATCATCAATCTAAAGAAAATCAAGATATTGCTTTAGTTTCAAATAAGCACCCTTTGTCACAATAGTCCCTGATGCTTAAGGGGACTACTTTGTGTGTACTTTGTGTGTAGATCTCCTCATTGTGAAAGAGCAGCCCACTGTAACTCAGAGTGAAATCAGCCAGTGGTTGAAGTGTGCTAACACCCGCCTCACGGTGCAGGCTGCAGTGGCTGGAAGACAAATGTGATTGACACAGCAACAACTAATGGTTGACGTCTGGCTGAAAAAACATACTTTTCACTACGTTATACATATAATTGTGAAATTAATGCGTCTCGGCTAACAGCAAGTCTCAAAATCCAATCGGTCAGGTGTTGCCTGGCAGCCTATTGCCTTTGCTAATGCTTTTTTGGAATACTTTAATAAAACGTTCTTATAAGTAGATAGACACGCTTACAAAGACAGATAAATATACAGCATTGCATAGGCAGGCAGACTGAGAGGCTTGCAAAGATAGATAGATAGAAGATAGATAGATAGATAGATAGATAGATAGATAGATAGATAGATAGATAGATAGATAGATAGATAGATAGATAGATAGATAGATAGATAGATAGATAGATAGATAGATAGATAGATAATACAGACAATATAACAATGTACAAGAGAGCTATAATCAAACTACTAAAGCCCCCAAGTTGGACATACAGGCTAAATTGGTTTACAAATATTACTGTAGCCATCAATTAAAATACATACTAGCATGACGTTCAGGAGTGCAATTGGAGGTGCACTTCATTGTGCACATACTAACAAAATGACAACTTTGTGAAAACAGTTCAAATGGACACAATTTGATACACTGTGAAACAGAGGAGCCAGGAACTGATACAGCTGGAATGTGGCCTGTGCTCAACATGGAAGAGCTGGTAAATACTGTCCCGCTCTCATATTAGGCTGTGAACACAAATTCAACGTGTGCGATTGTGCGTTGTCTCCCTGTCTTTCCCATTTGTCCTCCCGTGCCTCCCCCTCCTGGAACAGTCTTACCCTTACCTTCCCTCAATCCTCCCCCCGCCCCTATTTCAGCGGGGGATGATACGCTCACTGGACTATCCCTCCTTTCCGAGGGGATGAGACATTACAGCGCTGCAGTTTGTTTCACTATTACTTGTTTGATGTCAGGCCGTTGCCCTGATGGTTCTCACTTTCACAATTGTGTGTGCAGTAACATCTGAAAATGTGGATAAAGAAATGTTGAAAAAAAAATAGAAAGTCAACACCGAAGTAATAAAGCAAAAACTAAACAAACGGCACCGAAGAACTGACGTGTGTATGGATGTTCTCGTGGTGAAAGAGCAAATTGTAGTAAAGTGAAAATATCCGGTGTCTGAAGTGGGCTCAGCCCTTCCCATGCTGTGTGCTGTAGTGAGCAGAAGCGACATGTGAATGAAACACTGATAGACCAATGGATGCAACCAGCTGAGTAAAAACCTCTTTAAATAAGATTACTATACATATATTTTTGTAATCAAAAGGTCTTGGCTAATGCCAGACCGAAACAGAGCCTAATATCTACTTAATGTGGGTGATGTCACAGATATTCGTCATAATCTGCTTCTTTTGGTTGTTGCGAAGGATTGCACCCGTTAGTACTACAGAGAGATAAATAAATATGTATTTGTTGTATGATTAATTAAAAACATTACAAACTCACTTTCATCAATATACATAAAGATTACACATTTTGCACATGATTAAAAAGACAAACAGTGCTTTTAATAAAAGATAGACAACTCCTTGAGACATATCTTAATATTACACCCGATCATTACAAAGATGGTTAAATAAAGAAAGGCTGAGTCTCTCCATTTCTTAGATCCTGTAGCGGGGTTCAAGTAAGACGAGCTCTTCTTTTGACTCAATCCCTTGATAGCCTGTTCATAATATTTTAAAACTCATGCTGACGATTGTAGGAGGTCCCATTCAGACAACAAACAGCAGCCTCACTGCAGGATCGTATATGTAAAACATGAAACATCATATGCAACCAATATTTGTGGGAACATTTTTTGCAAATTCAAGTGACATGATGTAAAGTTTCAGGGGCTGTTTGGCAGACCCCACTCTGCCGGTCAGTGTCACTACCTAAAACCTCTCATACCAATACCCCCTGAGAGAGCAGCAGCCTAATCGATTGTTGTTTCGATTCCATTGATAGTGGTTGCTTCAGATACAGTTCAGTGTGCCATAGTGCTTAGACAGAAACATTGCATTTGCTTTCTTTTCGGTTCTTTACCCCATTGTAATGCTTGGGAGATTGACTTGCTTTGCTAACACCTTTGCCAGGCATGTGCTTGTAAGTTGTAAGTGTGGGTTAAAGTTTCCATGTAATCTTTTTTGTTTACTTAATAACTGTGGCACATTTTGATGCATCTGCACAAAGCTTTCCAAAAACGTAATTAAATCAGATACTCCCCAGAAAGCTTGTGCTCATCCATTCAGCAAGGCCAAAAAAGGGTTGTCCCAAATCCTTCATTTCCCACATTGAATCTCCACGGAAATGTTGCTCTCTGATACAGAAAAAAATGGCTGAATGAAATTAAAACAAATTTGGCAAAAAGTTTGTACTTTACTCTGAAATCTTGTTTGGCACTGTGTCGCAATAGGGTGAAACTTGAACCACGGGCCCAAGGGGGGGGGGGGCGTGTGTGTGTGTGTGTTTGTGTGCACGTGCGTGTGTGTGGGTTTGTGTTACTATCCTTGTGGGGACTTAAGTATGATAACACACTCAAGCTGTGGGGACTTGATTGCACTGTGGGGACCTGAACCCAAGTCCCCACAAGGTAAAGTCTCCTAAATGATTGGAAATTACTTGAAATACATATGCGCCAATTTTTACAACTTTTTTAAAAATTGCCTTGTGGGGACCTGTGTTTCACCAAGTGTGTTTATTTTTTTGCTCAGCTCTGCCCCTGTAGACAGGAGGTGGTACTGTAGCCTTAAACACACTTAGGTGCCGATCACGATCCGGTAAAAAATATCCCCGTGCGACTCGTATCCGGTCTTTTTACCGTACGAATCGTACAAGTGCCGTACGAACTGGCAATCACGATTCGCATGGTAAAAAGTCCATACGAACCGCATTGGGAATCATTCCCCACACGTCCTCGGGTCGGAAAATGTGTCCGACACGTCCTCGTACGATTTACCGTACAAACGTGAAAGGTGAAGTCCGACCGAGGAATCACGATCCATCCCGTGCGTCCGAGGTCACAACCGGATGGAAAAATCACCGTCCGCACCGAACTCCCATAGCAACCATGGAGACGTGCCCGCATACGCGCCGACCCCCCCCAGCCCCCGTAGGTACGCGCCGACCCCCTCCCCAGCCCCCGTAGGTACGCGCCGACCCCCCCCAGCCCCCGTAGGTACGCGCCGACCCCCCCCAGCCCCCGTAGGTACGCGCCGAACCCCCCTGTATGTACACCCGTGTACGTGTCGAACCCCCCCGTGTACGTTCGAGTCGAACCCCCCGTGTACGTTCGAGTTGTACCCCCACCCGTGTACGTTCTAGTCGAACCCCCCCATGTACGTTCGAGTCGAACCCCCCGTGTACGTTCGAGTCGTACCCCCACCCGTGTACGTTCGAGTCAAACCCCCCTGTGTACGTTCGAGTCGTACCCCCACCCGTGTACGTTCGAGTCGAACCCCCCCGTGTACGTTCGAGTCGAACCCCCCGTGTACGTTCGAGTCGTACCCCCACCCGTGTACGTTCGAATCGAACCCCCCGTGTACGTTCGAGTCGAACCCCCCCGTGTACGTTCGAGTCGTACCCCCACCCGTGTACGTTCGAGTCGAACCCCCCGTGTACGTTCGAGTCGTACCCCCACCCATGTACGTTCGAGTCGAACCCCCCGTGTACGTTCGAGTCGAACCCCCCCGTGTACGTTCGAGTCGTACCCCCACCCATGTACGTTTGAGTCGAACCCCCCGTGTACGTTCGAGTCGTACCCCCACCCGTGTACGTTCGAGTCGAACCCCCGTGTACGTTCGAGTCTAACCCCCTGTGTACGTTCGAGTCGTACCCCCACCCGTGTACGTTCGAGTCGAACCCCCCCGTGTACGTTCGAGTCGTACCCCCACCCGTGTACGTTCGAGTCGAACCCCCCGTGTACGTTCGAGTCGAACCCCCCCGTGTACGTTCGAGTCGAACCCCCCCGTGTACGTTCGAGTCGAACCCCCCCGTGTACGTTCGAGTCGTACACCCACCCGTGTACGTTCGAGTCGAACCCCCCCGTGTACGTTTGAGTCGTACCCCCACCCGTGTACGTTCGAGTCGAACCCCCCCGTGTACGTTCGAGTCGAACCCCCCCGTGTACGTTCGAGTCGTACCCCCACCCGTGTACGTTCGAGTCGAACCCCCCGTGTACGCGCTGGGGGTACGCACCGTACATACACGGGTGGGGGTACGACTCGAACGTACACGGGGGGTTCGACTCGAACGTACACGGGTGGGGGTACGACTCGAACGTACACGGGGGGGTTCGACTCGAACGTACACGGGGGGTTCGACTCGAACGTACACGGGGGGTTCGACTCGAATGTACACGGGTGGGGGTACGACTCGAACGTACACGGGGGGGTTCGACTCGAACGTACATGGGGGTTCGACTCGAACGTACACGGGTGGGGGTACGACTCAAACGTACACGGGGGGGTTCGACTCGAACGTACACGGGTGGGGGTACGACTCGAACGTACACGGGGGGGTTCGACTCGAACGTACACGGGGGTTGGACACGTACACAGGTGTACATACAGGGGGGTTTGGCGCGTACCTACGGGGGCTGGGGGGGGGGTACGGTGCGTACCGGCCCACCTACTCTGGTCGATTCGCGCCGTACTTCACTTTTGCGGCACTTTTTGGGTGCCGTGAAAATATTGCCGTCCGGACTGCTGTCGGTTCGAATCGTAATTCCTGGGTCGTGAAACGCTGCCTGAAGGCGTCCCGACGTCACGTCGCTGCATTCCCGGATCACATTCGTATGTATATTTTCGTCGGTCGGTGTTTTTTACGATTCGTACGGAAATGGTGTTTCCGTGCGAATCGTAATTCCATGTTTGTAAAGTTTTACGACCGGGTACGAGTCGGACGGGGAAAACGCTCCGACCGACGGTTCGTACCCGGTTTTTACCGGATCGTAATCGGCACCTTAGCATATTAAACACACTTCAGGATTTGGAGCTCATCTAACAACAGAGAGGATAGTGATTTTAAAGAAGCAAACCCATTAGAAAACATAAAACTTGAACACAATGACCTTTTTAATTGTATGTAACTTTTTTCCAAAGTTTATAAACCACACAAATAGAAGCATGTGGGTCATATTGCATTATTTCCCAATTATACCAATTGTAAGTATGAGGAGATTCGGATGGTTACATTAACCATGTATTTGCTGCACAAAAATGTTCCTCAATCTAAGCTGCGGTCAATTTCATTTTGTGTCTGAATGCTCAGCCTACGATGAATGGGAAGCAGTTTTTAATTTGATGATAGCATATTTTCATTTGCAGCTGGAAAAGAATGACAAAGCTGAAAGCGTTTTTCTTTTTTCTTGTCATAGTGTAGTTTACACAGCGTGCAAAAGTGCAATTTCAGGAACACACAGGAAGACGGTCTTTCTAATCTCATTAAAGTATCCAAGAATTAATTCCAATTCCAGTTAAAATCGTCAAACCCTCCTGCTCCATTCTCAGGAATGAAGTGAAACCAGTCAGGGAAGTTAAAAACACCGTGCGAGGCCAAGGTCAATTTGCATGTGAAAGCTTATCGCTCACCGTGCCTTAATTGCTCTGTTTAAAATGAATAGCCTGCCATCCCTTCCTCCTAGGGCCTCAGGTTAAAGGGAACACCATCACCTTTGACTGTATGGAGACGGCCAACTCCTTAACTCTCTTAAGCTCTTCAGCTGTGTTCTGCTTCTGAACCAAATAAATAGAGAATCAACCCATTGGTTATTTCACTGTTTTCACAAGTTAGCATTAAGCTATTGGGAAAGTATCTGCACACAAGTTCTCTTAGGGGAGTCAGTAAGATAAATATAGTTGCATAATAATTTAACGCATTAATTTTTACTTATTTTTCAGTTTTATGGAGCTCAAATTTGACCCGAAGGTCCTAGAGTGCTTAACATGAGCACCAGTTACATTACACAATGACACATTTGTTTCATAAGCACGGGGAGATTTGGGGGCACATCAATCAAGCCTTTTTCCGTTTGCGGATGGAAAAAGACCTTTTCAGATGCATGTAGCTTTTGTCAGTCGCAATTTAAGGAATCGCAATTTTTTGCGTTTACCTAAATTGCAAATGCATTTAGGGAATCGTAATTTTCGAATCCCTATTTGCTGATGCATGTAGTCTTTCCTAAATACTAACTGTGCATTTAGGAAACGCTAATTACCATCAACTTCAAGTTGATGGTGATTTCAGGCATTTTTCAAAGTGCCATCTAGGTCACACATGCCCTTAGGGCATGTGTGCTTCACATGTGCACACTTATCTTTCGTTGGGGGTGCAATAGGGGGGCCTTTGGCCCCAGGGCACCCTTGGATTTCCATTTGCAATTTGCAATAACAAATTTTGTAATAGCAATTTGCGAATGCATTACCATTCATTCCCCTAGCCCTGCAGGCCCATAGGAATGAATAGAGTCACATTAGCTAATAGCGATTTGCAACTTTTGAATCGCTATTAGCTAATGAAAAGGAATTGCACATTTAAAGCGATTTCTACATGCATAGGCATTTGTGATTTCCAAATAGTGTTTTCTTAAAAATCGCTATTTGGTAATCGCAAATGAAGAGTTTGATGCATGTGCCCCTAAGTGATTTGCCCAGAATCAAAGGATGTTGAGCTGCTGCCGAGACTCAAACCGGATTCCCCAGTTTCAAAGTCAGCAGTTTTGGCTGTAACACTAATTCATCTCACCATTAGATTATTCATTTTGTTGTATTAGCAGAATAAGATCAATAGGCGATATATTAAATGATTGATGCAGACGAGGAATATTTTTGAAACTTGTGCTGATTGTATATTGCATATAACAAGGCAAATGAAAGTTTGAAAACATCTACCCTTCACTGAGTGACCACGCCACATCTATTCCAGTGACATAAGCCTTTAGGGCACCCACACAGTAGAAGTTACTCTGTGAGTGCCCCAGTCACATACTAATCTCATCCTAAACCAGTGCCCCACATATGCACCTTTCAGAATCCTTACAAAGCCATAGTAATCCACAGGTTACAAAAATCAACTGACTCTTGTCTAAATCCGATCTCAGGAGACAAATGATCATAGAGGCTCAGGTATTGCAGAGTACAAATTACTGGCTCAGACATAACACAGAGCGACTCCCCTCTTCTTACATACAGTAAGTGTTGTCTTTCATGGAAAGCAGCAATATTTCAGATTTACAAACTTCAAAAATCGAATTCTCGCACAGGCCGGCTATCTTTTTAATGATCCCTCACATCAAAATGGGATTTCAGCCATGGCATATGTACTACAACGGGTGAATGCCATAACCTGCTTTGGATGCCCCTTAAAGTATATGCTTCCCTTCTTTCAGATAAAAAATGAAATGAGAAAAAAACTTTCTATGTTACAAACTAAAATATTTACATACTTGATAGTAAAAACTCATCCATGTAAACTTAAAAATATGATATTTCTGTTTCTAGAGAAATAGATATATTCTGAATACGTTCTGTTAATTGAATTCCTTCTTGATACAAGGTGTACAGTTTTGTAAAATAAGGAAATAACATTTAGTGACATTCATTTCAGAAAGAAAATATGAGATACTGATTTCTCTCTCAGCATGCATCTCTAATCTGCTGCTATGCTCTTGGGCAATGACCTGTAGAGTGTTAGACCTGGCACCTTGGCGTGAGTTTCCCTTCCACTTTTTGATGGTGTGCCTCGATTGTTTTGCTGGTGTTGTCCGCTCAGGGCACTGCGCCACGGCTAATCCGTGCCGCAGTGCAAGTGCTCCCTAGGTAAAGTGTACCTGTAATTGATGTCCATGATTGGTTTATTGGATTCACTGTCAGTCCCCAGTAGAGTGCACCAGGGGTGCCAGGGCTTGTGAATGCCAATGCTGCTGGTGGGCTTGCAGCGCTGGTTGCGCCACCCACAGAAAGCGGCCTTGTAAAATGTGACTAGGGTCTGCCACCGCAGACCCTGTGCGCGGTCCGGGACCGTCGCGCTGACTGCGCAAGTGCCCCCACTTGCCAGTCCCTAAACCTTCCCTTACCTACATATTAGCCACCCCTCTGGTAGGCCCGAGGGCAGGGTGCATTGTAGGCATAAGGTAGGACATGCCCTGATGTGTGTGGCATGTCTTAGTAGTGAATTACAGCCCTTTCCGTTTTTCACTATTGAAGGCTACCTGCTCTCCATAGGCCAGAATGGGCTGCTGGGATCACGCCAACGCTGTGACTCCAGTGGACTCAGAGAGCATGGTAGAGTGTCAAGTTTAGTATGCCTGAACTCAGAATAATAAAATACTTCTTGTAGTCAAGTTTATTTTAATATCCTGGGTTTGTAAATACTACTTTTAGAAAGTTAGTATTTACTGACCTGACCATCTCAGTCCGCCTCTGCTGTGTGTGTGTGTTCTGCCTAGCGACAGTAAGGAGCAGGGTGGGGGGATCCCCAGAGACAGGTTGGCTGCCAGGTGGTGGGTAGGGAGATGACACCAGGATGGGTGGGAGGAGTACACCTTGACTCTTGAATAGACCTGTGCTCTGCCACCACAAAGCCGGCGCCGCCCCCTGTGGGGCGGCTGATGTCTCTGCCCTGCTGCTGAAAGGAAAGAGCAGAGTCACCATAACAAAGTGCTCCAGAACTGGACTGAGCCAGGCCTAGGCCCCCTGGCGCTAAAGAACAAAAGAATCATGGTATAAAAGTAGGAGCCTGGCTCCTAAGAAATCAGAATCCTGTTTTACCACAAAGAACCTCTGCCCGACTAGAAGGAGAAGGAGACGCTGGAGGAGCTGGCCTGCTGCTTGCCTTGCTGAGAAAGGAGAGGAAGAGACTACTGAAAAGACTTTGCTGCTTTGAGCTTTAAACATTCTCCAAGGGCTTGATCTGAGCTTGCCCCCTGAACTGAACCCCAGGACCAGTGGGTTCTCTGTGCTTTTGCTCGTCCTCCGATTCGAGCCGTGTGTGCATCCCGCTGGAAAAGAGACTGCGCCCCTCATCGCCCCTCCTAGGGCCGTGACACTCAGGAGCTCGCCTGCCGCAACCCCGTGAGAGCCCCGCTCCGTCCGGAGCCGCTCTCTGTCCCCGGGCTAGGCCGCCTGCACCCCTGTCACCGCCTGCCACTGGAGCGCGCTGAGCGCGCTATCACCCCTCCCGCCGGAAGCCGTCCGACGACTGTGATCTACGCCGGGTCATCCAGCTGCACTGACTGTGCCCTGTGACCCCGCTTCGCTATCCCCGGACATCTCAGGCCGCGCCGCCCCCGCTGTGGAGACCCCCCTGCACCGCCGTGCTGAGGGTCGCTGGCCGCGCCTGCCTACCTGCCCACACCCGCTGATCGAGGACCCAAGACCACTTCTCAAGCTGAGAGCCGCACCGTCCTGTGCCGGCTCTCTACCTCACGAAAGAAGTTCCAGTATCGGGCTCGGGGCCCGCAACGCCTTATTTCCCCGTTCGCAGGAGCCGATCTCTGTGAGTACTGGAACCACAAGTAACATTTGCAAGAGACTACAAAATATCAATTTGAGACTACGAACAAAGAACATTTGCCTGCTTTATAACCTGGTGGCCTAGCGAAAACGTTATTGGTCTTGTGATAAGTCTGCTGAGATATATATACCTATTTTTACATAAAGAAGCGTATTTTTATATATATCCAAGTCTGGTGTCCGTTTCTGGGGGGATTGATGTATTTACTGTGTGTATGATTGTAAGTGCTTAACCAACAACGCCTGAGGAATCGCCTTGGCTGCTCACGCCACGCACCTAGAGGGTGAGCAAGGGTCATTCGCGAGGGGTTATCCTGTGCCCTGACGTGGAGGAGAAGGTTCCTGCTGGACACAAGGGCAACCTTGCGCCAACCAGAGATCCCCGACTCTAACATTGTTGGCAGCGGCTGGGATTTCGGATTTGCACTTGTAATTTGCATACAGTGAATTATTAATCACCAGATAGTGAGAGCAGACCAAGTAACGCAGCCACAGGTTTTCATTTTTGGAACTTTGTTGAGACATCTGCCATTACTGCAACCATGCCTGGCTCACTCTCCGCTGGAAGAGCACTCTCTGTGATTTCTGGAATAGATGAGGTGGATTGGGAGAGACTGGAAGGCTACTCAATGGAGCAATTGAAAGGCTACAGTGTAAAATTCCGAGTTCCCCATGCTGGATACAAAAGGAGGGTCCAGTACGCCAAGGCGCTGAGAGCCTGGAAGGAGTCAAGAGACCCACGGAATGCGGGGGACATCGTTCCACCCGACAACCTTGAGGAGCCCAGCAGAGTCCGGTCGCCAGAGGAGCTGGCAGACAGGGCAGCAGACAGGGCGCATGCAATGGAGATGGCAAAGTTGGCAGGACAAATGGAAATGGAAAAGCAGAAGTTGGCCCTGGAGGCACAACAACGCCAAATGGATCATGATATAAGATTGAAGGAGTTGGAGCTGAAGGCGAAAAGTTTGGACGCCGCTCCTTCTGGTGGCAGCACTCCACCGGTGCAGGTAGAGTCCAAGGTGTACATCCCCAAAGATGTAGTGAAGGAGTATTTTAGAAAGGATGACATAGGGCAGTGGTTTAGAGCCTACGAGGTGGCCATGTCTTCACACCGGGTCCCTGAGAAAGACTGGGGAGCGGGGTTGTGGGGAAGGTTCCTTGCTGAAGGGCGTGACACACTGTTAGATTTACCCTTAGATCTCCAAGCCTCATACCCCCATATGAAGGAAGCTTTAATGAACAGGTATGGGTTAACTCCGGAGCTATATAGACAGCGGTTCAGGGAGACTAAGAAGATCCCTGAGAGTACGTATGTGGAATATGTAACCTTTTTCTGCAGAGCACTGGATGGTTGGGTGAAGGGTAGCAAAGTGAATGATTATCAAGGGCTGCTTGATTTAATTGCATGGGAGCACTTGTCCAGTCAATGTTTTCCTGAGCTACGCCAGCACCTGATTGATAGCAAGCTGTCCAACCCGAGGAAGCTTGCTGAGGAGGCGGGCCGCTGGCTCAGCACCAGGGTCCACAAGGGTCAAGTGGGACACTCCGCCAAAGGTGGGCAGGGTCCCCAGCAGAAGAGTGGGGGGGACAGGGGTAAACAGAAGGGGTTCCAAAAAGGCCCCCAAAGTAATTCCCAAGGGAACCAGCAGAAGGGTTCTCAGCCTCCCCCACCCCCGCAGCAGAACGGGGCCCCGACAGGTAGACCTGTTCCAAAGGGGCCCTTCAATTGTTATAGGTGTGGTGACCCGGGTCACATTGCTTCTGATCCTAAGTGTCGCCTGTTTGGTAAGACCGCACCCACTGGTGCTCCCCCCCGGCAAGTAGCTAGTGTTAACTTTGGGGAGGAGGTAGCAGTCCAGGAGGGTGGGGGTCCCGGGCAGATGACCCTAGTCTCGCTAGGAGACAGTGAGATGGTCCCTGAAACCTACTTACCCTCTAACACTAAGAAATATGGGCAAGTAGTGACCATCAATGGAAAGAAGGTTGAGGCTCTTAGAGATACAGGAGCCAGCGTGACCTCGGTGAGGCAACACCTGGTGTCTCAAGAGCAGATTGTACCCAATGCCTACTGTAGGGTTGTCAATGCTGACAACATAGAGAGTCGTTGTCCAATGGCTCAAGTTCCCTTTGAGTGGGGGGAGGTCTCTGGTACTCTACAAGTCGCTGTGAGAACTGACATGCCTGTAGACTGTCTGCTAGGGAACGACCTGGAGAGCTCCCCTTGGGAAAAGGTGGAGAAGACTGTGAGAAGTTGGCCTGATGTATGATGTCACTAGTTATAGTGTACACCTTATATCAGTCCAAATACCCTTATGGTGATTGGTTGTAAAGTCAACCTTATAGACCAGCTATCCTAGTGGTAGCATGGACAAGAGCAGTCTTAGGCTAAACTCTGAATGGCATGTGAAGCCAGCTGTGATACCATATATAATCCCTTGAATACCAAATGAAAGGACACCACAACAGATATATATATAAAATAAAGTGTATTTATTCTAAGCAAACCCTCAGCACTCTTTATGAGATTAGAGGTAAGTACAACACAGTCTTATTAATGCATACAGTAAGTCACACAGGTAAGTAATACAGTTAGGCCCTAGGGGCCACGCAAACCATACTAAGTAAGTGGTATAAGGACCACTGTCACGGAAATAGAGTAGGCCTAGGCCTAGGGAATCGCTGGGGCTACACTACACTAGCAACAGTTAGGAAGTGGGAGGCCCACGGGATTCGTATGCAGAGTGGAAACACTCATGCGTAATGCGTAAAAGTCACTAGCAATAGTACAGTTCAGAAATAGATAGATTTAGGACACTTCCGGAGTAGCTAGGAAGTTGAGACTTGAAACTTAGACACTAGGATAGTCACTATCCTGATGAGCACCGGAGTACCCAAGTTACCTAGCCCACAGGCTGCGGGTGCATAGGGTTGAAGTTGCGTCGGGTTTCGTCGTCGACTCCAATGGATGCCTGAAGAAAGATGCTGACAGGCAGTCAGTGAAGAGTGTCCGGTGGATCCCAAGGCTGGGATCAAGAAGAGAAGAGACCTGCAAGCAGAGGGGACAGAGTCAAGATCACTAGCCAGTGACCACGTGGAACCAGGAAGGAACCAGACGATGTCGTGAAGAGTTGCAGGTGAAGGTGGAGCTTGTCGCTGCAGCCAGGAGGACCAGGAAGCGTCGAGGATGACCAGGACCAGGAGGCGAGCTGTCCCACGAAGGCTCTTGCTGTCGGCGGCGTCGAAGCTGGGCTAGGACTCACCAAGCCTTGGCAAGCGGAACCCACGAAGAACGGAGGACTTGCTTCAGGATCAGACCAGGAAGGTCTGGGGTGCTTCTTCTTTGCAGGGAAGCAGGAGCCAGTCTGGAGGAGCCAAACCAGCGCAGAAGATTTCGGGATGCGTCGTCACAAAGGCCACTAGCCAGCGGGCAAGCAACCGGACAGACGCGGCAAGCAGGAAAATGCTGAAGGGCCCCACGCAGGACTCGTTGAGTGTGGGGGGCTGGTCTTCGGTGCAGATGGTGCTTGGGGGTGGGGCTTCTCAATCCCCGGTGCACAGCTTCGAGGGTACCTCAGAAGCTGCGCTGTAAGTTACTAGCCACTTTTTCCAGGTAGCCGGTCCCACGTCGCTCGTCGCCTCCACGGATCTCAGCTCTGCTGCAGATGTGGATGAGGGTCGGAGAAGTCTGAGAGTCAAGGCTCTGGTCGGGCTCCGCAGTCGGTTCCTCGTAGAACGTTCACAAAGCAAAGGGTAGTCTCTTGATGGTGCCTGTTTGCACAGGGTAGCCACTCCTTGGCCACAAGGGAGATTCTTCAGTCTTCTTCTTTCGTCGAATGTCGAAGGTCCAGAGTTTCTGTTCAAGATTGCAGGTTCAGGATAATCTAATCTCTTGAGGCCCAACTCCCACTCTTATACTAATCTGGGGGGCTAGGATACCTGCTAGGTCACGCCTTATGGGTGGGACCTGGGAGGGGGTGGTTACACCCACTTCCCTTTGTCCAGTTTCGCGCCAGAGCAGGGGCTGGAGTGCCCCAGCACCGGTTTGAACTGGACTATGCAAGGAACACCTTGTGTGCCCCAGGCATGTCTCATTCCTTTCAGCCCACCCTGCCCCAATACACTAAAGGCTGTCTGGGGAGGTGCTAGCACCTCCCCAAGCAGGAAACCTATTGTCCAGGCCTCCCTGGCTGGGATCACTCCCAGCTGCAGGAGGTCAGACTTGTGTTGTGGCAGCAGCATCCATTTTGTGATGCTGAGGCTTTGGTCAGAGGTTACACAGCAAAGTAGGATTTTAACATGTCTCTCCCTCTAGAAGGGAGGAATAATATCCTCATCACCAGAAATGGTATGGGGGTATTATTCCAAAGTGTTAGACACCTTACACGACATGTTTTGATACAGCCCAACCATAGTTACCATAACCGTTTAAGATTATAAGGCACTTTAAGAGTATATGGTAGGCTATATCATAGAACAGCTATAAGGACATGGTTCCGAAAGCTGCAGACAGGCTCAGCTCATGCTAGAGCACCATCTCACATGTTACCAAGCACTCTGCCTCCAGGATTGTTAAGGCCTGCCATAGGAGTGACTGATAGGTACACATGTGTCTATATATAAGGGTAGATATGGGCATACTATATCTAAGCAAGGGGTGATTACACGACCTTGCCCCAGCTGAGTGATCAGCCAGTTGTGTCTGATTGGAAGGCCAGACCAGGGGTGGCATAATACATGCTGCAGCCCCTGGGAGGCCTAGGGTACACCTATGCCCTGGGTACCTAGGGTACACTGTACAGGGTCCAATAAGGTGATCCTTACCAATTGGTTATGTACCTAGGGTACATGGGGTCCATTTTACAGAGAGAGCAGACAGCCTGAGACCCTGAATGGCAGGATCTCAGGCCAACTAAGTCGAAAAACCAGCTAGACACTAGGCAAAAAGTTGGGGGTAACCATAGTCAGATATCCACCTTCCTACACAACCCCCCCCCCCAAACGAAAGGAGATAAGGCTGGCCTTGACAAGGTAAGCCTCTATTGCCTGAGTGGCCATATAAGGAAGAACCAGCACTGGCATGGTTACCCCCTGTCTCATGGTCCACTAAGCAATCCCTCATCCTAAAGATATCATAGGGTCTCCACCATAGGGAATCTCTACCTTTGGTGTGTCTTTGCAAAGTAAAAGGCTGGTGTTGAGATGGAGTACTGAAGTGAGTGTCCCCAAAGTGAGGCCTCAGCTTCCTCCAATCATCCTCCACCATGGATGCCTTTCTTTCTCTAACTGAGTTGCCCTGTGCTCTCAGGGTCAGCCTCTGGCTACCTAAAGCTGGAGGCTGGGTCCCTTTTGTGGGCTTACTGGAGGGACAGGTCAGGTTTGGGGCCCTAAGGTCCCATGTTTGCCTGTGCCCAACAGAATCCCTCTGGGGGAGGTCCCTAACTACCTGTGAAGGGGATCCCTCAGGAATGTTTTTACCCATCACCTGGCTAGGGCTACTAGCCAGGCAATCCTCATTCTTTTGATGGGGGGTTCTTGTGGACAGGGGCCCTCTTGGGGTCCACTGGCCTCCCTGACCTCTGTAGCCCTGGGCTGACTGAGGCAGGGTAGAGAGAGGCAGGCTACCTGCACCAGACTGGGTCCCACCTTGGAAGGGGCCACTGACATCAGAGGCTCTGCCAGGCCAGGCCTGGCTACCTCTGGGGCAGTTCCTTCACAAGGGGTGAGGTCAGATCCCTGAGGAGGCTGACTTTTTCCTAATGTCTGGGGAGAGGGAGACTTTTCTTCCTCCCCACTACTCTCTGTTTGTGTGGAGTGATCCATAGTTTCAGGCTTCACTACACCTATGTCAGTCTGAGTATGGGCTGAGACCATTACAGCCTTGCCAACCTTTTCAGGGAGGCACTCAGTTTGTGTGTGAGCTGTGACTGTCACAGCTCTGCCAGTCTCTACAGGGAAGGCTGTCTGTGCCTGGGCTGTGGCTACCACTGCCCTTCCAACCTTTTCAGGGAGGAAAGCTACTTGGACAGGGGTTGTGACTGGCACAACCCCACTACCCTTTTTGGAAAGGCCTACCATTTTGGAATGGGTGTCTTGTTCCAACTTCAGCCCAAGCTGAGAGTTCTAAGTCATTCCCCAGCAAGCAGTCCACAGGCAAGGTTGGAGACACTGCCACCCTTTTAGGGCCAGTGACACCTCCCCAGCTGAGACATACCTCTGCCATGGGATGACTGTTCTGTTTGCCATCAATGTTAGTTACCTGGTATGAGAAACCAGGCAAAAGCTGCTCAGAGGGAACTAGCCTATGGGCCACCATAGTGATGCTAGCTCCAGTGTCTCTGTAGGCCTCAGCTTTTCTACCATTGATGTAGGGTTCCAGTCTGTACCTACCCAAAGTGTTGGGACAGGCAGTGAAGTTGGCAAACCCCATGCCACCATCACAGACAAGAGTAGCTGCTGTAGGGGAATTGGCTAAGCCAGGATCCCCCTGTGTTCCCCAAGAAAACCCAACCAAATTTTTGGGGGCACTCCCACCACCTGGGGGATTACTGCTGACAGTAATAGGTGGTGTGACAGGAGTAGTTGGAGGAACAGTTTTGTTTTTAGCCTGTGGACAACTGCTGTCAGTTTTCCAATGCCCAGGTGTTTTACACACATGGCAGTAAGGCTTTTTAACTGTGGTAGAGGAGGGAGCTTGGGACCCACCACCCTGTGTGGAGTTTTGGGGCCCTGAGGAAGATTTCTCTTTTGCTTTATCCCCACCCTTCTCTTGAGGCTTGGTGGTATCTTTCTTTTGGTCACCACCCTGATTTTTAGGCCTAATCCTGGTCCTGACCCATTTATCTGCCCTCTTTCCCAATTCTTGGGGAGAGGTCAAATCTGAGTCTACCAGGTGTTGATGGAGAAGCTGGTTCTGACAATTATTAAGGATCTGCTCCCTCATAATCAAGTTGTACAATCCTGTATAGTCCTGCACCTTGCTGCCATTTAACCAACCTTCCAAAGCCTTAGTGGCACAATCCACAAAATCAGACCAGTCCTGTGTCTGTGTCTTCTGGGTGTCTCTGAACAACAACCTATATTGCTCAGTGGTTAAGCCAAACCCATCTATCAGAGCACTCTTCAGGACTTTGTAATTGTTTGCATCCTCATCACTGACTGTGAGGAGCTTGTCTCTACCTTTGTCAGAAAAGGAGAGCCACAAGATAGCTGCCCACTGACTTTGGGGTACCTGCTGTACTTTGCAGGCCCTCTCCAAAGCAGTCATCCACTTGTGGATGTCATCCCCATTCTGATATGGGGGGACTATCTTGCTTAGGTTTCTATGGTCATAAGACCTATCCCTATCTCTAGGAATGTTGCTGCCACCAGTGGGTTCTGACCCACACAATTTTTGCTCTCTAGCCAGAGCAAGCTTCTCCTTGGCAAGGGCAAGTTCTTCCCTCTGAATCCTCAGATTAGCTTCCCTCATTCTGGCTTCATGCTCCTTTCTCTCAGGTGAAGTCATTCCCCTGTGAGAGGAAGCATTAGAGATGCTAGAGACATGGGAGTGGATGGATTCCCTTGAAGGGGATCTGTCCCTCCTGCTTCTCTGTGAAAGCCTACTTGGGGGTCTGTATGGGGGGACCCCATGCAAACTCCCATGTAAACTTAGGTTAGCCTGGCTAAGTCTTCTTACTTGGCCCTGGCTGTCTACCTCCCCATCTGAAGCCCCATCTGACTCCTCTGTGGTGGGTAGACCCTCCTCTGTACCTAGGGTATCTGCCTGAGAGGCCCTAAGAGTATCATACTCCTCTAGGAGCTGTCTTAACTGAAGGAGGGTAGGGTTTGCACCCTGTTTTATTCCTCTGGAGGTACACAATTGTCTCATCTCCTGGAATGTTAAGGTATCATACCTAGAGGGGGTCTTCTGCAGACCTGCCCCTCCTGAGAGAGCATCTACTTGATCTCCTCCCAGAGGCATGATCTAGTGAGGGTGTGGTGTGTGCACCTACCTACACTAGTTGTTTCTACTAAACCTCTCTAGTAGTTGTAGTCAGGGTGTGTTACTCCCTTCAACCTACAACCACTAAGTCCAGTAGGACTTAAGTATTATAAACTATGTTATATGTACCTAGACAATATCTGTGTGATCTTTCAATTTAGTATCTCAAGATTACAATGGTATTACAACAGCAAGCTCAGATCCCAACCGCTGCTCACCAATGTGAGAAGTTGGCCTGATGTATGATGTCACTAGTTATAGTGTACACCTTATATCAGTCCAAATACCCTTATGGTGATTGGTTGTAAAGTCAACCTTATAGACCAGCTATCCTAGTGGTAGCATGGACAAGAGCAGTCTTAGGCTAAACTCTGAATGGCATGTGAAGCCAGCTGTGATACCATATATAATCCCTTGAATACCAAATGAAAGGACACCACAACAGATATATATATAAAATAAAGTGTATTTATTCTAAGCAAACCCTCAGCACTCTTTATGAGATTAGAGGTAAGTACAACACAGTCTTATTAATGCATACAGTAAGTCACACAGGTAAGTAATACAGTTAGGCCCTAGGGGCCACGCAAACCATATACTAAGTAAGTGGTATAAGGACCACTGTCACGGAAATAGAGTAGGCCTAGGCCTAGGGAATCGCTGGGGCTACACTACACTAGCAACAGTTAGGAAGTGGGAGGCCCACGGGATTCGTATGCAGAGTGGAAACACTCACGCGTAATGCGTAAAAGTCACTAGCAATAGTACAGTTCAGAAATAGATAGATTTAGGACACTTCCGGAGTAGCTAGGAAGTTGAGACTTGAAACTTAGACACTAGGATAGTCACTATCCTGATGAGCACCGGAGTACCCAAGTTACCTAGCCCACAGGCTGCGGGTGCATAGGGTTGAAGTTGCGTCGGGTTTCGTCGTCGACTCCTATGGATGCCTGAAGAAAGATGCTGACAGGCAGTCAGTGAAGAGTGTCCGGTGGATCCCAAGGCTGGGATCAAGAAGAGAAGAGACCTGCAAGCAGAGGGGACAGAGTCAAGATCACTAGCCAGTGACCACGTGGAACCAGGAAGGAACCAGACGATGTCGTGAAGAGTTGCAGGTGAAGGTGGAGCTTGTCGCTGCAGCCAGGAGGACCAGGAAGCGTCGAGGACGACCAGGACCAGGAGGCGAGCTGTCCCACGAAGGCTCTTGCTGTCGGCGGCGTCGAAGCTGGGCTAGGACTCACCAAGCCTTGGCAAGCGGAACCCACGAAGAACGGAGGACTTGCTTCAGGATCAGACCAGGAAGGTCTGGGGTGCTTCTTCTTTGCAGGGAAGCAGGAGCCAGTCTGGAGGAGCCAAACCAGCGCAGAAGATTTCGGGATGCGTCGTCACAAAGGCCACTAGCCAGCGGGCAAGCAACCGGACAGACGCGGCAAGCAGGAAAATGCTGAAGGGCCCCACGCAGGACTCGTTGAGTGTGGGGGGCTGGTCTTCGGTGCAGATGGTGCTTGGGGGTGGGGCTTCTCAATCCCCGGTGCACAACTTCGAGGGTACCTCAGAAGCTGCGCTGTAAGTTACTAGCCACTTTTTCCAGGTAGCCGGTCCCACGTCGCTCGTCGCCTCCACGGATCTCAGCTCTGCTGCAGATGTGGATGAGGGTCGGAGAAGTCTGAGAGTCAAGGCTCTGGTCGGGCTCCGCAGTCGGTTCATCGTAGAACGTTCACAAAGCAAAGGGTAGTCTCTTGATGGTGCCTGTTTGCACAGGGTAGCCACTCCTTGGCCACAAGGGAGATTCTTCAGTCTTCTTCTTTCGTCGAATGTCGAAGGTCCAGAGTTTCTGTTCAAGATTGCAGGTTCAGGATAATCTAATCTCTTGAGGCCCAACTCCCACTCTTATACTAATCTGGGGGGCTGGGATACCTGCTAGGTCACGCCTTATGGGTGGGACCTGGGAGGGGGTGGTTACACCCACTTCCCTTTGTCCATTTTCGCGCCAGAGCTGGGGCTGGAGTGCCCCAGCACCGGTTTGAACTGGACTATGCAAGGAACACCTTGTGTGCCCCAGGCATGTCTCATTCCTTTCAGCCCACCCTGCCCCAATACACTAAAGGTTGTCTGGGGAGGTGCTAGCACCTCCCCAAGCAGGAAACCTATTGTCCAGGCCTCCCTGGCTGGGATCACTCCCAGCTGCAGGAGGTCAGACTTGTGTCGTGGCAGCAGCATCCATTTTGTGATGCTGAGGCTTTGGTCAGAGGTTACACAGCAAAGTAGGATTTTAACATGTCTCTCCCTCTAGAAGGGAGGAATAATATCCTCATCACCAGAAATGGTATGGGGGTATTATTCCAAAGTGTTAGACACCTTACACGACATGTTTTGATACAGCCCAACCATAGTTACCATAACCGTTTAAGATTATAAGGCACTTTAAGAGTATATGGTAGGCTATATCATAGAACAGCTATAAGGACATGGTTCCGAAAGCTGCAGACAGGCTCAGCTCATGCTAGAGCACCATCTCACATGTTACCAAGCACTCTGCCTCCAGGATTGTTAAGGCCTGCCATAGGAGTGACTGATAGGTACACATGTGTCTATATATAAGGGTAGATATAGGCATACTATATCTAAGCAAGGGGTGATTACACGACCTTGCCCCAGCTGAGTGATCAGCCAGTTGTGTCTGATTGGAAGGCCAGACCAGGGGTGGCATAATACATGCTGCAGCCCCTGGGAGGCCTAGGGTACACCTATGCCCTGGGTACCTAGGGTACACTGTACAGGGTCCAATAAGGTGATCCTTACCAATTGGTTATGTACCTAGGGTACATGGAGTCTATTTTACAGAGAGAGCAGACAGCCTGAGACCCTGAATGGCAGGATCTCAGGCCAACTAAGTCGAAAAACCAGCTAGACACTAGGCAAAAAGTTGGGGGTAACCATAGTCAGATATCCACCTTCCTACACAGACCACGCATCTGAGGATGGTGGGTCTACCCGACTGGGCGTGCGTGACCACCCGGTCCATGGCAGCCAGTAGGGGTGTTGAGAGGGTCCTGGAGCCTGAGGGAGAGGTCCAGGAACCGGCCTTAGGGAGAAGGCGCAGGAGGCGCGGGAAACCGGCCCCCGAAGTTCCCACGGCCCAGGAGGAAGTAGACCCTGAGGGGGATGCTCTGGAGCCTACCGGGGAACAGATTGCCGAACTGGGAGACCTGCCTGAGCTGACCCATTGGCAGCAAGAAGGAGGTCCCTCCAGGGAGGAATTCTGCAGGGAGCAGAAAGAATGCCCTTCTCTCGTGGGTATGCGGCAGCAGGCTGCAGACCAGGCCAATGGTGTTCAGGCCAAAACACACTACGTGTACTGGGAGAGTGACCTCCTGTATTCCGAGCCTAAGGCTGCTGAACCTGGGTCAGCCCGTGTGCTGGTGGTACCCCAGAAGTTCAGAACCTTCCTACTGGGGCTGGCTCACGATGTGCCGTTAGCAGGACATATGGGGATGGACAAGACCTATGACAGGCTTGTCACCCACTTTTACTGGCCCCAAATGCACAAGAATTCAGATTCCTACTGCAGAACCTGTCAGACTTGCCAGGCAAGTGGTAAGAGCGGAGGGAAGCACAAGGCTCCTCTGCAACCTTTCCCTGTGGTCGGTACGCCATTCCAACGAGTGGGTATTGATATTGTGGGGCCTCTGGACCCCAAGACAGCCCTGGGCAACAGGTTCATCCTGGTCTTGGTGGACCATGCCACCCGGTACCCTGAAGCCATCCCTCTGAGGACAGTGACGGCCCCCGTGGTGGGACGGGCACTGATGGGAATCTTCTCCCGAGTGGGATTCCCTCTAGAGGTGGTGAGCGACAGGGGGACCGATTTCATATCCACATATATGAAATCCCTGTGGAAGGAGTGCAGGGTAACTTACAAGTTCACCACTCCTTACCACCCCCAAGGAAATGGGTTGGTTGAGAGATTCAACCGAACCCTCAAAGGCATGATCATGGGCCTGGACGGTCCAATGAGGCGTAAGTGGGACGTCCTCTTGCCATGCCTGCTCTTCGCTTACCGAGAGGTGCCACAGAAGTCTCTAGGATTCAGTCCCTTTGAGCTTCTGCATGGTCACCCGGTAAGAGGACCTCTGAGTTTGGTAAAGGAAGGCTGGGAGCAATCTCCCAGGAAACCTCCCCAGAATGTATACAGTTACATGCTGGCCTTCCGAAACCAGACTCGGCGTTTCAGGCAACTTGCTGAGGCAAATCTGGAGCCAGCCAGGAGGAGATGAAGCGGTGGTACGACCGGAATGCCACTCTGGTAGAGCTTCAACCTGGACAAAAGGTGTGGGTCTTGGCCCCAGTGGAGCCTTGTGCACTTCAGGATAAGTGGACAGGTCCATTTGAGGTTGTGGAGCGCAAAAGTCCTATCACCTACTTGGTGGACATGCGGTCTCCCAGGAACCCTTTGAGGGTCCTACATGTTAACCGCCTTAAGCCCCACTTAGAGAGGACCGAAGTGGGCATGCTGCTGGCCACTGATGATGGAATGGAAGAGGAGATCGAGCCTCTTCCTGACCTCTTAGTGGCCTCTGAGAAAGATGGGTCAGTGGATGGGGTTAACCTCTCACCCACCCTGACGCCCGAACAACAGGAAGATTGCCGCCACTTGCTGGGGCAGTTTTCAGATAGATTCTCCCTGGTTCCTGGTGTCACAGATTGGTGCGTCCATGATGTGGACACAGGAGACAGCTTACCTGTGAAGCACAAGGCTTACAGGGTAACTGACAGGGTCAGAGCTTGCATCAAGGAGGAGGTCTCCAAAATGCTTGCGCTAGGGGTGGTTGAGTCCTCCAGCAGTCCTTGGTCCAGCCCCGTGGTCTTGGTCCCCAAAGCTGCTGCGCCGGGAGCCACACCTGAACTCCGGTTCTGTGTGGACTACAGAGGACTCAATTCAGTAACGAAGACTGACGCGCACCCCATCCCCAGAGCTGATGAGCTCATTGATCGGCTGGGGGCTGCCCGGTTCCTCAGCACGTTCGATTTAACGTCTGGGTACTAGCAGATCGCCTTGACCGATGGGGCCAAAGAGAGGTCAGCATTCTCTACACCAGATGGGCACTTCCAGTTCCGAGTCATGCCATTTGGGATGAAGAATGCCCCTGCCACCTTTCAGAGGTTGGTCAACCAGGTACTGGTTGGGCTGGATGCGTTCAGTGCCGCCTACCTGGATGACATCGCAGTGTTCAGTGCCACCTGGCCCGAACACCTGCGCCACCTCTGGGAAGTGTTGATGGCTCTGCGCCGAGCAGGCCTCACGATCAAGGCAAGCAAGTGCCAGATCGGGCAGGGTTCCGTGGTGTACTTGGGACACCAAGTGGGGAGTGGCAAGGTGGCACCCTTGCAACCCAAAATTGAGACCATCCTGGCTTGGGAACCCCCCAAGACGCAGACCGCAGTGAGGGCCTTCCTGGGACTCACTGGGTACTACAGGAGGTTTGTCAAGGGCTATGGAACGATTGTTGCCCCCTTGACAGAGCTGACTTCCAAGAAGCAGCCCAGGAACGTGATTTGGACTGACACCTGTCAGAAAGCTTTCGACACCCTGAAGACTGCCATGTGCACGGCGCCCGTGCTCTTGGCCCCTGACTTCTCCAAGGAATTCCTAGTGCAGACAGACGCTTCAGAGCATGGTGTAGGGGCTGTTCTCTCACAGATGACTGAGGAGGGCTGGGACCAACCCGTAGCCTTCATCAGTAGGAGGTTACTTCCACGGGAAAGTAGGTGGAGTGCAATTGAGCGAGAAGCATTTGCTGTGGTCTGGGCGCTGAAGAAGCTAAGACCCTACTTGTTTGGGTCTCACTTCCGGGTTCAGACGGACCACAGGCCCCTCAGATGGTTGATGCAAATGAGGGGTGAGAACCCGAAGCTGTTGAGGTGGTCCATCTCCCTACAGGGTATGGACTTTACGGTGGAACACCGTCCTGGTACAGATCACGCCAACGCTGACGGTCTGTCCAGGTATTTCTGCCTTAGTGACGAGGAACCCCCTGGGCAAGGGTAGTTCTCCCCACATTTCAGCTGGAGGGGACACGTGTTAGACCTGGCACCTTGGCGTGAGTTTCCCTTCCACTTTTTGATGGTGTGCCTCGATTGTTTTGCTGGTGTTGAAAGCTCAGGGCACTACGCCACGGCTAATCCGTGCCGCAGTGCAAGTGCTCCCTAGGTAAAGTGTACCTGTAATTGATGTTCATGATTGGTTTATTGGATTCACTGTCAGTCCCCAGTAGAGTGCACCAGGGGTGCCAGGGCTTGTGAATGCCAATGCTGCTGGTGGGCTTGCAGCGCTGGTTGTGCCACCTACAGAAAGCGGCCTTGTAAAATGTGACTAGGGTCTGCCACCGCAGACCCTGTGCGCGGTCCGGGACCGTCGCGCTGACTGCGCAAGTGCCCCCACTTGCCAGTCCCTAAACCTTCCCTTACCTACATATTAGCCACCCCTCTGGTAGGCCCGAGGGCAGGGTGCATTGTAGGCATAAGGTAGGACATGCCCTGATGTGTGTGGCATGTCTTAGTAGTGAATTACAGCCCTTTCCGTTTTTCACTATTGAAGGCTACCTGCTCTCCATAGGCCAGAATGGGCTGCTGGGATCACGCCAACGCTGTGACCCCAGTGGACTCAGAGAGCATGGTAGAGTGTCAAGTTTAGTATGCCTGAACTCAGAATAATAAAATACTTCTTGTAGCCAAGTTTATTTTAATATCCTGGGTTTGTAAATACTGCTTTTAGAAAGTTAGTATTTACTGACCTGACCATCTCAGTCCGCCTCTGCAGTGTGTGTGTGTTCTGCCTAGCGACAGTAAGGAGCAGGGTGGGGGGATCCCCAGAGACAGGTTGGCTGCCAGGTGGTGGGTAGGGAGATGACACCAGGATGGGTGGGAGGAGTACACCTTGACTCTTGAATAGACCTGTGCTCTGCCACCACAAAGCCGGCGCCGCCCCCTGTGGGGCGGCTGATGTCTCTGCCCTGCTGCTGAAAGGAAAGAGCAGAGTCACCATAACAAAGTGCACCAGAACTGGACTGAGCCAGGCCTAGGCCCCCTGGCGCTAAAGAACAAAAGAATCATGGTATAAAAGTAGGAGCCTGGCTCCTAAGAAATCAGAATCCTGTTTTACCACAAAGAACCTCTGCCCGACTAGAAGGAGAAGGAGACGCTGGAGGAGCTGGCCTGCTGCTTGCCTTGCTGAGAAAGGAGAGGAAGAGACTACTGAAAAGACTTTGCTGCTTTGTGCTTTAAACATTCTCCAAGGGCTTGATCTGAGCTTGCCCCCTGAACTGAACCCCAGTACCAGTGGGTTCTCTGTGCTTTTGCTCGTCCTCCGATTCGAGCCGTGTGTGCATCCCGCTGGAAACGAGACTGCGCCCCTCATCGCCCCTCCTAGGGCCGTGACACTCAGGAGCTCGCCTGCCGCAACCCCGTGAGAGCCCCGCTCCGTCCGGAGCCGCTCTCTGTCCCCGGGCTAGGCCGCCTGCACCCCTGTCACCGCCTGCCACTGGAGCGCGCTGAACGCGCTATCACCCCTCCCGCCGGAAGCCGTCCGACGACTGTGATCTACGCCGGGTCATCCAGCTGCACTGACTGTGCCCTGTGACCCCGCTTCGCTATCTCCGGACATCTCAGGCCGCGCCGCCCCCGCTGTGGAGACCCCCCTGCACCGCCGTGCTGAGGGTCGCTGGCCGCGCCTGCCTACCTGCCCACACCCGCTGATCGAGGACCCAAGACCACTTCTCAAGCTGAGAGCCGCACCGTCCTGTGCCGGCTCTCTACCTCACGAAAGAAGTTCCAGTATCGGGCTCGGGGCCCGCAACGCCTTATTTCCCCGTTCGCAGGAGCCGATCTCTGGGAGTACTGGAACCACAAGTAACATTTGCAAGAGACTACAAAATATCCATTTGAGACTACGAACAAAGAACATTTGCCTGCTTTATAACCTGGTGGCCTAGCAAAAACGTTATTGGTCTTGTGATAAGTCTGCTGAGATATATATACCTATTTTTACATAAAGAAGCGTATTTTTATATATATCCAAATCTGGTGTCCGTTTCTGGGGGGATTGATGTATTTACTGTGTGTATGATTGTAAGTGCTTAACCAACAACGCCTGAGGAATCGCCTTGGCTGCTCACGCCACGCACCTAGAGGGTGAGCAAGGGTCATTCGCGAGGGGTTATCCTGCGCCCTGACGTGGAGGAGAGGGTTCCTGCTGGACACAAGGGCAACCTTGCGCCAACCAGAGATCCCCGACTCTAACATAGAGGGTCTCAACTGAGTAACAAGTTGGGCACTTGCAAAGCACCTGATAATGCTCTGATTAATCTTGTTCCCGGAGCAGTCGTTTCTTGAGTTGCTTTCACTATTTATAAGCCTCTATCCATCTATACTAGGCTTTTCTGCCCTTCACTTTCAGTAGTAAGCATAGATATAAATGTAATGACACTAGCATAAATTACGAAATTTTGTATGTTGTACTGCACACATTTTTCATAGTACACAACTTCTCATAGTTTTGCCTACATAAGACTGGTATTTGCGGAAAATGTCTTGCTGCAAGGCAGTCTAATATCTGAGGCTTCATAAGGGGTGACAGAAAAGGGGAAAGAAAGGTTTTGTCTGCATACGTTTCTTAGCAAATACAAACAAGTAGATCACATTGCTAAGGGAGGTGGTGTAAAGCAAGAAAAGGAGATGACCAAAGTCAGAACCTTGGTGGACACCAGCTGGTAGTTGAGGGGAGAGTGAGATGATTTGATGGATTGCCAGTCCACAGAGACAGACCAGCAAAATAGGTGGGAGAACTAGTTCAATGTCGAGCCTATGATGCTTAGGGGCTTTAGAATGTCAAGTAAGGTCGGTGGCTAATGGCGTCAAATGTGGCAGATAGTCCAGGACTATGATGGCACAGAGGACATTGCAGTAGGCTGGTTTTATGAAGTAAGCTATGTGAATGAGGGAAATTTCAGTGGAGTGGAGGGGTCAGAATCCCGTCTGGATCACATGGAGCAGGTTGTAAGAATTGAAGGTGGTTGAAGATGATACATTAGATTTTTTAGGAAAAGAAGGGCAGTAGAGAAATTGGATGGGGAGGCAAGGTTTGCCGTTTTTTTGTAAGGGGTCTCCAACATAGTTTTAAAGTATGAGGGGTAGATGCCAAATAGGAGAGAGTGGGGAATAAGGCTGTCAGGATGTCAGACAGTCATACTCTAGAGGTTCGAGAAGGAAGTTTTATGTTTGTTTACAGGATTACAAGGTTAAAAACCTGGCACAGCTTTACTAGATTTGAGTATCGGAGAAAGGTCCAGTGGTTTGTAAAGGCAAAGTCACGATGTGTGGAAAGAGGAAAAGTTAGTAGTAAGGCTAGGGTTTATCTGATGGTGATTTCTGATGAGAAACTGGTTGCAAAGTCTGGCGCGGAGAGTAAAGATGCAGACATAGCTGTTCTAGGAGGAGCAAGAAAATCGTTAAGTGTGTCTGTCTGTCTGATATTGGAAGGAGACAGACATAGCATTGTTAAGCAATCTAAATAGCTTGTCCAGGGTTTCTTAGTATGTATGTATGTTTCCATTAGTCATGTTCATCTGCCATCTACAGAGGAATGTGCTTTGTGGTGCCTTGCCTTACTTTTTTTTTAACAAGGCCATGCTTATCAGGATTTTCATGGCTTTTTAAATCTACAATGGATTTTGCATCTTACCTGCGCCAAATAAGGGTTGCAACCCTGACATAATATCTTAGCAAATTTGGGTCTGGCTATTGTATAAAAATTAATCTCTGAGATGAAGTTGTGGTGATGATGCAGTCATTTTTTAAGTAAAAAAAATATTTTCACCCCTAAATGAGGGCCACCTGAGGGCAATGGATGAAGGGCTTCTTTTGTTAAATGATAAGCCAATTATTTTTAGAATATAAGGTTTAGAAGACCTTCAAGCCCAGTTCTGCACTTCATATTTGGTTTGTGCACAAAAATAGCTGGTTCCAAAAGTAGAACGTTGTGAGACCGGCCTCGTGGCGTGGACCCTCCCGATCAATAAACTACCCCGGCAACCCCCCTGATCCCCCGGTATCACAGACTTCCGGCCACCACGGCCCCATACACCTGATGGCCGGCCGGGGCCCCAGCAAAACCTCGACACTACCACGCATGCCCGGCCAAGGGAGAGAGAAACCCCCCAAGCGAGACCGAGAGGTGCCGTCTTTGCCACACCTCGGATCTCCTCCCTAAGGAGGGTTTCGATCGGCCTCCAGGCCCCCGGTGAGCGGGCGCCTCGCCTGCTGGGCGTCTGGAGTCCACCCCAGACCAACGTCAACAGATCAAAGAGCCGAGCGACAGGAAATCCCAACACACCGACCCCAGGCACCCAGACCCCTCTCTGCGAGGGCTCCGGATTTCAAAGGGGAGAGGGAGTATAACAAGGGGTGCTGAAGGGACAGGCGGCAGAGAAGACCTGGACCTACAAGAGCCCTGCTGACCTGGTCGCGGCTTGACCGACCTCTGAACCCAAGGACGCTACCTGACCCACGGAACCATCTGAGCCCTGCTGACACTGTCGCGGCTCCACGAACTCTGAAACCATCTGAGCCCTGCTGACGCTGTCGCGGCTCCACGAACTCTGAAACCATCTGAGCCCTGCTGACGCTGTTGTGGCTCCACGAACTCTGAAACCATCTGAGCCCTGCTGACGCTGTCGCGGCTCCACGAACTCTGAAACCATCCGAGCCCTGCTGACGCTGTCGCGGCTCCATGTACTCTGAAACCAACTGAGCCCTGCTGACGCTGTCGCGGCTCCACGAACTCTGAAACCATTTGAGCCCTGCTGACGCTGTCGCGGCTCCACGAACTCTGAAACCATCTGAGCCCTGCTGACGCTGTCGCGGCTCCACGAACTCTGAGACCATTCGTGCCTGCTGAGAGACTCGCGGCGCTCCTATCCTGAAGATCCGACGGAGATTGCCGAGTGAACCCAAATCCCCCAGCTCGAGGATTGAGAGCTGTGCGAAGGATACTCCACCGAAACGCTGACTCAAAGACTGTCCCGCTACCCCAATACCCTCATCACAAAGCCATCGCCGCTTGTGGCCTCGATCCAACGGCTGTAGCCCGGATCATAAAGATCCCCAGAAACAATCGATAAAGTATACTGTCTTACTAAGAACTACTGTGTGGTGTCCCTCTGTCAAATAGTGTGAGCTCAGCGCTCACGATCCTAGGAGCGAGACCCTTCCAGGGAGGGCCTCCCCGCCAGTGCTCGGCCTATTCTGAGGGAGGGTGGTCAAAGGGTGGTCAGGAGTGTATTCCAAAGCCCCCCAGAGAACGCCCTTCCAACAAACGTGCTATTGCATACAGAAATAGACTTTCATAGCTAAAAATGTACCACTGTTCCTGTTCCCAGTGAGGTTTTTCATTAATCTTAAAAGTGTAACCCAAAAATGTGGATGTTTAAAATTCTAATCCAGCCCTTTCTACGCAGAATAGTGTGTCTACACCCTTACAGTTTTTGTGAATTAGTGAACTGAGACTCAGTTAAATGGACTGATTTGTCCAGATCCTTCGGTCACAGTTTGCACATATGAACTAATTAATTAATTTCACAATCAGTTTACAATTAAAAGCCAGAGTCCTGTAGGTAGTGAAGGAAAAGTGCAAACACAAAGAGATGACAGACGGAGTGCTGAAACTTTTCTAACACTCACCCCAAGTCACAGATCTGGGTTGAATCCATCATCGTTCTTTAGCTCACTTCGCCACCTCAGTTCCGACCCAGCAATATGCAAATCAGTCTTGACCCTGTGCCTCATGGGAACAGTCCATCCCGAACTGCCAAGCCAGGTCCTCCCTGAACCGGAAACAAGCATCCTGGGACCGGTTTCGGGGTAACACCCCTCTTCAGCCAGGTTAGCTTGAGTCCAGTGGCAAAGTGAGCAAGGGACCCACGTCTGGGCATACCCTGCCAACTTAGGGCGAACAAAACAAACACAAAGAGATGACAGACGGAGTGCTGAAACTTTTCAAACACTCACCCCCAGTCACAGATCTGGGTTGAATCCATCATCCTTCTTTAGCTCACTTGGCCACCTCAGTTCAGACCCAGCTATATGCGAATCAGTCTTTACCCTGTGCCTCATGGATCCAATTTGCCAGATGCATTAATGACAGATTGAGCACACTACCTTCAGCGCAGTGTCCTCTCCCCGGGAGTACCCTCACCGTAAAAGCAATATAATGGGTCCTCAGTGTGGTGATTTGACACTGGCAGCTGCCTTTTTGTTTTGGCATCATGCCAGGCAGTGCCCTCACTGTACACCTGTCACATTGCAATGACGTCACCTTGAGAGATTCCATTACTGCAGTGATGTTATAAATGGAGCTACCCTGGAGGATGTGATTTTATCCTTGGAACTTCCGTACCTGCTGAGATGTCACCTTGAACCTGCCTAAGTTAGCTACAATGATTTTGGGAGGTGCCCTTGCAGTAGTGACGTCACATCGAGAGCTTTAATAATTGTAATGAAGTTGCACTTGAGGTACTCTTGTTGCAGCGGAGTCACATTGGCAGCTGCCGTAGATGTAGCAAGTTTTCCATGGGGAGCTGCAAATTAATCAAACATTGGCAAAGCCATAAGTCCCGCCAACAAGAGAGCAATTGACATTGTCAATATTGTTTAGTCATGCTGTATAGCAGTATGGGTTCTGTGACGTGTGGCTGTATGTAAAATAAGTGCCATGACATGTCCAGGTTTGCCCGCATAATAGCAGGGCTGGCAGGGGGCAGTACGGAGGAAGGGCAAAATGGAAATAGGTCCTCACCTTCTAGTCACAAGCCACATTATAGCACTTTTTTGTGTAATATCGGACGAGAATGCGTGTAGAGGTGACACAGGAGGGAGGGCGGGCCAGCTGGGGGCAGCTTGTACAATAAAGGATGTGAGGGAGGGGCTGGGAGCAAGCACACAGACAAAAGTGGAGGGGGTTGGGGCAATGAACAACATGGGCAACATGATGTCCATGGGTTAGTGATGTGAAAATTAGACACACTATAATTGAATACTAATCTGTGCCTGAGAAGGAATGATTTAGCAAATTTGGCATTGTATTGCCTTTATTGTGGTTGACCCCAGCACTGTAACTATGCAAAAATGGTTTCCAAAACACTTTTTTGAAAACGAAATAGAGTATTTTGTATTTTAGATGGACTTAAACATGTACATGTTTGTTCCTGCTGATGATAAAGCCCCTGCTCCACAGACATCTGAAGCTAAAACAGGACTGTTATCCATGTTGGGAAAATGTCACCCCTTTTCTAATGCTAAAAATATCAATTAACAAATGCTAGATGGGCGAACAAGTTGTGCAGTGTCCAAGTGCACTTTGCATGCATCCGTCACAGCTAACTTAAAATTGTTGCATTTTTGATGAAACCAGTAAAATCTGCTGAGACAATTATCAACTATATGAAACTAGAGCAACATCATGCAAGAGAGAGTGGTACGAGAAAAACATGGGAAAATAAAGTATTTACGAAAAGAAAATTCTGGTGTATGTATTTAGAAATGCTTTTGTGAGGCCCGCAGCCTGTGCCATCTCACAAACGTAAGCATTATTAAGAGTCATGTAATCAGCTTTAGTACCATGTGCTTCTGGGAGGAGCTGCTTTGTCCAAGCGCTGAGTTTAAAATATGAGGGATTTAACAAAACCATGCTTTTCTAAGTGTAAAGTTTATATATGAGACAAAGCTCTAAGACCACATACAAATAACCCGGGCAAACTTGACATTTAGAAGAGACAATGCGAGGGAAAGGGGGCTACTACTGGGATGAAGACAGAACAGCACAAAATGAGAACACTAATTTATTGTATCAAAAACGGAATTACAGCAAAGGCTGTTAAATGATTCAGAAAGATAGGAAGGCTTTCCCCATGCAGATACGGGGGGCAAAAGGTTCGAAAAGTCCTGACAGGTGCTGGGAAAGTCAAGGTCTTTGTCATGCAGCACTGCTGTGAGCTCTTCACACCTCTTCCTCGGCCACAGGCATGACAATAGAGGCTGCATTGCTCTGCAGGGTCCCCACCCTGCACACCCATTAGGGGGAAGGGCTGCAGAGGAGTACCGTCAATGGGAGGGCTCTTCTCCGAGGAAGGAGAAGAATAACATCTGCAAAGTACACGAACGGAATCTGCTGCCTTTGTCAAAGACAGATTCCATGCGTGTTATCCAGTTCAGAAAAGGAGGTCTGAATGTGTTCTCGGATCTCTGAAAACAGGAATTTCCGCGCTTTGATGTCCAGGCTGGAAATTAATCTGAAAATGAACCAGCTACTAAACACCACTGTAGGGAGAGGATCCATGCCTCGAGGAACGCAACATGCATCATTTTGAATCTGAAAATAGTTTTATGTATTCCTGCTTTACAGAGGAAGTGTTTTCAAAGGCACAGACTGAAATGTTTTTTATTTGCTCGTGTGCGTTTTCTTATTTGACCCTACAGGTAAAATATCAGACTTTGTTTACAACTTTTCCATTCTGTGGTGCATGCCTTCTCGACAGTAAGTTCTAGCAGGCCTCTTTGTCATTAATTCGGAATATTAGTACATAAACATTGAGCTCTCAAAGAGTAGTACATCTAATTCAACTTTTATGCTGTGCATTTGGCAACTTTATTATATTAATCAGGATATATGAGAACGATAAGCCACAGAATGCAAAAAATAACAAATACTGGTTGGGGTGTTCAATATTCATGGTAACCATTTAAAAAAAAAAACAATATAACATTCTTTGAACACAAGCGTAGAGCTATAATTTTGCATTGACTTAGGCAACAGAATGACTTAAATGGCAATGCTCATCAAGGTAGCACAGACAATGTGGCACAAGAAATTCAATACAATGATGTGCAGCTAAATATAGTGGCGGTATGGAAGGTGGTGGGGGGTTGTAGAAAAAAATAGACAAAAAATAATTAAAAACGTACCTGCTGCTCGCGCCGCCATCCTTTGCCTCTATGCAGCCTCTCCTCGTTGCAGGGGAAGCAACCGGGCTCCCTGGCTTCCTAAGCCAATGACAACGCTGCAATGCAGCATTATGATTGGCTTAAGGGAACGTAGGGGAACCACTCATAATGCTGCATTGCAGTGTTGTGATTGGTCTGAGCGCAGAGGTTTGGCACTTAAACGGGGACAGGGAGCATGTGCATGTTCCCCACCAAGCTGTGCAATACAGTCTCATGTGGAGCATGCAAAGTGTGCTCTCATGGGGAACATGCAAAGTGCGCATGAATGTATGGCCGGGCCAAGATGGCTGGTCAAACATTCATGCGCACTTTGAGTGGGCAAACCATTCCTCCCCTTTGCTCTGGCTAGCCCTGCCCCTCCCTGCACCTAGGAATGGAAAAAGGAAATGATAATAACACGTTTTGTTATTATCATTTTCTTTTTCCTCTGCACTGCCTTAAAGCATTGGGCCGACGCTCCTCCACATTAGCGGAGGAGCCGCCCCTGGCTAACTACTTCTGCACTAGTACACATGAAAACGTGCTTTCTTCTGTGTTTAGTTGAACTCCTCTGTAAATTGGAATAGGTCCTAAATGTTCTGAAATTTTTGGGGATAAATGATAAAAGGCCCCCCAGGTAGAGGATGCCTGCTTACCCTATAGACATTAGATAAACTTGATCTGTGAAATTAACATGGTCACGCAGCTATTTAATTCACTCTCAGAGAAAGTATCACGCAGGTATTTAATTCACTCTCAGAGAAAGTATGACAAATGCAGACCTGCTTTTAAAGAAATTGGTCCTTTGTCACTAGAATGGGCTCATAATTTATCCGTGATTTTCTCAATGGCGAGCTTGGAGTAACCAGTCTAGTATACTATACTCAGGTGCTCTAGAGTTACAGTATAGAGGAAGACCAAATTATACAGCAGGTTTGGCAACATTTTGTGGCAAGAAAAATCCCTTTTTGTAGCATATGGGGCACATTTTGTAATAGTATCACCTAATTGTTTTGCCATTTTTACATACTAACACTATCTGGGCAAAGGTTTCTCTCCATTAGTACCAATTTGACACCAAAATACAGCAATATGCAAAAACGGTTACCAGTCACCTTTTGCACAGGGCCTTCTACTGCGTGATAACCTGTGTCACTGTGGTTTTATTCATTTTTGATCTGTTTAAGCTTGAAACATTGTTTTGGTAAAATCTGCAGATTATGCAGCCGCTGATGGATTATGTGATAAATGAGACAAATCCATAAATATGCAAAAAACGGCATGAGCCTCTGATGAGCTGCGTCAGAATTCAGAGTTCTGCAGGGGATGGGGGTCGTGCTGGGCACCAAGGGGGATCCGCAGATTCCCTTGCGTTGATAAAAAAAAAATTATATGGCAATTTATTGGCTTTTATGGGTATATCTGGGACCCCTCAAACACACTCAAGGGGCCAGGGTACCTCTACCCTGACCCCTTTATTCATTTTGCATAGAGTGTTGCAGCCCCGGGGACCGTTTCTCGATACATAAAATGTCAGCCACAACTTTCCAGTCAGATGACGGCCAGCAAATCCTGATCCTCTGTGGGTGGATCCACAGAGGATACGCCCCCTCTAGATATACAAATTTGGATTTTGGTTAATATCTCTAAAATTACTGCATGGATTTACACCAAACTAGCAAAACGCAATGCCCTGGACCAAGATCTATCTTTCATCCGAATTTGATGTAATTCCATTCAGCAGTTCAGGCTGTAGTTGTGCCTAAAGTCCCCATGGGAATTAACATGGGAAAAACGTGTTTTGGAACCCCCTATCTTTCTCAGCCCCCACTTGATGGATCACCCCAAATCTTTCAAGACACCAGCTGAAGTGACTGGCAACTTAGTTTTGAAAAGTTCACGAAGATTCATCAAACGGTGCCAAAGTTATCAACTAAACAAAAAACATTTTCCCAATTTTTCCTATGGTAACTAGGTCCTAACTATATATGTGTTGTATGTATTGAAATGTTGGCAAAGCGTTTAATAATTATGAATGTTATTAAACGCTTTGCCAAAATTTCAATTTGTGATCCTGTTGTTCCTGAGAGCACACACACTATTGGATTTTTGTTTGTATTGATTGCGAGTACGCTCTGCCGGCGAGTATGCCACTTCTCAAGGGTCCCAGTGTTTCCAGAAGGAGCTTTCTTTGGAGGAATATATACATATATATACATATATACACATATATACACACACACATATATATTCACTGAAAAAACCATAGGTTTCACACACGTTATAGTTAGGAATTAGCATTTAAAAAACCTTGCAAATTCACTTAAAAAACCATAGGTTTAACACATGTTATAGTTAGCAGGACATTTCACTCGTGAAAAACCAATGAAATTCCCCCGTTATAGTTAGTGCAGGCAACTATAACTCACGCGACCGCAATCCACTGCTGATGACGTCAGATATTACATCACTGTTTTTAGACACTTATTTACCCATGTATTCTTCCATTAATCTTTAGCTATACATATATTAAAAATATTTATTTTACAGAAAGACACATATGTCATCAGTGATGTAATATCTGACGTCATCAGCAGTGGATTGCGGTCGCGTGAGTTATAGTTGCCTGCACTAACTATGTGTGTTTTTTAGGGTTTAGGCGTGAGTAGGGGTAAAGGGTGGTAAGGGTGTTTTTAGGGTTTGGGGTGGGTAAGGGAATAGGATGGTAGGGTTACAGGAAAGGGGGTTTTGGGGTGTTCCCTCCTAAATAAAATATTTGATATTTTAATAATAAAGTCACTCAATCAATTAATGGCAAAAGCCATAAAAGCAAGTACAGAAATATACAGTACGAAGAGAAGGACATAAAGTATAAAAACACAATCAGAATAACACCAGCAACAGATATTAGAATCTTCATAATTAATATGCCAAACTGTCTAATGCCGCTGGTGGAACTAATATGAGGGGAGCATCCCCCAGAGGGGCCAAAAAACGACCCTAACCGTAAGGTCCTGATGGAAGCGCCATATGAGGACAAGGTGTTCTTTTTCATTGCCTATCCTTTCTATTTGATGTCATACCTTCAAGCAGTTCACTAAATCAAATGCACTTGTAAAGTCAATAAAGGCCAGATGTTGTGACCCTCCTCCGGCACTTACACATTTACCTGCTGTAAGGTAAAGGTTTGAGCACTGATCAAAGTGCCACTACCTGGCCTAAAGCAATATATTGGATTTCTTTCATGATAGTTTTTTCAACAGCCCATCTCTCCATATGGAACAAAAGGACGCAGCCTGAATCGTAATGCTGGAGTCCAATAAGGAATATGGCCTATAGCAGGATGGCAGAGATCTGTCTCTATTTACTAAAAATAGGGACAACTATGACTGTACTTCAGGAGTCTAGAGAAGCACCTGAGAAAGTAGATTTAAAAACATTAGTTTGCAAGGGTCCCACAGGTCTTTATTTGATTTAAAAATATCTGCGGGGACGCTGTCTGGGCCATGTTCTTTTCCGGGAACATATTTCCCATTGGCTAGAATCACTCTGTGAGTGTCAATGCGAATCTGGAGACTTTGTGGGTTTTGGGGAATCAAGCAATAGTTCATCCTATATTGGTGGACTTATTTCCCGATTGAAAAAGTTTGTAAAAATTGGAGACTTAGAAATCACCAGGAATTAGGCGTGCCACTTTTGGGGCCTCTAGCTCTGAAAAAGGCTGGTTTACCACATCCCAAAACTTCATATCATCCCTAGTCCTCGCCACCACTACGAGGTCTTACCATGCTTTATTTTTTCATTTCAATTTTCCTTCCCTTTAAAGTTGATTTATATAACCTTCTTGCATCGTTAACTTCCTGTATTAAACAGAGGCAATATTTAAGAGCTTCCATCAACTGTTTATGGGCAACTGAACAAGCCGCATTGACCCATCAGTGGGGGGAGAGACTCTGGGAGATCTGGTGGATTTTAAATTGTCCGATATAGACCTGGAAATGTTCTTAAACCTGTCTTATATGATGTCAGGCCCTATATCCTCCTTCAGGCAAGTAAAAAAAAAGGCCCATTTTTCTGACCACAATATTTTGATTGAATACAATAGGGTCAATTTTATCACAGTGAAAACTTAATCTTTTACTTTGGAATAGGCTATCCTATCCTTTTTTTTTAAACTATTGGGTGTAAAGTAATAATTCGATGTGATAATAGGGGATTGTGATCACTTACACAGTAACTAGCCACTATAAAATCTAATAGTAGATGGGAAAGATTTGCTGATACCACGTTATAATCAGTATTACTCCCTAAGTGGTCACCCAAGATGTTTGGGATGCGAGCCTTATTTTTGTGGAACATATCACTAGCAAAACTAAAGTATACTTCAAAATAAAAGTATTCAATGCTTCTCTATAAATTGTATACTTAAAATTAGTAACATAATTGTTATTTGAATCAGAGTTATCTCAAGTTACTATAACTCATGCCCTAAAGTAACTGTTTCTTGCACCCTCGTCCTGCACGGTTTTGTTATCAATGTTGCAATTTCAGATGTCATTAGGGATACAGTGACTGAAAATGTAATCAGTGATGCAATATGCGAGAGGAGAAGACATGCATAACGGTGTCCTGAGTTATAGTTACTTTAGGGCACGAGTTACAGTTACTTAAGATAACTATAACTGGTAGATTACGGTATCCACTCTGTAGTTATAGTTAGGGTTATTAGAAAAAATAATTCCTCTGATTCTTTAACATTAATAACTTTGTACCCATTTGATAATACTCCACAAAAATTTGCAGTCCTATTCCTCTTTCTACATTAGCAGAGTATGCAAAGTTTTGCAGCAATTCATCAATTGGTTGGAAAGAAAAAATGAGGGCCCTGAAACATGCTTGGGCACCAATGCATTTTCAATAGACCTTGTACTCATGCGCATCGCAAAGACGGCTGGTCGGATTTGTATTAAAATAGGACAGATTACACGTTATTGTGCACAGATGATCCTTTTGGGTACTACAGGTATGTAGGGTAAGTATTTTTCAAATTGTAAGCTATTTTAAAGTATTGATATATGTAGTTGTGGCATTTGTGCAAAATTTTGTGATATCTTGTAGAACATAATGATGTCAATTCATTATGATTTGGCTAATGATTGCCTTCACAAAAGTTAAAGGCGGCTGTGATGTTTTTAGGTACACTTTGGCTGTGTTCTGTGTTATGCTTTCAGATATGGGTAAGTATTAGGATTGATATTTTCCCCCTACCTATTACCATTTTATGAAAGTGTTAATAGGTAGGGAAAAATATTTCTAAGATTCTATATATTAATAAAAATGTACATGGTACGGCAGTACATAAAATAAATAAGGAAATATATCTTAACAAAAATAAAATAAACCATATTTTACAAATATAATGTACTATAATGTATTTTCTATTTTAAAAATATTACAATAATTGCAAAAAAGTCTTCGCAGTACTGTGGTAATACCTTTGGTTAATACAGGCATTAGCCAATCACATACTTACTTCTCTTCTGCATGTACTGTGGTATGCTGCAAACTTACAGTGGTATACCACAAACCTATCACGGTGTAGCGCTGTAAATATATAACACATTTTTCATAAAACTTATAACTTTAATACTACATACAATATTTACACATAGTACCCAAAATTACCATATACACCGCACAAAATGTATTGCAGTCACATTACATCTACATCAGTTTTCACACTTTCACACTGTGTCTGTTTCAATTGCTGCACTCCACTCTGTCATTCCAATCTATGCTATGCCACTTTACATCACTTCACTCTACGTCACTCCACTCCACGCCACTCCACTCTACGCCACTCCACTCTACGCCCATTCACTGTATGCTATTACGCTCTACGCTACTCCATTCTATCACACTCCAGTCTACACAACTCCACTGCAGGCCCCACCACTCTACACTACTCCATTGTATTCTATTCCAGTGTACTCAATGCCACTCTACAACACTACACTCTACACTATTTTACTCAATGCCACTTCACTGTATTCCACTGCACTGTACACCACTGTACTATACACTATTGCAGTGCACGCCACTCCACGATACGATACGGTAATCCACTGTACGCTATTACATTGTATACTGTACAGTGTACATTGTACACTACTCCATTCTACTTCATTCTAATCTCCACTCTGTCACTACACTCTAAGCTACTACACTCTGTGCTATTCCTCTGTACCACACTCCACTCACCTTTACTCTATGCTTCTCCACTATATGCCACTCAACTCTGTCACTACACTGTATGCCGGTAAACCGTACGGTATTCCACTGTACACTGCTCCACTGTACACTATTCCATTGTATGCCACTCCACTCTATGCCACTATTCTCTATGCCACTGCACTCTAAGCTATTCTACTGTACAACACTCCACTCCACAGTGTGCTATAGCACTATATGCCACTACAGTCTATCCCTATGCACTTTACCTCACTCCCCTCCACAACACTCCACTTTATGGTATTGCATTCTAAAACACTCCACTCTATGCCACTCATCTGTATGACTGCGCCCAATGTCAGGAACCGTAATCAAACCACCTCCCGCAGTAACAGTGTTGACAAACTCCACCTGCTCAACAATGGACTCTGCTACGAACACTGCTGCTGAGGTGCACCTCAGTCCTGAGTGGGTCCCTTTGCCTGCTGACATTGCCACTTCACCTGCCTCCACACACCCGCTCCCACCACCCACACACAGACTGCACTCCTCACCAAGTCAGAACAAAACAAGGTAAAGTAAGTCCTAATTGGGGCGTGGATCGTGAGAAAAGGCATCATGGGTGGGAGAGTAGCCCATGCTCTTGATGGAAAAACAGAAGTGTAAATGTGTGAGTGTGACCTGAATGGTATATCGAGCTTCTGAAGTAGTGGCCCTATGGGCAAGAGCCCGAGACACCCCTGGGACCCAGGGGTGATGAAGGATAAGCACCGAAGGAGTACTGCCACATCCTCTGTTAGAGGAGGGCATCTGCTATTTTGGTGGTAACTCTGGGAGGTGACCCCATCTCTTGTAGCACACCAGAGGAAGTATCTCCATTTTCCAAGGCCTCAGAGGAGGAACTCTGTGGTCCCCAAAACATTTGTGGAATGTAGCTGCTGGCGTCTGGGTTAACTGCCTGCCTCTGTGGACCTACTTGACCCCCAAGGTATGAAATTTACTCTAGAATCCCAAAAAAGAGGCCCTTTGTCTCTGGGCTGTCAGTGTATAGAATGCAGAAAGCAGTGAGTGTCGACCTGTATGGGGTCAGGACTCGGTGTCCTATCTAGTATTGCATTCCAGTCCTTATAACTTGGCAATTGGACCACTATGGAGCATGGAAAGCCTCCCACTGAGACAGCAGGCCAGCACTCAGATGGCCCTCTTGATGGAAACGTAGGATGTTAAGCTGTGTTGGGGACCAGGTCTTTTTACCAGGTAGTCACTCATATTGCAGCTATCCGAACATTGTTGAGGCAAGAACGGTCCTCTGAAACTTCTGCTCTGTGTTCCAGTGTACGGACCATGTCCTAAGCCCTGTAACTGAGTATGAAGGTCAAATGTAGGTGGCTGTAGATCAGCCAATGTTCTCTCTGAGTGGGTGATGTGTTCTGCGAGGCATCTGTGATTTTTCCACAGGAGTTTCACATTGGTTGCCACAGAATCTACCTTTACTTCCAGGGAGATGCTGGAAATATCTATGGAGTTTAGTATAGTGTCTAGTTTGTCTGATTCAGTGGCTGCCAGGCTGGTGGAGGGGTCTGTCTAGGCAGTGACTAGCCCCAGTCTTTACTGCTTTGGTGCATCATATAATTTAGGCAGGTGGTGGAGAAAGGGAAGGAGGGGAGGTTGGGGGGGTGAGTGGACCCACTTGCAACCACCAGCATGGTAGCCCCGCATCATATAATTTAGGCAGGTGGTGGAGAAAGGGAAGGAGGGGAGGTTGGGGGGGTGAGTGGACCCACTTGCAACCACCAGCATGGTAGCCCCACAGCGGAAAAGTCACAGGACTTCCCTGTTACATAGTTGTGTTATGTAGGGGCAGCCACACCGTGAAGGTCGCGGCTGAACCCCTAGGTTCAAGGCCTGGAGAATGCCCCCTGTTAAGTCTCTCAGCACCCACCTGCTCGGTACCAATAAAACTAGGCCCAGCCACCAGAGTGCCACACCATAATCGCACCTCAAAACCAGTGTTCCGTGCTCTCCGTGCCAATCCTAGGTCATAGGATGCTTATTTCCAGTCCAGGGAGGACCTGGCCTGGCAGTTCGGGCTTGACTGTTCCAATTGGGCGCAGGGTCAAGACTGATTTGCATATGGCTGGGTTCAAACTGGAATGGCATGGGGAGTAAAAAAATGATGGATTTAGGCCTAGATTTCTGTACTGGAGACAATGTATGACATTGTTCTGCATTCTGTCCATAAATTGTTCTTTTTGCATTTTGCCGCTAGGTCGTAGCCTGTCTCTCTGGACTGAAGCTCTGCTGACTCTCTGTGTTGGTCCTATGACTCCCTACTGTGATCAGCTGTAGGGGACCACAGAGCACCAGACCCCCGGGAGCTATTGATTTCCTCCAGGAAGCACTCCGCAGGTCACTTCATCCAGTCAATAGTGGCATTGCCAGGACGAGGTGTCCCCGCTTTTGCCCCCGCCCATGAAGCCCAGCGGCCTGGTCAAGACAAAGCAGGACCCAGAAACAGGTGGTGTGCCCCCCCCCCCAGTTCCTCCAGCACTGGGCCACAGACCTGGGGTTGAAATTGCCATTGCTTTGACAGATAATAGCCTGATTAAAAGAGCTTTAAGCAGGGAGACTTGCTTCAGGTGTTCTCCATGTTGGTCGCTCAGGCTACGCCCAATGACATGAGCATCACTGTAATCAAATGCAATCTTTTCGGGGACTTTAACTTCACTTTATCAACATACTATCCGTGTGGATATTTGATCATGATTTCCTTCACATACTGTCACTGAGGGAACGTGAACATTCCTATCATTACACACAAACCTGTTTGGACCTGAGTATCATCATCTTCACACTTTAAGCATTGCTTTTACACACTATTTTAGTGGGGACCAGAACACAATCATCTTCACTCACTATCTCTGTGGGGACTTGAACATCATTATAATAATCATTATAATCTGTCGCTGCTTGAGCCTTCCTATAATTACACACAACCTCTCTTTGTACTTGATCAACATTAGTTTAACACTCCTGGGGATGCAATCTTTGTCTTTACACACTATTTCATTGTAGGCTTGAATACACTAATCTTCCCACACTATGTCTGTAGGGACCTGAACATCGCAATGATAACACACTATCTCTTTGGGGACTTGAACATCATTATAATAACACTATCTCTGTGGGGACATGCACATCACTATAATAACATACCATCCCTGAAGGAACTTGAACATTCCTAAAATTATCAAGAGAACGAGCTCAAAGCCAAGCTTTAGTTAACTCAGTCATCAGAGAAAGTCCCCCTTGCAGGGAACCCATTTGGTTTACAGAAGAACCCTCACCCACCAACCTAGGTGGTGGCATGCTTAATCTTAGGGTTCCCACCCTGGGGGCAGAGTACCTCCTAGGTGTGCTTCGACACTGATTACAGTAGAGCTGTTTTTTGTTGTTTTGCATTTTTAGTGAGTAGTGAATACTGTGAGAGTGAAAAATGTTAGAGTTAAAACTACCTCCAGGGTACCCTAATTCTTTACTATGTGGTCCCTGGGGTAGGGTTAAAAACAGGTTATTTGGACGTGCATGAGAGAGTTGATTTTGCACGTCTCTAAAAGTATGTGAAGAAATAATAATCCAAGTGAAGTGGTCTACGTGTTTCAGTCAAAGTGTGACCAATTGATTGGTAATCTGGACTTGGAACCAAATAAAACATGGCACCTCAAAAAACACACTAATGGTAATTCCAGCAACGTCATCTATATGACAACATGTCCCTGTGTGTTACATTACATAGGAATGGCAAGCAGGAAGGTCAAGACAAGAATTTGTGAACATCAGATTAATGTCAGAAGTAAAAGTAATACTACCAAAATGATGGACCATTTCCTAAGAGCCTGTCACACGACCAATGATCTGAAATGGGTGATAATAGAACAACTAGAAACACATCAAGGTGACTGTCAGAGTTCCCTCTTGGAAAAGGAACAAAGATGGATTTACCGCCTTTCCACTCATAGACATGGCTTAAACGATAACATACCCTGAAATTGCCTAATGCTTAGGAAAGAGGATTGTATGCCATTCTTTCACATTTATGCCCTGCACGTAGTCACACAGAAGAGTCTCAAAAGCAAATAGGCTAGACCTTTTAAAAAACCTAGATCTTTCATACTGAGAAGGTACACTCCATACAGAAAGAGAATAAGCCTTTCCCTAGATATGGAAAGCATACTGTAGCATAGATGTGTATGCTAATTTGGTATCCCTTTTTAATCACCAACACCTGAATACTTAATGCCCAGTGCACCTCTTTATTTTAATCTTAAAATCTGCATTTACATCCTGTTGGAAACGGGTAGCGTGGTGCAGAGCGGGCGGGCCAAACTCCGGAGTAAATGTGCAAAGCATCCACGCAGTACACACAGGCGACACACTAGGCACACTACAAAAAGAGACACTACACCAGTTTGTGTAAGAATAACTTTTGTATTGTCACATCACAAGATATCAGTAGTAATCTCTAGGTCGCGCCAACTGGCGCTCGGTTCAAATTTACAGGGGGGGAATTATATACAGGGCAGGGCCAATCGGGCCCCTGCCGGAATCATGGCGACTTAGAAAACAATAACAATAAGTCCATCAGCCTCAGACCTGCAAGGAAATCATCATGGCACAACATCAGCAATAATCAGGAACTCCTGTAATAAAAATAGCATGGCATCCCCTTATGCATCACCAATATGCTTGACTCCTGAGCCTGAGGCAAAAATTAGAGTAGGCAGTGCATCAACACCTTAAAACCTGGCATCTAGACCTAGCGCTGCACATAGCGACTCAATAGCGCGTCACATAGAGCCGGTTAACATAGCGCTGCATACAACAAATGGCTAGCACTTTAAATCAGGCCTGGGAACATAGCGCTGCACAGGGCAATAGCGCTCAGAACAGGGCACATAAACATAGCGCTGCACATAGCCCGGCAATAGCGCTTTAAAACATAGCCTTTACCACGGCGCTGCACCTAGCAAGGCGAAAGCACTTCAAAACATAGCCATTGACATAGCGCTTAAGAGCATGACATTTGAATATAGCGCCGCACATATCACGGCGAAAGCGCTTCAAAACATAGCCATTGACATAGCTCTTAAGAGCATGACATTTGAATATAGCGCTGCACATATCACAGCGAAAGCGCTTCAAAACATAGCCATTGACATAGCGCTTAAGAGCATGACATTTGAATATAGCACTGCACATATCACGGCGAAAGCGCTTCAAAACAAAGTAATTGACATAGCGCTTAAGAGCATGACATTTGAATATAGCGCTGCACATATCACGGCGAAAGCGCTTCAAAACATAGCCATTGACATAGCGCTTAAGAACATGACAGTTGAATATAGCGCGGCACATATCACGGCAATAGCGCGTTAAAACAAGGCCTTAGCCATAGCGCTGCACATAGCAAGGGAACAGCGCTTTAAAATATGGCATATCAACATAGCGATTAAACAGGGCCTGTAAATATGGCGTTGCACGTAGCATAACATGAGGCCCAAAATCAAAGCTCTAACCCTGGCATTTAATTATAGTCCTCAGCATTTCAGTAGGTCAGGGCATCCAAGGGGGGCCTTAAGCATGTCCCCTCCTTACAGTCACCATCTGGGCAGTCGGTATGAGGCCCAATTCATGCCTCCTCCGGGGGGGTTCACTTAGCCCGTCTGTAGGTAAGCCGACCCTCCGGGGCTTTAAGCAAGTACTCCAACCTGTTGCAGCTGCCCGCTGTCAGGTGGGGCAGCTGTGCAGGGAACCAATGCAGCACTCCCACTAAGCTCCTGGCACCAGGGGCGGGCACCGGCAATGTACCCCGTTGCCCCCTCCTCCACCACCAGTCCCACACGGAGCCCCTCACTCACCGGACACAGTCGGGATGGCTCCTGACGTCTTCACTCGGGCGGTGGGGGCAGGAGCCGACCCTGCGCCTCGGGCCCCTAACCTTCCACCTCTCTGCTACGAATGCGGGGCTGTCTTCCCACAGGCAGCTTGTAAATAGCGCTCTCTTTCTGCAGGCAGCTTGTAAATAGCGCTCTCTTTCTGCAGGCAGCTTGTAAATAGCGCTCTCTTTCTGCAGGCAGCTTGTAAATAACGCTCTTTCTGCAGGCAGCTTGTAAATAGCGCTCTCTTTCTGCAGGAGGCTTGTAAATAGCGCTCTCTTTCTGCAGGCAGCTTGTAAATAGCGCTCTCTGGTTCCTGCCCCTTGCTTGAGGGTTTCTTGAGGGGGGGAAATTGCGTTGGTGGCTGAAGGCGGACTAATTAGTCTCTGCCTGTCGTCCCTGGATTCTCCCCTCGCCGGGCCAGATCAGTGGGTAGTTCAGGATCCCTCACTCACTTGAAAGGCAGCACCTAAGCCCTGTCACTTTCAGAGGCATAGGTCCCTGACTAATCCTACCGCCTAAACTCCTGCGAAGGCTTTTCCAGGTCTGAATTGCCACCACTATATCTTTCCCTCGCCCTGTGGACAATAGGGGGGGGGGGTAGGTAGGCTCAGGGCCCAGCACACAGGCCCATGTGGTGGTAACCCCTGGCAGCAGGTCCCCTCTCTCTCAGGTCCACCCTCTGACTGAGCACATGGCATCTCTACTGCTCTACATATCCACCCCTCCTCCCACCTACCAGCAAGGGCTAGAAGCTTCCAGAAGGCTCCTGGCAGTTCCCAACTGTCACTGTGGGGGAAGTGTGGAGCACCTTGTCACTTCAGACACTAGACCACCAACCCACCTCAGGCAGGCAGCACAAGCAGACAGAAATGGCGTCCATTTTAAAAGTGACATTTTACAAAGGTGCATTTCTACAATGGTGGAAATAAAGGTGCGTACACCATTGCACAACATTTATTATTTTCCTCTCACACCACACATGGCAAAACGGGTAGCGTGGTGCAGAGCGGGCGGGCCAGACTCCGGAGGAAATGTGCAAAGCATCCACGCAGTACACACAGGCGACACACAAGGCACACTACAAAAAGAGACACCACACCAGTTTAGGTAAAAAGAACTTTTGTATTGTCCAAAACCACAAGGTGTCAATAGGCAACCTCTGTACTGCGCCAACTGGCGCTCGGTTAACATGTACAGGGGGGGGGAGGGGTAGAGCACCCTGGGTGCCAGGCTTCCCTCCAAAAGCTGGGGCTGCTGGGAAATAACGCCTAGACTGTCAACCTAGCTCAGTCAAACGGCGCAACCACACAGCTTTGGCATCCATCTTAAATTACATTTTTAAAATGGGGAAACTCAGTCTGCACACATTCAGTCTTTCCATTTAGCCATTTAGTTTCCCAGAAAAGCGAAACATTGCTGGGAAAAAGGGCCAAGTCCAACACAACCCCCTTCCAGCCAAAAGCCAGGGTAGACCGATCAATGCCTTGATGGGCTTCCCTGCTTAGGGCGAGAAAAGGTGGATGCAGGCCCGCAACTGCAGGAGCACCCGCAGGTTCTCCTCCACTCTGGAACCCGAACGTTCCCTCTCTCAAACCTTCCTTGTCCGACTAAGCCACCCCACTGGTGCTCCCTAGTCGGTTGCGGCCAGGACTGGCCCCTAGGCCATCCAGATGTCTCTGGCCCTTGCAGTCTCAAAGAGTGTGGGGCAGTAACCCCAGGCCCGTAGTACCCGTTGACCACTCTCCTCCTCCTCCTCCTTGCAGTTCCGAACTGCCACTGGTCCTCCCCCCTGGGGTCCACACCCTCAGGCTGACCAGCCATCAGGGGCGAGGCTCTCCTCCCCCTACTCCCATGCGTGGCACCCTCAGACCACCACTCTCTCCCCAGTCCAGGGCCTTGACCCTTCAACTGGTTCCCCAGCCTAGGGTCTAAACCCTTAGGCTGCACCGGTGCTAGGGGCGAGTCCTCCCTCCCCCTGCACCCCCTCCCAGAGTTCCGCACCCTCACAACGGAAGAAGTACCCCTGGAAGACACTTCTGGGGGGACACTGCTAACAGATGCCTCACCCGCCAGATCAGGCAGTACCCATCCCTGGCCTCCCAACCCAGGATCTAAGCCCTGTGGCTGAGCCGGTGCCCGAGGTGAGACCTTCCTCCCTCTGCACCCCCTTCCAGAGTTCCGCACCCTCCCACCTGGAAAAGTACCCCTGGAAGTCAATTCTGGGGGGACACTGTTAACAGATGCCCCACCCGCCAGGTCAGGCAACCCCTGAACCTGGCACCCCAGCCCAGGATCTAAACCCTGCAACTGGGCCTACCCCAGACACTCAGGAGCTCTAATGACAGATGCCCCGGGTCCTCCTAACACTAGGGGCTCCCCCTCACCGGGCGGCACATCAGGACAGCCTAGGCTCCCAACCTGGGGCTCTCTTACGGAACTCTCCAGGCCCTGAGACTGCGGTTGGGGCACCTCGGGACACCTCCCCGTCTCACTCCTTCCTATGGATAGGTCGTGAGGCCCTACAACCCTCTCTCTTCCCGGGGACCTAGCTGGGCTATTTGCCACCTCTCCCACCTCGCTGGGTTGGAAGATCCCTGCACCACCCTCTTCAGGGTCACTCCCCAATGCCTCCTCAGACACCCTGGCCCTCACCCAGAGGTCTGCCTCCTGTGCAAGCTCCCTGGGGTCGGAGAACCCACACTGTCCTAGGTGGTGACGCAACCTGGGGGAACAATTTCTGAGCATGTGCTCCCGGATGACTACCTGGCACAGCCCTTCCCACTCATTCACTGCACTCCTCACCACCCAATCCTCCAATGCCGTCCCACACACCTCCGCAAACTCCCCCCAGGACTGGTGGGACAGTTTTCCCCTGCCCCTGAACTCTAACCTGTCCCCCTCTTCCTGGGAATCAGGCACCATCTCCTGGGCTCTGGGAGTGGGACACCCTACATTGGATCCACTCTCGCTGCCACCACTGGATCCCACCCTCACGGGCGAATCCAGACCACAAAAACCACTCTCAGGGGACAACCTACCCTCCCGAGCTGGTCTCTCCCTGGCAAAGGCCCTCTCTGCCTCCGCCATCCTCTCCTGCGCTAGGACCTTCTCCGTCTCTAGCCTCTTCTCCTCCACTCTCAGCCGCGCTAGCTCCACCTTGAGCTTTTCCAGCGCCAACTGATGCTCCCTTTCTTCCCTCCTATCTACCCACTCTTCTGGGGACAGGGAAAGGGACGGGGCAGCGCCCCCGGGATTGGACCTAACGCGGGACTCCCTAACTCTGGTGTCCTCCCTCGCTACTGGCGTCTCCCCCGATCATCTTCCTCCTCCTCGTCAGTGTCACCACCCTCCTGGGTTATGGACGGGGCCCCCTCACTCTCGGAGTCCTCCCTACACTGGAGGTCCTCCTCCGGGTCTCCACTAAATCCACCCTTTAAATATGCGGAGGGGTAATCTGACAGGTCCCCACCAATCTCTAAGTGTTCCCCCCTCTTGAGGGCCTCATAGAGAAATAACTTCCTGCGTGTGTTGCCTACTGGGGGTATCCCTCTCTCCCTGCAGAAATACATCACTTCCTGCTCCGTGTACTCCCCAAGATCATCTTCGTTGTAGGTTAACCCCATCCTGGCGAGGTACACCCGGGACACACCACCCACAGTGCAACAGGGGGACACAATTTAAAAAACACACTTCCAGGAGGAAATCACAATCACGGAAAAAACAATAATTCCCCAAAACCTGAGATTACTTTTAAACGCTCAATTTGCAGTGCAACCCGTGGTCGCTGCGGTACTGCGCAAACACAAGTCCTATCCCACCGCTGCCACCAATGTTGGAAACGGGTAGCGTGGTGCAGAGCGGGCGGGCCAAACTCCGGAGGAAATGTGCAAAGCATCCACGCAGTACACACAGGCGACACACAAGGCACACTACAAAAAGAGACACCACACCAGTTTAGGTAAAAAGAACTTTTGTATTGTCCAAAACCACAAGGTGTCAATAGGCAATGTCTGTACTGCGCCAACTGGCGCTCGGTTAACATGTACAGGGGGGGAGGGGTAGAGCACCCTGGGTGCCAGGCTTCCCTCCAAAAGCTGGGGCTGCTGGGAAATAACGCCTAGACTGTCAACCTAGCTCAGTCAAACGGCGCAACCACACAGCTTTGGCATCCATCTTAAATTACATTTTTAAAATGGGGAAACTCAGTCTGCACACATTCAGTCTTTCCATTTTGCCATTTAGTTTCCCAGAAAAGCGAAACATTTCTGGGAAAAAGGGCCAAGTCCAACACATCCCAAACCACTTTGGTTCTAATGACCCAAATATGCATTAAATGCCTCCATATGGTCCGTGCTTTCCCATTCTCTGTGAGAGGAGAGGATTAACTCTCCAGAGGGGCCCGCCCTAACCAATCAAAATGCGGCGACCCAGCGTCAACATAGGCAGGATGTCTCAGTTCTTAAACCTCCCGTGAATGGGGATACGGCTTTGCCGTGTTCCCAGAAGAGACGTATGAGTAGGTACCTCAAAAGGTGGCCGAACGTGACTCAGTGAGTAACTAAATAAGAATACTGCTCGCTCGAAAAGCCACTCGATGAGTACCTCTTGTGCTGATACCTTTTCCTTCTTTTATCTTTACCCCTATTACCATGCACAGAGTTAGTGGACTTGAACATCATTAGTTTCATACTTTCTGTAAAGAGATTTAAGCTTTGACTTTACACACTATTTCAGCGGGGACTTAAATATGATCATCTTCACACACTTTCTCTGTGGAGACATGAACATCACTGTTGGACTTGGCCCTTTTGGCAGGTTCACCCCTGAACTTTTTGCCTTAAGCTCTGAGATGGTGGTAGTGATGTTAGGCCTCTGGGCACTTTAGCACTGTGGCCCAGTGTAAAGTTTGTGCGCTCTCTGAGTGCGTGTGGTGAGATTGGCCTGCCCTCCCATAGGAATGCATGGGGGATATGTGTGTCCATGGTAATTCCTGGTATGAGAGGAGTTCAGGGGCGAGTTTAGTATGTATGAACTTGTGAGAATAAATGCTACATAA